>NC_066582.1:286115123-286766623 GCF_024323335.1 Lathyrus oleraceus | reverse complement strand
TATTCCTTGCACATAGGGTACTTGGTTATTCTACTGCGGATTTCTATGTTGCAGAAGGCTCGTTTGAAGAACCAATGGGAAGGGAGGACCTTCAAAGTCTATGGCAAAAGTATAAGGTCGACATAGCCATGTATGGACATGTCCATAACTATGAAAGAACATGCCCAATCTATCAGGTATTTCTCTTAACTTGTCTTTGCTTTATTGTTTGATTTTCTCATTTGACGTGTATAACTTAACTGTCATTATTTCTTCCTCCTTCAGAATATATGCACAGATAAAGAGAAGCACAATTACAAGGGCTCCTTGAATGGGACAATACATGTAGTGGTTGGGGGAGGAGGTGCAGCCTTAGCTGACTTTGCCCCCATAGACACCAAATGGAGTATCTTTAAAGACCATGACTTTGGATTTGTGAAACTCACAGCATTTGACCATTCAAATTTGTTGTTAGAGTACAAGAAGAGTAGTGATGGACAAGTTTATGACTCTTTTAAGATATCAAGGGATTATAGGGACATCTTGGCTTGCACGGTTGATAGTTGCCAAAGTACAACATTAGCATCTTGATCAAAATGCAAAAAACAATGCTGATTTTGTTTCCTTTTTTTATTTGGTTGAATAAAATGCTTCTTATGATCACACTATGACATGAACAGTAAATATTGTAAGTACAACGAGAGAATATTATAGGATTGTTTATACTCTATCTCTATGCAATTGTTTAGTCTAAATTGACTGTTATGAAATTGAAAAATACGCTCTTGGTGCAAATTAAATGAGCTCTAGCGCTGATGGGATGTGCTTTCAGCGCACAACATCCAATATTCGTGTTGTATCGAGTTTTTCGTCGTTTCGTATGTAGAACAACAACAACAAAGCCTTTTTTCACAAAATTGAGTCGACTACATGGATCAACTTTTGTTATAATGTTTTGAAGTGTTATATTTGTGACTCCTAAACAAGGGAGGTATCCTCGTCCTCGCCTAGGAGTAATGTCGCCTTGGCGATATTTAGTCAGAACCGGGGGGTTCGTCCATGGGACTGATGACATATATGATCCTGTTGTCTTCCCTTAGTCAGCAGCAAAGGAGTCCACCATGATTCCTTGAAGAATAGGTGATCAACAACTTCCTCCAATCATAAGGGAGTGGTTTCTGCCCCTCAGGGCTTCCTAACCCCAGTCCCAAAAGATCTCTATAAATACCTCTCCCCCAATCAGAAAAAGAGACAGATCTTAACTATTACAAATCCACCCTGCATGCGCTTATACATAAGTAGTCTACTACGCACATACAAAGCCTCTTACTTCACGTGAGCAGGTCCTCTAAATCACCACAAAACACCACCGTACAAAGCTTCTCTCCGCCGCAGGCAAGCTCTAACCACCATACAACATAATATACCTACTAAGGCCTCTGTCCTGTGCATGGGTAACATGCACACCTGCACTTTTGTATCAATACATGTTATATTCATGACCATGCTTCTATCCAATTTACTCACAGTTTCTTAGGTATATAATAAAAATTAATATAAATAAGACAAGCAGACAACAAGCTACGTAGCAACATCTTTTCACCATTTTGAATTTTGAATTGAATTGATGTCAAAAATTGTGGTTGATTGATGAAGATTGACTTCTGATGCGATGATGCAGATCTCTGATACGACTGTGCGGGGGTGGACATGCAAGATTAACACTCCATCGTCCAAGTCAGTTATATAGTCCAATATGAATTTAATGAAGTATGAGATTAGAAAGTTTCTTAAGTCTCATGTGTGTCAATTAAATATGATGCATAATTTTATTTGACTTTGCATTGTTAGGCTTGATATTTTGATCTTACCCGTATTGGACTTTTAGTCAGCCCAACACAAGGTGTATTTGTGAAATTGTAGGCTTGAAGCTTAGCTCTTATTTGAAGTCGATTTGACTATATTTTTCCACCTATATCTTATGTTGTTTGGTAACTAAATCTCATTAAAAAGGTCATTGTTTCTTCAACAACCAATCATCAAAGGTGTGTTTGCTGTCTTTCAAAAATTAACCAAGTTATCCAAAATAAAAAATAATTAAACATTGCATCTATATGAAGTGATCACAATGGTGAATTTTAAAATATGGGATTAGAGAAATATTGTAACGAGAATGGAGTTGAGCATAATTGTTTTTTCCATAAACTCCCTAACAAAGTATGATAGTGGAACGGAAAAATGGATTCCTTGAAGAACTAGCATGAACGATGCTCAATAAGACTAACCTTCCTAAATACTTTTGACTTGATGTTGTAAGAATTACTTGCTATGTAATAAATTGTGTCTTAATAAGACTAATTCTAAAGGTGACCCCCTATGAGTTATAAAAAGGAAGAAATCATAATATTTCTCTCCTCCATGTTTTCGGATGCAAATGTTTTATCCTTAATAACATAAAGGATAACCTTGAAAAATTTGACACTAAAGATGACGAAGGTGTTAGAAAATCGGGTATGATAATCCTGGATAACTTCGAAGAATCGTGTTCGTACACTTTCCGAACAAAGTATTTCGACCCTATTCTTGCCTGGGTTCACGAAATCTTTTTGGGGATAATTCTTGAAGAACAATTTATTTCTGGCAAAGAGAAATGTTCAGGAATGTAGAGAGAAAGTTTGGTTTCGTTATCCGTCTTAAACTGAGGCCAAATGACTCCTTATATAGGAGATCAATAACAGAAACCGAAAAGACGCAACTGTTCAGAAACGGTTACGTCGGTTGGGAAAGGGTTCAACTGTTCAAAAGAAAATTTCGAACGGGGCACTGCCCCGCACCCCGCCAGGGGCTTCGTCCCTTGGAACCCCGTTTCAATTATTCGCATTCAATTATACGTTGGCTCGACGAGCGTGCACTCCGCACTACCCCTAACTCGTTTCCAAGCTTTAACGCATAATTGCATCGCCCTATAGTAAATCACATTACTACTAAAATACATTGATGATACTAAAATCACCAACAAATCCCCCCATTTTAGTGTAATCCTTGATTTACTCAGTATATACAATAATATATACAAGGGTATAACACACAGGTATAACGATCAAACAAATGCATAAATGAAAATGTCTTGCGATTGAATTTTCATCTTAGTACAAATACACATTCCAAATACTCGAAAATCGGGGTGTCATAGCGATTGAACCCGTCAATCCATTTGAGTGTTTGAAGATATAATACACATATGTTTCTTACAATACTCTACTATTCATACTTGACATTTTACAAGCCATGTGTCCTTATCCATTAATAAGCATATAGGAAGCCAAGTCCAAGCTTCTTGAAGCGGCAAAACTTCATGCTCACATAGGTGATTCTTTTAATCTTGCACCTGCATTTGCAATTTTCCAAAAGAACCATTAAGAAGATATAATTCAACCTAGCCATCACTTGCAGGTCTGAGCACATACCTTGGGAAGATAAACACAATTGCTCCAGTCTCTAACTATGATCTTTCCACATTGAATTCTGCTTCTAATGTTGTATTAGAAGGGAATTGGGTATACCATAGCTAATAGATTTAAATGGACTTTAATCCCATCCCAATTACCGACTTCTTCACTAAGTCTCTAGCTAACCCCTTCGTCAAGTGGTCGGCTAAGTTTTGTTGCGACCGAACAAACTCAATAGATATCACCCCATTCATGATTAATTCCCTAATCATACTATGTCTAACACCCAAATGTCTAGACTTTCCATTGTATATTTGACTATAAGCTTTAGCCAATGTGGCAGTACTATCACAACGGATAGAAATTGGTGATATCGGTTTAGGCCATATCGGAATCTCATATACCAAATTCCTTAGCCATTCCGCTTCTTTACCAGCAGCAGCTAATGCTACAAACTCAGATTCCATTGTGGAACCAGTTATACATGTTTGCTTCTTGGAAGCCCATGAGATGGCACCTCCCCCAAGCAAGAACACCCATCCACTTGTAGAGGATGAATCTTCAACATTATTTATCCAACTAGCATCCGAATAACCCTCTAACACCGAAGGAAATCCCATATATGACAATCCATAATTCATTGTACCCTTCAAGTACTTGAATACCCTAGTTATCGCATGCCAATGATGTCTACTAGGATTACTAGTAAATCTGCTCAACTTTCCAACCGCATAAGCAATATCCGGTCTAGTGCTAATCATAGCATACATCAAAGATCCTATAGCTTTTGAATATTCGAGTTGATCCACAGGTTTACCTGTATTTGGCATAAGCTTTTCTCCTGGATCCATGGGAGTACTTACTGGAGAACAACTTTCATAATTGAACTTCTTGAGTATTTTCTCAATGTAATGAGATTGCGTAATTACAATCCCCTTATTCTCCCGTTTAATCTTAATACCGAGAATAACGTCCGCTTCTCCCATATCCTTCATGGAGAACTTTGATGACAAGAAATTCTTCGTTTTATCAACTTGATTTTGGTCGGTGCCAAAGATCAACATGTCATCAACATATAAACAAATGAAAACTCCTTTACCGGAAGTATCAAATTTGCTATATACACATTTGTCAGCTTGGTTTGGAATGAAACCATTAGACAAAACAACCTCATCAAACTTTTGATGCCACTGCTTCGGAGCTTGTTTCAGCCCATACAACGACTTAACTAGCTTACACACTTTATGCTCATTACCAGGCATTACAAATCCTTCAGGTTGCTTCATATACACTTCTTCCTCCAAATCACCATTCAGAAATGCTGTTTTGACATCCATTTGATGAATCACTAGATTATGAATAGCCGCCAAGGCAATCAATAATCTAATAGTAGTGATACGGGCAACAGGAGCATAGGTATCGAAATAATCAATCCCTTCATTTTGTCTGAAGCCTTGGATAACTAATCTAACTTTAAACTTGTCAATTGTACCATCGACTTTCATCTTCTTTTTGAAGATCCATTTGCAACCCAATGGTTTGCAACCTGGTGGTAAATCAGATAATACCCAAGTATTATTTTCCATGATAGAACCAATCTCTTCGTCAATTGCTTCTTTCCAAAAAGCAGAATCTCGAGATTTCACAACTTCATCATACGTTCTTGGATCCTCCTCTATACTATAGCAATAATAGTATTGAGTGTCAATCTGATCCTTTGATCCCTCAACTAAATATAGTTGAAAATCAGATCCATAAGATCTAGATTTTCTAGCTCTTTTGCTCCTACGGGGTTCAACTGTCTCACTTGGCACATCATTTGAATGATCATCCCTTAGAGATTCATCTGAATTAGGTATAGAGTCCTTTGGTCTAGGTATAGAAGAGAAACAATTCTCATCAAATATGGCATATCTCGATTCTATAATCGTGTTAATAGAAATCGAGTCATTAGGTTCTATAACATAAAACCTATAGGCCTTGGAGTGCTCAGCATATCCAACAAAGATGCAAGCTATACCCCTTTCACCCAAAGTTTTCCTTTTTGGGTCCGGGAGTCTAACCACAGCCCTACAACCCCAAACACGTAGAAGTGTTAAGTTGGGTCGTTTCTTATACCAAAGTTCATATGAGGTAGTCTTGTTCCTTTTATTAGGAACCCTATTTAACAAATAGAAAGCCGTTAACATAGCTTCTCCCCAAAACCCTTCACTCAAACCAGAGTAAGATAACATGGCATTCACCATTTCCTTAAGCACTCTATTTTTCCTTTCAGCCACACCATTTTATTGAGGTGTATAAGGTGCCGTAGTCTCATGAATGATTCCTACGGATTAGAAAAATACAGGATCATAATATTCACCACCTCTATCTGTACGTAATGTTTTAATCTACACATTCTGTTGCACTTCAACTTCAGTTTTATAAATTTTGAATTTATCTAAGGATTCGTCCTTAGCGTGCAGCAAATAAACATAGCAGAATCTAGATGCATCATCTATGAAAGTGACAAAATATTTTTTATGTCCTAATGATGGAGTAGCATGCAAATCACATAAATCACTATGTATCAACTCAAGAATGACAGATTTCCTTGTTATACTTTTAAAAGGTTGCCTAGTGATCTTTGTTAACATGCAAGTTTTACAATTTTCTACATTTTTATCAAAAACAGGAATTAAATCATCTTTAGACATTTCATGCATTCTTTTATAATGTACGTGTCCTAGACGAGCATGCCATAATGATGAATTGATAACATTCGAAGAGGACATAAATACAGAACCAGAATCATTAGGAACTCCATTTAAATTCATCATAAACATACCATTATTATAATATCCAAATCCTACAAACACACCAGACTTCGATAAAACATATTTATCGGATTCACACACTTGCTTGTATCCAAGCTTATTCTTAAGATATTCCACTTTTAATAAAACTTTTATAATATTTAATAAAAGAAGAACCAACTCATGTTACATTTGATGAAACTAACCATAAGTTGCTAGAGGTAGAAGTGTTAGATTGTGCAAGTAATCCAAATAATACTCTTATAAGATCAAGACCAAAATGACAATCAACATCAAGATCAAGAAAAAGATCAAAATGTAACTAAAACTAATCAAACTGAAAAGTCAAGCAATACTCGTCAAGATCTACCAAATGAATGGAGAATAACAAAATATCATCCAATTCAAAACGTCATATAAGGGTAAAGAACGATACTTTTCCACCCACAAACTTAAACTTTACATGCATGTAATGAAAGTGCTTCTTCATTATCTCTACTTCCGCTTCTTAGATAACAACGTTATTAATATTCCTCCCGTAAATCCCATTACCTTCGTGCACTTGTAACCATCAAAAACCAATAAATTAAAAGTTTTGCTTAAATTTGCATGGTCAAATCTGGTTTCCATGATAATAATAATATCATGTTTGTTTGCCACCATATATTGTTTGCTAACTGGGAAAAATGCTTTGCTCTCCGCTCCTCTACGATTCCACACAAATATTTTGTGTTGTTGTATACCCATAAAAGAGGATTTAAGGGAGGTGTACCAAACATTTTCCCATAACTCAGGGTATCTTCAACGACTTCCGTATTCGAATCTTATGCTTAAGAGATGCCATTGTCTGATGCATCAATGAACTTTTCCCTTTCACCATTTTTATATCTAACATTGAGTAATGAGATGTTTCGGTCAAAATTTGGTGGTCTCACGTGTTTCTCTGCAACTTCTTATTTTGATCCCTGGGCCCTTATCACTTTTGGACTCATATGGTCCATTTTAGTTTTCAATAATCTCATTAGCCCACCATCAACTTTTACTTGCAGGTTAATCTCTTCACATTGCCTCACCCCATCATAATTTTGACCCATAAACATCTTCAACATGACCCTTTATTCTAGGGTATTTCTTATGGCACCCTAAGCCCTTCTACCGCATCATGTAAATTTCCACAAATGCCTCATGTTTCAGGAGATGCATCTCTGGAATATTTTGGAGCATAAGTCACAATAGACTATTCTCCTTCCTCATTTCATAATTTTCACAAACCTCTCTCAAAACACATCTCTACATCCCAATACAATTTCATTAAAAAAGGTTCAGAGGAACTTAAGGAAACATCAAACTTCATTTGTAACATCATTCAAATTCATCAAACATCAATTTCAAGTAAGGTTTTTGAGTTTTTGATAAATATTTGAGTTTTGGTGTAAATGAGTAGAAATCAATGATTAGGTGTAGAAATGAGTAGAAATCACATCTAACATAGTTTAAACATAGTGTATTAGTTGTTTGTAAGATGAAAATGGTAATCAAAATAATTTTGTTTGACCTTGCATATGGTACATTACGCCATTGATGATTTTCTCAGTTGCAGAAAATTCTGGAGATGCATCTCCGGAATTGTTCAACGTTTAATATTCTACAGGTGATTCCGGAGATGCATCTCCAGACTTTCTTGTAGTATTTCTTCCTCTGACTCTCTTGCTTGTGTGTTGTTTGTTTGTGTTGCTTTGTTAAGGTCAGTATATATATTGTTATCATGCATACACTCTTTCATTTAATTTAGAATAATTATAAATCTCATACCATTTTAATCTACCATCTATGACCATGGTCATCACAATTCCATTTTTATAAATAAGTCTTATTTCTTGAATAATGTTTGACTTTAGTTTGGAATTTAGATTTAAATGAGTGTATTATTTTTCTTGGTTTAAATCATATTGTTGTCTTTTGAGAAAAATTCATAAGAAGTTTGTAAATCTAACATTTTACTTTTACTTTAATTTTTCTTTGTATTGCCATCTTACCCTTTTGACTCAAGTTGATTTCAAAGGCAATTCATTTCAAGAGTGAAATGTTTAAAATTCTTGTTACATCATAAGAAGAACTCCTGAATAGAAAACTACAAATTAATTTCTTTTTGCATTAAGATTGGATTTGGAACATCCATGAATGTTTAAATTACAAGTTCTAATGACAAACTTAATGCCATAAATAAATTAGGGCACTTCCTTCAATCTTTCATGATCCTTACTCCATGTTTCTACAATCCCAAAATCACTAGTGCACATTCCACTTGAAGCTTCCTCTTAATACCTTGAGACTTAAGCAAAGGAAAGAAAATTTTCAAAAAAAAAAAAGAGCAAGATCAATCCACACCATCATCTAAATCATCCAAACTTCAAATTTTCAAAAAAAGAAGAAGATAGGGAAGTAAGTAAAAGTGTTGCTGAAGCAATTTGTAAATACAGTAAAATTTTCATTATCACAAAGAGACAAACTCAACAAGGCAACAAGTACAACAACCCCAATTTCACCAAAATAGAAAAACATACTTCTAACACATTTTGATTCCTTATATTATTCCACATTCATCATCATACATCAGTTTTAAACCTGTATAATACAAAAATTAAGAAAACATACAGATTTCAGACGAAAAATAAAAATTAGATAGCATAATACAAAAATTAGATAGCAGAAAAATTTACAGAGGAATCCGCACAACACACATCATCCAAAGCAATATTAAAAAAACATACAAATTTCACACGAAAAATAAACATCCATTATTCATCACGGTCCTTGACGAAAATCACAGATCAAATGGGAATATTTTTTAAAGCATAAGGAGTTTCAAGCACGAGCATAGGAAAGTTTTTTTTTACCTTTGAAACAACCGCCGTCATGTCAGAGCAAATCACCACCTCGTCGAAACTACCACCACTAAACTGGAAGTCGCTTCCTCTCTCCTTTTTTATATGTTCTCTGTTTTTTTTTTGCTCTTTCTTCTGATTTTGACATCGTGTGGAATGAATGTTTGTGTTTTGGTGTGAAAACTATGTTGAGTTGGTGTGACGGTGAGAACTTCTAAGTTAGATTTTCTATTTGATTTCTACATGATATGTTTGTTGTTTGGTGTTTGTTTTTGCGTATTAGACATCGGTTTATGGCTTGTGTATTCATGTGTTTTTTATTACTCATTAGTTTAGGAGGTTTAGAGATGGATCGTTGGGTTGTTGGTGACCAAGTGGTTTTCTTTTCTATATTTTTCCATGAAACCGTGTTGTTGGTTTTAGTGGGGGACGTTTTGTTTCAGAGAAATAGGAGTGAAGAGATTGATTTGAAAAAGAATGTGAGAGAGTGCTAAGTTATCAGAAATAAGAGGTTTTGTTTTTAACTTTTCTGACGGTTCATTTTTGTTTCCTCATTATGACTATTTATTATTTTTATTTTTTAAATGCCTTTTTAATTTCATTATTATTACTCTATTTGAACAATCACATTTAAATGCCAATTTTGACCGTTACTCAGAGGTCTTTCTTTGATGTTTACAAGTGTTCAAGAAAGAGAGGGAAATTGGGGGCTAGGGTTGCCCGCTGGAAGCCCTTCTTAGTCTCTCTCTTGCTAGATCATTGGAGATCTTGGCCGAGTCAAGTGACCCGTGCCCATTTGGGTCTCATTCTCTTTTATTATTGGGCCTCATACTCCTAACCTAGTTGATACACACTAGCACTTTTTTTCTCTTTCCTTTTCTTCTTTTATATACTATATTTTTCTCTCTATTTGATCTAATTAGTAGTAAATTAATAATTATTTCATAAGAAAAGATATTAATTTCTAATTAAAAATGATAACAAAAATATTTTATTTTAGTACTTAGTTTTTTTCTTTAATAAAAAATATCAAAACAAAACAAAAAAATTAAAATATCCTATGTCTAAAAATAGTAATCTATACCTATATATAAAGGGGATACACCTATTTGGAGTGGCTATTTTTCTCCCGATTTTACCCTTAGATTTTTTAATTCTTTTTATCCAATAATAATAATAATATGTGGCACTCATACCATCCTACACTTATGGAACAGTTTAACAAAATATTTCACTTTATAACTTCTCACTTTATAACATCACCGTTGAACTTCCGACATCACCGTTGAACTTCCGACATCACCGCTGATACATCCAACGGCCAACCTTCGCGATTGAACTGCCTTGCCAGAAACTTCTTGAAGGTACGTGAAATTCTAACTTCTATCTATGACTTCTTTGCTTTATGTGTTTCGAAAGCAACACTGGAATTTTCATTAGGATTCGTTCATATTTGTATAATCAACTTTTTTCACTTATTTATAGTCCTCCATTCTGCAATTGTGAAAGTGGAAAAGAAAAGTGCATTAACAAAAAGAAAGAAGGCTCAAAGTTTATGATGTGAGATTTGTCATATTAGCACTTTTTCAAAAGCTGTGATGTTCATATATTTAGGTACTCATGTAAATATCACATGTAAACATTATAGGAGTTATAAAGTTATAAAGTTACACCTTTTATGACTTCTTATATGTAAAAATATATGAACGGGACAAACATTATAGAAGTTACTTTATAAAACGTGTAATTATTATAGAAAAAACATTAAGAAATTAGTAACTTCTATATAGTGGTATACTAATTATCTATACCTATATATAAAGGGGATACACCTATTTGGAGTGGCCTATTTTTCTCTCGATTTTACCCTTAGATTTTTTAATTCTTTTTATCCAATAATAATAATAATATGTGGCACTCATACCATCCTATACTTATGGAACAGTTTAACAAAATATTTCACTTTATAACTTCTCACTTTATAACATCACCGTTGAACTTCTGACATCACCGCTGATACATCCAACGGCCAACCTTCGCGATTGAACTGCCTTGCCAGAAACTTCTTGAAGGTACGTGAAATTCTAACTTCTATCTATGACTTCTTTGCTTTATATGTTTCGAAAGCAACACTGGAATTTTCGTTAGGATTCGTTCATATTTGTATAATCAACTTTTTTCACTTATTTATAGTCCTCAATTCTGCAATTGTGAAAGTGGAAAAGAAAAGTGCATTAACAAAAAGAAAGAAGGTTCAAAGTTTATGATGTGAGATTTGTCATATTAGCACTTTTTCAAAAGCTGTGATGTTCATATATTTAGGTACTCATGTAAATATCACATGTAAACATTATAGGAGTTATAAAGTTATAAAGTTACACCTTTTATGACTTCTTATATGTAAAAATATATGAACGGGACAAACATTATAGAAGTTACTTTATAAAACGTGTAATTATTATAGAAAAAACATTAAGAAATTAGTAACCACTACGCCAAATAAGGGAAAAGAGGGCGCTTATTTTGGCCTATAACAGCGCTTTTAAGCGCCCTCTAAAGTGGCGCTGGCATAGGTAAAGACAGCGCTTTGTTTTCCTGGAGAAAGCGCTGTCTAAAGTGGCCCTTTAAGGGCCACATTCTAGTGCGCTTTCAGAAAAAAGCGCCCTCTGGAGTGGTCCATAAAGGGCCACCTTAGAGGGAGCTTTATGGATAAAGCTCCCTCTAAAGTTGTCATGTAAAGCCACCTTAGAGAGCCACCTTAGAGGGCGCTTTCTGGATAAAGCGCCCTCTAAAGTTGTCAATGTAAAGCCACCTTAGAGGGCGCTTTCTGGACAAAGCGCCCTCTAAAGTTGTCAATGTAAAGTGTTTAGAGGGCGCTTCCTGCAGAAAGCGCCCTCTAAAGTGTTAGTTATTTTAAAAAAAATTGTTTGAAAAACAGTGGGTATTTAATTGGGAACCTGTTCGCATGCTGCAAAAGTGTAAAATTCATATTGATTTCATCCTTTAATCCAATGTTATACACCATTAATCCATTGATATATACAACATGAATCCATTTATATACAACATTAATCCTCCATATATACAACATTAATATATGATTCTTTGATCAACAATATACAACAACATATTCATGATTTAGTAAAACTAGTACAACAACAATATACAACATATATACAACAACAACATACAACAACAACATTCCATACATATATGTACAACAATATACAACCTAGCTATATGATTCTTTGATCAATAATGAATTGACACAATTCATCCTTCATTTCATCCAAATGAGCTCTTGAGTAAGATTTGTATTCGTCAAAGTACTACAATTAAGAGAATAAAACATATTCAAGATTTAGTAACAAATTAGATGAAATATCCGATAATATTAAAATAAACCCTAAGTTATTATTCCATACCATTTTTGGGATGTCTATACGATTCAACGCAATGATATCTCTCATAAATCTCAATACAAAAAATCCGCAATCGACCGAATTGTTTTGCTGAGGACACTACACAGAAAAACAAACAATATATATAGTTAATTTCTTACAAACACTATTATAAGCAAAAAATAAACACTATTATAATTAAGCAAAAATAAGATACTTAATATATACCTCAACTCTGACCCAGGTAATGTCCTTCCTATTACGATAATTCTTTTTCGATCTAAATTTTAGTATTGCCCTAACAAAATAAAAACGTATATTGAGATCAATCTGACAGACATAATTAAATATACAAATACACACGAATATTTAGGGGAATTTCACTTACGCGTCAACCGTCTTCTTCATACTCGGATATTTACTCCAATCACCCGATAACGAATCCAGATAATACACTATGAGTCTCGAAAGATCCATAGCAACCAACACCCAGTGACCACTGTAAAATAAAACAAAAATTTAGATGAATGAAAATTTTCTACGTAAAAGATATACATAGATTTGAATGAAATTATTAGAAAGAAAATCTAACCCGTTGCCAGAATTAAACGGTAAAAAATACAAACTGGGTGTAGTATTATCGCCGGCCGCCATGAATCTATCGACTAGATCATTCTTTACGGATGTTGGATTTTTCGTTATTAACGTTGCGTTGATACGGGAAGTAGCAATAAAATTGAAACGGTTACACAATTCAGTTCCCCGCATCAATGTTACATACATATACCTTAAATAGAAACATAATAAACATTAGGCTACTCATTGAAATGTGTAAATAAATTGTTCAACTAAGCAAATTATAGATTGATCGGAGTACCATATGTATGTATGAATGACAGCGATGCCCAATTCGTCGTGTTCAAAAAGTTGTTGCATGTCCTCCTTTGCAATTATTTCGAAATGAGCAATTCCGAAAACACCTTCATCAAAATCTATACTACGAATGGCCCCGTGCATAATATCGGACTCTTCCACCATTTTCTCAAGACGCATCATAATTTGAGATTTTGTCCCGGACGTCGTTGGAATATCCTTACCAGCGCTTTTCAACTTTCGACCGGGAACCTAAAAATTCATATAAAATAAATCATGACTTTTTGTGATGCAACAGAATCGTTGCGTATATAATTAAATGGGTATATATATTTGTACCTCTTTTTGAGATGCAACCGACTCGATGCGTCTTGAAATCCCTTTACCAGCTTTATGTGTGGGTCTTGTAGGAGTCTAACATTACCATGTAATAAGGATTGATTAAATATCATAATTGTAGCTGAATTGAAATGTGAATACTAAATATTCATAATCATTTAGAACATATATACCTCGGCATCTGGGAAAATTAGATCTGACGGCCAACCAACAAAGGATCCGACTGCATCTCGCATCAACGTTGTCTCTGAAACAACGTCAGGTAATTGTAGAAGGGCGTCCGTATCTAATACAAGGTCAACCGAAACTTTCATATATCCCACCGGGAGGGGATTATGGTGAAGTAATTCACCCGAAGTATTGTGCACTTTTCCCTTGCCAACTATGCGATAAGTTGGTGACGATAGATACAGCTGACAAGGTGAAATGCCCTAAACCAATAATAAATGTTATTGTTAACGTGTATATGTGTCAAGTAAAAAAGTGCTATTTTAATTTCATAATAACATATATAATTACCTCGGGAAATTTCGGTTGACAATTGATACTAGCTCGGTCACTAGTATCTTTTGCCTCGGAAGCGCACCTTTCCTCTCTATACCTTGCATTCTCGTTTTGCAGTTGGAGTACTTGTGCCCTTAACTCCGCCAAGGTCTCCATCACCTCTTTGTTGGTAGGATTTTTTGTTTTTGGTTTTTTATAAAATGACGACGGAGTCACACCAAAACCCTTACCCCTCACACGACCGGAATACTCAGGAACATTTAGTACTCGACTAAGTACGCTCCTGCAATCCTGGACCTCGGTTGAAGGTAAGGTTTGGGATAAAGTCTCCTGAAATATTATTAGAGGAGATTAAAAATGAATTATATGTCTAACAAAATTTTCGATATAATTAAAGAAATAATGTTACATATACTTACACATTCGTCATAAAATTTTTGGACCGCTTCAACGACAACCCCATCCTTCCCAACCCGAGCAGCCTTCCATAATACGTGCTCCGGAAGAGATGTTGCGTCACTTTTCTCCTCGGCTAGCTACACATTGAATTAGATTATAAGATCATCAATTATAACATATTGTGACAATGTATAAGCTCATAGCATTTGAATATACTCACAATTCTTTGTTGTAACCGTGCATATCCCGTACGCCCTTTTTTGTACGGATACGCGGGTTTTGATGCCCTTTTCCGATTTTTGTCGCTTACTTCCTGGATAAAAAAGTTTAAGGCATATTAGAACCAAGTAACTTAACAATTGTATAATACCATAATTAATAGACATTACATGGAATTTTTCGTTTCTTCGTTTGGCGACAAAGTTATCCCATTCATCGGCTGAAATAATCTCGGCATACTTCATTGGCCGTTCTGCTTCAACAAATTTTCCTTCCTCATCCTTGAGAAATTTGTTGGACAAAAAGGATCGAAATCCTCAGAGTCTTTTTCCGGCCAATTGAATACAATATTTTTGCCGGCTTTCATCGATGTGAAAGGATCTCTAAAAAACATACACATGGAGTGTGTTATTATAAGTAATATTATAACAATATATGGTCAACAAAAAAAACATATAACAATATATGGTAAGTACCTGTATCTCGGACCATATTTTTTCTTTGCCAACCTTCAATTCCGGACTTCTCCAATTATCACATGTAATCGGAATATGTTGTCGAACAAGGAAACCAATGTAACTTGCCAACATTGAACCGTTAGGCTCAATTAGTTGGTCTTCAGCACTCCAATGTACTTCAAATTTTACACCCTTGTCTCTTGCACGAATGATTGACTTCATAACAGTCAATCCTCGTTTGATTTCTTTTTCAACATTGTTACGTGATCCATTCGCGTCATGGGTATCGTCTTGGTTAGCCATTTTATCTGTAATATAGAAATGATTCAATAAGACCCAAGTAAGACAATGACCATATTCGTGAAGCTACACAAAAAACACATTCATATACCTTCCATTTCTCTCATGTTACAACAATCTAAACTCTTCTTTTTTTATCATTATTGAATACAAACTCACACACACCTACTTGTAACGCCTCAAGATTTGCCCTCCTCTCTTGGGACTAGCTGAGCATATTTCATATCATTTTTAAGTCATTAGGCATTGCATATTGCATATCATGTGGTTACATTGTGCAAGTCATCCTCCTAAGTCTTGATCAGGAGATGAAGAGGTCATGATGCAAGCTAGGGTTTATGGACTGATCATTAACTGTCTGAGGATGTATGGTACAAATTAGGGTTTCGTGGTTTCTCAAGGAGGTTGAGCTTCATCTTGGTTGTTATGATACATCTTCATCATCATGGTCTTGTTATCATCCAAGAGATTCAAGAGATTGATCAGATACTTTGAGATTAGGGTTTTGACCACTGGTCAACCCTAATCAGTTGAATCATCTGCATTGGGCCAATCAGGGCATGGCAAGGAGATGAGGTTTTCAATGGATATGGGGATCATCATGTGATTATATTGAGCTTATGAAGGCTAGGGTTTCATCATTGAGCCATTTCATCAGGAGTTTGGGGCTCAACTTGATCAGTGCATAGCCAAATTCATCTATCAATTGAAAAGTCAACTGTGGTCAGCTGTGCTTGATATGATGGATTTGGAGGTGAGAGAGAGTTGGATACACTTCATTCATGTCTAAACAAGTTTCATTTGACATTTCAAACATCAAGAATGAAGAAAATAAAGTCAGGAGAAAAGTTGCCAAAAATAGAAAGTGACTTGTGTCGCATTACGCGAAAAACCGGCGGGAAACAAGAACAACAGAGCCGCCACCGTGCGTTATTTATCCCAAAAGAGGGAAAGGAAACGCTCAGAGTAAACCTGGAAAAAGCATGGTCTCACGACCAAAGAGAATGGGATTGGGAGTCGGTTATGCGAAGGGAAGGTATTAGCACCCCTACGCATCCGTCGTACTCGACGGGATCCACGCACAAAAGGAAGGAAAATGGTTGCTAAAACACTGCTCAAACACACACACACTGGCTGAAAGAGACACAAGAAAACAGACTGAAACCGACTCGGCAGGATACCGCCTCCTGGGCCTACTTAGTCTATCAGGCATAGACATCAGAGTCGAAGTAGTTCGGACTGGGGAAACGACACATGCTCGCTAGGATATCGCATCCTATGCATACGTATCTTCTTGGACGAAGAAGAATCAGAGCATTCGTAGCTCGGCTGACACGCACACAAACAAACACAGGCAAAGGCAAACGTGGAGCCTGAATGCCAATCACTGGACTTACATCAGCATCCGAACCAAAACACACACAAGAAGGCAAACGTGGAGCCCGAATGCCAATCACTGGACTTACATCAGCATCCGAACCGAACACACACAAAGAGTGTGGAGACACCAAGGTTAAAAAGAAAAGAAAAGGCGCCCGGAGAGATCAGCTCATCTCCTGCCTACGTACCTCATCTGGTATGAGGATCAGGGCGACGTAGTTCCCCTACGGAGGGATACAGGACTAGCCTAACCAGATAACAGAGGGAGACACAACTAGGGAGACTACGACTCGAGCCTAGATGTTATCATGCAAATTCATCCCTAAGTTAAGGTTTCTAGCTAACTTGCACAGGAAGCAAGCCTATCCTAAACATGACTTACACAGGAAGCAAGCCACACCTAACCTAACTTGCACAGGAAGCAAGCTAAACTAAACCTAACTTGCACAGGAAGCAAGTCAAACAAACACACAAGCACAAGTAGCACACACTATACACAAGCAATGGACTCATACAAGGTTAGGTTTTAGTCGAGGGGTAGGGTTAATGGTGCTCTTAACCTTGCCATTGAGGGGCTAAGGTGAAGCAGATGAAAGGTGAGTGAAGATGAGACTTCACAGCTCTTATCCCTGGCCTGGGAGAGCTTAAGACAAGAATGTGTGGGTTCAGAAAGGGGGAACCCTTCTACACATTTGATACTGACTCAACTGTACAATTGTACAAGATCTTGGGTTTGTATCTGCAATGCATCAACACAGTGGTGTGAGCAAAGCAGATGACACACAGAATAACAGGGGATAGGTTGCATATCCCTTGGGTTCTGCCAATTGCCTCTTCACTTAGGAGGTCTTTGACTCTATGCAAGGACAAATGTAAACAGTCACAAACATTGCCTCTTAAGGAGGACTTCAGACAGGTGCCTGGCCAAGTAACAGGCCAGGTCTTCCAGACTACATGAAGTAAAGAAGTTATACCTCAATGCAAATTGCTCTTAAGCAAAGCAAAGCAAAGTTCTTAAAGAACTATAAGCAACTAAAGGTACCTGAAACCAGTCAGACAACATCAGTATTCAATTCAAAGTTAAATCAAAATGAGATAGAACTCAATAGTCAACACAATCAGTTAGATGTGCAATGCACAAGGCTCAAAGCACGTGAGCCAAACAACCTACAAAACAAACAAGTTAGTCATGATAATCAATTAAAACTCATTCAACTTGTATAAGTTTCTTTGAGCAATTGCTTCTTAACCTGAAAAAATGAACTCAAACATGAGCAACATGACCACTAG
Organism: Lathyrus oleraceus; assembly: GCF_024323335.1. NCBI lineage: Eukaryota > Viridiplantae > Streptophyta > Magnoliopsida > Fabales > Fabaceae > Lathyrus > Lathyrus oleraceus. Next base: position 286,748,352 of record NC_066582.1, on the reverse strand, counting down.
GACAAGCCTAGGGTCAAAAAGAGATAAAAAAGTCAAAACAACAAATGACAAGTGTCCAAAATCAAGTTCAAACAATCAAGAAACAAGCTCAATTGGTTTCATGTTCATATCAATCATCATCATCATTTCATAAGCAAATTAGGTCAAGGCATGGCATATGGAAGCTCATAGAAGTCAATAGCAAGACTCAACTCAAAACCAATCCTAAACAATTCAATAAATTCTCAAATAATTCATGATCAAACATCATCCATAACATGGTAAGCACACCAAATTTCAGCTCATTTGGATCATGGGAAGTAGGGAAATGAAAATCAGAAAGGCAGGGCAAGTTCAAACATGCTCAAAGAAGTCAACCAAACATGCACCAACTTCAATAAATCATAAATCAGTGACAACGTATGAGAAATGAATGGGATTAAAACCATGATAAACCTTAAGATGTCTACTAATCACATATCAAATTTCATGTCCATCCAATAATGTATGAGAATTTCACAAACCATATGGCATCATGTGTCACAAAAGTCAACATTTTGGTCAAACATGGGAGAAATTATCAATCAAATAGAAAATACACTCCAAAATTCCAGAAAAATTCATACACATTCTCAACATCCATAAGCATGTTCATGCAAAAAATCAGACCAATTTGAGTTCATTAGGCAAGGTAATTAAAATCAAGAAGTTGGACATCAATGGTGTGACACAAATTGTCACACCCTAATTCAAAAAATCATAACTCACAAGCCAACAATGATAAATTCACAAACTCTACACCAAAATCACCATGAATGTGTCTAGTTTAAGCACAAAACATTTGGGAGTCATTGGATAAGGTATCATCATTTCACAATTGATTTGGCAAAACATGCATAAAATGGACACATATGACAAACCCTAGCACAATTAAAAATCCACTCATCCAAAAAATCTGGAAAAAACATGATAAAAAACTAGAGATCAATATGAATATTTTGCAAAAAGTCCCATCCAATTTGGATCAAAAATGAGTGCTCTATGATTTTTGGAAGTTTGGCCATGTAAAATGAAATAAAAATTGAGAAATAATATGAATTAATGAAATAAATAAAATGGCAGTGGCAATTTTGTAAATAGCTTGAACTTTTAAAACACGCGCTTCTAACCCTAATCCCATGCAGCCATAATCCGCAGGAAATGCCCAGGATCCGCAGGAAAATACGCAGCTAACACTATGAATGCTGCAGGAGAATCCGCAGGTAATTTTCCAGAAATGAAGAACATCATGATGATCATCATCATCTTCAAACGCAAATTTCCAACAAAAATCAAAAGTCCCAGAAATGAAATTCAAGAAATGCAACGTGTATATCCATCATCAAGCATCAATAAACAACCATCAATTCATCAAACAACAACAAATCAAGCACAAATCGAACGAATCTAACCATGAACGTGAAACTTCAAAACCCTCGTTCTCTCTCATTTTGGCACGAAATCAAGAAATGTTTAGCTCAGAATCATCACAAGAGAAAGACCTACAAGTATATCATGATGGATTTAAGAAAAGGGAGAGTCGAATTTTCACCTCTTGATGAGCAGTTTGTGATTTCGTGTGCTTCAAGTCCAGAAATGCTTCCAATCGTGTTCTAGCATCCTTGAATGAGTGAATGGAAAAGCCTTGGATGTTTGGTTGAGCTCGAATCAGCAACCTTCAACTTTCACCATTGAAGAATTTGTGCTTGGTACTGCTTGTGGTAGCACGAGTTCCAGGGGATTATGGCTCAAGTATTACTCAGTAATGAGGATTGATGATGAACAGAGCACGAATAAACCAAACACTTGAAGAAATTTTGAGAAAAATTTTGGAAAGAAATGAGAGAAAATTTTTTCTTCGAGTAAAGAATTTTGGATCCCTCTTTGTCAAATGTGGCTAGGGCTTTTTTGCAGTCTGAATGTCAAATATATACCTTGATTAATGATGCATAAACATGGTTAAGGAAGTGGTAATTGGAGTTGGCTTAAATGAGTGTGTTTTGACCAATTTGCTAAAATCCATTCAAGTTGCATGGGGGTGCATGGATGTGCACGAATTTGGGCTTTGGACAACCTCTAAATGTGATTTCAAGACAATTCCAATTGGCACAAAGTGTTGGAAATGCTTATTTTGAAAGTCCATTTTTTCACTTCACTTAATTTAATTCATGCTACTTTGAAAATGGCCATTTTGATTGGTAAACTTTTGATGAATTGTGATGACAAATTTGGATAGAGCACATCAAATAGGACTTGTAGCAAAAAACCCCACCCAATTTGGCCAAAAGGTTTGGAAGATATGCCACTTTGAAGTTCAAAATTTTTTGAGAATGATTTGATCATAACTTGCCAACCATACATGGGAATTGAGTGTTCTTGGACTTTTTGAAAATGGGAGAACAAGATCTTCAACTTTCATGTTGGGAAAAAATTCATTTGAAGCTTGTATGATGATGTAATTTTGAGGAGCAAGACTTTCCATTTTTGGCAAATTCCAATTACAGGTCAACTTTCTATTTTTGGAAATTTCTTGTTTGACTTCAAATTCTTCCATGTGGATGCTTGACATGTTATATGAGGCTTATATGGACATGAATGAGACCTCTCAAACCAATCTCCCACCTTGAAAACCATAGAATCAGGCACAGTTGACCATAGTTGACTTTCTAGGGTTTCTGGTAGACTGCACACTGATTGATGACTTCTGAGCAATCAAACCTTGACCAAAACACTTCAAAAGGATCCCTAGGTTATGTAAACATGTTGGACCAACCCTAGGGCCTTGTCTCAAAAGAAAATGCATTGGCTTGCTTGATTGACTGATCTCCTGACCAGTTTGACCTAGTTCTTCTGAATGGCTTGCACTTGGGCAAAAGGGACAATGCAATGTTATGCAGTGGACCATGTTAATTCTATGAACTAATATGAGAATGTATGTACAAAAGGTAGGTGCAAATTTGAGGTGCTACAGCTGCCCCTATTCAATCAACTGGGAACCCGAATGGATGAGAGCGACGGCTGTCAGACTTTCAGGGTAAACAGGGATTGAATACCAAGAACCGTAGAATTTGCACAGTACAGGGATCCACCAATGGAAACGTCCACTTGGATTTGATATTTATTACAGGGTATTTTTTGGTTGTGTTTTTTTTCAAAGGGTACGGCCACATCCAGACATCACAACGACGATGAATGGGAACAGAAATCACAACTAGATGCCAACGGACAACTAGGAAAAACTCACGCTTACCGATACCAACGGAGAGGTAACCAGACATTAATGAATGACTGGAAGAGATACAACCATACGTCGACGGACGAAATGGGAAAAACTCAACGTTTACCAGGACCAACGGAGAGGTAACCAGACATTAATGAATGACTGGAAGAGATACAACCATACGTCAACGGACGAAATGGGAAAAACTCAACGTTTACCAAGACCAACGGAGAGGTAACCAACTGGGGACGACCAGGAAAAACTCGACGTTTATCGAAACCAACGGAGAGGTAACCAACTGGGGACGACCAGGAAAAACTCGACGTTTATCGAAACCAACGGAGAGGTAACCAACTGGGGACGACCAGGAAAAACTCGACGTTTATCGAAACCAACGGAGAGGTAACCAGACATTTACTGATGAATGGGAGGACTCGACCAGACATCAACGGATGAATGGGAGAAAACTCGACGTTTACAGACATCGAAAGAGGATGTTTACAGACACCAAAAAGATCGACCAGACATTTACTGATGAATGGGAAGACTCGACGTTTACAGACATCGAAAGATGATGTTTACAGACACCAAAAAGATCGACCAGACATTTACTGATGAATGGGAAAACTCGACGTTTATCGAAACCAACGGAGAGGTAAATCCACATGGGGAGGGTACAACTAGACATCATCGGATGACCAGGAAAAACTCAACGTTTATCGACACCAACTGAGAGGAGGAAACTCTACTGGGGAGAGTGAACACAACCAAATCATCAACGGATGATCGGGAAAAACTCGACGTTTATCGACACCAACGGAGAGGAGAAATCTTCACTAGGGAAGGAGGACGACGTTACGAACATCGAAAGATGATGTTTACAGACATCAAAAGACCAGACACTTACGCATGACTGGGAAAGCACCGAAAGATGGTGTTTACCGACACCAAAGAAAATAACACACGCGGGTGCTGACGGGATACTGACATCCACAAGATGACAGGGCAAGGCTGAACACTTGCGGGGGGTCTCACTGGGGAGAAGCAGGCTTTCATTTTACCAACGGATGAGGAAATAAACCTCTGTGGGGAATAATCCTGAACGCCATCAGGAGCAACTGTAGCAAACATGCTGTACAAGTTGAACAAAAGTCCGCCTTTGCCGGGGATATGGTCTGAAGGTTTCGAACACATGAATGCATATGTTTGAATTTTTTCTATGGCGTAATGCTCCATTTATGAATGGAAATGCTACGCGATTTTTGAGGATGCAATGATCACTATATGCAAAATGCAAATGAACCCTAGCTAGGGATCCAAAATGATCAGATACTCCGACTCTGTGGGGAGACTCTTCTTGGGGGAAAATACTCTGCGGGGAACTCTTCTTGGGGAATGATAAAGCGACTTCGCTGGGGAAGACTCAAACAATCCTTAGACAGGATAAACTTTGCTTATGAGGAATATCTATTACTCCGCTGGGGATGACCTATGCAATCCACAGGTAGAATCAACTCAGCTGGGGATGCAGATACCAGTCTGCTACGGAAACTCGTCCAATCCACTGGTAGGATGAACTCTGCTGGAGAAATATTTCGTTGAAACCCGCTCCACTCGGGGAACTTGCTGAGGAAAAAAACCACACCCTTCTGCTGAGGAGAACAAACCTTGTGGGGAGAGTAATAACTTTGTTGGAGATGATAACACGTCAAATCATACTGGAGATGAACCTCCACAAACCTGCCGGGGAGAAACACTCACGGCCGCGCTGGAGATAACAGTATCACAAACCCAACTGCTGGGGAACACACAAACAGTCTACTGGTAGACTCCGCTGGGGAACTCCCGGGGGAAATAACTGCCAGGCGCTCAGCGGGGATTCTCAACTGGGGAAATCTGCAAGCACAGGCCTGGTGGGGATAAGCAATCCTTAGATCTGCTGGGGAAAGAAGGTACTGTCCATAGACATCTCCGCAGGGGAAATAACTCTGATAGCTTCAATACTGGCTCGGGCTGGGGAAACGTCCTCCACCCTGAGAAACATTTTGCCCCTGACACTCCCACCGGGGACGTGACAACCTTCAGGCTTGCTAAGGAGACGCCGATCTCGAATCTGTCGGGGAGATCACACTTCCAAACCACTGGGAAGATACAACTTGTTTGACAGGGATGCCGGTCGACTTGTCGAACACTGGTATTCATCATCCACCCACAGTGTTGACTTTCCACTTTTAAAAACTCCCAGACTCGTCTGGACTTTTCTGCTCCATTATCTTGTATTCCCAACTCCTCCGCACTCCACGGAGATCGAACTCCTGGGGTTTATACATACTTTCCAATTAACAGACTTTGAAGAGTCTTCTTGATTAACCTTCCAGGATCGTCGTTGTAACCCTTCACCGTCTTTTCACCGAAAGTCTATTCCTTGCCCCTGATCAGGTTCTGTGGGGATCTCTTGTCAAAAGGGTTCACATTACCACCGGAAAGTGAATGAAGATATCTAACAGTACCTGCACAAGAGATCGCCAGATAAAAGCGTGCCCCAGGCATGCCCCAGGCGTTTCAATATTTCAACGCCTAGGTCACTCAAACTTCCGAATAAGATTTCCAGATTTCAATCTTATAAGCATGTATCGGAAGGGACCTCTATGTTTCAAAATGCAAATATTCTTATCAAAATAAACGGATGTTTTTATAATCAAAGCGGTAATGACACAAAAACAAAATTTATTTGACCGAATACACGCTTTATTGATTGGAACAAAAGATGGCTCATAATCGAGCAACACACAGGAAGCAAACCCTGGAAAGAGGTGATTGCACACAACAGAAAAAACTCTATCCTAGTGGCAATGTGAAACCATGATCTCATCGGGTTCCCACTCAGTTACACCTCATATGTCCTCAAGACTTTCCGCACTTTCTGTCTTCTGAACAAGACGCTTCCGATCGGTCTCTGTCGAAGATTCTCCAAGTCATCATGAGCACAAACGATCATGCTGGACGCAGTTGTTCGTTTCATTCCCTCTTTTGCCTGGACCGCCCTTTCGGGTTTCAGTCCACCGGGATACCCTTTTTTGCCCAAGTCGCCCTTGCGGGTTTTCAACTTGCCGGGTGTACAAATTCTTTTTCTTTTCGTATCCCTAACTTTTGCCCGAACCTTTATTTCTTTTTTTCTTGGTTCGCCGGGATGCCCATTTTTTGCCTGGACTCTTTATTCTTCTTTTTTTTTTCGTCCAGCAGGTCTCTTTCTACGAAGTATTTTCTAACTGCGTCCGCATTCACAGGGGATGGAAAATCGTCGTCATCCGTGGTCGTCAACAACAAGGTTCTGTCAGAGGAAACCTTCTTGACCACGAATGGACATTCATAACTGTTTATCCATTTGCCCCACAATCGTCTTGAGGAGGAAGGATCCTTTTCAACTAACTCTTCTACGTGGTACGCACGAGGTCACACTTCTCGGTCAATAACATGCTTCATTCACTGGGTACAACTGCCCCATGACAAGTAACTGCCCCTCTTCCTGAGTTGGGCTCGCCGTATCATACCGAGTCTTTATCCATTCAGCCTTCTCTGATCAGGACATTAGATGGTAGCATTAATTCCTTCCCATACACCTGTGAGGAAGACATTACTCCCAGTAGATACACATCCCAAGGTTCAGTACCCAGGATACAGACTTTATATTCAGCCATCATTGTTGGCGCAACCGACTGTGATCCGGGAGGCACTACCTCATTCACCCTAACTTCCCCATCAGACATCGGAATCCGTTCGGATTCAGGGCCAGGCCCCTCCTCCGGGATCGGTCACTCCCAATCTTTCGATTTGAGTACCTCGGGATGTCCTCATCAGGGATCTCAAACTTCCTTGATCGATAACCTTCCGTGGGTTGCTGCTAGCTTCTCAAACACACACCTGATCAGATCCATTTTGGACATCCACCAAGTGGTATGAATCAACATACACTGTCTCAGTCGGCGAGCAGCCTATGCCAAAGTACATCAAGTTTTTTCGAACAGTGAGTGTATGCTTTCACAGTCAATAAACTTTTTGCTTAGGTAAATTGCATACTCTTTTCGACCAGACTAGTCATGCTGACCCAATACGCACCTCATAGACCCCTCGAGGGCTATCAAGTACCAGATTAACAATCATCCTCCTGGGAAGCATCGGAATCAGAAGTTCCTGCAATTTATTCTCTCTCTTTTTTTTTCTTTCTCTTTCCCTTTTTTTTTATCAAGTGCCCCTTGGCAATTATTATCCTACCTGACCGTTTGCTCTCTTTTTTTTCTTCTCTTTTTTTCGGCTCAGGCATTTCTTTTTTTTCTTTTTTTTTCTTTTCTTTTTTCTCTTTTCTTTTTTTTTTGTTTGCAGGATCAACTTTGATTCCTCTGATTTATTCACAACAAGCCTCGGTAGCTTGACGGGCAGCACTCCACAAGTGCACTGATTCGGGCTCAACAGTGCGAGCTAAACAAACTTGATCAAATCCACCGGATGCCCCTCTTCTGCTTGGGACTTTGCCATCATGTCATCAACATGGCATTTGCTTTCATGATGAATCATATCGTGAAACAAAGTCACCGTAGACCTCTGATACGTGGCACCGGCCTCTTGTGACTGAACGGCATCACCTTAGAACAAGAAGGCGCCCCTTGTGTGGTGGACCTGGTTTACTTCATATCATCTGGCGACAATTCAATCTGGTCTTGGCCAGGAAGCCATCCATGAAGATAAACACTGAGACCTGAGCTATATAATCAACCCATACCTCATTGTGAAGTACCGGGAATTCATCCTTCAGATTAGCTCTGTTCACGTCTTGGTGGTCCATACACATTCTCTCTCTTTCAATCCTTTTCTGGCCTCAGCTTCCGCTTCTCTGGAGAACAGTCTTTTCTTAAGGGTAGCTTGTGCCCCACAACATTGGTATTCCACCCTGGTGTATCTTGATACAACCAGGCATCCACCTGCTCTTCCAACAGGGCTACCATTCTGCTCTCGACTTGCCTCTAAAGCGACCTCAACTTTCACTTTCCCTTCTGACCTCGGAGGTACTTGGGATGACAATCTTGACTCGCTCCTCGTGCGGTTGAATCACCTTCTCCTCTTGTTTCAACAACCTGGCTAATTCCAGCTGATCGCAATCTTCTGCGCCTTCTTCTTTGGCATGATAGATCGGATTGTCGAAGTCATACAGAGGTGTAACCAAATTTTTATTGGTGAGATCAGGAGAGTAATCACTTTTGTGGTTGGAACGAGACAAGTTCAAAAGAAAAACGAAAAACATTGCCATTTTTATTTGTTTTTAAAATTGCAAAATTAAATGAAAAACAGGGAACACCGCTTTTAACTACAAAACATCCATTCATTACTAATGCAAAATGTTGCATAATGAAACACATGAGATGGCCCTTACAATGGACCATTACGTTTCGGGCAAAACGTATGGCTTTCATGCAAATAAAAATTGAAAAACAGAAATACTACTCTTCAGGATAAGTGACAGTGATGCTTTTGGAGTCCTTCCAGTTTCCTGGTACGCACGACTTTATCCACAACTCGAGTTCACGGTGACTGTCGATCTCTTCACTCACTGAACAAACATGATCAGGATCCAGCATTCCTGCACTGACAAAGGGGTACGGTGGGCGACATCCTCTGTTTGGTCTAAACGACTCTTGATCTGGCTGATAACCGACCCCAAACATGTCTGCTTTTACCACTATGTCAATGATCCTTCCCCAGCCTTGAGCCTCTTTGTTCTTCACTACCTCCAGAGCTTGTTTATAAGAAGAAATGGACAGCTTCTTCTCTTTCTCAGCACCAAGGGCATTCTCCATCTGGACGGTTTCGACTGCCAGACTGGGTGCTTTACATCTTTCATCGTCCATTTCTACTTTCTTCATCTTCTGGGTTGTGTCTTTAATCAATACACACCCCTCTGTGGCGACGGCCGCACAAAAATTACCAACACTAGAGAGAGCTCCATCCCTTATTAGAGGTTTTGGGACCACAAATGTTGGAACCTTTAACTGATTCTCCTCAGCCACTTCCATTCTTCTCCTGTTCTTTTTCACCATCTTTACCTTTACAAGACCCTGCCTGGGTACGGGGTTGACATCCTCATTCATTATCTGGGCCAAGCTGATAGCCTTGGAGTCCACCATATATTGAATGATATGCTTAAAAGCTCTACAACCCTCAATGTTGTGTCCGGGTGCCCCAGAGTGAAACTCGCACTTGGCACTCTCATCATAATTTGCAGGCCTTCGCTGTTGTTCTATAGGAATCAATATCCTCGGTCGAACTAACCCCAAATCCCTCAATCTCTTGAACAAAAGGGTATAAGTCACGGGTGGCTCCTCAAACTGATGATCCTCCTTCTTCCTCTTTACTTGGCTCTCAGCTTTCGGTGCCTTCTGTTGAGGTAGCAGTTGTTGCGGATGAGCAGGTGGATTATTGACAGGAGTGGTTACAGTGGCAGCATAAGGGTGATAACGATCTTTACTACGTTCTTTCTTTGCGGGCACACCAACTGGCTCAACCTCCTTCTTGAATGGACCACTGTCGGAGGGTTTCTTTGCTACAGTACCAGAAGGTTTGTTCACTTCGGAGGACGGAGCCTTCCCCTGAACTTTCTCCACTATCAGCCACTTCTCAATCTTTTCCAATCTCTCAGACATGACTTTCTGTCCCAAGGCAAGCCCTTGCACAACACTGAATAAGTCCCTCATCATCTCTTTCAGTTCAAGGACGTCGGCGTTGGGAAGATCCATTAGCTTGGATTTGTTGAGTCTGGCAGGATGTCTGAGTAGACGAGCTATGCGCACTGGTTGGATACTGAAACCTACAAAACAGCAAATGGGTTAGTATGACTCACACATGCAACGTCTGTCCGTACTAGGAATTCTGTCCTCTTTTTTTTTTCGAGACAAATAAAATTTCATCAACAATTTTCTGACATCTAGGTGTCTCTCAACCTGAATTTCAATCAAAAATAATGGACCCTGAGTACGGATAGACATGAGTTGAATGCAAATGAATGCGAAATGATATGATGCAAATGCATGAATGCAGGCCATTGTGCCACCAAGTCATCTGTAGACCCATTAAGTTTCTGAACCAGTCACAGTTATTTGAAGGACTAGGTCACCATAAATCCAACTTGGGGAGTTCCGAAATAAACGGAACCGGAGATTACATCACTATCTTCACAGGAACATCCACTGAACGGATGACAATCAGATCCTCTGAACAGGTACTCTCAAATTCAACCCGGGGATCCGAAATAAACGGAATCCGCTGATACACCACGGACAGAACTCTGGCGTCCCAGAAATAAGTGTCCATAATTCATAGTCACCATCAGTACCACGAGTCACCAACAAGTCATCAACAAATCAGCAACTGTACCTGTAATGACCATTCCCTCCCCGCTCACGGGTGTCATCTAGGTCAGGGTAAAGCCGAAAAGAAACGCAGCATAAATAACCTTTCGCAGAATATCATCATATACACACCTGAAGTGTGTAACAATGATATCCCACCAGGGTCTGAACTGCTCATGATATCAATGTTCCGCTAAGTGGCGCAATACCACCCGCTTCCCATGAATCACTCTATTCCTAAGTATCCTAGATTTTACTCATGGCCTGGGTATTGGGCCTTTTACCTCAAGTGACTCCCACCCCCAAACAGAGAAACACAGACAGCACAGCAGATGAATATGAATGAATGCAAACATTAATGCCAATAATAAATGCAAACAGTAAATGCAAATATATACAAATGAATTAAATACAACAGCAAACAGCAACCAAAATCCTAACCTAGAGAGCGCTAGGAGAGACTCGCTTAGGGAAGATGGACCAGCAGAGGTCAACTTCTCGGGTAGTCCCCAGCAGAGTCGCCAGCTGTCGCATTACGCGAAAAACCGGCGGGAAACAAGAACAACAGAGCCGCCACCGTGCGTTATTTATCCCAAAAGAGGGAAAGGAAACGCTCAGAGTAAACCTGGAAAAAGCATGGTCTCGCGACCAAAGAGAATGGGATTGGGAGTCGGTTATGCGAAGGGAAGGTATTAGCACCCCTACGCATCCGTCGTACTCGACGGGATCCACGCACAAAAGGAAGGAAAATGGTTGCTAAAACACTGCTCAAACACACACACACTGGCTGAAAGAGACACAAGAAAACAGACTGAAACCGACTCGGCAGGATACCGCCTCCTGGGCCTACTTAGTCTATCAGGCATAGACATCAGAGTCGAAGTAGTTCGGACTGGGGAAACGACACATGCTCGCTAGGATATCGCATCCTATGCATACGTATCTTCTTGGACGAAGAAGAATCAGAGCATTCGTAGCTCGGCTGACACGCACACAAACAAACACAGGCAAAGGCAAACGTGGAGCCTGAATGCCAATCACTGGACTTACATCAGCATCCGAACCAAAACACACACAAGAAGGCAAACGTGGAGCCCGAATGCCAATCACTGGACTTACATCAGCATCCGAACCGAACACACACAAAGAGTGTGGAGACACCAAGGTTAAAAAGAAAAGAAAAGGCGCCCGAAGAGATCAGCTCATCTCCTGCCTACGTACCTCATCTGGTATGAGGATCAGGGCGACGTAGTTCCCCTACGGAGGGACACAGGACTAGCCTAACCAGATAACAGAGGGAGACATAACTAGGGAGACTACGACTCGAGCCTAGATGTTATCATGCAAATTCATCCCTAAGTTAAGGTTTCTAGCTAACTTGCACAGGAAGCAAGCCTATCCTAAACATGACTTACACAGGAAGCAAGCCACACCTAACCTAACTTGCACAGGAAGCAAGCTAAACTAAACCTAACTTGCACAGGAAGCAAGTCAAACAAACACACAAGCACAAGTAGCACACACTATACACAAGCAATGGGCTCATACAAGGTTAGGTTTTAGTCGAGGGGTAGGGTTAATGGTGCTCTTAACCTTGCCATTGAGGGGCTAAGGTGAAGCAGATGAAAGGTGAGTGAAGATGAGACTTCACAGCTCTTATCCCTGGCCTGGGAGAGCTTAAGACAAGAATGTGTGGGTTCAGAAAGGGGGAACCCTTCTACACATTTGATACTGACTCAACTGTACAATTGTACAAGATCTTGGGTTTGTATCTGCAATGCATCAACACAGTGGTGTGAGCAAAGCAGATGACACACAGAATAACAGGGGATAGGTTGCATATCCCTTGGGTTCTGCCAATTGCCTCTTCACTTAGGAGGTCTTTGACTCTATGCAAGGACAAATGTAAACAGTCACAAACATTGCCTCTTAAGGAGGACTTCAGACAGGTGCCTGGCCAAGTAACAGGCCAGGTCTTCCAGACTACATGAAGTAAAGAAGTTATACCTCAATGCAAATTGCTCTTAAGCAAAGCAAAGCAAAGTTCTTAAAGAACTATAAGCAACTAAAGGTACCTGAAACCAGTCAGACAACATCAGTATTCAATTCAAAGTTAAATCAAAATGAGATAGAACTCAATAGTCAACACAATCAGTTAGATGTGCAATGCACAAGGCTCAAAGCACGTGAGCCAAACAACCTACAAAACAAACAAGTTAGTCATGATAATCAATTAAAACTCATTCAACTTGTATAAGTTTCTTTGAGCAATTGCTTCTTAACCTGAAAAAATGAACTCAAACATGAGCAACATGACCACTAGGACAAGCCTAGGGTCAAAAAGAGATAAAAAAGTCAAAACAGCAAATGACAAGTGTCCAAAATCAAGTTCAAACAATCAAGAAACAAGCTCAATTGGTTTCATGTTCATATCAATCATCATCATCATTTCATAAGCAAATTAGGTCAAGGCATGGCATATGGAAGCTCATAGAAGTCAACAGCAAGACTCAACTCAAAACCAATCCTAAACAATTCAATAAAATCTCAAATAATTCATGATCAAACATCATCCATAACATGGTAAGCACACCAAATTTCAGCTCATTTGGATCATGGGAAGTAGGGAAATGAAAATCAGAAAGGCAGGGCAAGTTCAAACATGCTCAAAGAAGTCAACCAAACATGCACCAACTTCAATAAATCATAAATCAGTGACAACGTATGAGAAATGAATGGGATTAAAACCATGATAAACCTTAAGATGTCTACTAATCACATATCAAATTTCATGTCCATCCAATAATGTATGAGAATTTCACAAACCATATGGCATCATGTGTCACAAAAGTCAACATTTTGGTCAAACATGGGAGAAATTATCAATCAAATAGAAAATACACTCCAAAATTCCAGAAAAATTCATACACATTCTCAACATCCATAAGCATGTTCATGCAAAAAATCAGACCAATTTGAGTTCATTAGGCAAGGTAATTAAAATCAAGAAGTTGGACATCAATGGTGTGACACAAATTGTCACACCCTAATTCAAAAAATCATAACTCACAAGCCAGCAATGATAAATTCACAAACTCTACACCAAAATCACCATGAATGTGTCTAGTTTAAGCACAAAAAATTTGGGAGTCATTGGATAAGGTATCATCATTTGACAATTGATTTGGCAAAACATGCATAAAATGGACACATATGACAAACCCTAGCACAATTAAAAATCCACTCATCCAAAAAATCTGGAAAAAACATGATAAAAAACTAGAGATCAATATGAACATTTTGCAAAAAGTCCCATCCAATTTGGATAAAAAATGAGTGCTCTATGATTTTTGGAAGTTTGGCCATGTAAAATGAAATAAAAATTGAGAAATAATATGAATTAATGAAATAAATAAAATGGCAGTGGCAATTTTGTAAATAGCTTGAACTTTTAAAACACGCGCTTCTAACCCTAATCCCATGCAGCCATAATCCGCAGGAAATGCCCAGGATCCGCAGGAAAATACGCAGCTAACACTATGAATGCTGCAGGAGAATCCGCAGGTAATTTTCCAGAAATGAAGAACATCATGATGATCATCATCATCTTCAAACGCAAATTTCCAACAAAAATCAAAAGTCCCAGAAATGAAATTCAAGAAATGCAACGTGTAGATCCATCATCAAGCATCAATAAACAACCATCAATTCATCAAACAACAACAAATCAAGCACAAATCGAACGAATCTAACCATGAACGTGAAACTTCAAAACCCTCGTTCTCTCTCATTTTGGCACGAAATCAAGAAATGTTTAGCTCAGAATCATCACAAGAGAAAGACCTACAAGTATATCATGATGGATTTAAGAAAAGGGAGAGTCGAATTTTCACCTCTTGATGAGCAGTTTGTGATTTCGTGTGCTTCAAGTCCAGAAATGCTTCCAACCGTGTTCTAGCATCCTTGAATGAGTGAATGGAAAAGCCTTGGATGTTTGGTTGAGCTCGAATCAGCAACCTTCAACTTTCACCATTGAAGAATTTGTGCTTGGTACTGCTTGTGGTAGCACGAGTTCCAGGGGATTATGGCTCAAGTATTACTCAGTAATGAGGATTGATGATGAACAGAGCACGAATAAACCAAACACTTGAAGAAATTTTGAGAAAAATTTTGGAAAGAAATGAGAGAAAATTTTTTCTTCGAGTAAAGAATTTTGGATCCCTCTTTGTCAAATGTGGCTAGGGCTTTTTTGCAGTCTGAATGTCAAATATATACCTTGATTAATGATGCATAAACATGGTTAAGGAAGTGGTAATTGGAGTTGGCTTAAATGAGTGTGTTTTGACCAATTTGCTAAAATCCATTCAAGTTGCATGGGGGTGCATGGATGTGCACGAATTTGGGCTTTGGACAACCTCTAAATGTGATTTCAAGACAATTCCAATTGGCACAAAGTGTTGGAAATGCTTATTTTGAAAGTCCATTTTTTCACTTCACTTAATTTAATTCATGCTACTTTGAAAATGGCCATTTTGATTGGTAAACTTTTGATGAATTGTGATGACAAATTTGGATAGAGCACATCAAATAGGACTTGTAGCAAAAAACCCCACCCAATTTGGCCAAAAGGTTTGGAAGATATGCCACTTTGAAGTTCAAAATTTTTTGAGAATGATTTGATCATAACTTGCCAACCATACATGGGAATTGAGTGTTCTTGGACTTTTTGAAAATGGGAGAACAAGATCTTCAACTTTCATGTTGGGAAAAAATTCATTTGAAGCTTGTATGATGATGTAATTTTGAGGAGCAAGACTTTCCATTTTTGGCAAATTCCAATTATAGGTCAACTTTCTATTTTTGGAAATTTCTTGTTTGACTTCAAATTCTTCCATGTGGATGCTTGACATGTTATATGAGGCTTATATGGACATGAATGAGACCTCTCAAACCAATCTCCCACCTTGAAAACCATAGAATCAGGCACAGTTGACCATAGTTGACTTTCTAGGGTTTCTGGTAGACTGCACACTGACTGATGACTTCTGAGCAATCAAACTTTGACCAAAACACTTCAAAAGGATCCCTAGGTTATGTAAACATGTTGGACCAACCCTAGGGCCTTGTCTCAAAAGAAAATGCACTGGCTTGCTTGATTGACTGATCTCCTGACCAGTTTGACCTAGTTCTTCTGAATGGCTTGCACTTGGGCAAAAGGGACAATGCAATGTTATGCAGTGGACCATGTTAATGCTATGACCTAATATGAGAATGTATGTACAAAAGGTAGGTGAAAATTTGAGGTGCTACAACCTGTAATGAAAGTTTCCAAAAATGGAAAGTTTTTCACCACAAAATTACATGTCCAAACAAGCTTCAAATGAAATTTTGTTCAACATGAAAGTTGTAGATCTTGCTCTCACCTTTCCAAAAAGTCCAAGAACTTGAAATTCCCATGTGTGGTTAGCAAGATATGGTCCAATCATTTTCCAAAAATGCCTAAGTTCAAAGTGGCATAACTTTCACATGGAATGGCCAAAATGGATGATCTTTCTTTGAGCAAACCCCATTTCACATGTACTTTCATGATGCATAATCAAAATTCATCAAAAATGGTCAAGGCAAAAAGTCATTTTTCAAGTGACTTCTTTTGAAATTTTGGTGTGAACATGTGAATTTGGGATTTACAAGGCCTATGCATATGAAACCACTTCCAACACACTCCAAATAGCAAATATGACTTGTTGGGACTGTCATGGTACTGTTACATTGCCAATTTGAAAAGGTCATTTTTGGACTTTCACTTAAAACCACATTAACACTAATTCACTTGGATTTGCTAATTATGATTAAGAGATGGATTAAGAAGTTGGTATAAAGCCTTAACTGTAACAGAATTGGTAATCACATTTCATTCTCCAAGATTTGTAACTGAATTTCCCTCCAAAACCACAAAATTCTCTCAAAACTTCATCACTTTTTTTCACATTTCTTCATCAATTCTTCATCATTTTGGTTGATTCTTCGTGGATCCATGCTCTACAAGTGATTGTGTATAACTGTTTCATTGAATTCGTGGCCAAATCTTCAAGAATTCCAACTGTCCAAAGCTTGCACAACAATGGCATTTTGTTAGTTCTTGCATCTGGAGATGTTTTGGGTCGAGCTAAGCATTGCAATCACCTTCCATAGCCTCAAGCTTCATCTGTTTTTGGTTTTTACACGCGGAAACCCAAAGATCACCAGCTGCCATCTCCAAGAGGTTAGGTTTCGAATTTCTCCATTGCTTAAATTGTTAGGTGGTTTTGGTAGGTCTTTGATCATAGAACATCATGCAACTCGTGGTTTGTGATTTGGTTGAGTGTAGTGAGAGAAATCTGGATTTGAACTTTTGATGTGAAATCTATTTTCGTTCGATCTGTTTAACATAGTTAGAATTAGGTTAAATGCATTTCATATCCATGATGTACGTGATTCACCGGTCACAGTGATATATAGTTTGTCAATTTTGGTTGAGATTTGATGTTCATCAATTTTCTGGAAATCTGGAAGTGTTCTTGCTCAAGAACACGATGAAGAACGTGTTTGATCTTCATTTTCCATTGCCATGTTTAAATTTCTGTTTACCGCTTCCCAGGGCCAATGAGCGCATGCCAGCGAAAAAATGAGAACGGTGTCGTTTAGGATTAGTTGCTCAGAATTACGCATTTGCCATTTCTGGATTTAATTCGTGTTTTATTTCATTTCTTTTTCATCTTTTATTTCATTTTGATACATGATCTTTAGAAATTCATAACTAATTCATCCTTTGTCCAAATTTTGTGAAATTTTTTGCATTGTTCTCCTTGTGATGTGTAGGTTTTAATGATGATTTTTGTGATTTTTGTGCACATGTGGAAAATTAATTTGTCTAGGGATTGTTTGGATGTATGCAATTTGTACATGTCTTTCCATATCACTCATGAAATGATGATGCTTCCAAATAAATTCATGAAATTTTTTGTGCTTATTCTGTACTCTTTGCTGGTGATTTTGATATGTGGTTTGCACTTTTTTGATCCCTGGTTGATGAGATATGAATTTTTGAATAGAGGTGTGACAATTTGTGTCACACCAAGCATTGTGAACTTCATGATTTTATTTGCCTTGCTTAGGAACATTGGATTGAGCCAATTTTTTGCATGATTGAGCATATGTATGTTGATATTACATGTGAATTTTTCTGGATTTATTAATGGCATTTCTTGTTTGATTGGAATTTTTCCCTCTGTTTGGTCATTTTGTTAATTGTTTGTGGCACATGTTGGTATTTGCTTTGTGAAATTCTGGTCATTGATTGTATGAGTATGAAATTTGGTATGAGAATTGTAGACACATTACAGGTCATTGTGGTTTTGATCCCATTCATTTATCTTGTTGTGTCACTGTTTTATGATTTTTGGAAGTTGATGCTTGTTTTGATGCCTTGTGTTGGCTTGCTTGAACTTGTCTGAACTTAGTGAATTTAATTTCCATACTTCCATTGATCCAAATGAGCTGAAAATTGACATGATATTCATTGGATATGTTCTGTTTAGACTTGAATTTTTGTGGAATTAATTGAATTGTTTTGGTATGGATTTGATGTTGATCATTCTGTTTGGTCTTTTGAAGTTGCAAATTGCATGTGTGATACCTTTTTGTGCATGAAATGATAGGGGTGAATGATATGAGCATGGGACCAATGGGATTTGTTTATAAATTGTTTAATTGTGATTTTGGATAATTTTCACTTGCTGTTTTGATTTTTTCATCTCCTTTGGACCCTAGGCTTGGCCTAGTGGTCTTGTTTCTCATGTTTGGTTTGGATTTTCAGGTTGAGATGCAAGTGGTTTAAGGAGATTGCTTCAAGTTAATTAAGTTGACTTGTGAATTGTTTATGATTAACATTGACTTTGTGTTGTAGGGTTTGATGCTTGAGTTTGAGCTCATGGCTTGCACTTGCGTGCATTAACTTGTGTTTGACTGTTCAGATTGACTTTTGCTGTTTACTTTTGGTTTGTCTGGTATACTGACTGTGCTTGATTGATTCCAGGTACCATAGTCGCTTTAGTTCTTTAAGAACTTGCTGTGCTGCTGCTTGGTTGTATAAACCAGTTGAGGTAGACTCTCTTGTCTCCATGTAGTTTGGAAGACCTGGCTTGTTATTTAGCCAGGCAACTGTCTGAAGTCCTCCTTAAGAGGCGATGTTTGTGATTGTTTAACTTTGTCCCCAAGCAGGTAAAGACCTCTATGAGGCAATTGGCGGAACCCAAGGGATATGCAATATATCCCCCGCTATTCTGTTGAGTCGTCCCTCTGCTCACACCACTGTGTTGATGCATTGGGACATTAACCCAAGATCTTGTGTTGTTGCACAGTCGAGTCAGAGTCTTGAGCGTAGAAGGGTTCCTCCTTTTTGGACCCACGCTCCTTTGTCTGAAGCTCTCCCTGGCCAGGGATAAGAGCTGTGAAGTCTAATCTTCACTCACCTTTCATCTGCTTCACCCTGACTCTCAATGTCAGGGTTAAGAGCGACCAATGCCCTGTACAGATGACTTGCCTCGGCAGTCCACCCTTGTTTGAGCCTCACTTGACTGGATATAGTGTGTGCTATGTGAATGTTTGTTTATTTTGATTGATGCTTGCATGCTTGTTTTTCCTGGTTAGGATTAGCTTGCCGTAGTGCAAGTAGATAGAAACCATAACATAGGGCAACGATGCATGATAACACTAGGCTCGAGTACAGCTCCCTGGTAATGTGTCTCCCCTTGGTTTCTGGCTAGAATTTCTTTCCCTTTCAGGGGAACTACGTCGCCCTGATCCTCATACCAGATGAGGTACGTAGGCAGGAGACCGTGCGAGGTCTCTCCGGGCACTTTTCTTTCTTTTTGTGCGTTTGCTTGACAGCTGCTAGGCTCGAGTTCCCGACTCCCTAGTAGCTTGTTTGCTTGTTTCTTCTTGTGTGTCAGGATATGGATGTAAGCCCAGCGATTGGCTGTCCGTATCCTGATTGTGTTTGTTTGGTTCGGAAGCCGATGTAAGTCCAGCTATTGGCGTTCGGGTTCCATGTTTGCCTTTGTGTGCGTTGTGTCTTGTTTGGCGTGCGTGAGCCGAACTATGGCAGCTTTGATTCTCGTTCCAGACGAGATACGTAGGCATAGGACGCGATGTCCTAGCGAGCCCTCTTTCTCTTACCCCACCTGCGTTGTCTTCAGTGTGTGTGTGATGTTTGTCTTAGCAACCTTTTCTTTCTTTTAGAGCGTGGATCTCGTCGAGTACGACGGACGTGAGGGGTGCTAATACCTTCCCCTTGCGTAACCGACTCCCTTACCCTTTCTCTTTGGTCGCGAGACCATGCTTTTCCCAGGTTTACTCTGAGCGTTTCCTTTCCCTCTTTTGGGATAAATAACGCACGGTGGCGGCTCTGTGTTGTTTTGTTTCAGCCCGCCGGTTGTTTTTCGCGGATGCGACAGCTGGCGACTCTGCTGGGGACGCATGATTGATGTTGACCTGTGCTGGTCCATCTTCCCTAAGCGAGTCTCTCCTAGCGTTCTAGGATAGTTTAGGTTGCTTGTGTTGCTTTATTTATTGCATTTATTATTCTGATTGTGTATATATTTGCATAAATATTTGCATGCATCATACTATCATGTTGCCGTCCTCTGTGCAGGTGGTTCCTTGTTTGGGGTGGGTGTTCTGAGTGGGGCTAAAACCCAGGCCCGAGTATACACCTAGGATTAGTGTGGTCTCACGTTCCTCATTTGCTTTATTAGCATATTGTTGCAACGTGACATACCACAAGCCGGACGAGGTTCATCATAGAGCTCTTCCTTTGTGGAGTACTCCACTTTGGTTGGGTTACCTCTTCTGAGCTATTGACTTCGGTGACCGATCATTTCCCGGATCTTTGGTTTAGACGGTCTTAAGGGAGCTACAATGGCACACCCGAAAGGGCAAACCCATTGAGTATCTCTGCCCGATTGTCGAGACTATTATCCGCCTTAGGATGACCTGTTTAGAATTTACCTGTGAGGGGAGGGTTGATTCTTTCAGATGCATGTTCAGATGGTGACTTTGATGGTGACTATTGGTTCTGTTGATTAGAGTCCTATTTATAAGTCGGATTTATGGCCATTTATTTCTGAGACGCCGGAGTGCTGTCCGAGTTATTTATCAGTGGGGATCCGTTTATTTCAGGATTCCCCGGGCCGATTCAGAGGATTATGGGTATCTGCTCAGAGACTGTCTGATGATGATGGTGATGTATCTATCTTCCGTTTATTTCAGAACCTTTGAGTTGGATTTGTGGTTACATATTCCTTCAGATGGTTGTGATCAGTTCAGAGATCAGGGCTGTGACTCAGAGCAACAGATGATCAGACGACTTGGAGGATGGCACACTGCATTGCATTCATTCATCAGCATCATAACATTTTGCATTTACCTGCATCTAACACATGTTTATCCATATGCAGGGACCCTTTTTGATCGAGATCCTGGTTGAGAGACTTTCTGCTCAGATATGAGGACCGGTTTGAAAGATGATGTTGCCTACAGTTTCTTTAACCCAGAGATTGACGAGCTGAGAGATATGATAGCGTTGATTACGCCCGACCATGTGGGGATGTTCAGAGAGTCATATGGGGGTATTCTGAAGATGGTTTTCAGGCTCACTGACAGTGACAGAAGCGCCATTCATACACTTCTCCAGTTCTATGACCAGGGTTTGAGATGTTTTGTGTTCCCGGACTATTTGTTGGGGCCTCTGATGACTATGCTAGTATATTGGGTATGCAGATCCGAGATCAGATTCCTTTCTGTGCTATTAGGGGAGAGCCTGATGTCCTTGGGATTTCCCGTGCTCTTTATTTGAGTCCGGAGATGGTCAAGGAGGGTTTGAAGGAGAAAGGAAAATTACCCGGTTTTCTTTTGAGTTTCTTGGAAGCTAAGGCCAAGGAACATGCTGCTATGGGTAGTTGGAAGACGGTCTGTGCTTTGATTGCTGTGAGCATTTATGGGATTATTCTGTTTCCTAATCAGAAGAGCTTTGTCGACCATAATGCTATCAGATTATTCATACAGAGGAACCCTATTCCTACTCTAATCGGAGATGTCTATTACTCGGTTCATAACAGGAACGAGAAGCGGCGTGGTGGTTTGATCAGGTGTTGTGCTCAGATGTTATTCAGATGGTTTATGGGGTATTTGCCTTCCCGAGGTGTTTTTGCTTCTCTTGATCCTACGGTCAAGTGGTCGGTCAGATTGATGGGTTTGCGGGCTGCTGACATAGCTTGGACTCATAATGGTATGGCTGGACGGGATTTCATATATAGCTGTGGGAGATTTCCCAATGTGCCTCACATAGGTGTTCAGGGTTGCATTAATTACAACCCGACGCTTCTTAGGAGACAGATGGGGTTTGCCATGGAGGTTCCTCCTCTCGAGCGAGAGATTCAGGAGTCCTTTTACTTCTCAGCTGAGGGTGATCAGGCCAAGTTGAGGCAAGTATCTGGGTCATGGCGTAACATTCAGAGGAAAGGAAAGGTTCCTTTTGGCAAGGTCAACAGCCGGTCTTTTCCTCCATTTGATGATTGGCTTCGGAAGAGAATTGAGATTACACATCTACCATTTCCGGGAGGTGATCCTTGGTGTCCTATGATTGAGGGTCCGAGTTCTTATGTCAGTATGGAAGAATTCCTCGAGATGAAGAGAGCCAGAGATCAGTTGCTTACGGAGAAGACGGAATTGGAGATGATTGTTGCTCGAATTCAGACGGCTAATCAGGAGATTAGAGTAAGGATGGAAGATCAAGACAAGCGACATGCCCTGGAAGAAAAGCGCTTTGAGATGGATACTGCCTACTATGGGAAGGTCAATCAGGCTTTAGCATCGTCCACAAGGGAGCATGACATCACGAAGGAGAAGCTAGCCAGAGCTTCAAGGGTCATTGAAGATGAGAAGAGGAGGCAAATCCTCGTGAGAGATCAGAGGGACGACAGAGTCAGAATTCTCATTGCTGAGTGGGAGGCAAAGCTGAAGACCAAGGAATCAGAGAATGTGAAGATCATCGCCGAGAGAGATCATTACATTGCTGAGAGAGATCACTACTTCAGGCAGATGAAGATTCATCAGAAAGAGGTGGGGAGATTACATCAGGAGAACACCGAGCTCAGGTTCGCCGTAGAGTTTGCTAGGATGGTTGATGATATAGGGCCGTCTGTGGGACCCTCATCAGGCTAGCTTTATCATTTGTGTGGATTACCGTCAGGCTTGTTGACGGAATTCATTTTGCTTGTATTCTCTTTCCTGATTCTGGAGAATTGTATCTGATTTGATGTATGACTATGGCACTTATTGTGCATTTTGCTATGTGATGGTTATTTTCATTCAGTGATTGATCTTCAAGCTTTATTTGCTTTACCATATGCACTCACACAGGCACACACATGGTTGGGGGTATTTTGCTAAATCATATATCTCTGATCTGTATGAGGGAATCAAATGATGAATGTCAGAATATTGTCGCCGGATTTTTATCTGTCTCGATGAAGCCAGGATCGAGAAACAAAGTGTTCCTCATGTGGATGGACATTGCATTCATGCATGATCATAATAACTTGTCTTCTTGTTTTGCAGGTGTCAGTTTCTAACCTGTTTGATTGACACAGGAATGATGAATTCGCCCAACGCCGACATCCTCGAGCTGAAAGAGATGGTGAGGGATTTGTTCAGTGTTGTGCAAGGGCCCGCCCTGGGGCAGAAAGCCATGGTCGAGAGATTGGAAAGGATCGAGAGATGGCTAATGGTGGAGAAAGTTATGGGAAAGACTCTGTCATCCGAAGTAACGAATCCCTCAGTCACTATAACAAAGAAACCCCCTAGCAGTGGTCAGCTTAAGAAGGAGGTTGAGTCAAATGGTGTGCCAGCAAAGAAAGAACGCGGTAAGGATCGCTATCACCCTTATGCTGTCACTGCAACCCTTCCTGTTGGTAGTTCACCTGCACCACAGAGACGTCCGTCAACTCAACAGGGAGTACAGAGAGCTGGGAACCAGGTAAGAGGAAAGGGGGTAGATCGTCAATTTGATAGGCCACCCATGTCGTATGCTCTTCTGTTGAAGAAGTTGAAAGATCTCGGAATGGTACAATTGAGGACATTAGCTCCATTGAGACCGGATCAGAGGCCACCTAATTATGATGAGAATGCCAAGTGTGAATTCCATTCTGGTGCGTCTGGGCATAACATTGAGGGTTGTAGAGCTTTTAAGCATACTATACAAGACCTGGTGGATTCCAAGGCCATTAATTTTGCACAATTTCCAAATGTTAAGGCTAATCACATGCCCGCGTATGGTCAGATGGGGATGAATGCAATTTCTGAGGATAAGAAGACGATTGGGTTGACGAATGGGGATCAGTTAAGAGCTCCAGGGCCTGTGGTCTCAAAACCTCTGAGGAAGGAGGAAGCGTTCTCTAGTGGTGATACTTGTTGTGCGGCCGTTGCCACAGAGGGGTGTGTACTGAAGGGGGATATAACCCATAAGATGAAGGAGGTGGAAATGGATGGTGAAAAATTTGAGACACCATGTCAGGCAGTTGAAGCCGTCATGATGGAGAAGGCCATTATTGCTGAGAAAGAGAAAAAATCGTTCATTACTTCTTACAAACAGGCCCTGGAGGTGGTGAGAAATGGAGGGGTCCCAGGCTGGGGAAAAATCATAGGCATTGTGGTAAAGGCGGACATGTTTGGGATTGGCTATCAGCCAGATCAAAGGCCGTCTAGACAGAATAGAGGACGTCGTCCGTCGGTCACCTTTGTCAGTGCCGGAATGCTAGATTCGGATCACACCTATACAGTGGGTGAAGAGATTGATAGTGACCGCGAACTGGAATCGTGGATAAAATCGTGCGTACCAGGAAGCTGGAAGGCCTAAAAAAGATCATCATTGTCGCTCGTCTGGAAGAGTAATATTTCTTGTTTTCAGTTTTATCTGCATGAAAGCCATGCGTGTTGCTCGACACGTAATGGTTCATTGTAAGGGCCACCTCATGTTTCATTTTGCAACATTTCTGCATCATTAATAAATGGATGTTTTTCAATTAAAAGCGGTGTTCCCTGTTTTTCATTTATTTTTGCAGTTTAAAAACAAATAAAAATGGCAATGTTTATTTTCATTTTTCCCCTTTTGATCTGTCTCGTTCCGACTTCAAAAAAAAAATTCTCCGGATCTCATTGATAACGATTTGGTTACCCCTCATATGACTTCGACAATCCGATCTATCATGCCGAAGAAGAAGGCGAAGAAGATTGTGATCTGCTGGAATTAGCCAGGTTGTTGGAACAAGAGGAGAAGGTGATTCAGCCGCATGAGGAGCGAGTTGAGATTGTTATTCCAAGCGCCGCCGAGGTAGGAAAGGAAACGAAAGTTGGGGCCGCTTCAGAGGCAAGTCGAGAGCAGAATGGTAGCCCTGTTGAAAGAGCATGTGGATACCTTCACCTGGTCGTGTCAGGATAAGCCAGGGTCGGATACCGATGTCGTTGTGCACAAGCTACCATGGAGAGAAGACTGTCCTCTAGAGAAGCAGAATGCCGATGATACTTATCAGAGAGCCATGGTGACTTTGTTTCATGATATGATTCATCATGAAATTGAATGCTATGTTGATGACATGATAGCAAAGTCCCAAATAGAAGAGGGGCATCTGGCAGCCTGGGGCAAGCTGTTGGACCGGTTGAGATAATTCAGACTAAGGTTGAATTCAGATAAGTGCACTATCAGAGTGCGGTCCGGTAAGATGTTGGGGTTCATTGTAAGAGAGGAATCGAGGTTGGTCCTGTTTAAAAAAAAAAATAAAAAAAAAGAAAAAAGAAAGAGAAATGCCTGAACCGAGAACATAAAAGAGAGGCTTGTGGTTTCTTAGATAGATTGAACTACATGTCATGGTTCACATCTCATCTAAACCGCCACGGGTGAACTCGTATTCAGATGTTGAAAAAAAATCAAACGGTCAGGCGAAATAATGATTGCCAAGGGGCATTGAAAAATGAAAGAGTAAGTTGCAGGAACCTCTGATTCAAGGAGCAATTGTTAATCTGGTATTTGACGGCCTTCGAGGGGTCTACGAGGTGTATTGGGGCAGCATGACGAGTCTGGTCGAAAAGAGCATGCCATATACTACCTTAGCAAAAAGTTTACCGACTGTGAAACAAGATATTCACTGCTCGAGAAAACTTGTTGTGCTTTGGTCTAGGCTGCTCGCCGACTGAGGCAATACATGCTGGTTCATACCACTTTGTTGATTTCGAAGATGGATCCAATCAAGTACATTTTTGAGAAGCCAGCATTGACCGGACGGGTTGCAAGAGGGCAAATGATTTTGATTGAATGGGATATTCGGCATACTCCTCAGAAAGCAACCAAGGGGAGTGTATTGTCTGATTACCTCGCCCAGTAACCCGTAGAGAATTATCAACCGAGGAAGTTTGAGTTCCCTGATGAGGACATCTCGAGGTGCTCTAATCGAAAGATTGAGAGTAACCGATCCCGAAGGAGGGGCCTGACCCTGAATCCGAACGGATTCTGATGTCTGATGGGGAAGGTTAATGTGGATGAGTCAGTGTCGTGTTGGTTACGCAAAAAAGGGATCCCATGTTCCCGTCGTTCCCGGATAACATTTCAATGCACCAACAAGGGTGGCTGAGTACGAAGCTTGTATCCTAGGTATCGACCTCGGTGCGCTTACTGGGGCAAAGTCTTTCTCGTTGGTATATAGAAGCCGTGTTACCGATTGAGGTGCAGATTCCCTTTTTGAGAGTCCTGATGGACGTGAAATTGCAAGAGGCAGAATGGGTAAGGACCCGGTACAAAGAGCTGAGCCTGATTGAAGAGAAGAGGCTGGCAGCCATCTGTCATGGGCAGTTATATCAGCAGAGGATGAAGCGTGCTTTTGACAGAAAGGTACGACCTCGGGTATATCACGTGGGTGATATGGTGCTGAAAAGGATCCTCCCTCCTCAAAACGATTGAAGGGGCAAATGGACACCCAATTATGAAGGTCCATTCGTGGTCAAGAAGGTTTTCTCTGACAGAGCCTTGTTGCTGATGACCATGGATGGCGAGGATTTTCCATCCCCTGCAGATGCGGACGCAGTTAAAAAATACTTCGTATAAAAAGACCCGCTGGACGAAAAGAACAAAATAGTCCAGGAAAAAAGGGGCATCCCGGCGAATCAAAAAACAGAAAGAAGGGTTCGGGCAAAAATTAGGGATAAAATGAAAAATGTACACCCGGCAAGTCGAAAACCTGGAAAGGCGACTTGGGCAAAAATGGGTATCCCGGTGGACTGAAAACCCGAAAGGGCGGTCCAGGCAAAAGAGGGATTGAAACGAACAACTGCGTCTGGCATGATCGTTTGCGCTTTGGTTAAAGCATCATGGATAATACCCGGTGGGTACCAGTCAGAATCGTCTTGTTCAGAAGGCAGAAAGCACGGAGAGTCTGAGGACATATGGGGTGTAACCGAGTTGGAACTCGATGAGATCACGGGTTTCACATTGCCATTAGGATAGATTTTTCCTTTTGTGCGCAATTATCTCTTTTCAGGAATTGCTTCCTTTGTATTGCTCGGTTTTGAGCCACACCTTTTCAGTCAATAAAATGCATATTCAGTCAAATACTTTTGTTTTTGTTTTTCATTACCGCTTTGATTGCAAAAACATCCAATTATTTTGATAAAGAATCTTCGCATTTTAAGACATACAGGTCCCTTCCAATGCATGTTTATAAGATTGAAAACTTGAAATCTTATTCAGAAGGTTGGGTGACCCAAGTGTTGAAATTTTGACACGCCTGGGGCACGGTTTTATCTAACGATCTGTTTTGCAGGTACTGTTAGATTTTTTCACTCACTTGCAGGTTGTGATGTGAAAGCTTTTGACGAAACAATCCCCATGGAGTCCGATCAGGGACGAACGAGTGAATAGAGGAACGGTGAAGAGATGACGAAGGACGTACGACGGTCCTGGATATTAATCAAGAAGACTCTTCAAAGTCTGAAGATTGGAAAGTCTGTATAAGTCCCAGGGGTTCGCTCCCCGTCGAGCGCGAAGCGGTTTGGAATACAAGATGATGGAGCAGAAAAGTCCAGACGAGTCTGGGAGTTCTCAAAATTGGAAAGCCGACATGGGAGTTGGATATGAATGCCATAGGTTCGACGGGTCGATGGGTGTTCGGTATCAGAGTTTCCTCCTCTCCAAGCAGAGTCGTGAGGGCTACTTCCCCCAGCAGATCCAAGGTCTGTGGCTTCCCTAGCAGGGTCCGGATGGTTATCCCCAACAGGTTTTAGA
The DNA here is from genome assembly GCF_024323335.1 of Lathyrus oleraceus. NCBI lineage: Eukaryota > Viridiplantae > Streptophyta > Magnoliopsida > Fabales > Fabaceae > Lathyrus > Lathyrus oleraceus. The sequence continues at coordinate 286,720,349 of NC_066582.1, read as the reverse complement.
TCAATGCTTCCCCAGTCGCCAGGTCTGGAGGTTGTTGTTCCCCCAGCGGAGGTATCTGTGGGTGGTGGTTTCTCAGGCAGAGACGGGATTGTTGTATCCCCAGCAAGTGAAAGACTGTTGTATCCCCACAGAGTGCATTGGTGGTTCTTTCCCTAGCAATTCCCCAAGCGGATCGGGTGCAAAGGAGGTTTTTCCCCAGCAAGGGTTGCCTTTCTCCCAGCAGCAGTGCTATTCCCCAGCAGGGTGGAGATCGGAGTATTGGCGAGTTCCTCAGCCGAGTGTCTCGAGCTCCTCAGAAGAGTCCCTTGAGGGGGATACTTTTTTATACATTTATCATATAGAATAAGCATAGCATATTGCATAAAAAAAAGTTAATCGCGTAGCATTTCCATAATTATGGAGCATTACGCTGAAAAAATCAATCATGCATCATCGCAAGCATAGGATAGTCTCAAGCCGTGGTTACCGTTTGAGATATGGTTCTGCCAGTGGGTGAAGATGCTACTCGAGCCGTGGTTACCGTTTGAGGAGTGGTTTCGCTGGTTGAAAGATCAACATCAGCATTGCAAGCATCAGTTACTCGGGCCGTGGTTACTGCTTGAGATTTGTTGTACCCCAGTAGTGCGATGTTGGAGGAAACTTTTTCGTCGGACAGAGATGGAAATGTTATGCGATCAGCACGATTCAAGCCATGGATACCGCTTGAGATTTGGTTTCGACAGAAGTTGGAAGATGTTACTCTGAGGAGTTCAGCATTGGGATTTTGGAGCAGCAGTATTTCCCAGTTATTCCCCGGCAAGCGTCTGCCTAGTTTTGACATATGTGGATGTCGTCCTTGCGATACCAGTAAGTGTCATGTCGATCCCTGTCTGGTCGAGTTTTCTTTGATGCCTGTAAACATCATTGTTCGATGTCCTGTAAAACATTATTGTTCGATGTCTTGTAAACATCATTGTTCGATGTCTTGTAAACATCATTGTTTGATGCCTGTAAACATCATTGTTTGGTGTCTTGTAAACATCATTATTCGATGTCTTGTAAACATCATTGTTTGATGCCTGTAAACATCATTGTTTGGTGTCTTGTAAACATCATTGTTCGATGTCCAGTAAACGTCGCGTTTTCTCCCAGTCATTATTTAGTGTCTGGTCGAGCTTTCTTTGGTGCCTGTAAACATCATTGTTTGGTGTCTGGTAAACATCATCGTTCGATGTCCAGTAAACGTCGAGTTTATTCCCAGTCATCAGTAAGTGTCTGGTTGATCATTCTTCGATGTCCTGTAAAACATCATTCTTCGATGTCCTGTAAAACATCCTTGTTCGATGTCTTGTAAACATCATTGTTTGATGCTTGTAAACATGATCGTTCGATGTCCAGTAAGCATCGAGTTTCTTCCCAGTCATCAGTCAGTGCCTGGTTGAAGGTGTACCCTCTGGTATGTCGCCCTCAGAGTGGTGATTGGTGTTATTTCCGACGTTGCCAGCGGAATTATCACAAGGAAACAAGATGTCGGGGTTCAAATGCAGTGATCTGGGATCATTTGCGCGAAAGAAATCTTCGGGGTTCAAGAAAAGCACAAGAAAAGAGATGATAATCCCCAGCGGATGTGGTGTTCAGGCCATGGTTATCCCTGCGTTACCGTTTATTTTGGTATCCAGGTCGACGTTGTTGTTTCGGTGATCAGGCCGACTTTCTCCGTACCAGACGGGTTCTTCTTTCAAGATTGTTTCTTTGCCGATTCTGACAGGCACTGTTAATTATTTTCCCATCAGAGTGCAAATTGTTCGTCTGTTCTTGGTATTCAATCACTCTTCATCCTGATCATCTGAAAGCCGAGGCTATTCATATCGACAGGTTCACAGTGGATTGAATAGGGGCAGCTGTAACACCTCAAGATTTGCCCTCCTCTCTTGGGACTAGCTGAGCATATTTCATATCATTTTTAGGTCATTAGGCATTGCATATTGCATATCATGTGGTTACATTGTGCAAGTCATCCTCCTAAGTCTTGATCAGGAGATGAAGAGGTCATGATGCAAGCTAGGGTTTATGGACTGATCATTAACTGTCGGAGGATGTATGGTACAAATTAGGGTTTCGTGGTTTCTCAAGGAGGTTGAGCTTCATCTTGGTTGTTATGATACATCTTCATCATCATGGTCTTGTTATCATCCAAGAGATTCAAGAGATTGATCAGATACTTTGAGATTAGGGTTTTGACCACTGGTCAACCCTAATCAGTTGAATCATCTGCATTGGGCCAATCAGGGCATGGCAAGGAGATGAGGTTTTCAATGGATATGGGGATCATCATGTGATTATATTGAGCTTATGAAGGCTAGGGTTTCATCATTGAGCCATTTCATCAGGAGTTTGGGGCTCAACTTGATCAGTGCATAGCCAAATTCATCTATCAATTGAAAAGTCAACTGTGGTCAGCTGTGCTTGATATGATGGATTTGGAGGTGGGAGAGAGTTGGATACACTTCATTCATGTCTAAACAAGTTTCATTTGACATTTCAAACATCAAGAATGAAGAAAATAAAGTCAGGAGAAAAGTTGCCAAAAATAGAAAGTGACTTGTAATGAAAGTTTCCAAAAATGGAAAGTTTTTCACCACAAAATTACATGTCCAAAAAAGCTTCAAATGAAATTTTTTTCAACATGAAAGTTGTAGATCTTGCTCTCACCTTTCCAAAAATTCCAAGAACTTGAAATTCCCATGTGTGGTTAGCAAGATATGGTCCAATCATTTTCCAAAAATGCCTAAGTTCAAAGTGGCATAACTTTCACATGGAATGGCCAAAATTGATGATCTTTCTTTGAGCAAACCCCATTTCACATGTACTTTCATGATGCATAATCAAAATTCATCAAAAATGGTCAAGGCAAAAAGTCATTTTTCAAGTGACTTCTTTTGAAATTTTGGTGTGAACATGTGAATTTGGGATTTACAAGGCCTATGCATATGAAACCACTTCCAACACACTCCAAATAGCAAATATGACTTGTTGGGACTGTCATGGTACTGTTACATTGCCAATTTGAAAAGGTCATTTTTGGACTTTCACTTAAAACCACATTAACACTAATTCACTTGGATTTGCTAATTATGATTAAGAGATGGATTAAGAAGTTGGTATAAAGCCTTAACTGTAACAGAATTGGTAATCACATTTCATTCTCCAAGATTTGTAACTGAATTTCCCTCCAAAACCACAAAATTCTCTCAAAACTTCATCACTTTTTTTCACATTTCTTCATCAATTCTTCATCATTTTGGTTGATTCTTCGTGGATCCATGCTCTACAAGTGATTATGTATAACTGTTTCATTGAATTCGTGGCCAAATCTTCAAGAATTCCAACTGTCCAAAGCTTGCACAACAATGGCATTTTGTTAGTTCTTGCATCTGGAGCTGTTATGGATCGAGCTAAGCATTGCAATCACCTTCCATAGCCTCAAGCTTCATCTGTTTTTGGTTTTTACACGCGGAAACCCAAAGATCACCAGCTGCCATCTCCAAGAGGTTAGGTTTCGAATTTCTCCATTGCTTAAATTGTTAGGTGGTTTTGGTAGGTCTTTGATCATAGAACATCATGCAACTCGTGGTTTGTGATTTGGTTGAGTGTAGTGAGAGAAATCTGGATTTGAACTTTTGATGTGAAATCTATTTTTGTTCGATCTGTTTAGCATAGTTAGAATTAGGTTAAATGCATTTCATATCCATGATGTACGTGATTCACCGGTCACAGTGATATATAGTTTGTCAATTTTGGTTGAGATTTGATGTTCATCAATTTTCTGGAAATCTGGAAGTGTTCTTGCTCAAGAACACGATGAAGAACGTGTTTGATCTTCATTTTCCATTGCCATGTTTAAATTTCTGTTTACCGCTTCCCAGGGCCAATGAGCGCATGCCAGCGAAAAAATGAGAACGGTGTCGTTTAGGATTAGTTGCTCAGAATTACGCATTTGCCATTTCTGGATTTAATTCGTGTTTTATTTCATTTCTTTTTCATCTTTTATTTCATTTTGATACATGATCTTTAGAAATTCATAACTAATTCATCCTTTGTCCAAATTTTGTGAAATTTTTTGCATTGTTCTCCTTGTGATGTGTAGGTTTTAATGATGATTTTTGTGATTTTTGTGCACATGTGGAAAATTAATTTGTCTAGGGATTGTTTGGATGTATGCAATTTGTACATGTCTTGCCATATCACTCATGAAATGATGATGCTTCCAAATAAATTCATGAAATTTTTTGTGCTTATTCTGGACTCTTTGCTGGTGATTTTGATATGTGGTTTGCACTTTTTTGATCCCTGGTTGATGAGATATGAATTTTTGAATAGAGGTGTGACAATTTGTGTCACACCAAGCATTGTGAACTTCATGATTTTATTTGCCTTGCTTAGGAACATTGAATTGAGCCAAATTTTTGCATGATTGAGCATATGTATGTTGAGATTACATGTGAATTTTTCTGGATTTATTAATGGCATTTCTTGTTTGATTGGAATTTTTCCCTCTGTTTGATCATTTTGTTGATTGTTTGTGGCACATGTTGGTATTTGCTTTGTGAAATTCTGGTCATTGATTGTATGAGTATGAAATTTGGTATGAGAATTGTAGACACATTACAGGTCATTGTGGTTTTGATCCCATTCATTTATCTTGTTGTGTCACTGTTTTATAATTTTTGGAAGTTGATGCTTGTTTTGATGCCTTGTGTTGGCTTGCTTGAACTTGTCTGAACTTAGTGAATTTAATTTCCATACTTCCATTGATCCAAATGAGCTGAAAATTGACATGCTATTCATTGGATATGTTCTGTTTAGACTTGAATTTTTGTGGAATTAATTGAATTGTTTTGGTATGGATTTGATGTTGATCATTCTGTTTGGTCTTTTGAAGTTGCAAATTGCATGTGTGATACCTTTTTGTGCATGAAATGATAGGGGTGAATGATATGAGCATGGGACCAATGGGATTTGTTTATAAATTGTTTAATTGTGATTTTGGATAATTTTCACTTGCTGTTTTGATTTTTTCATCTCCTTTGGACCCTAGGCTTGGCCTAGTGGTCTTGTTTCTCATGTTTGGTTTGGATTTTCAGGTTGAGATGCAAGTGGTTTAAGGAGATTGCTTCAAGTTAATTAAGTTGACTTGTGAATTGTTTATGATTAACATTGACTTTGTGTTGTAGGGTTTGATGCTTGAGTTTGAGCTCATGGCTTGCACTTGCGTGCATTAACTTGTGTTTGACTGTTCAGATTGACTTTTGCTGTTTACTTTTGGTTTGTCTGGTATACTGACTGTGCTTGATTGATTCCAGGTACCATAGTCGCTTTAGTTCTTTAAGAACTTGTTGTGCTGCTGCTTGGTTGTATAAACCAGTTGAGGTAGACTCTCTTGTCTCTATGTAGTCTGGAAGACCTGGCTTGTTATTTAGCCAGGCAACTGTCTGAAGTCCTCCTTAAGAGGCGATGTTTGTGATTGTTTAACTTTGTCCCCAAGCAGGTAAAGACCTCTATGAGGCAATTGGCGGAACCCAAGGGATATGCAATATATCCCCCGCTATTCTGTTGAGTCGTCCCTCTGCTCACACCACTGTGTTGATGCATTGGGACATTAACCCAAGATCTTGTGTTGTTGCACAGTCGAGTCAGAGTCTTGAGCGTAGAAGGGTTCCTCCTTTCTGGACCCACGCTCCTTTGTCTGAAGCTCTCCCTGGCCAGGGATAAGAGCTGTGAAGTCTAATCTTCACTCACCTTTCATCTGCTTCACCCTGACTCTCAATGTCAGGGTTAAGAGCGACCACTGCCCTGTACAGATGACTTGCCTCGGCAGTCCACCCTTGTTTGAGCCTCACTTGACTAGATATAGTGTGTGCTATGTGAATGTTTGTTTATTTTGATTGATGCTTGCATGCTTGTTTTTCCTGGTTAGGATTAGCTTGCCGTAGTGCAAGTAGATAGAAACCATAACATAGGGCAACGATGCATGATAACACTAGGCTCGAGTACAGCTCCCTGGTAATGTGTCTCCCCTTGGTTTCTGGCTAGAATTTCTTTCCCTTTTAGGGGAACTACGTCGCCCTGATCCTCATACCAGATGAGGTACGTAGGCAGGAGACCGTGCGAGGTCTCTCCGGGCACTTTTCTTTCTTTTTGTGCGTTTGCTTGACAGCTGCTAGGCTCGAGTTCCCGACTCCCTAGTAGCTTGTTTGCTTGTTTCTTCTTGTGTGTCAGGATATGGATGTAAGCCCAGCGATTGGCTGTCCGTATCCTGATTGTGTTTGTTTGGTTCGGAAGCCGATGTAAGTCCAGCTATTGGCGTTCGGGTTCCATGTTTGCCTTTGTGTGCGTTGTGTCTTGTTTGGCGTGCGTGAGCCGAACTACGGCAGCTCTGATTCTCGTTCCAGACGAGATACGTAGGCATAAGACGCGATGTCCTAGCGAGCCCTCTTTCTCTTACCCCACCTGCGTTGTCTTCAGTGTGTGTGTGATGTTTGTCTTAGCAACCTTTTCTTTCTTTTAGAGCGTGGATCCCGTCGAGTACGACGGACGTGAGGGGTGCTAATACCTTCCCCTTGCGTAACCGACTCCCGTACCCTTTCTCTTTGGTCGTGAGACCATGCTTTTCCCAGGTTTACTCTGAGCGTTTCCTTTCCCTCTTTTGGGATAAATAACGCACGGTGGCGGCTCTGTGTTGTTTTGTTTTAGCCCGCCGGTTGTTTTTCGCGGATGCGACACTACTGCATACAAAAGACCAATGCAAACTTATGGTGTTTGGAACATGAACAAACTTGCATCCATAATCATCAAACTTCCAAGCACAAGCTCAAACACACTTCAAATGATATCAGTTTTCAATCAGAAATAAAAAACTCAGTTTGCCCTAAACAACATTAATCAACATAATGCACAAAGTGTAAAACTAAGTTTAGAAAATGCCCTAATCAAACACATGAAGAAAGTGAACGGTAACGATGGAGAAGAGAAATACCTTCAAGGTGACGGTAATGATGGAGAAGAAAGTGAACAGTGACGGTGGACGCAGATAACTCAGTGAACGTGAACGCAGCAGCAGAAAAAGGCGACGGCGACGACGACGGTGAGGGAGGGAGAACGACGGTGAGTAATCGCAGTAGAGAGTAATCGCAGTAGAGAGAAAACCCAGTTACGTAAACGAAATAGCTTGTAGAGAGGGAAAATAAAGAGACATGCAGTATATGTTATAATTTTAATGTTTACTAAAGGGGACCTTAGAGGGCGCTTTTGTAAAAAAAGCGCCCTCTAAAGGGGGCCTAAGAGGGCGCTTCTGAAAGCGCTCTCTAAGGCTTTCCAAAAGCGCCTTCTAAACTGGAAATGTACATGGACTTAGAGAGCGCTTTTTTAAAAGCGCCCTCTAAGGGTAACCTTAGAGAGCGCTTTCATTAAAGCGCCCTCTATTGGTGTCCATCCATTTCCTCATTATTATTTTTTTGGCTTCACTTTAGAGGGCGCTTTGTTACAAAAGCGCCCTCTAAAGGGGGCCTAAGAGAGCGCTTCTAAAAGCGCTCTCTAAGGCTTTCCATAAGCGCCTTCTAAACTGGAAATGTACATGGACATAGAGAGCGTTTTTTTAAAAGCGCCCTCTAAGGTTACCTTTAGAGGGCGCTTTCAATAAAGTGTCCTCTATTGGTGTCCCTCCATTTCCTCATTATTTTTTCGCTTCACTTTAGAGTGCGCTTTGTTACAGAAGCGCCCTCTAAAGTGCGCTGTCTATTCCAGTAGTATGCTCCTTATTTTTTCTCTTCACTTTAGAGTGCGCTTTTGTAATAAAGCGCCCTCTAAGGGGCGCTGTCTATTCCAGTTTTTGGCGTAGTGAACTTCTATATAGTGGTATACTAATTAATTATAATTATGATGTTTTTAATTATTACGTTTTAATTAAAATGTTTAAAATAACCAATTACGTATAATTATGATTATTTACACGGAGTTTATAAAACGTGTTTAATAATTCTTTTTCTGTAATTAAAACGTTTAAAATAACCAATTATTTATTGATGTTTACACGTTTATAATTATGATGTTTTTAATAGTTTCTAATTTATAAACTCTATATTATATTAATTAAAAAGCATTAAGAAATTAGTACCACTTTGTATGTTCATATATTTAGATACTCATGTACCGGTTATTTTTAATAACCACGTTTTACTAATTTTTAATAACCATGTTTTACTAATTAGTATCTTCGGACAAATTATTTAAAATACCTTTCACATAATTATTTGGACAGGACAAACATTATAGAAGTTAATTTAATAATTAATTAATAATTAAAAGAGACAAAATTTCATATGAGTACCTTCGGACAAAAGACCACCTATATATTTAGGTAACGGCCTAAACAAAATGCAACGGACAGAATCCACAACTGATTTAGTGGGGGTGTGATGTTCACAACTTATATTGATTTAATGGACTGACATACTATAATAATTTAATTATTAATTAATTATTAAAATAATTAGTTGAACGAAATATTAATTAATAAATTGGTGGAAATTTTGGGTAACATAATATTTTATTACTTAAAAGAAAACAATATTAACGTATTTTGGGTAACATAATATTTTATTACTTAAAAAAGAACAATATTAACGTATTTTGGGTAACATACAAAGTGTAATGCTTATTTTAATATATTTTTATAATTTGAATAATAAAATCATCTTATTCACTGCAACACTTATTTTTAACGTATTTTAGATAAAGTGTAATACAATAATATATTACATAATTATTACATAAGTGATATATTTAATGTATTTTAACTGTGTTAGATTAAGTGGAAAAAATTTAATTATTAAAATTATTTTGAATGCGCAAATTCAATATTATGTGAAAAAAAACGGAAATGAAATCTCACTAAAAAATTTATCAACATTTATGTACGTCATGCAACATTTATGTAGGTTATTTGCGGAAATCAACAACATATTTAAATTTATAGTATACTTAAAATTGTGTGGTGTTCTTATAAAAACCCTCAAAGTTTAATGCAGAAACATGAAAAAGATGCATGACTTAATTGAAGTTACTGAAATAATTTAAAGTTTCTAGAAAAGTAACCAAAAGAGATAAAAAGAAATTTAAAAATGTAAGGGAATAGAAAGTGTAAGAGAGGAGAAAAGTATCACTCCCATTTTTTATTGCATTGCATTTTGACTTTGTTCTCTCTTATAGAATACCATATTTTTTTTATAATTTTAATTTTAAGGTAAATTATTTATCAAGTTAAATTAGTATATAGTATGAAAATATATTAAGTTAAATTAGTATATAATATGAAAATATATCAAGTGAATAATATATCAAGTTATTCATGCTTACTTTTTTAATTTTCATAATTTTTATTAAGCATATAAGCATTTTTTATAAGCATAATATAATGATTATATCAAGTTATTTTCATATAAGCATATATTATTCTATATACTATTTTTTACTGCGCTAATAGTATATAAAATATCATATCAAGTTATGAAAATAGTATATAGAATACCATATCAAGTTATGTTTATGTTTATTAATAATTTGATTATATGTTTATATAATTTTTTATAAGCATAATATAATGATATAACTTAATAAAATAGTATATAGAATAATATAATGATTATATGTTATTCATGCTTATTTTTTTAATTTTCATAATTTTTTTAATTTTAATTTTATGTTTTTGTAGAGGATTCGGTATAGTTTCCAGTTGACAATTACATTAATAAAATGAAAAATAATACCCGTCAAATATCAAGTCAACAACAGAGGTCAAGAAGGTCCAAAAATGAAAGGAAGAGGAGACAAAATATGAGCAACGAGCAGAGAGAAAACAATTTGTCAAGACGACGTGAAAATTATAGGCGGCGAAAAGAGCAAGAGAAACAAGCTCAAACATCTCGCCCTATAAACAGTCAGTCGAGAGTTCCATTTCAAAATTTTACAAATATGACTTGTCCAAGATCACACTTTCAAGGAACTCATGACAGTGAAGTCGGCCCAAGTAGAATTACACATGTTAATGATGTTGCACTTGGTTGGTGATTATCAATATATATATATATATTATATTACATTTCATAATTTTGTTCGCTTTCGTCATATCTTATTTTATGTATTTAAACCCGCAGATCGTAATTGCACATCACCTAATCAACGAAACAACACGAGTCAATCCGATACAGGTATAAGTGATATAGTTCTAAGTATGCGATTATTAATTTTTACAAATGTATATATATTAATTATTATTTTTGTATCAGATGATATGGATGTTAATGAAGCTTTGGAGGATGCAGTAATATCATATGTTAACATGGACGCCAGAGAAAATGGTGCATTATCACGTCGTCCTCAAGGTATGTTCGTAAAAAATTTGCTTCAAATAAATGTAGCATTTGCTCATGTGACGTAAAATTTAAAATCATGCAATATTAAAATATAATAATTGAAGCATCTTGCATATATTTTTTATTTCTATTTTAGATTTTAGATAATATTTAGTAATCAATATCACACTCCTGCCTGTAGAATCAGGACATGCTTTTCGAGCAAAGCACAATATTGCTCGAAAATTCAAAAATAATATGATGATGGCAAAATCCCGGTTGCCTCATCCATTTACCTGTAGACACTGCAATGCAAGATTGTTTCATCGTGAATCACGTGACACGTGTTGTAATGGTGGAAAGGTATCATTCTCACGAGTTAATGGCTGAAGGAAAACATTTTAGGCAACATATTCGAAGTTATAACCATGTGCTTTCATTCACTTCAATTGGTGTTCATGTTGATGAGAATATTCTTGCATTTGGTCGTGGTATATACACATTTCGTGCTCAAGGTGCTTTTTACCATAACATAGGAGGTTTCTATCCAAATGAGGGTGTCAGGCCGCGTTTCTTACAACTATACATCTACGACACCGATAATGAGCTACATAATAGAATGCAGGAAAATCCGCAGCTGCACCAAAATGTAGTTCACAAATTACAGAAAATGCTCCATCAGTTTAATCCTTTAGTAATTAGGTTCAAGCAACTTTCAATACTTCCAAATATCAGTGAATGTAGCCTCATACTTAAGGAGCGTCCAAGTAATCACCATCAATACAATCTTCCAACTACTGAACAAGTTGCGGCAATTATTGTTGGATGTGATGCAGATTCTATGGATTATGGAAGGGATATTAATGTCATTCGTTGTGATGGAAATCTCAAGAAAGTTCAAGAGACAAAGGGATATTATGATCCTTTGCAATACCCTGTATTGTTTCCATTTGGGACGCATGGTTGGGACATCAACACAACAAATTGCAATGGACGAAGAGTGTCATGTCGAGCATATTACAGTTACATGCTTCAGGTAAATTTGGATTAATTTTAGTAGATAATCTACTTAGCTAAGTGTTGTTTAAAAAACTTTACATTTAACACCGACATTTTTTTCAATCAACTGTAGATTCGCCCAAATGGTCAATCAATGTTGTTAAATGCGGGTCGACTATTGCAACAATATGTTGTAGACAATTATGTCAAAATTGAATCAGGGAGATTAAGGTGGATTAAAGATCACCAAAGTGATATACGTTCTGAATTGTACCAAGGTTTACAAGATGCTTTGCATGTTGGTGAAACTAATGTAGGTACAAATTCATATAGCATAAATATACAGTTTTAGATTAATAATTAGTTGTACTTCTAATGCTAATAATTCATATATTCTAATACTAATGCATTCCATGAATCATCGTAGAGAACATTGGAAAAAGAACAATATTGCCATCATAATTTATTGGCGGTCGTCGAGACATGACACAACGTTATGAAGATGGCATGCCTATTGTTCTTAATGGCGGTAAACCAGATATTTTTCTAACAATGACATGCAATCCTTCTTGGAGTGAGATAACATCAGAACTTTTGCCTTTTCAAACACCACAAGATCGTCCAGATTTGCTAACAAGAATATTTCGTTCGAAATTTGAGAAATTGAAGGACGATGTTATTAATAAAGGAGTCTTGGGTAAAGTTAAAAGCTACATGTATGTCACTGAATTTCAAAAGCGAGGACTGCCGCATGTGCATATGTTGTTGGTCTTAGAAAGTAACGATAAGTTGCGTGACCCAAAAGATTATGATAGTATGGTAAGAGCAGAAATACCTAAATTAGAATGTGAACCACAGTTGCATGAAGTTGTTGTAAGACATATGATCCACGAACCTTGCGACATAATCAACCGAATGTCTCCATGTATGAAAGACGGACATTGTAAAAAAAGGTATCCGAAACAATTCTTGGATGAAACCCGTCAAGGCACTGACTCATATCCCGAGTATAGGAGAAGGTTTGATGAGTCTGTATCGTTAGGTAAAGATAGGTCTGTCGATAATAGATGGGTGGTTCCTTATAACCCTTGGTTACTGTTAAAGTATGACTGTCACATCAATGTAGAGATTTGCAGTAGCATTAAAAGTATCAAGTATCTATACAAATATGTGTACAAGGGCCCTGATCGTGTGGCTATGGAGGTTCATAAAGGATCATACATGGATGAAGTTCAGCAATATGTTGATGCAATATGGATTTGTGCTCCCGATGCATTATGGAAAATATTTCAATTCACTCTTTACCGATTATATCCTTCGCTTGAAAGATTGCAGATCCACTTGCCGAACCGCCATCAAGTGCGCTTTTATGATCATCAGCAAATTGTAGATGTGTTAAATAATGAACGCAACCCCAAAACAATGCTCACACAATTCTTTGCATTGAATCTACGAGATCCACAACAAGAAAGTATCTGTATAGAGAGATTCCAGAGCATTATTGTTGGAACAAGCGGGATATGGAATGGCATCGTAGGCGATCAACAAGAAAAGTTATCGGGAGAATCTATATGGTATCACCTTCGGAGGGAGACAAGTTTTACTTGCGACTGTTGTTATCGCATGTCACAGGTCCAACCAGTTGGGAATATCTTCTTACAAATAATGGCATGACTTTCAGTGCATTCAAAAAATCAGCCGAGGATACGGGATTTCTAGAGACTGATCATAGTATTCGTGATTGTTTGGTTGAGGCTACGAGTCTCCGAATGCCATATGCTTTACGAAGGTTATTCGTGACGATTTTTATATTTTGTGAACCTACTGATGTTAGAGGCCTTTGGAATGAGTTTTTTACACATATGGTAGAGGATTATCAAACAACTAACAATGTTGTGGAGTCAGACTTAACTAATATGTTGTTGAAGGACTTGAATGAACTCTTAAACCTGCACGGTAAAAAGATTGAAGATTATGATCTCCCATATTTACCCCCTAATACAATAGACAGAGGTGCAGTTCCAAGTATCATACAAGAGGAGTTAGCGATCGATATCCCCAATGAAGATATTGAATCTATTGCTAAGTTAAATAATGATCAAATGATTGCATTCAACACCATTATGAATGTAATTGTTTAAAAACACAGTGGGGTATTTTTTGTTGATGGTCCAGGAGGAACAGGTAAAGCATTCCTTTATAGAACATTAATGGCAAGTTTAAGAAGTAGAGGAGAAATTGTCTTAGCAACTGCATCATCTGGTATAGCTGCAACATTGTTACCCGATGGTAGGACTGCACACTCTCGATTTAAGATACCTATTGATATTCAACCGAGTTCCATTTGTGGTATTCAAAAGCAAAAGGATCTTGCAAATCTCATTAGAGTTGTTGCCGCAATAATTTGGGATGAAGCACCAATGACAAATAAAAAATGTTTGGAAGCCTTAGATCGATCATTACAAGACATTTGTAGCAACAATGCTCCATTTGGTGGAAAAGTTCTGATCATGGGGGGGGGGGATTTTCGTCAAGTTCTTCCTGTTGTAAGAAAAGGTACTAAGGCATAAATGATTTCAGTGTCTATTGTTCAGTCTCATTTATGGAATCATACCAAGATTTTGCATTTGCGTCAAAATATGCGATCATTGCATGATCAAGAGTTTGCAGAATTTCTTATTCGCATTGGTGATGGTGTTGAACCTACCAAACCAGATGACATGGTGAGGTTATCTTTACATATTGCAATCCCATGGGAAGGTGAACATTCCATACAAGTACTTATCCAACATATTTTTCCTAATTTAGAATTGCATGGTTGGGATGCCCCATATATGGTACAAAGAGCTATTTTGACACCAACAAATGATGATGTCCAAAAATTGAATGATATGATTATCGATCAGTTTCCAGGAGAAGAACATAATTGGTTATCGTTTGACGAGGTTGAAGGAGATAATCATAATTTATACCAGCAAGAATTCTTAAACTCAATTGCACAAGGTAGTTTGCCACCACATATTCTAAAGATAAAAAAGGGTGCACCATTGATGGTGTTACAAAATCTAGATCCTAGATATGGATTGTGTAATGGGACCCGGTTATTATGTCGTGGTTTATTTATGAATATGTTGGATGTGGAAATCTTGACAGGAAGCAACGCGGGAAAACGTGTTTTTTTACCTAGAATTAAAAAAAAAACATCTGGAAGTGATGGTCTTCCTTTTGTCCTTAGTAGAAAGCAGTTTCCTGTGCGACTAAGCTTTGCAATTACAATAAATAAATCACAAGGGCAAACCATTCCAAATGTTGGAATATATCTTCCACGACATGTTTTTAGTCATGGGCAGTTATATGTGGCTTTATCCAGGGGTGTTTCACAGACTACAACAAGAGTTTTAACCAGGGAAGGAAAATTGAAAGGAGAAGATAGTGACTACACAAAAAATGTAGTCTACAAACAAATTCTTTTATCGCACCCGCATGTATTTATTAAGTACATTGAAAAAATTGCTCACATGTTGATTCCCATTTTGGTTACACGACATACCAAGCTTATATTGTATTATTTATATCATAGATAGATAATAACTAAATATAATTTTCTTTTGCTTTAATATACAGCCAAACTAGAACACGATGAAATCTTTCAATTATGTAAAGAGTTGAGACGAAAGAATGTTGAAACTTGCTTCAACATGAAAGTAAGTTATACTTAATCATTTATTTTATGCTTTTATGTTAGATATAAATTGGGTGATAGTTATTCACACTATTCTTATGCAATAAATTTTAGATAACAGACTTTGAAGATAAATGGAACACATGGAAGGATGAACAAAGTATTTCATCCATCGACAAACTCGACAATAAGGTGTATTTATCTTTTCCGTAATACGTATAAAAAAAATTCTTGCACTTTCATCACTCTTTCAGTAACATTTTTATCATCCTCATTGAAACAGGTCAAACGTTTAAAAATTTACTCCATCGGTTGGAGCTCCACAGTGATAACAGATAAAACACAACTTTGAAAAATGGTGAAAAGAGAAATAATATCTCAAAGGATGAAGAGGTTTTTATTTAATTCATTTAAGAATATATTTACTCTAGATTATTTTTGAATATATGAATTTAACTTCTATTTATGGTTTATGTAAATAAAACCATATATATTTACTAAGTCCATTATTTTCCTTATTTACCAGAAATCCAGGTAATTCAGAAACAAGTCATAATTGTTGTTCTACCAAATCTAGACTAAAACAAAGTATCTCCATTCTTCAGGTATTATTTGTGTCACAATAAACCATATTATATTCAAACGAGTCAAATATTCTGAATGTATTTCTTTTATAATATGACATTTCGTCATGTATTTGTAGTTTTTTAAATCTCAAGAGCGCGTTGATAAAGGGATGTACGAAGAATTAATTTGAATCTTTATAAGGTAAGCAAAAACTATATTACACAACTTACTACTAATTTTACTATCTTTTTCTCTAAAAAAATTCTAATTTAAGAGTATTACATTTTTTCTTTACTACGAAAAACAATTGCAGGGAAAAAGAAAATACTTCGAATAGAGATTTCATGTTCAGCATTCCTCTTAAAGAACATCATTGATTACACAGTATCAATATTACTTTGCATGCTTCGATATAATTTTGAATATCTTTATTTACTATTTTCAAAATGTAATAATATTATTTTTAATGCGACCTACAGTAGAAACCTTATAAAAAGAAAAATAAATATTTATTTTTCTCTGCTGTGCGCATTAAAAAAACGGGCGGGCACTGTGCTCGTCTGAACGCTAGTAATAAATAATGATGATAAAGTGTTTCATTTAAAAAAATTATCTTTATAATTAGATTTTTTTTAAATAATAATAAAAAATATTAATAAAAAATCACAAAAAAGAGAACTTTCACGTTCTATGTATTAGATTTTCAATGTATGACATTTTCTTTTTTTTAGTTTTGATAACTTCTTTTCATTTAAGGTTTTAATTAGACTTTAATATATTTTATTTTGTTAATAAGGATATTAATGCATATTTTTTATTTTATTAGTAATAAAGTGGATAGATACAACAACGATTGGTTTTTCTTTTTCCATTAAGCTCTTTTTTTAAGGTATTATTTTGTTTTTTTAAATTAAATAAAATATAATAAAGATGATAGCTATTGTTATAAAGTAAAAAAATTTGATTTCTTTAGATATTTATATATTTGTTTGAATAAATGCTTAGAGATTTTCTTCCTTTTATCAAAAAATTTAAAATTTAATTAATTAAATATCAAAAACAAAAAAAAATCTTTTACTTTGATTTAACTTTTTTGTAGTTTGTGATTAATATTTATTTTCCATTTATTTATCATTTATTTTCTATTTATTATATTCAATGTCTTGTCACGTGTCGACGAATATTTTGTAACTTTTGAATTTTGAAAACTTCAATATTCCAATTCCCAAAAGAGGTGTTGACTACTTCTCATTAGTAGTGTTTTTTGTATTATTATTATTATTATTTTCTTTCTTTTAATTTCACTTTTATTATTATTCTACAAATCATGTTTAGTTTTAAAATATAAAAAGTTTTTTTATTAAAAAAAATTATAAAAAGAATAAAAAATAATAATAATAATAATAATAGTAATAATAATAATAATGAGAGTAATAAAAATGATAATCTTTAAAAAAACTAATAACAATAATATATTTTTTTAATTATTATTTAAAGTTGTTTTTTTATAGGTGATTAGGTTTGTATTCTTGTTTTATCTTTTATCAAAATAAAGTTTTTTTTATAAAACATGTATATATAACAAATAATGACAAAGAAAATTCACAAAAAAAAAGTTTTTTTTTTATCTTTGTGTTTGTAGTCTATTTTCTCTCACCTTGTTATTATTCTTTTATTTTGTGTGTTTATCTTTACTTTTATTATTTACTTTCTTTATTGTATTTTCTTACACTCCTGAATTGACAAATGTACCCCTCCCTTTTTTTTTATTTGCGTTTTTTTTTCTTTTTCGTACCCTTTTTCTAATTTTTTTCTTAGATAGTGCGTTAATCAATTAATTAGATAATAGACAAAAAAAATAAAATGTAAAATCAATATTTCAAAATAATAAAGATATTTGGTCAACACCAATCTCCATTTTTAAAATTAAAAAAACACTTTGTCAACATCAAGTCTCAATCCACTCCCACTCTCTCAACTTCTCAATTTCATTTCCACATTTAATCATTAATCAATTTCAATTTCTTCAAACCATTCTCAATTCAAATCAATTCAAATATTTTTTTTATAACTAAATTGGAAGAAAAAGACTACCTGGATGAAAGGTCCAGATGTAGTCCCGAACACTAGGCCCAAGTTGTAAGAGCTTGCAAGCCATAAACGTTCGCCTTTTCCCTTCAAAACACTTGTAAATATTCACACTTCTTTTCTCAATACAATTGAAAGAAAGAGATTACCTGGGTGAAAGGTCCTGGCGTATTCCCGAGTATTAGACCTAAGTTGTAAGAGTTTGCAAGTCATAAATACTCGTCTTTCAAGCCCAAAAATACACCCAACCAACCAAACTTTTTTTTCGCCATCGTGTGATTGATAAAAAAAACCTTTTCATAAACGAAAGACACCTTGTCTTAAGGTGATGTAAAGCAATGCTTCGGCCATAATTGTTGAGTTGAGATAAGTGACGTTTTTTTGAATGTTGATTTGTAAATCCATTCGATGTGTGGTATATGTCTGCTCCTTATCTGTTTTGGATAAAACAATGTTTTCGTCGATTAAGATAATATAGCTTTCGCTAAAATCGACCAACAAACAAATATTTTTCTACCCAAAAATACGTAAGCCTTGAGTTCTCTATTGAGATGCATAGGAGCAGGATTGCGAAATCTTGTCAGGCCCATTAATAAAAAAACTTAGGTTTAGTTTCATTCGTTGCCAAAATCCAAAAACATTCATCTTTTTCCTACTCTTTCTTTCACACTTAATAACTTGAGAAGCCTAACATTTCAAACTAATATTAACGTGCACAACTAACCTAACGGTTCCCGTTGAGTACAACATACGTGAGGGGTGCTAATACCTCCCCCTAGCGTAATTGACTCCCAAACCCTGATTTGGTTGCGATGACCATAATTATTGTCGTTCTTTCATGAGTTTTGTCGATATTTCCCCTTTCCTTTTAGGAATAAATAAAGTTGGGTGGCGACTCTATTTAGTCCATCATTGCGAGCGTGCAATTGCGCTTCGCTAAGTCGTGTTCTCATTTTTCGAGGTGCGACAACTGCCTTGCCTTAGCAGGGGGATATTGGTTTCAGTCTTTTGTGTCCTTATCTTGCTTGGAGGGTTTGTGCATGACTGGTTACAATACGGTCAACCATATGATGCTTAATGCATCTGTGGAGAGATGACACTCTGAGACCTCATTGTTTCATCTCCCGCATGGTGAGATGTCTATCACACTAGACGATATCTCGTGTTTGTTACATCTTCTTATCAAGGGGAGATTCCTCGATCATGGGAGGATTACCAAAAATGAGGCAGTGGAGATGATGGTAGAGCATCTAGGGGCTAATCCAAACAAGGCGATGAAGTAGATGGATAAGACCAGGGGTGCTCATGCTATATTTGAGTTCCTGAGAGAGATCTATGTGGCTGAGATCCAGAGAGCAGAGCAGGCTTATATGGATCATGAGCAGGTGGCAATCCATAGATCGCGGGCATTGAGAGCATACCTTCTTTTTTTTGGTTGGCACTATTATTTTTGTGGACCAGAGTGCCACTTATACCAACTTCATCTACCTACGACACTTCATGGATCTCGAGCAGATCCATGAGTATAATTGGGGGCGGCTTTCTTGGTCTACATGTATTCAATGTTGAGAGAGGGATGTATTTGGAAGACGAAGCAGGTCACTGGCATCGTGACACTACTGACGCTAATAATTATTGGTCTTTGATTTTTTTTTTCATTTCATATTTGCAAAGCCATTATCGGTGATTTATATGTTCCAAACTTTTTTATTTCAGGCTTGGATCCTCCAGCACTTCCCACACATCTCTGGTTGGACGAGTGTGCTTGATTATAATGAGGATATGTTGTGTGCTAATGCTTTTATCCCGCTCAGAGGGAACCAGTCGACCGATTCTTTCAGAGTCTATCTTGACCATTTGGTTGCTGAGGACATGCACTTCAACAACTATGTTGATCACCATCAGATGCAACCATTCGACAAGATAATGTTATACTCCAGATGGTTTGCCTACGGACTGCGTCTCACTTATCCTCATCTCCTGAGCGCGTCATGCAGCAATTCGACTATGTTCAGACCATTCCCAGACACCCTAATATCTCTGCTCCTCTTGCCTTGACACGTAGAATGATTGACTATATGTTTCATGATTACGAGAGTTATCTGGTACTAGAGGAGGCACATGCTACCATAGCTGAGAGTAACTGAAGCTATGTAGATGGGTACATCAGATGGTTCTTCATGGTGACACATCCATACATGGTGTATGCTGCTCTAGGAGATCTACCAATACCAACTCATCAGAAGATACAAGAGGAGGAGCATGATCAGCTAGATCATACTGATGATGTCTCGCCTAGGTGTCGTTGTATAATGGAGATTGTGCGAGAAGGCATTGACGAGGGTATCTTCCCTGTGGGGTCTGCTGTCAGGCGAGTCCTAGATGTCATCATGACGGAGCCAAATGTTGCATTGTTGTACCAGAGATATCGTCAGATGATAGAGGGATTAATGGCCGAGGATGTAGACTAGGTAGAGGAGGTAGAGGAGAGGGTGCCAAATACACACACACAATAGTAGTATGTTATTATTTTGTTGTAGTACTATGGTTTGTATTTTATTTTGATGCTCTTATTACATTATTGATCTCGATTGTATGGTGTTTTCGATATATATTGCTATTTTATTTTTGTATGGATTTTTTTTTCCATCTAGAATTATGTACGTCTATTTATTTTCGACCGTACATTATACTTCATCTGAGCTCATATAAACAATTTATAGCATGAAATAAATATTCTGATACATTTTGGAGATGTATCTCCAGAATAATCACGAAGATGCATCTCCGGTGCCATTTAAATGTAAATGGCACTTGAGTGGGAAGTATTGAATGTTTCAAATTGTTTCAGAGATGCGTCTCCAGAATATTTCAACGTTTATTCAAAAATAGGTACGTTCGGAGATGCATCTTTGAAAACTGGAGGCATTTAAATAATTTTGCATGGTGGCTAAGAAGTATTTATGATGCATTAAGAAAATCCCTTATTATATTATCCTCTCAATGTTTTCCTCGACTTTAACATTTGGGCCCCCTTTTTTTTTCTCTTTCATAATACCACACTACATTCTTCTCATTTGATTCTTTTTAATTCTTTTATTGACTACATCGATTTTTTCCACATGTTGATTCACTTTTGGTGTATTCAAATTTTTCTTGTTTACTTTACCCGCCTATGTCAGTCCCAATGATTGGATGATCCACAATTTCTTTTTCAAGTTTCTTTTGAATGCCAAGTTTTATTTCTAGAGTATTCCCATTAAGAGAATTAAAATTTGAGCCCATGCTACCTGCACGAGCATTAATGATGTCTTGCCCCACTTAAAATTAGAGTCCATATTTTGAAAGGATTTTTTAGCCAGGTAAAAAAAGTTTGTTACCCACTAAGGTCAGCCCATATTGGGTTGCAAGTAGATCGTTTGGCCCACATAACTGCAAATTTTAAAATTTATAATAATGTTGATATGGTTTCACTAAAAACTACATATTGAGTTCTTACGTTTCACAAAAATTTATCTCTTATACTATATTTAATCTTTCTATGATAAATATTATACATTAATATAATCAAATTAATATTTAATAATTTTACATGTCAATTCAAAACTTTCTCATTTCTGTTATTGTGTGATATTTTAAACAGCTTAAAACTCGCATTGTATTTAAAAATATAGTATTTAAATATGTATTATATAAATTTTATATTTTTTTATTTGAGTAAAATACTAGGGTTTCATGTCCTTGTAAGTGAGAAACCCTATTTTCATTTTTCTCAAACCAATTTTAGAAAGAAGATATTTTTGATTCGTTAATCGTTTGATCGAGCTAGTTTTTTGGACACAAGGACATATTGCTACACTTTCACCATTCTGATTGTCAAAATAAGGTGTGAAGAGAGAGATATCATGTTCTTACTGCACAAGGTTTTTGGAGATTTCTCATTCTCAAATTCTTTACAAATCAACGTGCTTCGGGGTGAAACGTGAGATATCACATTAATGAAAGGTGCAAGTCGCAACCTTTTATGGTCTTTCTTACAAACTCAACAAAATATTCGTAACTTGCCACATACCCCTAAGCCAAATGCCAACGCCTTATTTTAAAGGAGATTCAATAGCCATAAAAATTAGGGAAGACGAATATGTTAATGATTTTGATAGCTGAAAAATTTTCCTTCATGGAAGGATAATGCTGAAGAAAGAATAATCTTCTCCAAGAATTGATGAATTGCATGGAAAGTTAAATGCACTTTGAAATTTTCTAGACAAATGGTCTCTCACACATATTCCTTAGTTTTTTTTCATCTTCATCCATTGAGGATCTTAGAATGGTTTTAGAAGTAGGGTCATGGACTCTGTCTCCGAGTATCCTTCGTGTATTCACCTAGACACCAAAATTCAACATAAATTTGGTTAAAAGTACTAACATACAATGTTGGATTAGAGTACATGGTCTTCCTATTGAATATTGGAGACCACAAATTCTTTTTTCAATCTCAATAGCCATTTGTGTCCGTCTAGTCTTAGATGAAACAACTAGTAGTATTTTGTTTTGGATATTATGCTAGAGTTTTGGTGGATAGTGATTTGTTAGAATTCTTGCCCAATTGTCTTCTTGTTAAAAGTGAAGGTTATACTTTTTATGATTATCGAGTATGAAAAACTCCATTCACTATCTTTTTATCATATTATTGGCCACTCATTAGAATATTATCGTGCAAAAAATATTGCAAATTCGATAAAGGAAAATATAACAAAGAGAACACTGTGTGTTCTAATAAAGTCAAATACCAGGTAGAAAATGTCACTACAATCTTAGTAGATGATCTTCAAAGAAAGGATATAATCATTATTGAGAAATAACCGATTGAGGATGAAATTAAACAAAAAAAAATTAGTTGAACATATACATGCTCCTTTATTAGATTTATGTCAAGAGGTTGAGAAAATTAACTATTATGACATGGAAGAGCAAGAAGAAGTACCTCAAGAAAGTGAAATTCATAATTCTCAAATGATTACAAATCTAAAAAAGAATCAAGAAATGAAACAAACAGAGGGTAATACAATTTGTTCCGTTTAGGAACCAAAATTGGATGCACTTGATGAACTGATGATCTTAAATCGGTGATGTTGATATTCGATACAGAGGTGTGGGATAGTCCTGCAAGGTTAGCACTCCAATGCCCAAGTCAATTCAACATTCAAGATAAGTATAATTAAAAATGGATATTAGAGAATGTACCTTGCTTTCCATGTGAACTGATTTTATATTATGGATCAAGTGGAGTGGATTTGAGGTGAATCAAGCCTTAGCTACTTGGGCATTGGCTGGCCCAAAACAGTTTCCCCTAAGGAATTTCCGAGAACTGAAGGAGTCGGGGAAGCCATTAGTGATTTTTTACTGGCCTCAAAGGATGTTGCCTGATGTGAACTACAACTGAAACACTTGGAGTTAGTTGAAAAATTAATTCGGAATGAGTGCATTAAATGTATTTCCATTATTGAAACATTTCATTGCCTTATTTTAATTTGTGTCATGACGCAATAAGATAGGGCATGGTGTGGCCTAATGTGCATTCGAGTTCACTCAAGTTTATGTGTATTCCAAATGGGAAATCTATCCATTAATCATAACTCACATCCTTAACTAATCTGGGTCATTCAACTGTCTTTGCATATAAATAGGAAGAGTTGAGCCTTGAAAAACTTTTCGTGATATGTAGCATTCAAGTTCATTCATATTCACTTTGTTAGTAAACACCTTCGTCTCTTTATCCTTAAGAGAATTTATCAGAGTGCTAGTAGTTCGTTGAATAGAGTTTATGTCTTTCTTCATTCGCCCCCACTTTATGAATATCACATACCCAGGTACCCTCATCAACTGAAACTTTTACCTTTAGCGTTTCCTATTCTATAGTCAGGATGAGTGATAGTACTGTTAACCTAACGAGTGATTATGAGATTGATTCTTCTTGTGTTGCAAGAATGGAGGCATCCTTAGATTTTTCATCTCCATTCCCTTGCTCAGGATCACATAAAGCCATAATTTATACCCTTATATGATGATTTCGACTCAGAAAGGGTATATGGGAACTCTCTTGATGAAATATCTTATTCATTCAAATCATTTGAAGCCCTTTTATAAGATGATGGTGTAAGGGAATATCATATTGAGGTTCCTACGCCCCCACCCGTTTTAATCGAGGAAGAGATACAAGTTATTAAGCAGGTGAGGAAACATGCTCACGATTTCATCCAACCTAGTTTGAGAACCAATAATTGTGAACTTATCAATGCTGAAGTGAAGGCCCACTTGGATCTTCGGGGCAGGTCAACTGCATTATCTTGGATCACTCCTGATGAACATTCTAAAATTGACCATTGGCCCGGAGAAGAGTGACATTAATGGAACCGACCAATACATTAAAGTATGATTGGGTGGATGTTAAGGTGGTATGCACCTTATCTGTATTGAATGCTAAAGCAGCAATAGAGGATGCTTGCATCATGGTCGGTGACCCTAAGGTCTTGTCGGTTCTTACAAGGCCCCCAGAGAAGAGGATATGCAACTCTTTTAACGACTGTACGGTCCCACTTTATGGGTGTTTTTTTTACTAGTATAGGATTACAATTACCCTTATTTGATTTCGAAGTGGCCATCCTGAAGCATTTAAAGGTTTCCCCTTCTTAGCTTCATCCAAGGTTCTAGACTTACATGAGGGTATTCCAGCTATGTGTCGAGCAGAAGTCTTGTAAACCTCCCATTAGACTTTTTTCAACTTATTTTACATGATACACACTTCTCGGGACGAATACCGTGACCAAGGGCGGATTATCTTCTACATGAACGACCCTTGGTTCGACCACTTCACCCAATACTAATGTGATTTTCTAGGGAGCTTCTTCCCTTTATGGTAGATGATCATATTACCTTCTGCTACTCCCCTGTTGAATCTTTCTGCTTCTGTATGGACACATTTTTGAAGTATTGGTCTTCATATCATTTTTGTCAGGATGCCCTTTTCTACTATACCAAACCAAGTCTCCATTCCCTTGAAGAGGAAGTGATGAAGGAGGACCTACATTCATGGTTTTAAGGGCATTCTTATGAAGAAGGATTTTGGCATGACGAGGTGCCTTCTTTAGAGGTGAGGAAGAAACAGATTGACACTTACGCCATCTTGAGTGTTGTTAGCTAGGAGGAGAGGAAAAAGGTATTTTTGGTGAGGACATGGTTATGT
The DNA here is from genome assembly GCF_024323335.1 of Lathyrus oleraceus. Classification (NCBI taxonomy): domain Eukaryota; kingdom Viridiplantae; phylum Streptophyta; class Magnoliopsida; order Fabales; family Fabaceae; genus Lathyrus; species Lathyrus oleraceus. The sequence continues at coordinate 286,695,382 of NC_066582.1, read as the reverse complement.
ACTTTTTAAAAAAAATATTTATATTGATCAGTGTGGTTGTGCTTTTTAGATAACATGGATAAGTTGCAGATGTTATTTGACCTTGGTAGTGCTCAAGGTATCAAGGCTGGTTCTATTGGGCCAATTGTGGTGCCCTCTCCTCAAACTACTGATCGTGCTCCTATCAATGCTCCTCATTCAACCACGGAGATTGCTACCACTGCCATCGAGGGTCAAATAACTAGTCAATGTTGTGAATGTGTTGATTGTGGAGGAAATGTCCCCATCCCCAATTTCCACAAAGAGGGGTCGAGGCAACGACCAATACTCCCCCCAGGAAGAAGGTACACCTAAACGGACTCACCTTTGGGTACAATGTTTTAGGGGAGATAACCCCCTTTCCTGCAGATGCCTTCCATTTTTTCTTCATGGCTTGCACGCACTCCTGAAGAAGCTTATATAATGGTGTCAATAGAGGACATGTCCTCCATCCAAAACCTCTTTGAGGTGGAGAAGATGGAGATCATATTTGATATCACCCATAACATGTATCAAGACTCTTCTCTATTCTCTCTAGTCGCTGATGGACGAGGTTACACCTTGGATGCTGGTAATCCCTTAAAGGAAAAGGACACTTGGAAGGTGAAGTGCGAAGCTATGAAGCAAATGTGCTTCGCTTTTTAGAAGGAGTTGGATAAACTCTAGGAGAATGTCAAGCTTGCTGACTCTTTGCAAGAAGTCGCGAAGACCTACGACTATCCCTCTACACTTGCTTCTCATGTAACTTAGTTAGAGCCTGCTCTTGCGGCGAAGAAGCGGCTTTAGGAGACCTCTAAATCTATAACTGAGGTGACCCACCGCATGGAGGACGATCATTAAACTCTTTTATGGGAGGTCGAGGCTTATGTTGAGGCCTTGGAGACTCTTAAAAACAAGATTGTCAGGCTAAAGGTGACACTCCATGGTTCCCTTTAACAGATAATGCAAGTTGTGTACGGGGTTCATAATTTAGCCGTGGAACATGCGATGAGGTTTTACCATACTTATCCAATTCATGTTAAGAAGTTAAAACCCTTCCAAGCTTCTTCCATGTGTACTTCATAGGGTGATCTTAGTACTTCGTCTCTGGGCACTACAAATTGACCGCTCTTTTTCTTCTTTTTATTGTTATCTTTCTTCCCTATAATATTTCCCATGCTTTGTGCCTTGGGAGTAACAATAATTCATATTTATAAAAAATATTTTTACCTTAGTGAGTTGCACATTATTTAACTTTGAGTCTTGTGTCTGGCTCCCCGCATTTGTTGTTATGCTGCATTTTGGTTGTTTATGAGCTATTAAAGTGTTGAGGTTTGCTTGTTGCCCATGCAATAAATTTTGTTTGCCACAAAGGCATTGTCGTTGTTCACCGGTGAGTTGCATATGCGCCATGGCACCTGCAAAATATTGTTTGTGGTCACAACATTTAACAATTAGGATATTAATTATCAAAAATGTGTAACGACATTATGTCATATCTAACTAATAAATGCAAGGGTAAGGATACATTTTCCTCTTTTCTATCATATTTTCTTTAATTGGCCAGGGGATCAGTGTAGCTGACCCGATCTTTTCCTGCTCGACAGAGTGATGGTCCACTTCGGATGCCTCCAGATCTTCGTTACCGAAGAGCACCACGAGATAGCCGACTTCGTTCAAGACGTAGCTTGACGACGACCAATGATACACTAAGCCCATATAATTGTCTTTTGGAGTATTTCGATGCAATATCCTCTAATGGACAAGATGATGATATCCTGATCTCTTCCTCTGATACTCTTTTTATGGAGCAAAGAGGACGGATAAGGAATCGACTATATATGCCGACCAGGGGCATCTTCGCCAGAACATTGCGTCCCTTCTGATAGGGCTCAGGGTGTCGTTTCCATGTGTGTGTTCAACATATTTATGCTAACATGTGGACCTAGATATGGAGATCTGGTAGTTTGATCACATCCCACCCTCTGAACTTGCTTGTGGTCAAACATCTTTATTTATTGACGCAATGATCAACAATCACATAGGAGATGAATCTTACTAGTAAATTTCCGCTGAAAGTAACGCATTGGAAGTTCGTTTCGCTTCACCACAAATAGGTAGCCTCAGTTGTAATACGAGCTTCATCACGACCTATTAGATTTAGCTAAAAGAGATATTCGTTCATCGTTCGAAGATCCTTTGGTACCTAGATTGGGTGTTTCGTAGTGGATCTATGCGAGCAGTAGCTATAGCCTCGACATATATTTGAAGTTGCTACGATAAGTATCACGTTAACAACGGATAGCCAATATGATTCTAAATCGAAAGATTGATCATGAATCTTTATTATGATCTTGGAGGAAATTGCCTCAATTCCATGGTAATTTTAGCGTGGATTTGGATTAGGATCTAGGATCATTCGTTCTTTTACTTTGTTGAATTCTCACGGGAATCAATGATTTGGAAATTCAATGAATCGTAGTAAAAATGATAATCGATTGTATTGAAGACGAATGGCCTTCGTATTTGATTCTGACCGCTCTTGATTTGATGATCCTCGAAGGTTATGCGCTAACAAATCAAAGGACGAATGTGAAATCATGGAGAACGTGGGAATCAAAAGTCGATTCACAGAAACTGGGCTCAGTTCAGGAATCAAAATTATATGCAGTTGATGAAGTGATGATCTTGAACCGGTGGTGTTGATCTCTAATCAACATGCGAGGTGGGCTAACAAGGTTAGAACTCCGACGCCCAAGTCAATTCAAGATTCAAGACAAGTGTAGTGAAAAGTGGAGATCAGAGAATGTACCTTTCTTTATGTGTGAACTGCTTTAACTATTTAGGTCTTTGACCGCCCCATAACACAATTAAAATGCATCCTAATTTTATTCATGATATGGATATTTTGAAGAATGGGATGAATAAATATGTTAAAAACACTAAGCATACTGATAACGTGAAAACACATCAGATAATTGCCTTTACTTACACTCAGAAATCACATCATTTCGATTAATATCCCGATTTTTGCGCAAGTATTCGTGTTGTTTTTGCAGGTATTTAAATCTCCATGCATTAAAGAGCAAAATAAAGAAAAGGAAGAAAAAGAAGAAGAAACAAGTAAAAAAGCATAGAAAAACCAGAAGAACAGAAAAAGCAGATTTTGCTGATGTGACGATCGCCACACATTCATGATGCTCGTCACGGCCCAGACTGTGACGATTGTCACAGTCCCATGACGAGCGTCACACGGCCACAAACTGCGCTTTGAAGCAGTCAGCAACAGGCACCCAAAAGTGCCTATATTTCCTCCAACAAACTTTTCCCATGATTTCCTCTCTCAAGACCAAGTATTCCTTGAATTCCTCAACTACCAAGACCTAATGGACACTATATAAAGGACTCAATTGGGAAAAATTAGGGACGCCTACTTTGATATTTACGCTCTGCAGTTTAATTTCCAGCTTTCTATTTTTCAGCATTTTTTCTTTCTTTCCAGCAACCTTGTTTCCGTTGCCTTATTGTATTCGCCATTCTTTTTATATTTTCCCTTTTCCAGTTAGTTTTCCAGTTAGCCATAGTAGTAGTTTCCTACACCGGGGAACTACTACACTTTATTTAATTTTAAGTAGTAATATGTATTGAAGAAGCAAAGCCTACCGACTTGTGGAGGACTGCTCAAGTGCTCTAAGAATCGCTATACTTTGTACTTCGATCTCCAGGTTTTTATTGAATTATTATTATTATTGCCCATTTATTGTTATAAGCATGTTTGCCGCTGAGTTAATCTGTTTATGCCTTGTGATTGCTTTAATTAATATGTTCGGCTAAACTACCGATATCGGTATGTAGCAACTTAGTTTGATGAGATTTAATAATAACCGGTGAAAACCCTTTTTCTCAAATAACCTTTTAGGCTGAAGTTTTTAATATGAATTTAATTAACTTTATCACAAAAAGCGTGAAAAGCTATTTAATACGATTTTGCCACGAGAGTGGGAAATTAACTAAGGTGAGAACCAACAATCGCGAGAGCGTGAGGCTCGAGCTGGATAGTAAAAATTAGGCATTGGGTTTAAAAACAGCGAGAGCACTTTAAAAACAATTAGAATTTATTTATTTTCAAAAAGTAATTTTGACTTCAAATGGGACAGCGAGAGCGTACATTCTAACTTTAAGTTATAGGCCAAATCAACAACCACGAGAGTGTGAGATAAAGTCTTTTAAGTAAATATTTTCTACTGAGAGATATTTGACATTTAAACTATTCACCGGTGACTTATCGAATCCCTGACGATTAATGCGTTGCATACTGATTCCTTCCTTTAATTCTTTCTTAAAACCGAAAATTTCCCTTAGATTTACTATATTACCCCCGAACTCTTACTAATCAATTCCCTTAGCTAAACATAGTGACGTCAGCAGCACTAATTTGACCATAGGTCCCTGTGGGATCGATATCTTTTAAAACTAAAGCGACTAGACTGTGCACTTGCAGTCAAGTACCCGACAGACTATATTTTATATATAGCCACGACAAGCATCAAGATTTTGGCGCCGTTGCCGGGGATTTATTTTAGTCGAATAGTGCGATTCTTCTGTTGCACGGTATAGACTAAGGTAAAAACAAAAACTAATCTTCTCTCCTTTTCTTTCCCTGATTGTATGCCAAGTACTCGCTCACAAGGCGATAACTTAGCACCACCAATCCCCGAATTAGAGCGTTTCCTATACGTTAGACGCCGAATACACGAATATCAACAAAAATACGGTATTCCCGATATCTCATTTCCTCTTAAATCAGAAGAAAAACCAAACATGGCTGACGAAGTACCACAGAATCGTCCTTTTAAATTCTACGCTACCCCATCTCAGCAAGAACCTCACAACAACATTGCTGCCCCCGCTATTAATCAAAATGATTTCGAGCTGAAACCCTCACTCTTATCAGCCGTCCAACAACATCAATTTGCTGGAAATCCAACAGAAGATCCTAATGAACACCTGACCAAGTTTGTGTTGTACGCGGATACTGTAAAAGCGAATGGTGTATCTCAAGATGCGATAAGACTGCGCCTTTTTCCCTTTTCTCTAAGAGACAGAGCTTGGGCTTGGTTGCAATCCTTTCCCTCCAACTCCGTTACAACATGGGAGGAGTTGAAGAACGTCTTCTTATCCCGATACTTTCCGCCGAGCAAAACTGCTATGCTGAGAGCTCAAATCAACAGATTCAGGCAAAAAGATGTGGAATCTCTCTACGAAACGTGAGAGAGATACAAGGACATGATGAGGATATGTCCACATCACGGTCTAGAAGACTGGGTGATCATTCACACATTTTATAATGGGCTTCTATACAACACAAGACTTATAATAGACGCTGCCGCGGGCGGTGCACTTATGGATAAGCCATACACCGAAGCCTATCAACTCATTGAAAACATGGCCCAAAACCATTGCCAATGGGGAGGTGAACGAACTCCAGTGGAAAAATCCCAGACTAAGGGTGGAATGTACGAAATCAGTAGCCTTGACCATGTTTATGCAAAGGTAGATGCCCTTGTCCAAAAATTAGATAACTTGACCATACCACTCGCAGCCACCGTGGCTGCTGTAACTCCAAACTGTGAGCTATGTGGAAATCCTGGACACACTGCACAAGAATGTCAAATATTAGTAGGAGTCCCAACCGATCAAGTGAACTACACACAAGGAAATCCCTATTCAAATACTTACAACCCTGGTTGGAAAAACCATCCCAATTTCTCGTATAAGAATAACAATGCCCTTTATGCACCTGGCCAAACACCAGTTGTTCCGCTTGGATATCAAAAACCAGCCAATAATGCTCCTAACATGCTTAGGAAGTCAAATCTCGAGTTGATGATGGAAAGCTTCATAGCTACTCAAGCTCAAACAAACAAGGACTTCTTGAACCAAAACATACATACTAGCGAGCAACTCAAACAACTAGCGAATAAAGTAGACGCCTTAGCCACCCACAATAAAATGCTTGAAACACAGATTTCACAAGTGGCTCAACATCAAGCATCTACAGCCGCTCCAGCTGGAACATTTCCTGGACAGCCGCAACCTAATCCGAAGGGACATGCAAATGTTGTTATACTGAGAAGTGGAAAAGAAGTAGATGGACCCGTAGATCCGAGACTCCAAAACCCTGCCATGTACCAAAAACCAGATAAAACCTCAACTGAGCAGGTGAATGAACCAAAGGAAACAGAAGATAATACCCAGGAGGCCGAAGAGAAAGAGAAACCTTATGTGCCTCCACCTCCTTATAAACCACCCATTCCGTATCCTCAAAGACTCAAAAGTTCTAAAACTGCGAATCAATTTAGGAAATTTGTTGAGCTTCTGAAGCAATTAAATATTATGATACCCTTTACAGAAGCCATCACACAAATGCCCTCCTATGCCAAATTTCTTAAGGAAATCCTATCCAATAAAAAAAGATTGAGGATGACGAAACAATTACACTTACTGCCGAGTGTAGCGCCATAATCCAGAACAACATGCCTCCCAAACTAAAAGACCCGGGTAGTTTCTCCATACCCTGTGTCATTGGAAAGTTCGTCATAGACAAAGCTCTATGCGATCTAGGAGCCAGCATTAGCGTAATGCCCCTAACCATTTATAGAAGGCTCAGTATGGGATAGTTAAGACCGACAAAGATGTCCGTTCAATTAGCTGACCACTCGATTAAATATCTTGTCGGTATACTAGAGAATGTCCCAGTTCGTGTAGGTCAATTTTACATTCCTACCGATTTCATAATCATGGACATTAAAGAAGATGCCAGTACACCTATCATTCTAGGAAGGCCATTCTTGGCTACCGTCGGAGCTATCATAGACGTAAAGAGAGGTAAGCTGACATTCGAAGTTGGAGAGGAAAAGGTTGAATTCATCTTAACCCAATTCTTACAAGCGCCAGCTATAGACGACACCTTCTATCTGCTTGATGTCATAGACGAATGCGTGAGAGAGATGGAGATGGAAGAAACCACGTATTCTGAAATAATGAAAATCCAAATCCCTCCAATCCTTGAAGACAATAATTGACATGAACCATACTGTCACACCCCAATTTTGACCCTGAATCGTTGATTCAATACATTCATCATAGCTATTGCATGTCTACATAACATACCATGCATTCCATACCGCATAGTGCCTAAAATATCAGTCGAAATAATTTTTTCGGATCTACAGACAAACCGGTTGAATTAATCAACGGATGTGCGTCAAATCAGTGGACGAAAAATTTTAAAATCAAGCTTCTAGACATCAATTTTATTAATCTACGTTTCGCGTAGTTTAATAAGGTATGCTCGATTTATTTTTTCAGCTAATTTTTCGGCCACTTTTTGATCAGCTCAAGCCTGTTTAACCGGTCAAAATTTATTTCAAAATTAAAAGAAACGCTGTATTTTTCCAATAAGTTTATTTTGCACTGATCATTTTGGTGCATTCATTTTATTTTTTTTGGGCACTTTTGCGTCCAACTTTTCTATTTGGAGTCCTTTGTCTTTTTAATTTTTCAATTAAAATAATGAAAATAATTAAACATATTTGTCTATATTTTATTTTTATTTTTGATTATTTAAAACAATTTGATTTCTCTTTTAATTTAATTATTTCAAATTCCTTTTACAATAAAAACCAATCAGTGAACCCCTTTTTCATAAAAAGAATTTGTCTCTATACATATGGAAAAAGCCAAGATGTTGCAGGCAGAAGCAGACAAAAAATGAAGGGATCCAATGTCTTTATTTTGGTGGCATCAATGGATTACCTTTTTACCTTGAGGCATTTTAGGAAATTTTACAAGAAAAAACACCCAAAAATAAAAAAACCCTTCAGATAACACAAAGGACTTCATGTTTTAGGGGGGACCGTGTTTTCTGCCGCTACTATAAGCACAAGTAACACCATAACACATGGAGGAGGGGGGGGGGGCTGGTTTGAATGTCCACGTCTAGGAACCAAACTAGTCATACACAACTCTTCACATCACAGTGTTCTACACACAACCCTCAGGCCTATGAACAAACCTCCATCACCTTGGCCATTACTCCGGTTTCGTTCATCAACCTTCTCCCTCCAATGACGCCTTTCCAAACCACCGTATAAACTACTCCCTATCATGATTCGAACACACTAACCTGTTACATCTCATCATTCCCAACAACTCAAACTTCGCATCTCCGACACAAAATACCTTCATGCCGACGATGCAACCACGCCTAACATAGCCTCACCATTAAAACATATTACAAAACCTGCACAATCAAGGGTATGGAACAAACGCTGCTGCTTTGAGCACAACACTTTTCAACAACGGTTTAAGCTGTGGCTCTTGCTATGAAATTAAATGTGCAGGTGACCATAAATGGTGCCTTCCTGGCTCCATTGTTGTCACTGCTACCAACTTCTGTCCACCAAACAATTCCTTGCCTAATAATGCAGGAGAAAGGGAGGTATAAGGTTCACCATCAATGGATATTCTTACTCCAACCTTGTTCTTATCACAAACGCTGCTAGGGATGGTGATGCAGTTGCTGTTTCCATCAAAAGGGTCAAAAAAACCGGTTGGATTTCTATGTCAAGAAACTGGGGACAGAACTGGTAAAGCAATATTTACCTTAACGGTCAAAGCTTGCCTTTCAAGGTTACAACAAGTGACGGTCGAATTGTGGTCTCCAATAATGTTGCTCCAGCTACATGGTCTCGATGCCTTCCATTGAAATCGCAGTCGCATATTCACAACCAACAAACATAGTCCCGCAGCAGACATCACCCACCCCTGTCATCGAACTCCTCCACCAGATCGCGACCGCGGAACCCCAAAGGCCGATAACCTCAAGCTCACAACACCACGACACACTTTCAAACGCCACACAATAAACCTGAAACAAAAAGAAGAAAGAAATTTGTTAAAAATTTCACCAAACACATTCCGTGCAAGGTGAAACTTCACGTTTTCGAATGATTTGGTAACACAACTCTCACAACAACAATATTACAAGATCAAAGCAAAACAGTGAAATACAAGGAAATGCATCAGAAGGAAACTCCACTCAACATGCCGGAGCATCGCGATCATCAAATTCATTCCATCCTCAAACGAAAAGATCGAAATAAAGCTCACCTTGAGGTCCGGGATACTCTTCTGCTCGTGGTTGATTTGGACGAAGATGAAGCCTTCAGTTTCGGCTCCGTGGATTGAGATGAAGAGAACAAAGTTATTGTTGATGCGTATGAGTGCGAGAATGGAATCGCGATTCGAATCGTTGTGTTGATGATGAAGAGTGTGGAATCACGAATCGGTGAAGAAGAGCACGAAATCGCCATTTGAATCGTTGGAGAATAGCAGGTGATGGTGAATCTGTTCGAATCTGTGCTGAAGGGTGACGAATCCAGATTCGTGTTCGTGCGTCATTAATTGTTGGCGTTCGTGGCTTTGTATGTTGGTTTGTGACGGTGGCTTTGTGACGGTGGCTTTTGTTGAATGTCGCGATTAGAATTCAAGAAGATGATGAGCAATAACCGTCCTAGTGGAAATTGAAACGAGTAATAGGCATTTTCGTTTTATGAATTTATCACCACCAACAGATCTGCCGCCTCCCTCCCCGCGCTTTCTCTCTCTCAATTTAAGGTTTTCTTTATTTATTTATTTCTATTTTCTTTATTTTATTATTTAATTAATTTCTTATGATTTGTTTTTAGGTTTAGTATCATGTGGCATGGGCCTTAGGCCCATGTTTAATATGTTTGTCTTTATTTTTACACTCCTCTTTGTTACTAACCGTTATTTTATTTTATTTGATTTAATTGATTAGTTGTCTTTTAATTAATATTTGGAATTTTAGATTGTTTGTTTATAAGTTTTAGCTTTTTTTCTAACTTCTTAACATTGTAAATAGTGTACTAATGTAAAGATAGTTTGATTAGTTGTTGCATCGATTCCTTTGCATTGCAATCTCAGAGTTAAAATTCAATTTAATTTTTGAAAATCATTTGGATGCATAGATTCAGTTACTCGGTTTATGAAATGATTCTTACATGATCCACTCTAAGTTACCTTAGAGCTAAATTCAGTTGCTTTCAATTTCGGTTGGTTTCCGGTCACATGGCTTACTTTTCGGCCTTCTTACAATGAGTTTTTTAAGCAATATCAATTTAATTTTCAATAATTTCAAACCTTTGTACATTAATCTTTTTTAATTTAACTTCAAATTATTTTCTTAATAAAATCTGAAGAAAAAGATTATCCTGGATGGAATATCCAGTCATAGTCCCGAATATTAGGCTCAAGCTGTAAGAGCTTGCAAGCCATATATATTCGTCTTCTCTCCAAAACACTTGTAAATATTCAAATTATTTTCTTAATAAAGTTGGAAGAAAAAGATTACCTGGATGGAAATCCAGTCGTAATCCTGAATATTAGGCTCAAGTTGTAAGAGCTTGTAAGCCCTATGTATTCGTCTTCTCTTCAAAATACTTGTAAATATTGAAACTTCTTTTCTCAGTAAATTGGAAAGAAACAGACTGCCTAGGTGGAATATCCAGACGTAGTCCCGAGTATTAGACCCAAGCCGTAAGAGCTTGCAAGTCACAAGTACTCGTCTTTCAAACTCCAAAATACTTAATCCCTATCTTAACTCCTTTCAATGAAGATGGACATGGAACATGGAGGATACTGTGCATTCCTGAGATTAAGATTCGAGGTGGATGCCTCGCCTATCTTGACTCTCGCCGTCATTGTCAATGCGGTTTCTTCAAACCCTTTCTCAATCAAACCTCAAAATACTTAATCTTTATTAAATACTTTTTCCAGTAAGATGGAAATGGAACATGGTGGATACCACGCACTCCTGAGACTAGGATTCGAGATGGATATCTCGCCCATCCAAGTTCTCGCCATTACTCAAAATACATCCAACCAATCAAACTCTTTTTTCGCCGCCGTGCGGTTGATCAAAAACATTTTCATAAACGAAAGACATATCGTCTTAAGGTGATGCAAAACAATGTTTCGGCCACGATTGTTGAGTCGAGATAAGTGACGTTTTTCCGAATGTTGATTTGTAAATCCATTTGATGTGTGGTGTACGTCCGCTCCTCATCTGTTTTGGGTAAAACAATGTTTTCGTCGATTAATACAATATAGCTTTCGCTAAAATCGACCAACAAGCAAACATTTTTCTACCCAGAACTACGTAAGCCTTGACTTCTCTATTGAGATACGTAGGAGCAGGATTTGTAAATCTTGTCAGGCCCACTAATAAAAAACTTAGGTTTAGTCCTTCGTTGAAAAATCCAAAAACATTTTCCTCTCTTCTATTCTTTCTTTCCCACCTAATAACTTAAAGCCTAACATTTCAAACTAACACTAATGCGCACAACTAACCTAACGGTTCTCGTTGAGTACAACGGACGTGAGGGGTGCTAATACCTTCCCCTCGCGTAATCGACTCCCGAACCCTGATTTGGTTGCGACGACCAATAATCATTGTCGTTCTTTCTTGGGTTTGATTGATATTTCCCCTTTCCTTTTTAGGAATAAATAAAGTTCGGTGGCGACTCGTTTTAGTCCATCATGCGAGCGTGCGATTGCGCTTCGCTTAAGTCGTGTTCTCATTTTTTCGAGGTGCGACACATATCAAAACGAAAGTCTAAGCGAATGCTTAGCACTTACACCCGACCACATGCCATGCCCAAAGAAACCTGACTTAGAATTAAAAACACTACCAAAGAACCTAAGATACGAATTCCTAGATACTGAACTGAAAAGACCAGTAATAGTCAACGCTGACTTAGGACAGATGGAAACCGAGAAATTACTAGATGTCCTAAGAAAGTATCCAACAACGTTAGGATATAACATCGTCGATCTAAAAGGAATAAGTCCTTCAATCTGTATGGATCGTATTATGCTGGTGGAAGACTGCAAAACCTCTAGAGAGCACCAGAGAAGGATCAACCCAATCCTAAGTACCGTAGTCAAGGATGAAGTAAAGAAACTTCTAGACACTGGAATCATATACCCGATCTCAGACAGTCAATGGGTTAGTCCCGTTCATGTAGTACCCAAGAAAGGAGGTGTTACAGTTGTTAAGAACGAGAAGGGCGAGTCCATAGCACAAAGAGTTGTAACCGGAAGTAGATTGTGCATTGACTATAGAAAACTAAATAAAGCCACTCGTAAAGATCATTTCCCTATACCTTTCATAGGTCAAATGCTTGAACGACTGGCTAAGCATTCTCACTTCTGCTATCTAGACGGTTATTCAGGATTCTTTCAAATCCCAATCCATCCTGACGACTAAGAAAAGACTACCTTCACATGTCCTTATGGTACATTCGCCTACCGACGAATGCCATTTGGCCTATGTAACGCTCCCGCAACATTTCAAAGATGCATGATGGTAATCTTCGCAGATTTTATAGATGACATCATGGAAGTCTTCATGGACGATTTTTCTGTTTGCGGTCAGAGTTTTGAAGAATGTCTATCTAACCTCGAAATGGTACTCGAAAGATGCGTAAAAGTAAACCTCGTTCTAAACTGAGAGAAATGCCATTTTATGGTTCAACAAGGAATTGTATTAGGTCACGTGGTATTTGACAGAGGAATTGAAGTGGACAAAGCTAAAATCGAAATTATAGAGAACCTTCAACCTCCGAAAACCGTTCGAGAGATAAGAAGCTTTCTAGGACACGCCGGTTTCTACCGACGTTTTATTAAAGATTTCTAAAAAATAACCAAGCCACTTACAGGATTATTAATGAAGGACGCTGACTTCATATTTGATGAAAAATGCTTAACAGCGTTCAACCAACTGAAAACATCTTTAATCACCGCACCCATAATGCAACCACCTGACTGGAGATTACCATTTGAAATCATGTGCGATGCGAGTGATTACGTAGTGGGCGCAGTACTAGGACAAATGAAGGATAAGAAGCTTCATGCTATTTACTATGCGAGTAGAACGCTTGATCCTGCCCAAATGAACTACGTCACCACTGAGAAAGAACTTCTAGCTGTCGTGTTCGCATTGGAAAAATTTCGTTCCTACCTGGTGGGGGCGAAAATTATCATCTATACCGACCACGCTGCTATTAGATATTTGTTAAGTAAGAAGGATGCCAAATCAAGACTTTTAAGATGGATCCTGCTCTTACAAGAATTTGATTTAGAAATAAAAGATAAGAAAGGTACTGAGAACGTAGTAGCAGACCACTTATCTCGTATCGAAGGGAACAAGCCTGAACAAACCCCAATTAATGACGATTTCCCTTACGAACGACTCATAGCCCAAATGGAAAGTGATATGTCTGAACTGACATTAAGCGATACAGAAATAGAAGAATCCTAGAAGAAGTACACGCGAATGCAACTCTGCCATGGTACGCTGACTTCGTCAACTACCTAGCCGTCGGAGTACTTCCGCCGGACCTATCTTATCAACCAAAGAAAAAGTTCTTTCATGACCTAAAACAGTATTACTGGGATGAACCCCTTCTTTTCAAAAGAGGGACCGACGGTATTTTTCGTCGATGTGTTCCTGAGGATGAAATCGAAGATATAATCTCTAATTGCCATTCCGCCCCCTATGGAGGGGATGCAAGTACCTCAAAGACCTGCACTAAGATCCTGCAATCCGGCCTATTTTGGCCTACCCTATGGAAAGACGTCCATAACGCGGTTATAAAATGCGACCGGTGCCAATGCACTGGCAACATCTCAAGACGCGATGAAATGCCACAAACAGGAATCTTAGAAGTCGAAGTCTTTGACGTATGAGGGATTGACTTCATGGGACCATTCCCAGCTTCTTTTGGCAATAAATACATACTCGTTGCTGTCGACTATGTCTCAAAATGGATCGAGGTTGTAGCCTCTCCAACAAATGACACACGAGTAGTAATCAATCTATTCAAAAATATTATCTTTCCCAGATTTGATGTGCCGAGACTAGTAGTTAGTGACGGTGGCTGTAACACCCTTCTAAAATACCCCAAATATTTAATAGCAACAACAAGTATATATATATATATATATATATATATATATATATCAGAGTAAATACACAAAACAAGGGTGTCACATTTTCGAAAATAACATCTGTCATGCTCTTTTATTATATCAACCATAAAACATTTCAAAAATACGCAGCGGATAGAAATTATGTCAACCAATTAAAATGTATAACATATTACATGAAAAATAGTTCAACAACCGACAACAAAATAATTAAAACATCCCGTCCCGATGTTACATCTATCAGAGCATGACCCACTAAAGCGACTACACTAGACTCCAAGCATTAGCTTCTACTCGACTCATTGCTCGTTACCTGAAAAATAACTGTAAGGGTGAGTCTCTCAATCAATATAATAAGCATTATAATTCATCATGTAATGCTAAGTAATTTAACACGTTTCATCACCCAAATCAGATTACACATACAGCAACGGCAGTTATCAACTCAATATCATACTCAAGAACAACATAAAATGCAACTCAAATGAGACTCGACTCGTCATGCATGTGGTACCATTCGGAGTAAAACTCCCAACTTAAAATCATTGCCATTTTAGTGGGCATCAAGGCATAAGCCTTCAACTTTCAACTTAAAATTTGCCAATCCAGGCCAACGTGGTGTGAGCAAAGCTCCGACTTAATGCATATGAATGTACATGGCATACACGACTCTAAACTGTCGACAACATAATAATAATATCAACACAACAACGTTTCCAACCAAAAATCAACTTAAAATCAACTTTGGCTCACCAAGCCTACAACTCAGTATTTCAACAACTTCAACACAACTTATCAACATATTTGTATCAACACTCCATAACATAATCCAACAAAATTACTCATCAGAATTAACGGTAATAGGCCAATCGCCAATTATATTCACAACTTTAAAATATCAATTTTTCTAATTTCCAACAGTGTTAACCGGTTAACGCCCTGGGTTAACCGGTTAACGCAGGACAAAATACATTTTCTGGCAAAACGCAACAGTGTTAACCGGTTAACGCCCTGGGTTAACCGGTTAACGCAGGCAAAACAGCACATTTTCACAAAATATAACAGTGTTAACCGGTTAACGCCCTGGGTTAACCGGTTAACGCAGGCAAAACAGCAGTCCCTGCGCTAACACAAGGCAGAATGCAGAGTTCCCGCATTTTCCGCCGTTGGAGGACTTCCGGACCTCCGATTCAATTTCCGTAAAAAGCTATACGTTCGGGGGAACACGACTCACACAATTACGGACTCAATTACAGCTTTAATACAACTTATTCATCACAATATTTCAGCATTCAACATTCCAATTAGGGTCACTTCAACGGTTTATCACTACCCATGACATGTTAATCTATAATACCCGTTAACGACGATAAACCCCCCTTACCTGAGATAATCCGGAAGTCTCTAAGCTTCAAGCTTTTCCGCTCTTCAACCTTTGCTCTTTCTCCACTTTTCACCTTTCAGCCGCTTTCTCTGTTTCACGTGAAAACTCTTTACCAACAATGAACCCTTTTTTTTCCATATTCCAACTTATATATTTTCCACTATAATTATTATTCCAAATAATAATAATAATAATAATATTAATAATAATCCAATAATTCAATTTATTTAATTAAATTATTAAATATATTATTAACTTAATTAAATAATCCTCTTATTTAATTCGGGGTGTTACAACTCTCCCCTACTAAAAGAGTTTTCGTCCTCGAAAATATACCTCAAGCAAATAACTCTGGATAAGACTCCTTCATCCGACTTTCAAGTTCCCATGTCATGCTTTCGCCCGCAGCTCCCAACCAAACGACTTTAACCAACACAATCTCTTTTCCTCGAAGAGTCTTTGTTTCACGATCTTCAACTCGTACAGGCTTTGTCTCTACTGTTAAATTATCTCGCACTTGCACATCATCCATACTAACCACATGAGACGGATCTGAGATATACTTCCGAAGCTGCGACACATGGAATACATCATGCAAATTCGAAAGATTAGGTGGTAATGCCATTCGATAAGCAACTCTTCCAACCCGTTCTAAGATCTGATATGGACCAATGAAGCGAGGAGTGAGCTTTTTAGACTTCAAAGCCCTCCCAACTCCGGTCACAGGCGTGACTCTCAAAAACACATGGTCACCAGCTTGAAATTCTAAATCCTTTTTCCGCTTGTCATGGTAACTCTTCTGCCTACTCTGAGAAGCTTTCATCTTCTCCCGGATAAACTTCACTTTCTCGGTAGTTTCTCGAACTAACTCTGGTCCAAGTACTACACCCTCACCAGATTCGTGCCAACACAAAGGAGTTCTACATCTACGACCATATAATGCTTCAAAAGGCGCCATTCCGATACTAGAATGGTAACTATTATTGTATGTGAACTCGATCAATGGAAGATAAGTGTCCCACGAACCTCCTTGTTCAAGAACACAAGCTCTCAGTAAATCTTCCAATGACTGAATAGTTCTCTCAGTTTGGCCATCAGTTTGAGGATGATATGCCGAACTCAACCTCAACTTAGATCCCAACGAATCTTGCAAACTTTTCCAAAATCCCGATGTAAACCTCGGATCCCTGTCCGACACAATACACAGAGGAACACCATGCAACTTTATAACTACTCGAATGTAAATCTCTGCCAACTTCGCAATTGGGTAAGTGATGTTAATAGGTATAAAGTGAGCCGACTTCGTGAGCCTATCAACGATCACCCAAATCGAATCATGCCCTTGTAAGGTAGCAGGCAGCCCCGTTACAAAGTCCATAGAAATGCTATCCCATTTCCATTCTGGAACTTCCAACGGTTGCATCAACCCAGCAGGCTTCTGATGCTCAATCTTCGACTTCTGACAAGTTAAGCACACATACACAAAACGAGCCATATCTTCTTTCATTCCGGGCCACCAAAATAATTTCTTTAAATCCTGATACATTTTAGTAGCTCCTGGATGAATACTCAAACTGCTTCTATGACCCTCCTCTAGAATACTTCTCTTCAAAATCGCATCATCAGGAATACAAATTCTTCCCCCTAATTTCAACACACCTCTCGCGTCAACCTTAAAGTCACTTTTCCCTGATTGACCACAACGATTAAGGATATCTACTAATTTCACATCCAACTTCTGTGCCTCTCGGATACTATCCATAAAATCATTATTAATCTTTAGCATTCCTAGCATCACACTCTGCGGTGTTACTTCGCAAACCAAACTCATATCCCGAAATTGCTCAATTAATTCCAACTCCTTAATCATCATTGCCGACACATGCAAGGTCTTTCTACTTAAAGCATCGGCCACAACATTTGCTTTTCCTGGATGATAATTCAAACCGAAATCATAATCCTTAAGCAATTCGAACCACCTACGTTGTCTCATGTTCAGCTCTTTCTGATCAAATAGATACTTTAAACTTTTATGATCGCTGAAAACTTCGAATCTGGAACCATAAAGGTAATGCCTCCAAAGTTTTAGCGCAAACACTACAGCAGCAAGTTCAAGATCATGCGTAGGGTAGTTCTTTTCATGAATTCTCAACTGTCGCGACGCATAAGCAATTACTTTATTATTTTGCATGAGCACACCTCCCAAACCCATCAACGAAGCATCACAGTAAATTATAAACGGTTCCTCCGGATTTGGCAAAGTCAAAACCGGCGCCGACGTCAATCTCCTCTTTAATTCATTAAAACTCTCTTCGCACTGAACATCCCACACGAAAGCTTTACCTTTGCAAGTTAATTTAGTCAACGGAAGTGCTAACTTAGAAAATCCTTCAATAAATCTTCTATAATATCCAGCTAATCCCAAAAAGCTTCTAATCTCGGTAACCGACTTAGGAGTTTCCCATTGCAATACAGCTTCTACCTTGGAAGGATCTACAACAATACCTTTTCCTGAAATTACATGGCCGAGAAAACTGACTTCTCTTAACCAAAACTCACACTTGGACAACTTCGCATACAATTTCTTATCTTTCAAAACCTCCAATACTAATCTCAAATGTTCCTGGTGCTCTCCTTCGGACTTAGAGTAAATCAAAATATCATCAATAAATACTACCACAAAATGATCCAGATAAGTATGGAAAATACGATTCATGTATTCCATAAATACTCCCGGCGCATTAGTCACACCGAAAGGCATCACAGAATACTCATAATGTCCATACCGAGTTCTGAACGCTGTCTTCTGGATGTCTTCATCTTTCACTCTGATCTGATGATAGCCCGATCTCAAATCAATTTTACTGAACACACAAACACCCACTAATTGGTCCATCAAATCATCTATCCTCGGTAGTGGATACTTATTCTTGATCGTTACTTTATTCAATTGTCTATAATCAATACAAAGCCTCATACTACCCTCTTTCTTCTTTACTAGCAACACTGGAGCTCCCCACGGCGACACACTTGGTCTTATAAACTTCTTCTCAAGTAAGTCTTCCAATTGCTTCTTTAATTCATACAATTCAGATGCCGACATTCTATACGGTGCCATCGAAACAGGCCTAGTACCAGGTACCAGATCGATAGTAAATTCAACTTCTCTCTCTGGCGGCACACTAGGAATTTCATCAGGAAAAACTTCAGGGAATTCTTTCACCACTAACAGTTCCTCTATCTTAGCTTTACTTTCAACCGACAACGTCGCCATCAAGGAAAACATCTGAGCTCCTTCTTTCATCAATTTTCGCAATTCTCTGAAAGGTAATAAGTCAACTCCTTCCTCTTCAGGAGTGGAAAACCTCACCGACTTATGATGACAATTTATATGAACATAATTATACTCTAACCAGTTCATACTAAGAATTACATCCATCCCATCCAACTGCAAACATACTAAATCAACACAGAAATCTTTATCGAAGATCGACAAAGGACATTTTAAACATACCAAAGAAGTAGTTACTGATCCCTTAGCTGGGGTCTCAACAATCAATTCACCGTCCAAAGCGGACAATTTTAAACCCAGTCTTCGAGCACAGTTAGCAGAAATAAAACAGTGGGTAGCACCGGTATCAATAATAGTAATTAAAGGAGTACCATTTATGAGACATGTACCTCGGATAAGTCTGTCCTCACAGGAGGTTTGAGTTCCGGTCAATGCGAACACCTTCCCAGTCTGAGATTTCTTTGGCTTCTGACACTGACTTCCAATATGCCCTTCTTCGCCACAATTAAAACAAATCATTTCCTTGTGCTTGCAATCAGCTATTGCATGACCAGTCTTACCACAGCGAAAACACCTCTTTACTTCAGCAGTGCATACATTACTCTTATGACCAGCCTGACCACATTTGAAGCAAACTATACCAGCAGGAGCACCTCCCTTACTAGTCCTCTGAGCCGGAGCAGCTCCTTGTTTCCCTTTTCCCACTGGGGCATCATACGGCTTGCCACGGTTTTGATGCTGCTTTCCCTTGCGGTCACTGACAACCTTGTAATGAGCATTATTGTCTTCCTCAAATATCCTGCAGCTATCAACCAATTCAGTAAAAATGCGTATCTTCTGATACCCAACAGCCTTCTTAATTTCAGAGCGCAATCCGTTCTCAAACTTGATGCACTTTGAAAATTCAGCACCAGCACCAGTGTAATGAGGATAAAATTTGGACAGCTCCACAAATTTTGCAGCATAGTCAGTGACAGACATGTTTCCTTGCTTCAGCTCAAGGAACTCGATTTCCTTCTTACCACGGACATCTTCCGGATAATACTTTCTCAGGAATTCCCTACGGAATACATCCCAAGTAATGTCTTCACCTGCCACGGTCAACTTCTCGTGAGTCTCTAGCCACCAGTCATCAGCTTCGACTGCTAGCATGTGAGTACCATACCGAACCTTCTGAGCTGGAGTGCAATCCATAACACGGAAGATCCTCTCAATTTCTTTCAACCATCCCAAGGCTGCATCTGGATCATGCTTCCCTTTAAACACCGGCGGATTCTCTCTTTGAAAAGTCGCCAAGCTACGTGATCCAGCATCTCCACCAGCATTTGGCAAGTTCTGCACAGCTTGTGCCATTGCTTGCATTGCGGCAGCCATTGCAGCGTCATTCCTTCCAGCCATTTCAACTTATCAATACAACACAACTTAAAGTTAGATTAGTAACAATACACAATTGTTAGACAGTAACGACACGACAACTGGCCGGACAGACCGACCTGCTCTGATACCACTAATGTAACACCCTTCTAAAATACCCCAAATATTTAATAGCAACAACAAGTATATATATATATACATCAGAGTAAATACACAAAACAAGGGTGTCACATTTTCGAAAATAACATCTGTCATGCTCTTTTATTATATCAACCATAAAACATTTCAAAAATACGCAGCGGATAGAAATTATGTCAACCAATTAAAACGTATAACATATTACATGAAAAATAGTTCAACAACCGACAACAAAATAATTAAAACATCCCGTCCCGATGTTACATCTATCAGAGCATGACCCACTAAAGCGACTACACTAGACTCCAAGCATTAGCTTCTACTCGACTCATTGCTCGTTACCTGAAAAATAACTGTAAGGGTGAGTCTCTCAATCAATATAATAAGCATTATAATTCATCATGTAATGCTAAGTAATTTAACACGTTTCATCACCCAAATCAGATTACACATACAGCAACGACAGTTATCAACTCAATATCATACTCAAGAACAACATAAAATGCAACTCAAATGAGACTCGACTCGTCATGCATGTGGTACCATTCGGAGTAAAACTCCCAACTTAAAATCATTGCCATTTTAGTGGGCATCAAGGCATAAGCCTTCAACTTTCAACTTAAAATTTGCCAATCCAGGCCAACGTGGTGTGAGCAAAGCTCCGACTTAATGCATATGAATGTACATGGCATACACGACTCTAAACTGTCGACAACATAATAATAATATCAACACAACAACGTTTCCAACCAAAAATCAACTTAAAATCAACTTTGGCTCACCAAGCCTACAACTCAGTATTTCAACAACTTCAACACAACTTATCAACATATTTGTATCAACACTCCATAACATAATCCAACAAAATTACTCATCAGAATTAACGGTAATAGGCCAATCGCCAATTATATTCACAACTTTAAAATATCAATTTTTCTAATTTCCAACAGTGTTAACCGGTTAACGCCCTGGGTTAACCGGTTAACGCAGGACAAAATACATTTTCTGGCAAAACGCAACAGTGTTAACCGGTTAACGCCCTGGGTTAACCGGTTAACGCAGGCAAAACAGCACATTTTCACAAAATATAACAGTGTTAACCGGTTAACGCCCTGGGTTAACCGGTTAACGCAGGCAAAACAGCAGTCCCTGCGCTAACACAAGGCAGAATGCAGAGTTCCCGCATTTTCCGCCGTTGGAGGACTTCCGGACCTCCGATTCAATTTCCGTAAAAAGCTATACGTTCGGGGGAACACGACTCACACAATTACGGACTCAATTACAGCTTTAATACAACTTATTCATCACAATATTTCAGCATTCAACATTCCAATTAGGGTCACTTCAACGGTTTATCACTACCCATGACATGTTAATCTATAATACCCGTTAACGACGATAAATCCCCCTTACCTGAGATAATCCGGCAGTCTCTAAGCTTCAAGCTTTTCCGCTCTTCAACCTTTGCTCTTTCTCCACTTTTCACCTTTCAGCCGCTTTCTCTGTTTCACGTGAAAACTCTTTACCAACAATGAACCCTTTTTTTTCCATATTCCAACTTATATATTTTCCACTATAATTATTATTCCAAATAATAATAATAATAATAATATTAATAATAATCCAATAATTCAATTTATTTAATTAAATTATTAAATATATTATTAACTTAATTAAATAATCCTCTTATTTAATTCGGGGTGTTACAGTGGCTCCCACTTCATATCGAATATATTTGGAAAACTCCTTCTGAAGTACGGAGTACGACACCGCGTAGCAACACCGTATCATCGACAAACTAGCGGGCAAGTCGAAGTCTCGAATCGATAAATAAAATAAATTCTTGAGAAAACCGTAGGAATATCCAGAAAAGACTGGTCATCCAAGCTAAACGAAGCTTTGTGGGCCTACAGGACGGCTTACAAAACCCCGATAGGAACCACACCCTTCAAACTAGTTTATGGTAAATCTTGCCACCTCCCTGTGGAACTGGAACACAAAGCATATTGGGCAATTAAAACCCTTAACATCAACCACACTTCCGTAGGCGAGAAACAGATTCTGGACATCCGCGAATTAGAAGAGCTCAGATTGGACGCTTACGAGAATGCCAGGATCTACAAAGAACGAACCAAAAGATGGCATGACAAACGCATCTCTAGGAAGGAGTTTAAAGTCGGCGACGTAGTGCTGCTATTTAATTCAAGACTTAAACTCTTTCCAGGAGAACTCAAATCTCGGTGGTCTGGCCCTTTCGAGATCACCAAGGTTCTCACTAGTGGTGCGATAGAAATAAAAGGTAGAAATAGTGACCCTTTCATAGTAAACGGGCAGCGCTTAAAGCATTATCATAATATAGAAAACAGAGACTATTCGAACAGTCTCATACTCATAGAGCTGCTCGCTCAACCCCAAACCTAGTACAACACGACACTACTGTCGAACTTCCGACATTAAACAAAGTGCTTAGTGGGAGACAACCCACCTTATTTCTTTTCGTTATTTTTCTTACTATCTAGTTTTTCCTTTCTTTAATTTTCTTCGTTATTTTGTTTGCTCCCCCTTCTTGATTCTTTGCAGACACTCTTGTTGTTTCTAGTAACTAACTTAGATATATTGGATACTGACTAACAGGAAAATTACTAATTAGTTAGTTAATTACATTCATCATGCAACAACCAGAGATAGTTTTCAGAGGCCGAGTTCAACGCAGGCGGTATGATTATCTAGCCAGGAAGAATATGGCATTGACCATATATTATGATGGACCGACCATGGATAAATTAGGCATTCAAGATAGCATCCTATATATGTTTAACCAGCTGGGGTGGGAGAACGCAACCATTAAGAGACGGTTTGTCACGTACCGTGAGCTAACCTTAGAATTCTTGAGTTCCCTTGTATACATCCCTGAACATGGTTACGGACTTAACAAAGGGTTAATATCCTTTAGGTTATTTAGCATGGACTTCACCTACACCCGTTGAGACCTTGCTGACCTCTTAGGATTCCCTAGCGGCCCTTTCGTCTTTACTACCCGCCAGGAGGACCTTATCGATGACATTAATCTCGATGACTTATGGGGTTGCATATCCGGAGAATCCAACCCAAACCCGAATGAGATGCCCTCACAAAAGATCCATAATCCTGCTATCCGTTATTTTCATAAAATACTAGCCCATACCTTATTTGGTAAGGAAGAGAATAACACATTAGTGTCCCGAGATGAACTCTTCATCCTGCTGTGTGTCGATCAAGGTCGCCACGTCAATATAGTATCATTCATGATGGAAAGATTTGTCCACCTTGCTAAGAATAACCGTACCCCACTAATCATAGGAGGCCTAGTTACCATGATAGCAGACGCTATAGGACTTGTACACCCACTTTATGAGCTTATACCTTTTGGAAACATCCGCCCAATGGATATTGACTTTTGCTTTGACCGCAGAATCATAGGTAACATTGGACGGATACCTTTGATTATCTAATCAGTAATGAAGTGGTTTGACTTTTCACCTTTCCTAACCATGAGAAAACGAATGTTCACAACTGAGATAACTGGCTCTATGACTTAGAGGAACACCCTATCGATCCACCTTCACCTCTCGCTACACTGCTCAAATATGAGTGTGTTAATGACCATATCCTTAAGGAAGAATCTGACTCTGAAACACCTCCCAACTATTATAACTTTGCTGAACCGGTTCCTGCATCTTGTGCTGATAATCATGCCATGCTCATCACCCGTCTGAATACTTTCCAAGCTGACATCACCATTGTGAAAGAAGAGATAAAGCTCATACGCTTTGATGTCCTAGGCCTGATGGATATAGCCGTTGAGCAGTTTCATTATCTGAACGAAGTTGTTGCTGCCTTGGGACAAAAATGTGGCTGAAATTTCTGACCACTGATTTCTCCTACTCGCACTAAGCAATGAGGACACTGCTTTGTTTTGTGTGGGGAGGGAGCACTTTTATTTATTGCATTACTTTTGTTCTATTGTTTTCATTTGCTATGTTATCGCTACATTTTTTTCTATGATACATCCAATTTCAATTTATTAATTCAATTGCTATTTATTTAATTAAGCTTATTTCATCTATTTATTTATTTCTGCATTTATGCTGTTAAATTCATATTACTTAGCTATTATTTATGCTGCTATTTTGCTGTGTTGATAATTTTTTTGAATTTAGCGTGTGACGACTGTCACTATAGGGTGACGTTCGTCTCGCAGACGTGACGACCGTCACGAATCTGGAACGATCGTCACACACATGAAAGTGACCGTTACAGAAGACCGTTATGCATCCGTTGCTCGTGACGACCGTCACACCCCTGTGACGACCGTCACGAATTCCATAGAGCTCTCCTATAAAAGCAGGCGCTCTTTCTCCTTTTTCTCCTCACCAATATTCACTCTCCTATATTCTGATCATCATCTATTCAATTCTTCACTATTTTTCTACGAGCGCATAACTCACAAACCTTCCACCTCACCCACCAACACCAAAAGTTACATCCAACTCATCAAATGGCCCGTCAAGAAAGAGGCACTCCTGACCTATCAACCATCACATTCCGCGATGGAGAAGCCGACGAACACCAAAGGAGCAACTACCTCAAATTCTATCAACGCTCCGTTCAAGCCACGAGGTATGTGGATCACGAATGCCTAAGGGAGTTAGGACTTTTGGAGGGTGTGGAATGGATGCTAGCTGCCTCCAGCTTAACGCAACTCTGTATCACACCGCAACCAACCTACGAAGCGCTGACCCTGGAATTTCTAAGTTCCTACTCTTACATCACTCCACCTGGCGCTACCCAATATCTCACCGGTGTAGCCACATTTAGAATGTTCGGCACCAAATATTCCCTTAATCAAACCTTGATTGCAAGAATGCTTGGTTTCCGACATGGAGAAGGAATCCACTGCAGCATTCCAGAAGGATGGTCAAAGATAGCATTCCAAGTTTGGCACAACCTCACCCACATGAACACAACGAGCTAGGATACACTTAACGCAACATATATCCACAACCCAGCCATTAGATACTTTCATTGAGTCCTGGGGCACACAGTTTTTGGAAGAGTCAGCAACCACAAGGTAAACTCTAAGGAACTTTTCCTTCTCCACTGTGTGTTTGCCCAAATTACGTTCAATGTTACTCCGTTCCTACTAGCCAACATCCAGGCTGTTTGCATGAGAGACAGCCAGGCGTTTTGTTGTGGGGGAATTATCACCTCCATAGCATTGGGCTTGAACCTGGGAGATAGGCTAGCCAACTTGCCAGCCCTGGAAGCAGAATTCCTCGACATCGACTACTGTCGTGCCTCACACCTAATCAAAGCAAGAGATGATGGGAAATATCATCATGTTGTCAGAAACAAGACAGTAAAGAGCATCATCATGCCCAACAGGAACCACACAGATCCAAGAGAAATGACAAATTAGACTTTTGATCTGGAGGCCCCCGAGCCAAATGATGGAAATCCCGGTAATGGTACAGATGAAGTCGAAGAAGAGCTTGACAGAGGCATGCCCCAACCTTCTCAAGAGCACGCTGCAGAGACCTCCTCCCGAGGACAAAGAAGAAGCGAACGAAGACCCGCCTCCATGGAAAACATCTACCCCGAGATGTTGAGACACAACCAAATAATGGAAGACCGCCAAACAGAAATGATGCAAGCGATCCAGCAAATGCAGCGGGATCAGCACGATTATGCTCATTGGCATGATCAAGGGATGACGGAACTTTCAGACCAGATGAGTGCCCTGACTTATCGCGTAGATGCCATCCAGGAGTACACTCAACACGTAGGATTGGATCCTACCCAGCGAGGACGAGGTGAGCGCGCAAGAGCAAGAGCCAGAGCACGAAAAAGCCAACCGCGTAATGATGAGCAGTGATTTTTTGTTTCTTTTACTTTCTACTTATGTATACTGTCGCATTGAGGACAATGCAATTTTTAAATGTGGGAGGAAATCCTTATCACTCCTCTACTTGTTTTTATTGCTAATATTTTCAACCAATACAAAAATTTTTGCTTGTCCTTTTTCAATCATGTACACATATTTTGGCATAACAAAATTTTTCCTTAAGATTAAATGCATACCCTACGAGTACATAGGTTGTCCCGAGGAGGCTTTGTCAGGAAAACCGAGAAAGATCTAACAAGATTGATACCGTCCCGACACCCTAGACCCCTTATTTCTACGAGATCAATTTGAATAACCATTATACCGACACCTTAAGTCTCCATTCTAGAGTAACCCCTAGTAGTTTATACTAGCAGTGAGCACCGTCTCAAGCGCAAACCACGTGGAGAGCCGATGAATATAAGTGTTTGATGCCTACAAATCAAGAAACTCCTTCATACTGTTGCTATCAAGAAATTGATAAAAAGAACCATACAAAAGGTTGCAAAGTTATGCAAAAAGAAGGAATAAAAACCCCAGTCGGTTGGTCCAAAGATACCTGGTACTGGACTCGGTAGGGCGAACTACGGTTCGACCCCCCACAACCTTCGAATGGGATATATAAAGGGGTACTACACTAGTGTACCAGACCCCCGTGCTAAGAAAAGGATCAAAGTTACTAACCGGCTACTCCACTAAGTGCGTGCGGAGGCAAAGGGCTTAATGTGATTGCGCTAGAATGAAACCAGGTGAAATAGAAACAGAGACACTAGGTCGAGCTATAATAGCATGATTCGAACTGGCATGTGTAAAGGAGAGATCTATGATAAAGCTGAAAGCTCGTGTCATCACAGTATCTTTGGTGTTTCACTCAATATCGGACATCCTAACAATCCACCTGACAACCACGTACGAACATGTAATGTATCCGCGTTTAAATTCTATTTTTCAAATTGTGTTTGCTTGAGGACAAGCAAAGATTCAAGTTTAGGGGAGTTTGATAACGCGAAAACACATCTGATAATTGCCTCTACTTACACTCAGAAATCACATCATTTCGATTAATATCCCGATTTTTATGCAAGTATTCGTGTTGTTTTTGCAGGTATTTAAATCTCCATGCATTAAAGAGCAAAATGAAGAAAAGGAAGAAAAAGAAGAAGAAACAAGTAAAAAAGCATAGAAAAACCAGAAGAACAGAAAAAGCAGATTTTGCTGATGTGACGATCGCCACACATTCATGACGCTCGTCACGGCCCAGACTGTGACGACCGTCACAGGCCCATGAAGAGCGTCACACGGCCACAAACTGCGCTTTAAAGCAGTCAGCAACAGGCACCCAAAAGTGCCTATATTTCCTCCAACAAACTTTTCCCACGATTTCCTCTCTCAAGACCAAGTGTTCCTTGAATTCCTCAACTACCAAGACCTAATGGACACTATATAAAGGACTCAATTAGGAAAAATTAGGGACGCCTACTTTGATATTTACGCTCTGCAGTTTAATTTCCAGCTTTCTATTTTTCAGCATTTTTTCTTTCTTTCCAGCAACCTTGTTTCCGTTGCCTTATTGTATTCGCCATTCTTTTTATATTTTCCCTTTTCCAGTTAGTTTTCCAGTTAGCCATAGTAGTAGTTTCCTACACCGGGGAACTACTACACTTTATTTAATTTTAAGTAGTAATATGTATTGAAGAAGCAAAGCCTACCGACTTGTGGAGGAGTGCTCAAGTGCTCCAAGAATCGCTATACTTTGTACTTCGATCTCCAGGTTTTTATTGAATTATCATTATTATTGCCCATTTATTGTTATAAGCATGTTTGCCGCTGAGTTAATCTGTTTATGCCTTGTGATTGCTTTAATTAATATGTCCGGCTAAACTACCGATATCGGTATGTAGCAACTTAGTTTGATGAGATTTAATAATAACCGGTGAAAACCCTTTTTCTCAAATAACCTTTTAGGCTGAAGTTTTTAATATGAATTTAATTAACTTTATCACAAAAAGCGTGAAAAGCTATTTAATACGATTTTGCCACGAGAGTGGGAAATTAACTAAGGTGAGAACCAACAATCGCGAGAGCGTGAGGCTCGAGCTGGATAGTAAAAATTAGGCATTGGGTTTAAAAACAGCGAGAGCACTTTAAAAACAATTAGAATTTATTTATTTTCAAAAAGTAATTTTGACTTCAAATGGGACAGCGAGAGCGTACATTCTGACTTAAAGTTATATGCCAAATCAACAACCATGAGAGTGTGAGATAAAGTCTTTTAAATAAACATTTTCTACTGAGAGATATTTGACATTTAAACTATTCATCGGTGACTTATCGAATCCCTGACGATTAATGCGCTGCATACTGATTCCTTCCTTTAATTCTTTCTTAAAACCGAAAATTTCCCTTAGATTTACTATATTACCCCCGAACTCTTACTAATCAACTCCCTTAGCTAAACATAGTGGCGTTAGCAGCACTAATTTGACCATAGGTCCCTGTGGGATCGATATCTTTTAAAACTAAAGCGACTAGATTGTGCACTTGTAGTCAAGTACCCGACAAACTATATTTTATATATAGCCACGACAAGCATCACATACAATTCACACCGATGAGAAAGAAAATTGTTTTATAGAAGGGAACTCAAAGGCAACAAAGAAAAACATATCAAACGAGTTTCAATTACATAACACCCGATCAATGGATAGTAAACTAATATATTTTATTGAATTATCTATTTATTTATTTTAATTTTATTTATTTTTCTTTTTTATCTTTTCTTTTTTACTCTTTTCTTTTGATTAGATCTAGCCACACAATTATATATTTTTTCTTTTCATAAAATAGTTTTTTAATTTTTTAATTTTTTTTATTATATTTAAAAGTATATACTTTATATATTGTATTTATAATAAATATTAAGAATTTTTTTATTATATATATATATATATATATATATATATATATATATATATATATATATATATATATATATATATATATATATATATACATATTATAAAAAATAATAAATAGAAGGCCTATTTAGGACTAGGTAGCTGATAACCCGTCTATCTTAGGCGGGCTCGAAGTGATATATTTTAAGCCCACGTAATAACATGATTTTTTGGGTCCAATTCTATAAAGTGTGAGGTCAGTTAAGACCAACACATTTGAGATTGGATAACCCGTTTTGATCAGTCTAGTTCAATCTTTCTGTAGGTGTTTAATTGGCTGCATTGTATGGTAAAACACTAGCTGAATTCTAATGTCTTAACTGATGTCATGACATGGTGTGAAGGTGTGACTGCATTGTAGGTTAGAATATCTAACTGTACTCTGATGTCTTGACTAATGTCATGACATACTTGAGTAGTTTACTGCAGGATTAACTAATACAGGATTTATTGAATGTCAAATTGGATGTGGTGACATTCATCCCTGTCAGCAGATACTGAGGAATAGAACAGTTGGTGTTCTGTTAGAGCTCAGTATTCATTTCCAGTCTGGTTATCAAGGAAATACCAGACCTGGCATAAGGCCTACTGTCTGAATGTCAAACTGGATGTTATGACATTCATCATTGACAGCATATACTGAACAATAAACAGAGTGGAGTTCTGCTACACTTCAGTATGTTTCTTAGTCTGTTCTTCAAGAGTAAAACAGAACTGACTTAAGGCTAAATGTGTAAATGTCAAATTGGATGCTTTGACATTTATTATTGTAAGCTGCTACTGTAGAATGGACAGGTTAGTCCTGTACAGTTCAGCAAATTATGTACAGTCTGTTTTCAGGAAAAACAGACTTAGCATATGGTCCTTGATGTCAAGCTGAATGTTGTGACATTCATTTCTGACAGCATATGCTATATTGTAGGTTGTTTAGTTTTCTTGTTCAGCTTTTTCTCAGGCTATTCTTCAGGGATTCAACAACTGAGAGAAAATCCAGGAAAACAACAACCAAGCTACATTTAATGAACCTAACAAATAGCCTATTTGTTAGTAACCTAGATGTGGAATTTAGGGGAACTCGCGTGACCTTAAATTCAGGAGAATACAAGTGCAAAGGCCCAAGTACTGCAATATAAAAGGAAGTCGTTCCTTCATTCAGAACTGGGGATTTTGAGGCGTGAAGATTTAGTGTGTCCATCATACTTCACTGCTGTATTTTTGTGAGTCTTGTATTAGACATATCTTGTAAACCAAGCTGTTATCACGTAGATGATTGCTTTGGTGTAGGGTGTTCATTGAGTTGTAAGTGTTGTGTCACTCTAAGCTTTTAAGCGTGAGTGCTGTGTATCTTGATTAAAGCTGTTAAGCACAATCAAGAGTTGTTTGAAGTGTGACTTCAAAATTGTCTTTAATATTGATTAAAGGTAGTAATCACTGAGGTGATTGAGGGGGAGTGAGTAGGAACTCTGATCTTAGTGTAAGATTGAAATTGCATTGGATAGGGATTAAGTGAAGAGTTGTAAACGGGTGAGTTTAGCTTTGAATTAATACTACTGATAGTGGATTTCCTCCCTGGCTTGGTAGCCCCCAGACGTAGGTCATGTTGGACTGAACTGGGTAAACAATTACTTGTGTTATTTACTGCACTTACTTTTAAGTTCTGCATAATTCTTGTTTGTGCAGAATTGAATGTCATAACAACCCGTGTGACATCTAAAGTCTGATAACTAGAATTTCACTTTCCCATCACTTCATTACCTTGTCCTCAAATAGCTCTCTCCTCTCTATCTGTTTTCTTCTTTGAGCACCCTTCTTTATAGTGTCCAAAATGCCCACAGTTAAATCATAAGAGATGCAGTTTTTCATACTCCACTTTATAAGGCCTTTCCTTGATGAAAAACATTGTCAACATGGTTTTGGTTAAATCAACTAGAACACATAATTTGACATATTTTCCTTTTCCCCTCGTTAACATATTTCTATCAACCTTCATTATTATGCTTATTCGATCACTGATAAAAGACATTAAGTACTCTTACATCAGTACTCAACTGCTAACCCCGAGAAACTGGTCCAAACAATAACTTGTTCCATGTCATCATTCACGGGAAACAAACTTGCACTCCATTTCCTATCGAAGAAATAATGATCTTAGATTAACCATGATCCATCTATCAGTGTTATGTATTGTTATTCTTCACCTGTGAAAGTTACTAGGTGGTATTCATACCCCATATCAACAATACTAATCACCCATGTCCTTGCCCACATTTGTTGTAATTTGTTCTCAAGGGCCTTAAAACCAATCATCCTTCCTATCATATTCACAATGACCCATTCTTTTCAAGGTTTTCCTATCTTGTTCTCCTCTTTTTTTAGATAAAGAACTTCGAACATTCACAATCCCCAAACCTCATTTCCTCTATCTTTTTCAACCTCACTCAGAACATCTTCCAAATTACAAAAATCGTTATCTGTCTCTCAGTTCCTCATGATCTTTTCTCAAGTGACAATAGTCTTGCACATAGTATTTTTCACCGTTTTTTTTCCCGTCAACATGTCCATGAACTAACTCATCATAGACCAAAAACACTATTGAGGCACTTGAGAAACTTATGTGTTCCGCTTTTACTTTTTATTTATTTGTATTACGTTTCTTCAGACCGTCTTCAACTTGATTTGTTCGGTCTTCCAAACCCTGACACATTCCAAACATACCAGAATATATAATTTTTTATTAATAATACATTTTTTTAAAATATAAATCAAATATTTCAAAATGTAAATTAATATAAAAATATAAACTATATATCTCTGTAAAAATTAATCTCTCGAATTGAAACATCATTATATGCTTGATAAAGAATTTTGTTGAAGATATACAACAACAAGCAAAATTAATTTAAACTTCAAGTTCATTTTTTTTATAAATAAATTAAAAAATAAATATACAAAGCACAAGTAGGAAATAATATTTAACCTAATCGTGAAACCTGCTAGCTTAGTTCGAACTCTAGACCATCACGCGAGCAAGGTTTCTGAACGAGAGAGCCAATATGCAGGTATTTCCAATATCCTTTCTCTTCATCTTCTTATTCCTTCATTCTTTACAATCTTTCACATAACAATTCCTTTTCTTCTTCATTTCCATTTCATTTTTTTCCCGCAATCCCTAATCCTGCTGAATAAGAATAATATTTTAATTATGCGAACGATTTGTGCGTTTTATGATGCAGGCGAGTGATAGGTTTAACATCAATTCCCAACTTGAGCATCTTCAAGCTAAATATGTTGGAACTGGCCATGCTGATATGAACAGATTGTAGGTTTTTTTCTCTTTTTTTGTTATTGTTCTTTCAAATTAGTTTTTTCCCCAATTTTTTATTTTTTAAATTTTTTTGTTGTTGTGGTTATTGTTGTGTTTGTGCAGTGAATGGGCAGTGAACATTCAGCGTGATAGCTATGCATCATATATTGGGCATTACCCTTTACTTTCATATTTTTCTATTGCTGAAAATGAATCTATTGGAAGACAACGCTACACTTTTATGCAGGTTAGTTTGTTCAAACTCAACTTAGGCTTCTATTTGGCTTATTAATTCCCATCTTCTTTGTTTTCTCATGGATATTTGAAGTGGAAACAAACAAAATTACTTATTATTGGTCCTTAGTTCTATGCATTGGCAAATGAATGTTGTTAGCTTGTTAGTTCGCAGTGATCAGTGACAGATAGATCTTATTGGGAAAAACCCACGATAGATAGAGCCCACAAAGGGTTTATATGGAGTGACATCCCTCACCTTACAAGCTGGTTTTGTAAGGTTGAGTTAGGACAACTCTAATTCTATCATGGTATTACGAGCTTATCGATTCGGGCCACCTATTGTTTATATGCTCACAAAGCCCAATAGTGTTGGACGCAAGGGGGTGTATTGGAAAAAACCAAGTCCCACGTATCGATAATTCGGGTCACCCATTGTCTATATTAGAACTCACTCGAAATATACAAACTTGTGGGGTTTGTGTAGCATAAGTTTCTTTCTTTACCTTATTTTATGCGGGGTTATATCACAAATGAGTTAGTAAGAAGGGTGGATTCTAGGGAAGATGAGTGCAATGTACACCATCAAAACTTTACATTTAATAGTTTAAAAAATAGTTGACAATTGAGATCACTCATCGACTACCTGTTTGGTGTCTAAACTAGTAGGTAAATTTGATTAATTAAAAACAAAACTTTTGAAGTCATGGTTGTCGGGATCTCGCTCTGACTCCCGAAATCTTACGATCTTGTGCTCCGAATATCGGCCACCGATTTAAGTGTCACAAAGATCATGTATTTGGCTAGAGCGTTGAACTCTTAGAGAAAGATCTTAAATCGTGGGATCTTGCGATCTGAGCGATCCATTTTTTAGTTTTTACCCGCTTCAGACTTGTTTTGACCAAATCATTAAACAGTTGGATTTAGCCCATAAATTAACCTGGTAATTAACCCTAATGGATGTGCACACATATTTTAGGGTTTTGGGACTTGCAATGTTTAAAACTATGTTTTAAATGAGTTGTTAAGAATTGCAAAATAAGGATTGTCAAAGTTGCGCGACAAACAGAAGTATTTGGAACTCTGAGAATTTTGTATCGATTAATCAAATAATGAGTAAATTTCTTCCCTTCATCTATCCTTTCTATAAATTCAAATCAAATCCTTCTTTGCTTCTCATTTTTTCTATCTCAGCACTGCAATACCTCTTCCTTCCTTACAATTATGTTTTTACTTGCCATTGAGAAAATTAAGTTTAAGGAAATTATGTTTTTTTGGATTGAGTATTTGCTATTGATGATTAAGTTAATGAGAATTTTATGTTAAAGTTATTTTTCCTAGTTATTTCTATATATTTGTTAGGTTATTTTTCCTAGTTATTTCTATATATTTGTCTATTTGTTGGGATCTTATGATCCGTGTTACGATCCTACAATTTACGCTTTTTCTATACCCTAACGATCTTTGTCGAGATCCCAATTTTGACAACCATGATTGAAGTCCTCCGAATCAAGTATATTTACTGAAAAAATTCCAGTTAACATTGAAAGACATTGGGTTTCAGAATAGTTGAGGTTTTTTGACAGTCTGATTGACCATTTCAGTATTAGCACATTGGCGCAAATAGGTCAGAACTGGTGCTGGGCACTTTGTAAGATTGAAATTGGGCTCAACTAGGTTTAGTTATTGGATGTAACATGTGAGGTGTCATTATCGAAGGTGTTCACTGTGCTGTATATGCCCAATGGCACATTGTGCAAATGTGTTGAAAGATTCATATTTCCACCCTGTTTTTTATGGGAAAAGTGACTACTGCAAAGTCGTTATGATTGGAGGGAATTAAGGAAGCAAAAGCATTATTGAGTCAGATTATTTTAGCATGGAGGGAAACTCAACACAATTGGAAGGGTTTGATCTCAGTGTGCGACCCTGTCAATTTAGAAACAAATCCTGTCATTAACCTACTACAACAGGTAAATTTAGTGGTGTACTAGTATAGTCAGCGTGATCTAACCTTAGAATAGAAGCCAACATTTTCTGCTGTTTAGATATTTCACTCCAAGACAGTGTTGTTGATGGCGGAGAGCCAAAATCCCGCCATACCAGCCGCTTTACGGCGCTGCTATAGCGGAAAACCCCGCAATATCGGCCGATATTTACCATTGCGGCGAACCCAAAAACCGCCATGTATATCCGCCATAGCGGCCATGGCTCTGCTATTTGATAACACTGCTCCGAGGAGATGGAAAAATGATGTGGAGTGGCTAGATGGTTAGTATTTTCTCTCGTGAAGCTTAGACAAGATTTTGGCACTTTTTGAAGTAAGCAATAAAGTTCAGGTCAAAATATTGATGCTGTAAAATATTTATTAATACGCAGGATAGTTTTGTAATTGAAGTACTTTCCTTAGTGAGATACTTAACCTGGTTAAGCTAAGATCGCATGATATTTAGCAATAAAGATATTAAATGGATTCTGACACACATCAACTTGTAGTAGTCTGATTTGTTCATATTGATTACATGCTCAATACCTGTGTTGTCATTAGTGCTGTTATAGCCGGCGACAGCGAAATAGCAGAGATAATTTGGAGTCTAGTGTGATGCTAATGGTTGTTGCGGTGCATTTTCCTGCAGTGCAATTCGTTGTCGATAACAAGCGTTGAGGTGTTGAACTTTTGACCTCCGTATCACTCCAACCCCCTATGTTTCTCCCCAAACCATTTATAAGTCTTGTGTTTATTACATTATGTGATTGATTGAAATATGAGTAACACTTTTGATACTTTATGATTTCACCTAACACTATATTCTTATTTGTCAAATTGCCCAGAAAATGCTCCTGCCTTGCGGTCTGCCTCCGGAAAGAGAAGAAGACTAGAATTATCATTGGGATTACAAAAGGATCATTATAGGAGAGTTTAAAGGCTATTGACTGTTTGTTGTACTTTATAATCTGATTGAAGAATCATATGTTGTGTTTGTTTAGAGATTGTTCCATCATTTTTTCTTCAGTTTGTAGTTCCTTTAGTTTGGCTGTTATTATTGTATGAAGCCTCTGGAAACTAAGATCAAGAGACATTGAGTTGCAAAAAAGTTTGTATTTTTAATGAATTTTAGTGGACATATTATAAGATTTATAACATCGGAATTAGGGGTTTACTTTAATCCTGACCTATAAAATAGTAGAAATAAAACAAAATCCCTATAATCCCTCTTATGAAACAAATTAAGAAAGGGAATTGCTAAGAGGTGTGAAAGTCTAAAAATGTTTGTCAAAATTTGAAAATGTATTTTTGGATTTACAATAATCACATCAAAATATGTCTTAATTGAATTTCACCTTATTTTCCTCAATTTAATCCGGATATGCATCTATGGTCTCACCTCATGAAGGTTTTTTCTAAATTGTTAACTGAGTTATTTTCCTCAAAATTTAGTTCGGATATACATCTATGGTTTCCTCAAAATTTAGTTCGGATATACATCTATGGTTTCCTCAAAATTTAGTTCGGATATACATCTATGGTCTCATCTCATGAAGATTTTTTCTAAATTATTAACTCAGTGATAACTCAGGAGATGTATTTTTGGATTTGTGAAGTTATCAACTCTAAGTTTGGCATTTTCGAAACTTTCCTAAATTATCAACTTAGTGACAATTATGGTGCATCATGATGTTATCCCCAAATCTATGGTGTCTAGAATGTCAAACATGTTGATGTTAATGAGGTAAATGTTGAAAATCAATTTATAAATGGACAGGAGTTTGAGGTTCATGATCATATGTTCTAATGGATTCCCACATAGGCATTCGAGTTGGGTTTTGGTGTTGTAATCAGAAGGTTCAATAATGGATCAAATAAAAGATTTGCATTTATGATCCTGAGATGTGAAAGAAGTGACAAATATAAAACTCCTCTCCAGAAGTTCAAACGAGATGGCACCTGTTCGAGGAAATGTGAGTGTCCCTTTAAATTGTGTGGTTATCTTTTGGAAAATAATAAATAGAAATTTAATGTAGTTTGTGGTTTACATAACCATGACATGTGTGACAAGTTAGTCGACAATCCCATTGCATGTTGCCTTATGCCTGAAAAAAAGGAAATTATTTCAGACATGACATTAAATATAGTACAACCCAAAATATACTTGCAACTTTGAAGCATAAAAGACCCGACAATATCTTAAATATCAAGCAAGTATACAATATTTGTGTCGTTAGCGACAAAGCATTAATGAGGGATATAACTGAAATGCAACAACTGTTAAAATTTCTGGATGCTAACAATTATGTATCTAGGTACCGAATGTGCGAGGATGGAGCAACTGTTCGAGATATATTTTGGACTCATCCTAATTCCATAAAGTTGCTCAACATGTTTCCCACTGTACTCATCATTGACTCAATGTATAAGACCAACAAGTACAAACTTTCACTATTGAAAATTGTTGATGTTACCTTTACCGAGAAGACTTATTCTGTTGGGTTTGCATTTTTGGAGAGCGAAAAAGAGGAAAACATTACTTGAACTATAGAAGTGTGTCAGACAATGTTGAAGGACAAAAAAACATGTTGAAGGTCATTGTCATCGATCACAGTACCATATTGATGAATTCAATTGCAAAGGTGTTTCCTACTTCCTACACATTACTTTGTAGGCATCACATCACAAAGAATGCAATAAGTCGAGTTAAACCCGCAATAGGGACCAAACAAATAAAGGATGAAGACAAACAATGGTCAAAACTAACGTGATAGTGGAAAGAATAATGGATGCACAGAATGTTATAATAAATTCTTCTACAAAAGAATTATATGCCGAAGATGTTATACTTTTTAGGAAGGTGTATAAGAAATATCTATATTTGTTGAAATATGTTGAAAGTACAATTCTGGACCAGACGAAGGAGAAAATTGTTTGTACTTGGATCAATCAGGTTAGACACATTGGAAATACTACAACTAACCGTGTTGAGTCTACCCATGCTATACTAAATAATTGATTGGAAAATAATAAGGGTGATTTGTATAGAGATTAGGAATCTTTGAACCAAATGATTCAAAATTAGCATAATAAGATACGTACATCATTTGGTCGCAACTTCATAGTGTTGGAACACACATTCAAAGACAACAATATTTATTCAAAGTTGGTCGACAACATATCTCGACCAATATTAAATTTTATTTTTCACGAAGCCAAACAAACTGAGAATGTAGGTTTCGATAGCTCAAAGTGTGGTTGTACACTTAGAAAAACATATGGTCTCCCATGTGCTTATCTAATTTAAAAAAAGGTGATACATGATAGATAAATACAAATAGATGAAATTTGTACTCACTAGAAAATGATAAGGTTTGGTGATGATGGTATGATGAAGGATGGTAAATCGAATATCTCTATCTTGACCGAATGGGAAGTGATATAAGAAACATTTTCGTAAGTCGATGATAAATATGAAGCTCTACATAAAAACGCAACGAGGAAGATTGTTTATCCCAAAACCATAAATTTGAAACCACCGTCTCAACCGGTAAAAACAAAAGGTGCTCATAAGAAGGTCAAACCAACATCGAGTGACAATTCAACGAAGAGACCCCCTTCGTATTTTGAACATGTTGACAAACTTTTTCCAGATTCTCCAACTTCAAAATTTCACAAAAGTGTTTTCAAAGGAGCTCATATTAGCAAACTACGTCCTTCACCACATTTACCAAAAATCCAATTCATCAACGGGATGTCGGTTTTTATACACAAATACATTGAGCGGATCGTCAATGTTGAAGGTGACGGTAATTGCGGTTTTCGAGTTGTTTCTGCTTTGTTCGGTAAAGGAGATGATGATCATACATTTTCCGCCAATAATTTATCAAAGAGTTGAAGGACCATAAAGAGTCATACACAAGGCTATAAGGGGAAAAAATAAAATTTTGATGCAATTCATGAATCTCTTGTTCCTTGCATTAGTGGACCGACACCGGAGGAAAAATGACCGCGTCTCCTTGAAATGAGTCATCTTATAGCAAATGCATATAAAAGAGTGTGTATTGATATGACAAGATACATTTTTCATAAACATTTTTTCCATTGCGCACTGCCCTACCTCAAAATCTAAATGATCATGGCATGTGGCTTTTAAAACACAGAAATTCGTTCAAGTTTATTTGAAATTGGGATGTCCTATACCACTGACATCACCGAATTGGACAACTCATTCAACAAGGGAAGATGAGTCTCTGCCGAATCATTTTCTGAAAAGGATGCAAGAATTCACCAAGTTAAGCGAGATTGGAAGAGAATAAAATAAAGAAAAGTTAAAGGCAGAACCATCCATAAATATAGATTTAGCCAGTGACACAAGTTTTGATTCATTTTAGTTTTTATTCAATGATGTATATATGAGGTTAGACATATTTTGTATGTAATCTT
Organism: Lathyrus oleraceus; assembly: GCF_024323335.1. Taxonomy (NCBI): domain Eukaryota; kingdom Viridiplantae; phylum Streptophyta; class Magnoliopsida; order Fabales; family Fabaceae; genus Lathyrus; species Lathyrus oleraceus. The sequence continues at coordinate 286,656,270 of NC_066582.1, read as the reverse complement.
GTATTAATATTAATGATGTCAAATATATACATTTTCATAAATTTCAATCTCTGTTTCAATTTCCAAAATATTTCTCCATTTTGTATTCTAAAACAAACTTTGTTTCTGATATTGGTTATGCGTGAACAGTGCCGGGTGCACTCGGATATGCATTTCCGAATTCAACCCAAATATTTTTTAAAAAATACGACCAGAGGTTTACTCAAAAATGCATTTTCGAATACACCATATTTTCACAAATTTCAAAAAATGAAGTAGGGTGTATCCGAAATACATCTCAAGAATTTCCAATAGGACAAGATTGAATTTATAAGATCCATATTTGCCTAAAACTTGTATAAAAATGGGGTCTCTTATCTTATATTGTTTACTAAAACACACTACACCTGAATGAGTATATATTGGGATGTCAGATTTGTCTACTTCAATGGCGTGAAGGTCTCACTTGAATTTAAGGTCACTGAGCACACCTCTTTGGTAGATCTGAAATATATATTGGAGAATCTCTTTGAATACTCAAACAACCGAAAAGTTGTCAAACTCGAGTACTGTTCACCCTCAATTGATAACGAAGGGAATATACAGTTCAATAACTTTGAGCTGAAGACAGATGAAGACTTAAGGGTTATGTGAAACATATTTCACCGTTACAAAATAAAAGGTTCGATCGAGCTAGATGCAAAGATTGCGAGGTCCACCGAAGATATCTTGAAGATGTTGAAATGTCCAAATTGATGATAAAATGTATTGTTCTATTTATGTTAACGATTATCTATGTAATGTTTCATTTTTATCTATATCATAACAATTATCGATGTTAATTAATCTCTGTTTCTACATCTGTTTTGTTTATGGTTCTGGTTGACTAGAATCCAGAAATACATATCTGTAAGGTACACAAATATGTATTTCCAGATTAAATTTAATCATAGATTTAGGAAATGACTCAAAAATGAAAGGATTGTATGTTAATGGAGTGCGTATGAAAAAACATCTCCGAATTTTAGGAGGTAGTTTTGATATTCACTAGAGTAAAAAAATAATATTTAGGATGCATTAAGAAGTCTTATTGTGAAATCATAATGATGGATCTTAGTTAACATAATTAGACTTTATAAGGGTTTTTAATTTAATTGTTTTCTGTTTGGATGCACTTGACTGTAGGATAATGATTTCATAAGAGTTTCAATCATTTTATATATGAATTACATAATCATTTTATATATGAATCACATTGTTGAAGTAAAATTTGGTGGAAGCATCATTAGAAGAACCGTTTCACATGAGTTTTTATCTTTTTATTTTAAATTTAAATGTTTTTTCCCCTGCATGTGTTTTTAACTTTTTGGTCACTCTATCTTAAAATCTAATTTTTTAATCCCTTAATTTTATTCTTGGAATTTTTTTTTATCCCCTTCAATTTTTAACAGACTTAGTAGTGATAATTAGGATGACAAATTTATTTTTAATGAGATGAGAGTGATGTCTAAGATAAAAAATTTATTAGTAATATTTATATTATTATTATTTAATATTATTATAAATATATTTAAAAATAATAGAAAATATCAGAAAACCAAAATTAAATTATAGTAAATTTTAAATATTTGTTACAGAATAAATTAATAATTATTAACTTTATTTAGTTTTTTGAAAAACTAATTTAAAAATTTATTAATTAAATTTTTCAAAATTTTAGGACGACACTGGATTCAAACCCTGGACTTTGAGATAAACTTTCACATTGTTTACCAAGGAAAAGTTAACTTGCCAACCCGAGTTACATATGTCACTTTCATAATTTCAAAAAAAATTCAAAGCTATCCCTGACAAAAAAATGAATCAAATTTTCGTGCAAAATTTTTGATAGGCAAATCAGAATTTCCGGTACAAACTAAACTTTTGATAGTGTATTTTAAATTTTTGTTATATTGGAATTTATGAAATATCCGTAAATTTACAAATAATATCATAAATTCTAAAATTACCATTTTATACCGGAAATTTCAACCCATGTGGAATTTTCGGTAGTTTTATTTGTTTGAAATTCTAAACGCTCAAGATTTTACCGTCAGTTTTGGACGACTGTGATTGCACTGACAGTTTTGTGGTCCAAAATAAATGCAAAGTTGAATAAATATGGGGCCAATTGTTGTTTGATAAAAACATCTCAAAATTTCTCTTCCCTAATTTTTGATTAAGGCAGAAGTATACTTCAACGGAGCTTCACCTTCCGTAGAGTTTCGGCTTCCTGATGACACCACATCTCTCGTCGTCTTGTCGTCCAAGTTGAATGAATTGTTTCATGATACCAAAAACAAAAAAGTGAGAAAGATTGAGTTTCATGAAGATTGGATTGATACTGATGGAAGGGTAAAATACAATCTTATTGAGTTGAAGACCAATGAAGATGTGAAGGTATATGTGGAGATCATTTTTTGTAGGTTAACCAAGGGGACAATCGAGTTAAATGCTAAGATTTCAAGGTTTCAGAATACATAATTTTGATGATGAAATGTCCAGAATCATCTGGTAGTGTCTAGGATTTCTTATTTATAATCGTTTTTAGTTGTATTTAAGTTATGTAATCCATTGTTAAATGTTAGTTTATGTTGATGTTGCATCAATGGAAGATAAAAAATATCATATAGTAAAAATTTCTGATGAAGATGTTTGAGTGATGTTGTATGTAATATACAAATATTACATAAAGATAACAATATTGTCTAAATAGCCTCCCCCCCGGGCTATGTGTGTAGTACAAGATAATCCAGTATAAACCTCGTCACCTGGGTTTACCGAACCCATAAGGTTATCCATAATAACTACAATCATCTAGAGGCGTTCCTGGAAATTGACATCGGCTGTAGGAGGTGGTGGCGGCACGTCATCATCAGGTACCCCAACATCAAAAGACTCAACATCATTTATATGCTTAACAAGTGGGATGATGCGAGAGTGTGATACAGTAAGGTACCACTCTAAGTAACCATCCTGACACTACGACGCATGCTAAAACGGAACTACGCAACCTCTAATGGCACGACCAAAGTTGATGATGTTACTCTGAAACCACCTGTCAATGCCCGCATATGGTATATTCGAAACTGGTCATGGGATGCTCTAAACGTAACCATACTATCACAAACACCTCTCGGGAAAGGGTCTAGTGATCATGGTCTCCCAACGCATATAACCTGAATATAAAGAAGAGTCATCAAACTCACGGTGGACTCTACGATCAGTGTATGGTGTTCAGATGATATCATCTACAGTAAACGCATCTAGGCTCATCCTGTACTCAGTAATACCACTGAGATATGACTACCTAACCCTCTATCTCCTCGCCCATGGGGGTCCCACTAGGGAATGTTGCACCCTCCCATCACAAATTATGGAGAGATGCTTGTATATCCAACACTGATATCATAACATAGACACATCAAATAATAGTTTAGAAATGTTATCCGTAACAACAAAATAAGAAATCAACAATAAATATTAATTTCAAGTATACCTGTAATAAACTAAAATAACCAACAAGTTGTCTGGTCTCAAATATTGTCGCCACTCCAAGTGTTATATACAGGATGGTCAAAGCAGCGCACCTCTAAGTCTAGTTGGTAACGTCGAGGCTACTGAACAACCACACATATCAGGCGTCGATATAAACACCCGACTTGTCTGCAAAAAAAGTACATGCTACTAGATGTAACATGTGTGTCCTAGGGGTAACCTCATACCTCTATGTTGCAACATGCTCCTCGTACATATCCCGAAGCCAATACATATGATGGTGAATGCCCCTGTTGAGGTCAAACTCCTTCAATACGACCTCCTCAGAAACTCCCAAATCTCATGCATCAGTCAAACATGCAAGCGACAGGTTAATAACATGACCCGTCCAGAATTTGTCGTTGATGGAGAGATGGAACAATGAGGAGACATTATCCAAAGTGATAGTCATATCCCCAAACAGAAGATGAAATGAAGATGTGTCCTTGTGCCATCTCTCAACAAAAGAAGTAAGTCATGGACCATCGAGATGAAGGAGAATTGCGATCCAAAACGCAGCGGAAATTAAAATTTTCTCCTTAGAGATCCTTACGAATGGTCATGATCAGTGATAGAATATTTACCTCGTGTGACGATTGAAACCTTTGGTGCAGATCTCTTGTGACGATCAAAACCTTTGATGCAGATCCACAGAAACGATCACGAACGTTGAACGATGACAACGTCTCTACTCAGTCCACACGAACGGGTTCCTTCAATCTCAGTGCTAGCTGGTACGAATGAAGGCTTTGAGTGAGAGAGAGAGAGAGAGAGTGAAAACGAAAAGAATGCAACCGCAATTTTTGCTTCTGCACAAGGGTTCTATTTATAGAACCACTTGTGTGGGCTTCAAGCTAAAAAGCCCACTTAAGTGTATTTTGGCCCATATCTTATAATATGCCCAAAATCACTTAAGTCCATGGTACCTTACCATATTTCGTATTCTACTCAAGTACACCGTACCTTACGATGTTCTATAATTCACTTAAGGGCACCGTACCTTACGGTATTCCTTAGTTACTCTATCTCTCATCAATCCGTCCTTTGTGTGTGACCCTATAGGTTTTCGCGGCATTGGCAATTATGTTAAATCATGTATTTAACATAATAAACAGTGAGCGGTATCTAGCAACACATCACTGCTACCCAAGACACGAAAATGTCAAGTGATCTGACAATACCTTCTGTGATAATAATTATGTGTATAATTATCCTTTTGCCCTTATGTCTATATTGAACACAAGGTATAGACCGTGTCACCCTTGTCCAGTTCAATATTGGGCCCATAGACATTTATCCTGTTACGCAGGATGGGCAAATTCCATCTAGGACACTCATGTCCCTCAGCATGCTTTGTGGAGTACCCATCAACTGTCTTTATGGTTATCCAATTACGGACAACGTTGGATCAGCAATAAAGCACTCGACTCTACATCTAGGATCCATAGTGGTTTCAGGTCGAAGAGTGGTATACACTATTATCACCATGAGAATGACTTATGACACTTTGCATAACTTTCTATATAGTATTCTCATAGCGGGTCAATCCGGTATAAATATTACTCCTAATATTCATACCTATGTTTAAGACTTGATAACTCTTTATCCATGATCCATGAGATGTGATCATCAGTCTACAAACATAATAGTCTTAATGCTTTAATGTTATCCCGCTTCACACTAAAGCTCGACTATGGATACTTTAGGAATAGTGTCCTTATGTTTAATGTGTTCTCATGATTAAGTCACACTTAATACATCAAACGGACTATCTACTCCAGGGACTTTATTAATCAACCATAATAAATAAAATGCCTTTTATTATTCGATACAAGTACCAAAATGTATTGGCCTCTAGGGCTTACACCAACAATCTCCCACTAGCACTAGAGCCAATCAGGCATACCCTTAATACCCATAGATCTAGTATGGCCATCATGCTTCTGCTGCGCAAGAGGCTTTGTCAGTGGGTCAGCTATATTGTCAAGTGTAGGTACTTTACATATTTTCACATCTCCTCTATCTATTATCTCTCGAATGAGATGATAACGCCTAAGTATGTGTTTGGATCGTTGGTGAGATCTAGGTTCCTTGGCTTGTGCGATAGCACCATTGTTATCACAGTAGAAACCAATGGGACCCACAATGCTAGGAACTATGCCAAGTTCACTAATGAACTTTTTGATCCAAACAGCTTCCTTTGCTGCACTTGAGGCAGCAATATACTCGGCCTCGGTTGTAGAATCAGCAACTGTATCTTGCTTTGAACTTTTCCAGCTCACAGCGCCACCGTTTAATCAAAACACATAACCAGATTGCGATCTAAAGTCATCCTTATCTGTCTGGAAGCTAGCATCGGTGTATCCAATTACAGCTAACTCTTCCTGACCTCCATATATCAAGAATGAGTCCTTAGTCCTTCTCAAATACTTAAGGATATTCTTGACAGCTACCCAGTGAGCATCACTAGGATCAGATTGGTACCTACTCGTTGCACTTAAAGCATACGAGACATCTGGTCGAGTACATAACATGGCATACATGATAGATCCTATTGCAGATGCATATGGAATCTTATTCATGCGATCCCTTTCTTCCTTAGTTAAAGGGGATTGTGTTTTTGATAGACACAGGCCATGTTGCATAGGTATGAATCCTTTCTTGGAATCATGCATATTAAAGCGTCTCAACACCTTGTCTATGTATGTACTCTGACTTAGGCCAAGCAGTTTTTGTGATCTATCTCTATAGATTCTGATTCCTAATATATAGGCTGCTTCACCTAGGTCCTTCATAGAAAAGCATTTCCCCAACCAAGACTTTACTTGTTGTAGGGTAGGGATATCGTTTCCAATGAGTAATATGTCATCTACATATAATACCAGGAAAACGATCATGCTCCCACTAACCTTCTTGTAGACACAAGGCTCATCTTCGTTCTTGATGAATCCATATTGTTTTACTGTTTCATCAAAACGAAGATTCCAGCTTCTGGAAGCTTGCTTCAATCCATAGATTGATCTTTGTAACTTACATATCTTTTGGGCTTCCTCTGGTATGTCAAATCCTTTAGGCTGTGTCATGTACACATCCTCAAGAAGATTTCCATTAAGGAAAGCAGTTTTGACATCCATCTGCCATATTTCATAATCATGATATGCAGCGATAGCAAGTAAAATCCGAACAGATTTAAGCAGTGCAACTGGTGAAAAGTGTAACACCTCAAAATTTGCCCTCCTCTCTTGGGACTAGCTTAACATATTGCATAACATTTTTAGGTCATTAGGCATTGCATATTGCATATCATGTGGTTACATTGTGCAAGTCATCCTCACAAGTCTTGATCAGGAGATAAAGAGGTCATGTGCAAGCTAGGGTTTCATTGGACTGGTCATTAATCATCTGAGGATGTGGAGGTCCAAATTAGGGTTTTGTGATTATCAAGGAGATTGGTCTACATCTTGGTTGAATTGATTCATCATCATCATCATGGTTTGTCATCATCAAGTGTTGGAGCATATACCTTGAGATTGGGGTTTTGACCACTGGTTAACCCTAATCAATTGCATTGAGCCAATCAGGGCATGGCTAGGAGATGGGGTCTATAATGAATATGGGGATCATCATGTGAATATATTGTGCTTATTGAGGCTAGGGTTTCATCCTTGAGCCATTTCATCAGAGGATTGGGGCTCAGATTGATCAGTGCGTGGCCAAATTCATCTACCAGTTGGAAAAGTCAACTGTGGTCAACTGTGCTTGATTTTAGGGATTTGGAGGTGAGAGAGGGCAAGAGACACTTCATTCATGTTGGAACAAGTGTTATTTGACATTGCAAAGCTCAAGAATGGAGAAAATAAAGTCAGGACAAAAATTGCCAAAAATAGAAAGTGACTTGTAATGGAAGTTTCCAAAAAGGGAAAGTTTTTCACCATAAAATTACATGTCCAAAAAAGCTTCAAATGAAAACTTGTTCAACATGAAAGTTGTAGATCTTGGTCTCACCTTTCCAAAAAGTCCAAGAACTTGAAATTCCCATGTATGGTTGACAAGTTATGGTCCATTCAATTTCAAAAATGACCCATAATCAAAGTGGCATAACTTCCACATGGAGTGTCCAAATTGAATGGTATTTTTATGTGCAAACTCCATTTGACATGTACTTTCATGGTGCATAATTGGAATTCATCAAAAATGGTCAATGCAAAAAGTCAATTTTCAAGTGTACAGTTAAAAATCCAAGAGCAAAATGGTCCAAGTTGAGAAATAATGGGAATTTTGGCATGGGGATTTTTGCAACACCTCACAAATGCAAATTAGAAATTGTCTCAACTGTCATAAACTTCCAAAGTCCAATATTTGGCAAAGGCATTTTGAACTTGCACTTGAAATTACACAATTTGGCATGACATAGTGAAATTGGAAAATACAAAACCAATTGCCATGAGACAAGTTGCAACACATCACAAATGGAATTTGGAGAGTGTGTGAGCTGTCATGGGCCCTAGGGTTGCCCTTGTTTAGTAAAATGCATTTTTGCTAATCACATTTCATTTTGGTTAATTCATGATTAAGAGTGTGATTAAGTGGAAGTATAAGAGCCTAATCATAACTAACTTTGGATCAGAATCACAAATCACAAGAAACTCTAACAACTTTTCCCTCCAATTCTCCAAATTCATCAAGAACATTCAAGAGCAAGATTCATTGGAACTTCCTCATTTCTCCACCAATTCACGAAATTCTTGTTGCTTCATCTTCATTGGATCAAGAACTGCAACTGTTTCATCATTTCATTGGCCAAAAACTCAAGGTTCGTGACTGTTCAAAGTGTGTGCATCCATGGTGAATTGAAATTTCTTGCTCTTGGATCAACATTGGATCAAGCTAAGCATTCCAATCATCTACCTGAGCTTCGTGCTTCATCTGTTTTTGCCAGCCACGCCTTGTAACATCAAAATTCAACACTGCCATCGATTTAAGGTGCAAGTTCGAATGTCATTACTCTTTCAATTATTATGTGCGTTTTGAAGTGCTTTCAATGTAGAACACTATGTTGTAGGTAGTTTTTGATTTAGTGAACTGTAGAGGAAGAAATCGCGTTTTGAAGTTGGATGTGTGTTTAGGTTTTTGCTCGATCCGTGAGATACAGTAGGAATTAGGGCAAATCGTTTACATATTCGTTATCCTGGTTAGAAGACGGTTCCAATGGTTATCTATTTGTTGATTTTCATTGAGGTTTGAGGATTTTTGATTTTCTGCATTTTTCTGGAAATATTGATGAGGAAGATGATGAATTGTTGCTGTTTGATCCGCTACTGTTTGCCTTGCCATTTGAATTGTGTTTGGCGCGCGGATTGGCCAATAGGAACATTTCCTGGCCACTTAGCGAAACTACGTCGTTTTGCTCTGAGGGTTAAATATTACGAGTGTGCCATTATCTGAATTTAATTCCAATTATTTCATTTCTTTTTCATTTGTTTTTTACATTTTGGTATCTCAACTTCAAAAATTCATAGAGAGTTCATGATTCATCCAATTTTTGTGAGGTTTTTTGCATTATTCTCATGAGAATGTGTAGAATTTAATGGATATTTTTTGGAATTTTTTGCATGTGTAGAAAAATAAAATGCTTAGGGTTTGTAGAATGTATCACATTTTTGTACACTTTACCATTTTTAACATGAAATGCTCATACATTTAAAGAAATGATTGAAATTTTTTGTGCTCATTTTGGACATGTTGATGGTGATTTTCATGTAGAGTTTGTGATTTTTGGATACTTGGTGATGGAGATATGATTTTTTGAAGTAAGGTGTGACAATTTGTGTCACACCAAGCTAGGTCAACTTTCTGATTTTATTTGCCTGGCTTAAAAATGTTGAATTGCTCCAATTTTTTGCATGAATGATCATTGATATGTCAAGATAACATGTGAATTTTGCTGGAATTTTTGATGGAGTTTTCAATTTGATTGATAATTTTCTTCACTGTATGCTCATTTGGTGACATTGTGTGATACTTGTTGGCATATCTTCTGTGAAATTCTCATATGGTATTGGATGAAGATGAAATTTGATATGTGGATTGTAGACACATTATAGGACATCATAGTTTTGATCCCATTCATTTCTTAATTGTTGTCACTGTTTTATGAATTATTGAAATGGATGCTTGTGTTGATGCTATGAATTGGCTTGAATAATTGTGTCTGGATTTCTTGATTTTCATTGACCTACTTTCTTTTGTCCAATTGAGCTGAAAATTGACATGCTAGTTGTTGATTGTGTCCTGTTTAGGTGTGAATTATTTGAGGATTTTTGGAATTGTTTTGGTATGCTTTTGAGTGAAATAGTTCTGTTTGGTCATTTGGTTTTGTGTTTGACCTAGTTGATGTTAAATTGTGCATGAAATGAATATGGTGAAGGATATGAGCATGGGACCAATTGCATTTGCTTTTGAATTGTTTTAATTTGATTTTGGATTGGTTTGGCTTGCTGTTTAGATTTTTTTCTCCCTTTTGGACCCTAGGCTTGGCCTAGTGGTCTAGTTTCTCACATTTGGTGTGGATTTTCAGGATGAAATGCACAATGCTTAAGGAGATTGCTTCAAGGCAATTTGAATTGAGTTTGGTTGATGTTTATAAACTAACTTGACTTTGTTTTGTAGGGATTGATGCTTGAGCTTGGGATCATAGCTTGCACTTATGTGCATTAACTTGTGTTGCCTGTGCAGTTTAACTGATTAACATTTGCTGTTTACTGTTGGTTTGTCTGAGTACTGATGATACTTGATTGATTTCAGGTACATTAAGTTGCTTACAGTTCTTTAAGAACTTGCTTGCTGCTGCTTGGTTTTTAAACCACTTGAGGTAGGACTTCTATTCTTCATGTAGTCTGGGAGACCCGGCCTGTTACTTGGCCGGGCAAATGTCTGAAGTCCTCCTTAAGAGGCGATGTTTGTGATTGTTTACTTTTGTGCCAAGCAGGTGAAGACCTCTATGAGGCAATTGGCGGAATCCAAGGGATATGCAATCTATCCCCCGCTATTCTGTGAGTCGTCCCTCTGCTCACACGGCTGTGTGTTGATGCATTGGGACACAAACCCAAGATCTTGTGCTGTTGCACAATCGAGTCAGAGTCTTTGAGCGTAGAAGGGTCCCTCCATTCTGGACCCACGCTCCTTTGTCTGAAGCTCTCCCTGGTCAGGGATAAGAGCTGTGAAGTCTAATCTTCACTCACCTTTCATCTGCTTCACCTTAGCCCCGTAATGGCAAGGTTAAGAGCGAGCAATACCCATGTACAGATGACTTGCTTCGGCAGTCAAACCCATTGTTTGAGCCCACTTGATTGGCTATAGTGTGTGCTATGTGAATACTTGCTTGAAATGCTTGTTTGATCTGTTGATGCTTGTATGCTTGTATGCTTGCTTTCTTCCTGGATAGGATTAGCTTGCAGTTGTGCAAGTAGGTAGAAACCTCAACGTAGGGCAATGATGCATGACAACACTAGGCTCGAGTACAGCTCCCTGGTAGTGTGTCTTCCCTTGGTTTCTGGCTAGATTTTCTTTCCCTTTCAGGGGAACTACATCGCCCTGATCCTCGTTCCAGACGAGGTATGTAGGCAGGAGACCGTGCGAGGTCTCTCCGGGCACTTTTTTTTCTTTTTGTGTGTGTTTGCTTGTTATCTTGTGTTCGGTTCGGATGCTGACGTAAGTCTAGTGATTGGCGGTCGGGCTCCACGTTTGCTGTTTTGTGCGTGTTTTGGTTCGGATGCTGATGTAAGCCCAGTGATTGGCATTCAGGCTCCATGTTTGCCGGTGTGTCTTGTTTGGCGTGCGTGAGCCGAACTACGACAGCTCTGATTCTCGTTCCAGACGAGATACGTAGGCATAGGATGCGATGTCCTATCGAGCTCTCTTCCCCTTAACCCCACATGTGTTGTCTTCGGTGTGTGTGTATGATGTTTTAGCAACCTTTTCTTTTCTTAGAGCGTGGATCCCGTCGAGTACGACGGACGTGAGGGGTGCTAATACCTTCCCCTTGCGTAACCGACTCCCTTACCCTTTCTCTTTAGTCGCGAGACCATGCTTTTTCCAGGTTTCTCTGAGCGTTTCCTTTCCCTATTTTGGGATAAATAACGCGCAGTGGCGGCTCTGTGTTGTGTTTTTGTTTCAGCCTCGCCGGTTGTTTTTCGCGGATGCGACAGCTGGCGACTCTGCTGGGGACTCATGATGTTGACCTGTGCTGGTCCATCTTCCCTAAGCGAGTCTCTCCTAGCGTTCTAGGATAGTTTAGGTTGCTTGTTTTGCTGTATTTATTGCATTTATTATTCTGACTGTGTATATATTTGCATTAATGTCTGCATGCATCATACTATCATGTTGCCTTCCTCTGTGCAGGTGGTTCCTCTGTTTTGGGGTGGGTGTTCTGAGTGGGGCTAAAACCCAGGCCCGAGTATACACCTAGGATTAGTGTGGTCTCACGTTCTTCACATGTTGGGTTGACATGATTGTTGTGACGTGACATACCACAAGCCGGACGAGGTTCTTCTGAGAGGGCTCTTCCTTGTGGAGTTTCCACTATGGTTGAGTTTTATCTCTTTTGAGCTGTTGACTTCGGTGACCGATCATTTCCCGGATCTTTGGTTTAGACGATCTTAAGGGAGCTACAATGGCACACCCGAAAGGGCAAACCCATTGAGTATCCCCGCCCGATTGTCGAGACTATTATCCGCCTTAGGATGACCTGATTAGAATTTACCTGTGAGGGGAGGGTGATTCTTACAGATGCATGTTCTGTTGGTGACTCAGATGGTGACTGTTGGTTCCGTTGATCAGAGTCATATTTATAAGTCGGATTTATGGCCATTTATTGCCGAGACGCCGGAGTGCTGTCCGTGGTATTTATCAGTGGGGATCCGTTTATTTCAGGATTCCCTGGGCCGATTTTATCAGTGGGGATCCGTTTATTTCAGGACTCCCCGGGCCGATTCAGATGGTTATGGGTATCTGCCAAGAGAGGGTTTGATGATGATGATGATGTATTTGTCTTCCGTTTATTTCGGAACCCTGAGCCGGAGTGGAGGGTTGTTCAGTACCTCAGATGATTGTGATCGGTTCAGAGATCAGGGCTGTGATTCAGAGCAACAAATGATCAGATGACTTGGAGGATGGCACAGTGCATGGCATTCATACATCATTCTCATTTTGCATTCATCTGCACCTAACCTATGTCTAGCCATATGGGGAGTATTATGGATTGAGATTCTGGTTGAGAGACATCATGAATTTCAGAATGCGGATGTCAGAATGTTATTGGAAAAATATTATCTGTCTCGATGAAACCAAGATCAAAGGACAGAATCTTCCTCATATGGACAGACGTTGCATTCATGCATATTAACCTGTTTGCTGTTTTGCAGGAATCATTGCTCGTGCTCGCAGAGCTGTACCTTTGCACTCAATACGCCCTCACAGATACTTCACCAGACGCAATACTCCCAGGTTGATCTCCCAAACACAGATGTTCTCGAGCTGAAAGAGAAAATGAATGAGCTGATCAACATCATGCAGGGTTTTGCAGTTGGTCAGAAAGCTTTGGCTGATAAGGTCGAGAAGCTCGAGCGGGCTTCAGCTGCTAACAGTGTTGTTAACCTGGATGGTGTCTCCAACCAGGGGCTTGGTGGATCCAGGGATGGTGGTAAAAGAGCGACTGTGGGTTTGGTGAATGACAATGCTGCTGGTTTCGGTGCTGCTACAGGTGGTCAACCCGGTCAGGGGCATAATCTGAAGGATAGTCTGTTCCCACCATTCTTTGGGGCTGATGACGATAAAGAGGAAGACCGAGAAGCTGATCAATTCTCCATGCTGAATGAGCCACTTGGGCAATATGGTGTCCAACCACAAAGCAAAGAGATTCAGTTGATGGCAGAGAAGGTAAGGGCTCTGGAAAGCCATGCTACTCCGGGATTTGTCAACATGTCAAACATGGGGCTGGTTGAGGGGATTGTGATTCCACAAAAGTTCAAGGCGCCCGCATTTGACAAATATAATGGGAGTTCCTGCCCGGAAACTCATCTGCAAGCCTTTGTCCGCAAGATCTCTGCATACACTATAGATCAAAAGCTTTGGATGTACTTCTTCCAAGACAGTCTGTCTGGAGGATCCTTGGAATGGTATACCAAGCTGAAATCTTCTAATATCAAAAGCTGGCAGGATCTTGGCGATGCCTTCTTTAAACAATACCAGTTTAACGCTGACATGGCTCCTAGTCGTACCCAGCTGCAGGGTATGTCTCAGAAGTCAAGTGAGGGGTTTAAAGAGTACGCTCAGAGGTGGAGGGAGTTGGCTGCCAGAGTTCAACCTCCGCTGGTTGACAGAGAGATGTCTGATCTCTTCATGGGTACCCTGCAAGGGGTTTTTGCTGAAAGAATGGTGGGCTGTCTGGTAACCAACTTTGCAGACATTGTGGTGGCTGAGGAGAGAATTGAAAGTTGGCTGAAAATGGGGAAGATACAGGGTAATGCTTCGGCATCAGGATCAAAGAAGCCATTTGGGAACGGTCAGCGCAAGAATGAGAGTGAATCAAGTGTTGTGTATGCCCAGAGAGAACACGGTAGGGATCGTTACTACCGGCACACTGCTGCTGTAACCATCCCTGCTGGTAATCAGTCAGTACGACAGCAACGTCAGCCACCTCAACAGAGAGTTGGGTATCAGGTGAGGGGAAAAGGGGTTGATCGCCATTTTGACAGGCCACCCGTGACATATGCTGTTCTGTTTAAGAAATTGATGGATCTTGGGTTGGTTCAGCCGAGGGCGATGGTTCCGATGAGATCAGATCAGAGGCCACCCAATTATGATGAGAATGCCCAGTGTGAATTTCATTCTGGAACACCGGGGCATAACATTGAGGGCTGTAGAGCGTTCAAGAATGTTGTCCAGGATCTGGTAGACTCCAAAGCCATCAATTTTGCACCATCACCAAATGTTAATGCTAATCCCATGCCGGCGCATGGTCAGGCAGTGGTAAGTGCAATTACTGAAGATTCAGATCACGTCTGTGTGATGGGTGAAGAGAATGACAGTAACTGCAAGTTTGATGGTTGGATAAAGCCGTGCGTACCAGGAAGCTGGAAGGCTTAAAGAAATCAGCACTGTCACTCATCTGGAAGAGTAATGATTTCTGTTTTGATTTTATTTGCATGAAAGCCATGCGTGTTGCCCGACACGTAATGGTTCATTGTGAGGACCACCTCATGTTTCATTTTGCAACATTCTGCATCATTAATAAATGGATGTTTTTCAGTCAAAAAGCGGTGTTCCCTGTTTTTCATTTATTTTTGCAGTTTAAAAACAAATAAAAATGGCAATGTTTGTTTTCGTTTTTCCTTTTTGATTTGTCTCGTTCCGACTTTGAAAAATAATTCTCCGGATCTCATTGACAACAATTTGGTTACACCTCATATGACTTCGACAAACCGAGCTATCATGCCGAAGAAGAAGGCGAAGAAGATTGTGATCTGCTGGAAATTAGCCAGGTTGTCAAAACAAGAGGAGAAGGTGATTCAGCCGCATGCGGAGCGGATTGAGATTGTTATTCCAAGCACCGCCGAGGTCAGGAAGGAAATGAAAGTTGGAGCCGCTTCGGAGGCAAGTCGAAAGCAGGATGGTAGCCCTGTTGAAAGAGCATATGGATACCGTCACCTGGTCGTGTCAGGATATGCCAGGGTCGAATACCGATGTCGTTGTGCACAAGCTGCCATGGAGAGAAGATTGTCCTCTAAAGAAGCAGAACGCCAGTGCCTATATCAGAGAGCCATGGTGACTTTGTTTCATGATATGATTCATCATGAAATCGAATGCTATGCTATGACATGATAGCAAAGTCCCAGACAGAAGAGGGGCATCTGGCAGATCTGGCCAAGTCATTTGACAAGTTGAGATAATTCAGACTGAGGTTGAATTCAAATAAGTGCACTATCAGAGTGCGGGCCGGTAAGCTGCTGGGGTTCATTGGAAAAGAGGAATCGAGGTTGATCCTGCTTAAAAAAAAAAAAAAAAAAAAAAAAAAAGAAATGCCTGAACCGAGAACAGAAAAAGAGGTTCGTGGTCTATTAGGTAGATTGAACTACATGTCATGGTTCATGTCTCACCTAACAGCCATGTGTGAACCCATTCAAGCTGTGAGAAAAAAGCTCAAACGGTCAGGTGAAATAATGATTGCCAAGGGGCATTGAAAAGATAAAAGAAAAAGTTGCGGGAACCTCTGATTCCGATGTTTCCTGTGGAAGGAGCAATTGTTAATCTGTGCTTGACGACCTTCGAGGGGTCTACGAGGTGTATTGGGTCAGCATGACGCGTCTTGTCGAAAAGAGCATGCAATTTACCTAAGCAAAAAGTTTATCGACTGTGAAACAATACATTCACTGTTCGAGAAAACTTGATGTACTTTGGCATAGGCTGCTCGCCGACCGAGACAGTATATGCTGGTTCATACCACTTTGTGGATTTCCAAGATGGATCCGATCAAGTATGTGTTTGAGAAGCCAGCATTGACCGGACGGGTTGCGAGAAGAGCAAAAGAATGTTGACTGATTTGTGATACTCTCAGAAAGCAATCAAGGGGTGTATTGTCTGATTACGTCGCTCAGCAACTCGTGAAGGATTATCAACCAATGAGGTTTGAGTTCCCTGATGAGGACATCTCGAGGTGCTCTAATCGAAAGATTGAGAGTAACCGATCCCGGAGGAGGGGCCTGACCCTGAATCCGAACGGATTCTGATGTCTGATGGGGAGGTTAAGGTGAATAAGCTTTTGTTGCCCGGGTAACGTTTGAATGCACCGACGGTGTGATTGTGCAGAAAATGGTGGTAACCTACAGAGACTGGCATGAGATGTTGCCGTTTGCGTTGCATGGGTATCGATCGTCGGTGCGTACATCTACTGGGGCAACGCCTTTCTCATTGGTATACGGAATGGAAGATGTGCTACCAGTTGAGGTTCAGTTTCCCTCTTTGAGAGTCCTGATGGACGTGAAACTGCAAGGGGCTGAATGGATAAGGACCCGGTACGAGGAGTTGAGCCTGATTGAGGAAAAGAGGCTAGCAGCCATCTGTCATGGGCAGTTGTACCAGCAGAGGATGAAACATGCTTTTGACAAGAAGGTGCGACCTCGGGTATATCACGTAGGTGATATGGTGCTGAAAAGGATCCTTCCTCCTCAAAATGATCATAGGGGCAAATGGACACCGAATTATGAAGGTCCATTCGTGGTCAAGAAGGTTTTCTCTGGCGGAGCCTTGTTGTTAACGACCATGGATGGTGAGGATTTTCCATCCCCTGTGAATGCGGACGCAGTTAAAAAATACTTCGTATAATTGACCCGCTGGACGAAAAGAATAAAATAGTTCAGGCAAAAATGGGCATCCCGGCGAACCAAAAAACAGATAGAAAGGTTCGGGCAAAAATTAGGGATAAAAAAGAAAAATGTACACCCGGCAAGTCGAAAACCTGAAAAGGTGACTTGGGCAAAAAGGGGTATCCCGGTGGACTGAAAACCCGAAAGAGCGGTCCAGGCAAAAGAGGGATTGAAACGAACAACTGCGTCCAGCATGATCGTTCGCGCTTTGGTTAAAGCATCATGGATAATACCCGGTAGGGATCAATCAGAATCATCTTGTTCAGAAGGCAGAAGGCGTGGAGAGTCTGAGGACATATGGGGTGTAACCGAGTTGGAACTCGATGAGATCACGGGTTTCACATTGCCATTAGGATAGATTTTTCCTTTTTTGCGCAATTACCTCTTTTCAGGAATTGCTTCCTTTGTATTGCTCAATTTGAGCCACACTTTTTCCAATCAATAAAATGCATATTCAGTCAAATAATTTTGTTTTTGTTTTTCATTACCGCTTTGTTTGCAAAAACATCCGATTATTTTGATAAAGAATCTTGCATTTTAAGACATACAGGTCTCTTCCAATGCATGTTTATAAGATTGAAAGTTTGAAATCTTATTTGGAAGGTTGGGTGACCCAAGTGTTGAAATCTTGACACGCCTGGGGCACGGTTTTATTTAACGTTCTGTTTTGCAGGTACTGTTAGATATTTTCACTCACTTGCAGATTGTGATGTGGAAGCTTTGACAAGAGAAATCCCATGGCGTCCAGGCAGGGACGAATGAATATGAAGGGATGACGGAGAAGACGTTGAGACGTACGACGATCCTTGATGATAATCAAGAAGACTCTTCAAAATCGGAAGATTGAAAAGTCTGTAGAGATTCCCCGCAGGGTCCAATCAGGGATGAGTGAATGGGTAGAGAAGTGGCGAAGAGGCGTTGAGGCGTACGACGACCTTTGGATTTAATCAAGAAGACTCTTCAAAGTCGGAAAATTGAAAAGTATGTATAATCCCAGGAGTTCGATCTTCGTCGAGCGCGGAGCGATTGGGAATACAAGATGATGGAGCAGAAAAGGTCCAGACGAGTTTGGGAGTTCTCAAAAGTGGAAAGCCGATACGAGATTGGGAGGTGGATACCATGGTTCGACGAGTCGACGGGTGTTCTGTACCAACTTTTCTCATTGCCCCAGCGAGGTCCCCAAGCAGAGATTAGAGGACTAATTCCCATGCAGATCCAAGGTCTGTGTTTCCCTAGCCGAGTCGAGATGGTTATCCCCGGCAGGTCCAAAATGGTGTTTCCTCAGCAGCCAGGTCTGAAGGTTGTTATTCCCCGAGTGGAGCGGGTTTCAGTGAAATATATCTCCAGCAGTGTTTATCCTACCCGCGGATTGGACGAGTTTCCATAGCGGACTGATATCTGCATCCCCAGCTGCGCTGATTCTATCTATGGATTGCATGGGTTGTCCCCAGCGGAGTGGCATTCGCTTCCTTAGCAGGGTCAGGATGGTTATCCCCAGCAGGTGTCAGATCGATGCTTCCCCAGTTGCCAGGCCTGGAGGTGGCTGTTTTCCCGGCAGAGTATTTGTAAGTGTTTCCCCAGTGAAGTCGACAGGTATCTGTGAGGGTTCCTCGAAGCAGAGTAGGGATTGATATCCCCAGCAAGTCAAAGACTGTTGTATCCCCACAGAATGTTGGTGGTTCTTATCCCCAGCAGTTTCCCGAGCGGATTGGGTGCAAAGGAGGTTTCCTCAGTAAGGGTTGCCTATTTCCCAGCAGCAGTGCTATTCCCCAGCAGGGTGGAGATCGGAGTATTGTCGAGTTCCTCAGCAGAGTGTCTCGTGCTTCCCAGAAGAGTCCCTTGAGGGGGACATTTTTTATACATTCATCATGTAAATAAGCATAGCATATTGCATAGAAAAAATAAATAAGCGCGTAGCATTTCCATAATTATGGAGCATTACGCAGAAAAAATCAATCAAAGTGTTACTCTGAGGAGTTCAGCATCATGACGTCAGATCAACAGTGTTCCCCAGTAGTGCGATATTGGAGGAAATGTTTCCGTCGAGCAGAGATGGAAATGAAATCAGAGGACGTTACGCGATCAGCGCGATTCCGGGGTTCAAATGGAGAAAAGGAGATGTTGCGACATTTTCTGGAGATCGGGGTTCAATCAGAGAAGAGTATATGCTGAGGCATTTTCTGGGGTTCAAATGGAGATTGGAGTTGAATATTATGTCCGGGATGAGGTCCTCAGGATTATCTTCTGTTCATGTGTCACCTTAGACTTTGGCGGATGCCAGTGGAGGTCGTTACGGGTGTCTTCGGAAGAAGAGATGCACATGTTACCTTCCTTTTGTGAAGGTATACCCTCTGATATGTCGCCCTCAGAGTGGTGTTTGGTGTTATTTCCGACGTTGCCAGCAGAATTATCACAAGAAATTGGAGATCGGGGTTCAAATGGAGAAAGGGAAATGTGGAGACATTTTCTGGAGACGGGGTTCAAATGGAGAAAGGGAGATGTTGCGGCATTTTCTGGAGAACGGGGTTCACAATGGCGATCGCAAGTTATCGTCAAGCGACTGGGGTTCAAACTGGAGAATGGGGTTCATTATTGTGGCAAACAGGAGAATGGGGTTCAAATGCGGTGATCGGGGATCATTTGTGAAAAGAAAAATTCCGGGGTTCAAGAAAATGAAAAAGATCAGAAAATTTCGGGGTCCAAGAAAAGCAAAAAGAGAAGTAATAACAATCCCCAGCGGATGTGGTGTTCAGGCCATGGTTATCCCTGGGTTACCATTTATTTTGGTATCCAGGTCGACGTTGCTGTTTCGTTGAAAAGTGTAACACCTCAAAATTTGCCCTCCTCTCTTGGGACTAGCTTAACATATTGCATAACATTTTTAGGTCATTAGGCATTGCATATTGCATATCATGTGGTTACATTGTGCAAGTCATCCTCACAAGTCTTGATCAGGAGATAAAGAGGTCATGTGCAAGCTAGGGTTTCATTGGACTGGTCATTAATCATCTGAGGATGTGGAGGTCCAAATTAGGGTTTTGTGATTATCAAGGAGATTGGTCTACATCTTGGTTGAATTGATTCATCATCATCATCATGGTTTGTCATCATCAAGTGTTGGAGCATATACCTTGAGATTGGGGTTTTGACCACTGGTTAACCCTAATCAATTGCATTGAGCCAATCAGGGCATGGCTAGGAGATGGGGTCTATAATGAATATGGGGATCATCATGTGAATATATTGTGCTTATTGAGGCTAGGGTTTCATCCTTGAGCCATTTCATCAGAGGATTGGGGCTCAGATTGATCAGTGCGTGGCCAAATTCATCTACCAGTTGGAAAAGTCAACTGTGGTCAACTGTGCTTGATTTTAGGGATTTGGAGGTGAGAGAGGGCAAGAGACACTTCATTCATGTTGGAACAAGTGTTATTTGACATTGCAAAGCTCAAGAATGGAGAAAATAAAGTCAGGACAAAAATTGCCAAAAATAGAAAGTGACTTGTAATGGAAGTTTCCAAAAAGGGAAAGTTTTTCACCATAAAATTACATGTCCAAAAAAGCTTCAAATGAAAACTTGTTCAACATGAAAGTTGTAGATCTTGGTCTCACCTTTCCAAAAAGTCCAAGAACTTGAAATTCCCATGTATGGTTGACAAGTTATGGTCCATTCAATTTCAAAAATGACCCATAATCAAAGTGGCATAACTTCCACATGGAGTGTCCAAATTGAATGGTATTTTTATGTGCAAACTCCATTTGACATGTACTTTCATGGTGCATAATTGGAATTCATCAAAAATGGTCAATGCAAAAAGTCAATTTTCAAGTGTACAGTTAAAAATCCAAGAGCAAAATGGTCCAAGTTGAGAAATAATGGGAATTTTGGCATGGGGATTTTTGCAACACCTCACAAATGCAAATTAGAAATTGTCTCAACTGTCATAAACTTCCAAAGTCCAATATTTGGCAAAGGCATTTTGAACTTGCACTTGAAATTACACAATTTGGCATGACATAGTGAAATTGGAAAATACAAAACCAATTGCCATGAGACAAGTTGCAACACATCACAAATGGAATTTGGAGAGTGTGTGAGCTGTCATGGGCCCTAGGGTTGCCCTTGTTTAGTAAAATGCATTTTTGCTAATCACATTTCATTTTGGTTAATTCATGATTAAGAGTGTGATTAAGTGGAAGTATAAGAGCCTAATCATAACTAACTTTGGATCAGAATCACAAATCACAAGAAACTCTAACAACTTTTCCCTCCAATTCTCCAAATTCATCAAGAACATTCAAGAGCAAGATTCATTGGAACTTCCTCATTTCTCCACCAATTCACGAAATTCTTGTTGCTTCATCTTCATTGGATCAAGAACTGCAACTGTTTCATCATTTCATTGGCCAAAAACTCAAGGTTCGTGACTGTTCAAAGTGTGTGCATCCATGGTGAATTGAAATTTCTTGCTCTTGGATCAACATTGGATCAAGCTAAGCATTCCAATCATCTACCTGAGCTTCGTGCTTCATCTGTTTTTGCCAGCCACGCCTTGTAACATCAAAATTCAACACTGCCATCGATTTAAGGTGCAAGTTCGAATGTCATTACTCTTTCAATTATTATGTGCGTTTTGAAGTGCTTTCAATGTAGAACACTATGTTGTAGGTAGTTTTTGATTTAGTGAACTGTAGAGGAAGAAATCGCGTTTTGAAGTTGGATGTGTGTTTAGGTTTTTGCTCGATCCGTGAGATACAGTAGGAATTAGGGCAAATCGTTTACATATTCGTTATCCTGGTTAGAAGACGGTTCCAATGGTTATCTATTTGTTGATTTTCATTGAGGTTTGAGGATTTTTGATTTTCTGCATTTTTCTGGAAATATTGATGAGGAAGATGATGAATTGTTGCTGTTTGATCCGCTACTGTTTGCCTTGCCATTTGAATTGTGTTTGGCGCGCGGATTGGCCAATAGGAACATTTCCTGGCCACTTAGCGAAACTACGTCGTTTTGCTCTGAGGGTTAAATATTACGAGTGTGCCATTATCTGAATTTAATTCCAATTATTTCATTTCTTTTTCATTTGTTTTTTACATTTTGGTATCTCAACTTCAAAAATTCATAGAGAGTTCATGATTCATCCAATTTTTGTGAGGTTTTTTGCATTATTCTCATGAGAATGTGTAGAATTTAATGGATATTTTTTGGAATTTTTTGCATGTGTAGAAAAATAAAATGCTTAGGGTTTGTAGAATGTATCACATTTTTGTACACTTTACCATTTTTAACATGAAATGCTCATACATTTAAAGAAATGATTGAAATTTTTTGTGCTCATTTTGGACATGTTGATGGTGATTTTCATGTAGAGTTTGTGATTTTTGGATACTTGGTGATGGAGATATGATTTTTTGAAGTAAGGTGTGACAATTTGTGTCACACCAAGCTAGGTCAACTTTCTGATTTTATTTGCCTGGCTTAAAAATGTTGAATTGCTCCAATTTTTTGCATGAATGATCATTGATATGTCAAGATAACATGTGAATTTTGCTGGAATTTTTGATGGAGTTTTCAATTTGATTGATAATTTTCTTCACTGTATGCTCATTTGGTGACATTGTGTGATACATGTTGGCATATCTTCTGTGAAATTCTCATATGGTATTGGATGAAGATGAAATTTGATATGTGGATTGTAGACACATTATAGGACATCATAGTTTTGATCCCATTCATTTCTTAATTGTTGTCACTGTTTTATGAATTATTGAAATGGATGCTTGTGTTGATGCTATGAATTGGCTTGAATAATTGTGTCTGGATTTCTTGATTTTCATTGACCTACTTTCTTTTGTCCAATTGAGCTGAAAATTGACATGCTAGTTGTTGATTGTGTCCTGTTTAGGTGTGAATTATTTGAGGATTTTTGGAATTGTTTTGGTATGCTTTTGAGTGAAATAGTTCTGTTTGGTCATTTGGTTTTGTGTTTGACCTAGTTGATGTTAAATTGTGCATGAAATGAATATGGTGAAGGATATGAGCATGGGACCAATTGCATTTGCTTTTGAATTGTTTTAATTTGATTTTGGATTGGTTTGGCTTGCTGTTTAGATTTTTTTCTCCCTTTTGGACCCTAGGCTTGGCCTAGTGGTCTAGTTTCTCACATTTGGTGTGGATTTTCAGGATGAAATGCACAATGCTTAAGGAGATTGCTTCAAGGCAATTTGAATTGAGTTTGGTTGATGTTTATAAACTAACTTGACTTTGTTTTGTAGGGATTGATGCTTGAGCTTGGGATCATAGCTTGCACTTATGTGCATTAACTTGTGTTGCCTGTGCAGTTTAACTGATTAACATTTGCTGTTTACTGTTGGTTTGTCTGAGTACTGATGATACTTGATTGATTTCAGGTACATTAAGTTGCTTACAGTTCTTTAAGAACTTGCTTGCTGCTGCTTGGTTTTTAAACCACTTGAGGTAGGACTTCTATTCTTCATGTAGTCTGGGAGACCCGGCCTGTTACTTGGCCGGGCAAATGTCTGAAGTCCTCCTTAAGAGGCGATGTTTGTGATTGTTTACTTTTGTGCCAAGCAGGTGAAGACCTCTATGAGGCAATTGGCGGAATCCAAGGGATATGCAATCTATCCCCCGTTATTCTGTGAGTCGTCCCTCTGCTCACACGGCTGTGTGTTGATGCATTGGGACACAAACCCAAGATCTTGTGCTGTTGCACAATCGAGTCAGAGTCTTTGAGCGTAGAAGGGTCCCTCCATTCTGGACCCACGCTCCTTTGTCTGAAGCTCTCCCTGGTCAGGGATAAGAGCTGTGAAGTCTAATCTTCACTCACCTTTCATCTGCTTCACCTTAGCTCCGTAATGGCAAGGTTAAGAGCGAGCAATACCCATGTACAGATGACTTGCTTCGGCAGTCAAACCCATTGTTTGAGCCCACTTGATTGGCTATAGTGTGTGCTATGTGAATACTTGCTTGAAATGCTTGTTTGATCTGTTGATGCTTGTATGCTTGTATGCTTGCTTTCTTCCTGGATAGGATTAGCTTGCAGTTGTGCAAGTAGGTAGAAACCTCAACGTAGGGCAATGATGCATGACAACACTAGGCTCGAGTACAACTCCCTGGTAGTGTGTCTTCCCTTGGTTTCTGGCTAGATTTTCTTTCCCTTTCAGGGGAACTACATCGCCCTGATCCTCGTTCCAGACGAGGTATGTAGGCAGGAGACCGTGCGAGGTCTCTCCGGGCACTTTTTTTTCTTTTTGTGTGTGTTTGCTTGTTATCTTGTGTTCGGTTCAGATGCTGACGTAAGTCTAGTGATTGGCGGTCGGGCTCCACGTTTGCTGTTTTGTGCGTGTTTTGGTTCGGATGCTGATGTAAGCCCAGTGATTGGCATTCAGGCTCCATGTTTGCCGGTGTGTCTTGTTTGGCGTGCGTGAGCCGAACTACGGCAGCTCTGATTCTCGTTCCAGACGAGATACGTAGGCATAGGATGCGATGTCCTATCGAGCTCTCTTCCCCTTAACCCCACCTGTGTTGTCTTCGGTGTGTGTGTATGATGTTTTAGCAACCTTTTCTTTTCTTAGAGCGTGGATCCCGTCGAGTACGACGGACGTGAGGGTGCTAATACCTTCCCCTTGCGTAACCGACTCCCTTACCCTTTCTCTTTGGTCGCGAGACCATGCTTTTTCCAGGTTTCTCTGAGCGTTTCCTTTCCCTATTTTGGGATAAATAACGCGCAGTGGCGGCTCTGTGTTGTGTTTTTGTTTCAGCCTCACCGATTGTTTTTCGCGGATGCGACAAAAAGGTTTCATCATAGTCAATCCCATGAATTTGTTTATATCCTTTTGCAACCAGTCTTGCCTTATAGGTATGTACCTTACCATCCATGTCAGTCTTCTTTTTGAAGACCCACTTGCATCCTATAGGGTTAACCCCTACACGAGGCTCTACCAAGGTCCAAACTTGGTTTGTGTACATGGAATCTATTTCGGATTTCATGGCTTCTAGCCACTTCTCAGACTCGGGACCAGTTATGGCCTCTTGGTAGGTCACAGGCTCATCTTGATCCATGAGTAATACATCACCTTGATCAGTTATGAGATATCCATATCTCTCAGGTAGTTGACGTATCCTGCTTGACCTACGTCGGTCTTGTTCTACTTGAGCAGGTTGCTCTTCCACAACTTCTTGTGTTTCCTGCTCTAATTCCTCCATAGGTGTATCTATGCTTTGTGATTCTTGAATTTCTTCAAGCTCTACTTTCCTCCCACTGGTTCCTTTGGAAATAAAATCCTTTTCTAGGAAAACTCCAGTTCGAGCGACAAACACTTTGCCCTCAGAGGGATTGTAGAAGTAATACCCTCTTGTTTCTTTAGGATACCCCACAAATAAGCATTTGTCAGATTTGGGCTCAAGCTTAGTTGAAATTTGTCGTTTCACATAAACTTCGCAACCCCAAATCTTCATGTAAGACATATGTGGTCTCTTACCACTCCATATCTCATATGGTGTCTTATCAACCTTTTTGGATGGAACACGGTTAAGTGTGTAAGCTGCCGTCAACAGCGCATGTCCCCAAAAGGAGTTTGGAAGATCGGCTTGACTCATCATGGATCGGACCATGTTCAACAGGGTTCGATTTCTTCTCTCAGACACACCATTCCATTGGGGTGTTCCAGGAGGAGTGAGTTGGGATAGAATCCCACACTCTTTCAGATGGTCATCAAACTCTAGGCTTAAATATTCACCACCTCGATCTGATCGAAGAGCTTTGATATTCTTACCTAGTTGGTTTTGTACTTCATTCTTGAATTCTTTGAACTTTTCAAAGGACTCTGATTTGTGTTTCATTAAATACACATAACCATATCTACTGAAATCATCAGTGAATGTGATGAAGTACTGAAAACCTCCTCTGGCTGGTATGTTCAATGGACCACATACATCAGTATGTATGAGGGCCAAAAGATCATTAGCTCTTTCACCTTTTCCTGTGAATGGAGACTTTGTCATCTTTCCAATTAAACAAGATCTGCATGTCTCATATGATTCATAATCAAAAGAGTCCAACAGTCCATCTTTATGGAGTTTGGAAATGCGTTTCTCATTTATGTGGCCTAATCGACAATGCCAAAGGTAAGTTGGATTTAACTCATTAGGTTTCATCCTTTTAGTATTAATGTTATAAATAGGCATTTCAAGATCAAGGACATATAGTCCATTGTTCATTTGTGCAGTAGCATAGAATATATCATTCAAATAAATTGAACAACAATTGTTCTTTATTATGAATGAAAAACCGAACTTGTCCAAACAAGAAACGAAAATAATATTCCTGCTAATTGCTGGTACATAATAACAGTTCTTTAACTGAATTATTAAACCACTAGGTAAAGTCAATTCATAAATTCCTACGGCAAAGGCAACAACCTTTGCTCCATTACCAACTCGTAGGTCAACTTCACCTTTTGCCAATTTTCTACTCCCTTTTAGTTCTTGCACATTTGTACAAATGTGAGAACCGCATCCAGTATCTAATACCCATGATGCAGAAGTAGATAAATTAATTTCAATAACAAAAATACCTAAAGTTGGAGTCTCTACTCCACACTTCCTATCTTCCAAGTACTTTGGGCAGTTCCTCTTCCAGTGTCCGGTCTTACCGCAATGGAAGCAGGTGCCTTTCTTTAGGTTTGATCGCAATATGTTGTTAGAGGTGTTTGCTGTCATGGTAATCTACACAAGGATTAATGAAAATATAAGTATCATTGACATATTTAATTAGGCCTTTAATTAAATATGCTCCCAATATTTTACTCAAAACAAATGACCCTCATCATTTGATTCAGAAAATCCCGTTGGAAGATTTTCTAGTGGGTCGAGATCCATATTTCACTTCGTTCTAAGTCCGCGTAGGCGGATTACACAAAACTAGGTTATTTAGGTAGGAACTCCTTCCAATTGTATCTCATACAACTCTCGAAAATTTCAGTTGGGTGAATAACTCCTTATTCCAATCCATCATATGGATCATTCCCAACTCTTGCTTCTAAACATATATATAATCTTATTATAATTTGTTTAGTTAAGTTTGACCCATTGTTTTAACAGTTGGATATTACAATTATCCCATCGCACCTTACTAATATATAGATCATGCACCTCGCGTAGGCGAAACCTACATTATCCATTACTAGTCTTGATGAGTGTTAAAACTTGGAAAGCATAAACTTAATATTTAATTTGAGGGAATTGTAATTGTTGTGATCTCACCGGCTTATTTATCATATAAATCGTCTCTCACATGCATCAACATACATTCACATGCATCAACATACATTCAAACACAATGAAACAGTTATGGCCCCTAGCGCAATTGTTCTCCCAAGCCAATGAGAGAACCTAAGCTAACCTACAACGATCTAAGCTTCTCCAAGCAAGATCTTCAAGGTTGTCCTCCTTTAATATTGAATTCTTCTCTAAGCTTCTCCAAGCAAGATCTTCAAGATTGCCCTCCTTTGATATTGAAATCTTCTCTTTCTTCATAACATTGTCTTCTTCTCTTTATTCATAACATTACATTCCAGAAGAAACTCGTTTTACATACGAGGGTTTGAGATGAGAAAAGAAGTTACATTAAGAGATCAAAAGGAGAGGCACGACACGCAGGTCGTATTTAAAACCCAAAACAAAATAAAGGACAACTAAGGCCATAACTGATCACCACAAGGTAATAATAATAAACACATTGTTATTATTAAATTTTAATTCCTTTAATTAATTAAAACCAAATTAAAATTTCGGCGACCGATCACACTACGCCCTTGCGGGGTTGGAGGGGCAGCGCCCCTGTCCAAAATTTTAATGAACAATTCATTTGAAATGGACATTGTTCTGCATGAACACAACCCTTGCGTAGTCACAAAACAGGAACCCCAAAATTTTGACTCTGGGAGTGTGACGACCGTCACAGGCCACGTGAGTGTGACGACCGTCACACAAAACACGTTACGACCGTCACAGGGCCAAAAACAGAAACGCCTAGTTTTCTGGACTTGTGAATGTGACGACCGTCACAAAGCACGTGACGACCGTCACGCATCCAGTTTGTTATGCTTGTTACGCTCGTCACACGAGCTTCACGCAGCCAAAATAACAAACTTTGAAACAGTCAACAGACGTGTTCCAAAAGCCCTAAATTCACAACTCTTTGACGGCACAACCCTTGCGCCGTCTCCAACCCTAATGCGCCAATTTCAGACCGTCAAACACACCTCGATTGTTGATTCAGTATGATTGATCAACATGTCATTGCTTCACCATACTAATGTCGGATTCCGAAGCAAATGACCATTGATGGCTCAAAGGAAAACAATCATTTAGTGTTCGAATGAATGAAACAGAAACAGTATATCACATATACCGTACTTTGCATTAGGATTACTTATATCATATATAAGTTGATCGGTCTCATTTGCGTAACCTATGGACGATCGATGTATCGCTGCTTCACCATACTAATGTAGGATTCCGAAGCATAGTCAACATCAATCATCCAACTCGTACACTCATGATGCCAAATTTAATTACCCGATTAATTAATTGATTCATTCTGTCTTTTAATCATATTAATACAGAAAATAAATAACTATCCGATTCATGGTTTCGTAAGTGGCTCTGATACCACTGAAGGAGAATTGCGATCCAAAACGCAGCGGAAATTAAAATTTTCTCCTTAGAGATCCTTACGAATGGTCATGATCAGTGATAGAATATTTACCTCGTGTGACGATTGAAACCTTTGGTGCAGATCTCTTGTGACGATCAAAACCTTTGATGCAGATCCACGGAAACGATCACGAACGTTGAACGATGACAACGTCTCTACTCAGTCCACACGAACGGGTTCCTTCAATCTCAGTGCTAGCTGGTACGAATGAAGGCTTTGAGTGAGAGAGAGAGAGAGAGTGAAAACGAAAAGAATGCAACCGCAATTTTTGCTTCTGCACAAGGGTTCTATTTATAGAACCACTTGTGTGGGCTTCAAGCTAAAAAGCCCACTTAAGTGTATTTCGGCCCATATCTTATAATATGCCCAAAATCACTTAAGCCCATGGTACCTTACCATATTTCGTATTCTACTCAAGTACATCGTACCTTACGATGTTCTATAATTCACTTAAGGGCACCGTACCTTACGGTATTCCTTAGTTACTCTATCTCTCATCAATCCGTCCTTTGTGTGTGACCCTATAGGTTTTCGCGGCATTGGCAATTATGTTAAATCATGTATTTAACATAATAAACAGTGAGCGGTATCTAGCAACACATCACTGCTACCCAAGACACGAAAATGTCAAGTGATCTGACAATACCTTCTGTGATAATAATTATGTGTATAATTACCCTTTTGCCCTTATGTCTATATTGAACACAAGGTATAGACCGTGTCACCCTTGTCCAGTTCAATATTGGGCCCATAGACATTTATCCTGTTACGCAGGATGGGCAAATTCCATCTAGGACACTCATGTCCCTCAGCATGCTTTGTGGAGTACCCATCAACTGTCTTTATGGTTATCCAATTACGGACAACGTTGGATCAGCAATAAAGCACTCGACTCTACATCTAGGATCCATAGTGGTTTCAGGTCGAAGAGTGGTATACACTATTATCACCATGAGAATGACTTATGAAACTTTGCATAACTTTCTATATAGTATTCTCATAGCGGGTCAATCCGGTATAAATATTACTCCTAATATTCATACCTATGTTTAAGACTTGATAACTCTTTATCCATGATCCATGAGATGTGATCATTAGTCTACAAACATAATAGTCTTAATGCTTTAATGTTATCCCACTTCACACTAAAGCTCGACTACGGATACTTTAGGAATAGTGTCCTTATGTTTAATGTGTTCTCATGATTAAGTCACACTTAATACATCAAACGGACTATCTACTCCAGGGACTTTATTAATCAACCATAATAAATAAAATGCCTTTTATTATTCGATACAAGTACCAAAATGTATTGGCCTCTAGGGCTTACACCAACACGAGAAGCCCTTCAGCTTCGACTCGTGTGATGTCACCTTCTGTGGGAGACGGTCCTGTAACAAACAAATTTTAAAAAATTAGCAGTTAGCTTTCATAGTACAATAATAAATAGATTAAAGTTAAACATAAAATATATACACCTCTCCCTTCCATATTGGTATTCCACATGGTCAGCATACTCGATCAACACCACCGACCGATCAATGGGTCCTCCTAGGAATCTTCCATTAGTTTGCACAAACAACTCAGTCGAAGGAGCCGTAAGCTCTGTGTCAGTAGTGGCATATAGGACCAGATCAACAACAACATCATTTGGCTAGACTACT
Organism: Lathyrus oleraceus; assembly: GCF_024323335.1. NCBI lineage: Eukaryota > Viridiplantae > Streptophyta > Magnoliopsida > Fabales > Fabaceae > Lathyrus > Lathyrus oleraceus. Next base: position 286,625,889 of record NC_066582.1, on the reverse strand, counting down.
GGATCAACAACAACGACATCTGACTGGACCATCTCATCTGCCACCTCATCAATAACCATCTTATCAGTAATATGTGTCGCATATGTTTCAACCACTGGGTCACGGACATCCTGAGCATGAACAACCTTTACATTATATATGGGATGCTCAACTGATCTAACTGGTCGGCATCGGGTGCTACAGGGTGCATGGAACTGCACCTGCTCAACTAACCGTTTATGATGTGAACCGGTTGGAACCACTCGTCCAACCAATATCTGGGAAGACTCAACCTCAGCAGCCCTAGCATGGTCTACCATTTTGTCTATTGCTCAGCCTGCAATAGTGATGTCCCCGCCCGTGTATTACACTGCAAAAAACGGAAAAAATAAAAAAGATTAATAACTATTGGAAAAAAATTTCACTAAATTTAAAATTTTCCTATTTTTTCCCGAAATTCTAAAATTTCTGGTGAAAAAAGAAGTTTTTATAACTACCGGAACTTCTGAAATTTCTGGAAATTTACAGGTCATTTTGTACCGTAAATTGTGAAATTTATGGGATAAATGTTTTCATTATTACCGAAAATTTTGAAATTTACGGTACAAAATCACACAAGTTTCAATTTTCGATAAAAAATATATTGTTTTCCAAATTTCCGGTATCGCACCAGAGAATTCAAAAATCACACAACAGAGAAGTGAATTTCGAAAAATGAGTGAAAAACTGTTGTAGGGGCAATATTGCCAATTCATACGAAATGGGGAGGGGTGTCAAGTTCAAGTGTGTGTGTATGTTGGGTGGGTGGGGGGGGGGGGGGGGGGGGCAAGTTAAATTCTCTTTACCAAGAAAATTTATCCCGCTACCCCAAAGATTAAACTTGGCACCTCAACATATTTGAATAATTCTCAAATTGACTATAGACAAATTTGAGTCAAAACGTGCGAATTAAATATTATTGGTATTATATCATACCGTTTTTTTAAATCTATTATCTTTGAACTAATATCGGCATTTTGAAAAAAGTCCATGTTGTATCGGAAATTTTAAAAAAATGAAAATTTCATTATTTCAAATTTCATAAAAAAAGAAAGAAAATGAAGGCGGCAAGACTTCATGAAACTGAATTGTTTTGGACTCTTTTTGCTGATTGCTTTCTTTGAGACTGCCTACCTATTCATGAACTGCAGAAGCAGTACAATAATCTTCATTTTGTCTTCCCTCGCTCTCAGTGGTTGTCATTGGCTGCACATTTGAAGTTGAGTTTGCTTGTTGCTTTGATATCAAGCTAGAGAGACAATTTTGCTTCATGTATGTCTCCAATGAGAGATTCACTTCTTCAATATGTGTCATCATGTTCAGAGTGTTTGGTCCAACTCACATGTCTTCCTTGTCCGGTTGGGAGTTTAAGTCTAACTGCCCCTTGGCAGCTTCGTCTACTAGGTCTTGACTATTTTATTTTATTTTTGAAATTCTTGGTACACATGTGCTTTTTTCAAAATACCAGTATTAGTTCAAAGATATCATATTTTTTTATAAGAAAAAGGTATGATTTAATATCGACAATTTTAAAATATACTACCGAAAATTTGATATGTTATCAGAAATTTATAATGGATTGTCGAAATTCATTATAAGAGACCTTTGTGTATCAAGTATAGAACCTGGTAATAAAATGGTTGTTGTTGGTTTTTAGAATAATTTAATCTTGAAAAAGACAATAATTTATCTCATACATGATAAACTAAATGTCAAAACAATGGAACAAAGTCATGCACAAGATAAGAATGTTATAGTTTGTAGTGGTGATGAACTTGCATGAAATCAACTATTTCATTGTGTAAAAACTTGGCCATTGCAATGTGCTTCAAGACTATCCAACCCTAAATGGGCCAACCTTGACGAGTCATAGACTTTATAGGGATGAGCCAAAAAAACTATGTTTTACCATGAATCATTTTCGCTTTGGAGCTTTTCTATAAGAGCAACACACCATATGAGAGACACACCACATATTCGCCTAAAACCTTAAGGTGATAGGTATGTAGATTCTCCTACTTATAAATGCTAAAGTCACCATATTTCTAACCAGTGTGAGACTTCCCTACACTACTCACACTTGTTTTTCTCAACACTTCCCTCAAGTGTGACTCTATCCACAATGTTCTTCATCAAGCATACATTTTTGTTTATCACATACACTTGTACAACCCTTGATACTCTTCAACAAGACACTCTACCCACGACCATGTAAGAATATTTTCGATATAAGTGAGTCGACCCCTTCATTCGAACTAGACTCTGAAACCAATTGTTGGAGAGTAACACTGAACCTCCATTGTTGTACAAGAATTGAAGAAGATGAAGATGAATTGTAGAGAGAGAGAGAGAGAGAGAGAGAGAGAGAGAGAGAGAGAGAGAGAGAGAGAGAGAGAGAGAGAGAGAGAGGAGAGAGAGAGAGAGAGAGAGAGAGAGAGAGAGAGAGAGAGAGAGAGAGAGAGAGAGAGAGAGAGAGAGAGAGAGAGACTGTAACTAACTTTCAAACTCAATTCTCTAATTCAGAAATATGTTACAATTTGTAAACACTTTTGAATTTTACACAATAACCAAAATTCAAACGTAAATGAAATGCAAACTAAAATAACATTCAAATACAAATGAAATGATAACTGAAACTAAAACAATCTTAAATATTGAATTATATTTTAACATTCACAAATGTTGATCAGCATCCTTCTATGCTCTACAATATCATAAATGAGGCCGACAAAATAATAAAGTTAAGAAGATCAAGAAAATCATAAGACTAGTTAAATATGGGAAGCAAAAGTGAAAGTAAGAAAAGAAAGGAATAATAAATCATTTGATCAAAATAGATGATAAAAAATGCATTTAGACTTAAACAATTAGGTGATGTAGATAATCGATTATGAATTGAGTTGGTAAGTAATATTCGAATCCAAATTATTCGAAATACGATTCTTAATTTTTAGGTTTTGATGATGATACCATGAAGAATAATTTATCCAATGATCTTTGATAAAGTGTATAGAAACAAGAAAAGTTATATGCACAAATATAAAATGTCAATTTTCAAATGTATATTCTACGGTTACGAAATCGATGATTCAAGTTCTCATCTTTTTAAGCTAAAATTATAAAGAATACAAATATTATTTTAGTTAAAATAATAAAAGTATAATTGAAATAAAATATAATAAACTAAGTTCAAATGCTACTTGAAATGGTTTATTGAAAAGAAAAAAATGTATAATTTAGTATTAAAAATTACTTAAGAGCAATGTGTCAATTTAAAACCAAAAAGAGAAGAAAAAAAAGTTGTCTCGTTAAAGACCTTGTTATAAAGTCATTGAGTAACGTTAGATAGCGGCTAGCAGGATAAAGGAGCCTCACCTTGGTTTTTGTTTTTGAAGTATGGCTTCTACTTCGTCTCTTTCACTCTTCCTCATTCCTTCTTCTTCTTCTTCTTCTTCCATTCCTCCGCTATGCTTTTCCCTAACCACTACCAAATGCAAACAACGTTTCGCATTTCCTTCTCTTAATACAAAGCTCACAACTTTACCCTTTTCGTCCACTAAACGCTCCATTACTAGAGCCTCCGACTCCGAGTACAAATTCCCTGACCCAATTCCTGAATTCGCAGATTCCGTAAGTTTCCTCTTCAAATTTTGAATTTTTTTTTATCTGCTCGTAAATAATTTCATTTAAATGAATAATCTTTTTCTGGGTTTCAGGAGACGGAAAAATTCCAAAGCCACCTTCTTAATAAGCTTTCGGAGAAAGATATCTTTGAAGAATCAGTTGAACAAGTTGTTGGAGTTTGCACAGAGGTGGGTTTTTTTTTTGTTGAAGAATCTCTTTGTGATTACAAGATTTGTGTTTTTTTTTTCTTTCTCTTTCTTGAGTTGAGTAATGACTTTTTGACTGTTGATGCTTATCATGAATGAACGATGAATGATCCTGCATTTATGTATATGAATTTGTGTTTTTTTGGATTTTCTGTTCTTTGTCACTCATGAGTGATGACAATTGTTGTTACCTTCTGGTTGAATTTGCTTGTGATTTTTATGTTTGTGTTAGAGAAATATATAATTGATTTTTAGACCACAAAATAGGGTTGGTTATGCACAAAACTATATCTCTGTAGCACCGACATCTCTGGAAAAAAAAAAGGTGTATGTGTGTCAGTGTCGGTGTCTGAAACTGACATCAACAATTGTGGTTATTTATTTTCAAATTATCACCCGTATCGAGTTGTTAGTGTCGGTGTCGTGTTTTTGGTCTCCGTGGTTCATAGAGTTATAACATGCTCTTAGTTCATACATAAACATTTATGTGATTGTAAAATTCTTTGAAATCTAAATTGAAGTTATGTAACTAGGAGTTAACAATAAGAGGATTTTCCCATAACCAAGAAAAAGAAAATAAAGGGATGAAGAAGAAGATATGGTTTTTTTCTATGATATCAATATTTTCATGTTTTAGCAATTTGAAAGGTAAATTTAGAGTATATCTTTTGCACTGTTTGAATGTCTTTCTTTCAACCAAGGTTGTCAAATAGCTTCTATGGTGGCAATATTGCGCTACGAAGCATAATTTGAACTAATCGACTTTGTTTCGTGATTCATTATTTAGTACAAAGTGTTATAATATAACAGTTATAATGGCGCTATAGCACTGCAGCGTATATGAATTTGAAGAAACCATGTCTTGTGCGTTCTGTGATTGACAACACTGCTTTCAAGTATGATTGTGTTGATTAACATATCAAATGCAATCTAGATACAGCCTTTCTTCACTACCTTTGTTTGGCATAAAACAACCGTTTATGATTGATTCACTAGAGCAGTAGTTTCTTCTGTGTGGATTTGGATTTTGTTTGTTCACGAATACTATTTTCGAGCTTCCATTGACTTGTGAGTTGAAACTCATACTTACCTTGTTTGTTGCCTTTGAATTGAACAGATTTTCAGAACCTTCTTGCATTCCGAGTATGGAGGTCCAGGTACACTCTTGGTTGATCCTTTCATTGACATGGCTGATATGGTAACCGAACGGGGATTGCCTGGAGGACCGCAAGCAGCGCGTAGTGCTCTCAACTGGGCCCATGCTAATGTCGACAAAGACTGGAATGAATGGACAGGTGGTAATATGTCGTAGAGCACTTAGTTAGTTCTCTAGCAGTTGTGGTGCACTGGTGCTTATGTTGGTGCTAAGTTTAGAATTATTGTAGGGTGAAAGTAGTTGTAGAAGAGTTAATTATTTGCTTATTCTGAGAACATAGAGCTTGAAGGTTTTGCCATTTATTTTTATCTGTGTTTTACATTCAAAATCTATTTTCAAACCAAGGATGTGATGTTTCAAGCTTTTATAAACACATTTATGCATACTTTTTAGGACATTTGACACACTTGAGATAAGAAAATAAGAAAATAAGATAAAAATAAAAAAATAAAAACGCTAGAAGGAGGGGTTGAACCTCCGACCTTGTGGTTAACAGCCACACGCTCTAACCAACTGAGCTATTCCAGCTTGTTGGTAGAGTATATAAATATTAAAATTTATTTTAATTTGTTTGGAAAAATTAAATTGACATTAATTCTCACCTCAATTATATTAATATGTACTAGTGGATTATTTGTTGTTTTCTTTAGACATATTTGTTTTCTATAGATTTTTAAAATATATTGGACGCAAAATTTATTTTTTAATTTATTAAGTTATGAATCTAATTAATTTTGTTAGATGTATATCTACTTGGTGATCTATGAATGGCAAGATTTTTGCTCTGAATTTCTATGTATTGGACACAAAATTCTTACTGACTTTCTGACCCCAGTTTTATATGATTGTTCTATCAACTTGTATGGACTCCCTCTAGATTTTTTAATCTCGTTGATTTGATGCTTTTAGTCTCTATATTTAAGTCGTCAATGGGATAATAAAGGATGAAAAATGGAAAAATGTTCCTCTCATAGAGAAAGAAGAAGTAGGTGTAACAATGGATGGTGAAGTTGAAACTGGTGACAAGGTTTCAAGAAAACGTTGATTGGAGAATTATGGACGGATAACTCTTTTAATGCTCGAGCCTTCAAGAGCATCATGATTTAAGCATGGTGACTCAAACACTCCGGAAACGCTCAACACCTTGGAAATAATTTGTTTCTCTTTTTCTTTTCCACAAAAAGGGAGGTAAATACAAGCTTAAAATGGGGCCTTGGATTTTTGACATGATTCTTCTTGTTATCATAGCATGTAATTTCGCACCCCCTCTTTTGGATTTGGTACCCCTACATAATTTTAAAAGTATTCTGGCTCAAAATCTAATCAAACTTGCATACAAAATTTTCGATACAACCAAAATTTTCGGTAATGTATTCAAAAAATTTGGTATACCGAAAATTTTAAAAATTTCAAACGTTTGAAATTTTAGCAATATTTTTGAAAATTAATATGTTATACCGAAAATTTCAATCAAAGTAAAATTTCCAGTAGTTCAATTTTATAAGATTTTAAACAGTTAGGATTTTACCGACAATTTTGGACGGTTGTGATTGCACCGACCGTTTTGAATGGTCCATAATGAATTCAAAGTTGTATAAATAGGGGTCGTCTGTTGTTGAGAAAAACATCTCAAAATGCCTCTTCCTCAATTTTTGATTAAGGTAGAAGTGTATTTCAACAGAGTTGCACCTCCTGTAGAGTTCCAAATATCATATGGTACCACATCTCTCGTCGCCTTGACATCCAAATTGAATGAATTGTTGTCTGATACCGACAACAAAAAGGTGAGAAAGATCGATTTTCATGAAGATTGGATTGATAATAATGGAAGAGTGAAATACAACCTTATTGAGTTGAAGATTTATGAATATTTGACAGTTATGTGGAGACCATTTCACTGTATGCTAACTAAGGGGTCGATCGAGTTAGATGCAAAGATTTCAAGATATGTCAACGACATAATTAAGATGCTGAAACGTTCAAAATCATCTGGTAGTGTTTAGGTTTTCTTATTTATTATTGTTTTCTTAAGTTATGTAATAGTCTATCTAATTTATGTAACCCTTTGTCAAATGTTATATTATGTTCATCATGCATCAATGGAAGATCCAAAACGTTATCTAATAAAAAATGTTGGGCATATGTGTAAGTAATGTTACACATAATATACAAATAATACATAAAAAAATAATGTCTAAATAGGTTCCCCAAGAGCTATGTGTGATGTCCGAGATAATCCAGTAAAAACCTCACCATCTGGATTTATCAAATCCATGAGGTTATCCATAATAACTGCAATTATATGCAAGTGCTGTTGGTCATCGGCATCAGTTGGAGGTGGCAGCGGCGACACATCATCGACATGTACACCAACATCGGAAGGCCAACACCATCTGTATGCTCAACATGTGGGATGATGCAATGGTGTGATACGGTGAGGTACCACTCCAGGTAACCATCCTCACACTGCTAGTCGTGATGAACCCTTATTGCGTTATCTCTAATGACACGAGCAGAGCTGATGATGTTACTCTAAAACCACTTGTCAATGCCCGCAGCTGGAACATCTGGAACTGGTCATGGGATGCCATGGACATAACCATATTGTCGTAGACACCTTTCAGGCAAGTGTCTAGCGACTAAGGTCTCCAACCGCGTATAATTAGAATATAAAGAAGATACGACAAACTCACAGTGGACTCTATGACATGTGTATCGTGTCCATATGACATCATCTACAGTCAACGCATCAAACCTCCTCATGTACTCTGCAACACCACCTAGACGTGTCTGACTGGCCTTCCATCTCCTCGCTCGTGAGGTGCCCACGGGGGAATGCTTCACCCTCTTGTCACAGATGGTGGGGAAATGCTCGTATATCCAATACTGATAAAAGAACACATACACAACAAATAAAAATTAACAAATGTTATTCGTAACAATTAAATAAGAACTAAAATACAAATAATAAATTTCAAGTATACTTGAAATAAACTCAAATAACCAGCAAGTTGTCTGGTCTCAAAGGCAGTCGCAACTCCAAGTGTTGTATAAAGGATGGTCAACATAGCGCACCTCCAAACCTAACTGATATCGTCAAGGCTACTGAACAACCACATGTACCGAGCGTCAATATAAACATGAGACTTATTCGCAAACAGAGTACATGCTACTAGATGTAGCATGTACACCCTAGCAGAAGCCTTATACATATGTGCCTCAACAAGCTCCTCGTACCTATCCTTAACCAAGACATCTGAAGGTGAGCTCCCTGTTAACATCAAACTCCTCTAGCATGACCTCTTCAGTAACTCCCAAATCCCGTACAACCAACATACATGCAAGTGAATGGATAATAACATGAGCGATGAATAATCTACCAGTGATGGGGAAATGGAACAAGGACGAGATATCATCCAGAGTGATGGTCATCTTCCCAAATGGAAGATGAAAGAAAAATGTCTCCTTGTGTCATTGCTCGACAAAAGACGTAAGAAGTGAAGCGTCGAGCATGGTGAGTGAGCAGTAGGAAAATGAGAAGAGACCAAAATCATGAATAATTCTCCTAACTTGCTCAAGCATAAGAGTCTTTAGGAAGTTCTTCGTCTTCGAACCGTGTGATGTCACCTTTAGCGTGGGACGGTCATATAACAGACAAAGTTAAAAAAATTATAAGTTAGATTTCAACACATCATGGAAAAATAATAAATTAATTAAAGTTAAACATAAAATATATATACCTCTCCATGCCATAAACAATATGCCACATGATCAGCATACTTGATAAGCATCAATCGGTCAATGGGTCCTCCCGGGAACTCTTCATCCGTGCACAGACGGCTCCGTCAAAAGAAGAGTTGTAACCTCTGTATCATCAGTAGAAAAAGGAACCAAATCTGTGGCAGCCACATCAACAGTAACAGGGGCATCTAGCTCGAACACCTCATCAGCAACAGGGGCATCTGTCTCGGCCACCTCAGCTGCAACCTCATCAGCCACCTCATCAACACTAGGTAGTGCATTTGTATCGACCGTTGTATGACAAATAAATTGACCATGCACATCTTGAGCATGAACAACCTCAACACCATCTATGGGCTTCTCCTTTGATCTCATTGCTTGGCGTCGGGTGCTACGGGGTACGCAAAACTGCCCCTGCTCAACCAACCGTTTCCAATGTAAACCGGTTGGAATTACTCGTCCAACCCATAGCTGGGAAGACTGAACAACCCTAGCATGTGATGTCAGGAGACGAACAACATCTTAGGATGGGGGGTGACAAGTTAAATTCTCTTGTTCTTGGGAAGGTGCCAGGAGACGAACAACATCTCAGGATAGAAATGGACTTTGGAGTTTTTTGAATTATGGTGTATATTTTGCCACTGAAATTATGGTAAAAAAAAAACCAGGTAGTACTTTTGGAGTCTATGATGAAATTGATCCATAAGAGACAAGTAGAATGGGAAATTCCTAAGAAATGAGGTGAATTTAGAACTTCAAAATTGATCATAAGAGACAAGTAAAGTGGGGAATTCCTAAGAAATAGGGTGAAGGTAGATCTTCGAAAGCCCCTAAAGCGTATCACTATAGTTTGATATCAAGAAAAAAGGTCAAGGGTTTTCTTCAAGTGCAAAAGAGTACCAAAATTTTGTTTTGTGTGTGGCTGAATTGAACATAGTTAAAATACTGTGAGAATTGTGTCCAATATATTTTGAAGAGGATTACATTATATATAAAAAAAAATTAGAAAAAAAATATGTCTAAAGAAAATGCCAAACAATCCAAAAGTACATATTAATATAATTAAAGTGGATTTTGTTTTTACTAAAGAATAAAAATAAAATGGGATAATCATATAATACACCAACAAGCTGGAATAGCTTAGTTGGTTAGAGCGTGTGGCTGTTAACCACAAGGTCGGAGGTTCAACCCCTCTTCTAGCGTTTTTTTAGTTTAAATTAAATTATTAAGTTATGAGAGTTTTTCTCTATTTTTAAGTCATTCGTGGGATAACAAGGGATGTAAAATTGAAAAAAAAAATCTCTCCCAAAGGAAGAAGAAGTAGGTAACAATGGATGGTTAAGTTGAGACCGTTGATAAGGCCTTCAAGAGAATGTTGATTGGAAAACTCTAGGCAGATAACCCCTTTAATGCTCGAGCCTTCAAGAGCACTACGATTCGAGCATGACGACTCAATCACCCAATAAATGCTAAAAACCTAGGAAATAATTTGTTTCTCTTTTGCTTTTCTACAAAAAGGGATGTAAATACATGCTTAAAATATGGGTCTTGAAGTTTTGACATGAATCTTATTATTCTTGTTCTTGAGATGGTATCAGGAGAGGAAAAATATATTGTGCTAGAAATGTAGTTTGGAGTTTTTTGGGTTTATGGTGTACGACTTAAAACTAAAATTAAGATTTGAATCTATGGTTAAACAACTCGGTAGTACTATTGGAGTCTATGATGAAATTGATCCATAAGAGACAAGTAGAATCGGTGAATTCATAAGAAATAGGGTGAAGGTAGATCTTTGAAATTGATCCATATGAGATAGGAAGAATGGGGGGATTCCTAAGAAACAGAGTGAAGGTAGATCTTTGAAAGAGATTGAAGAGCTAGATATGTATTTTGGGCCATGGTTAAGGGTTTTTCCCTTACCTAATAGTTATGAATAAACCAAGAAAGAACCAAGTGTGGGATGTTACTGTAGGAACCTTTTTTTATTCCAATAGTCTGAATAAATGCAGTGTTCTAAAGAGATGGAGGTTGATAAATAGGTGGTCTAAAAAAATGAATTTATTGGTGATGGAAGGAAGAATGAAGGAATATATGATACAAATTTAGGTGGTAATAACGAAAAAATTGAGAAAGTTGTTGGATCCTTATAGATAGTTGTGATCATAAAATCTATTAACAAATACGCCAACAAGATTAGAGAAAAAGAAAGAAGAAGGAATCACTAAAGTGGAAGAGGCAAAAGAAAGGAAGAAATCATGTCCAAAGGTAGGGATGGGGTAGGACAAGAGGGAATTGGTGGATTTTCTAGGTGGTGAAAAAAAGAGGAGACAAGATGTTTCGATGGTAGATATTGAGCTCCAAAAGAAACCATAGAGAGAGTATTGGATGACCACCATTTCTTAAACCAATGAAAACTATAAGTTCGAACTGTATGGTGTTGGGGAATCCCCGTAGTGTTCGTTCCTTGTCAAGGCTCATCCGAGTAGGAAAATATTGTTTTTTTATGGAGAAAAATTTGAAAGCAGGCGAGATGAGGGGCATTTGAAATACGGTATAAAACATTTTTATATAAACGTGTAAATTTAAAATGAAAAAAAAAATTGGAGAATTTTTTTTTCACATTTGAAAATAAAGATTTTTTCTCTCAATTAAAGACAATTGTTAGTTAAAATAAAGTAGATATTGTCCTCATAATGACCGTGAAATGGAAAGTTAGTGGTGTGCACCATTATTGAGTGATATTCAATTTGATACAATATAAAATGTTTTTACATACATATGTCAATTTATAATGTGTTACTTAATTGTAAAATAAACAATGATAATATGAACTCAATTGTATTAAATAATCATATAAAAAAAAGATTCGTGAAATGGAGAAAGAAAAAAAAATCACATTTGAAAATAAAAAAAATTGTATCTCAAATAAAGTCAATTGTTGATTAAAATAAAATAGATATTGTTTTGATAGTGACCCGTAAAATGAAAAGTTAGTTGTGTGCAATATTATTGAGTGTTATCCAATTTGATATAGTATAAAATGTATTTAGATACACATGTCAATTTTAAATGAGTTACTTAATTATAAAATGAACAATAGTCATATAAATTATGAATACTTTATATATATATATATATATATATATATTATATATATATATATATATATATATATATATATATTATATATATATAAAATAATTATGTTTTTATTTTAGATAAAATTTGTGTTTTAAAATTTAATATTTTTCGGTGTTCTTCTTCATTAAATTTAAAAGAGGTTCAAATTTTGTTATCTAGACTTAAAAAAATAAAATAGAGAGAGAAAAAATTAAAATGAGTGAGAAAAAGAAATGTGGGAGAAATTTAAAATTTGAATTAAGAGAAGAAAATGAAGAGTGAGAAAGTTAAATGTAAAAAGTGGAAAATGAATGAGGTGACAAAAGAAAATTGTTTCATTTTTTTTTTAGCATTGTTTAATTACAAATATGCCTTTTTGCTAGTATAATTTTTTAAAAAGAAAAAGATATATTATAAAGTTTGGTAGTAGTTTATTTTAATGGATAGATAGTTGATCTTTGGGTGGTAAGTTATATTCTCGTGGTTGTGGATCTAAATAAAAAACACAATGTATGGTTGACTTACATATTCTTAAAGGAGATTTCTTAATGCACCCTATGTATTACTATGGCATCACATGAAAATACAAAAGTTTCCCCATTTTCAGAGATGTATCTTCGGACACACCATGCGTTAATAGAATTCTGAATTAACGTTAAAAAAATAGAAATGCATCTTCATAAATAGTACGGAGATGCATCTATGGAAGATATTGGTTCTAAAACGCACAAGAACTCTTCCCCTTCCTCACTTCTAAAAAAACACTATAAATATTTTTTCAAACTCTCTCAACTCACATTCTCTCAAAATCAATCAACTAAGTTCAAAGCTTCTTCCATCAATATCAAATACATCAAAGAGATAATTCAACACTGAAGTAAGCTCTCAATTTGTAAGTTTTTTATTTTTGTAATTTTTTTTTTAGTTTTTGTGTAAATGAGTAAAAATTGATGATTAGATTAAGAAATGGATAGTTTTTGCATGATTGATAGTTTAGACATACTGAAAAACGTGTTTGATGGTTAAAAATAACGATAAATGCATTATTTTTTAGGTTTGGTGGTCTGCATTACTGCCATTGACGAAGCTGAAAGTTGTAGGAAATTCTGGAGATGCATCTCCAGAATTTTTCAATGTTTGAATTCCCAGGAACCGGAGGTGCATCTCCGTAATTTTTCTGTCTGTTTTTTTTTTCCGCTTTTCTTTCTTGTATGGTTGTTTGTAGTAAGTGTGTGACACTTTTCTGATTTACTTGCATGCATTATGGATGATATAGACGACAAACTGAGGCACATGAGGATTGCACAACATGCATATATCCAAAGGGAAAAGAGTCAGGTTTCGAAGGCTCGTGTTCCCTCTAGTCTGGTTCATGTAGAAGCAACGACTTTTAGGGCTCATATATCTCTTTCACCTTCTTCTTCCCATAGGAGACAGGTGTCACCTATTGACGTACCACTACCTCCATATTCCATAGGCGACATGTTTAACTTATTCATGCGCCATAGGTACCCGACTCACTAGAGATGCCTGAGGCACCAGTGCCACCCCAGACACCAGAGGGACCTCATGCTGATGAGCAAATGCCACCTCAGACTGATGAGGCTGCTGAGCCAGGGTCATCTCAAGTTGTTGAGGCTGATGAGCTAGTGCCACCTTACGCATTTGGAGGAGGCCTTGTAGAATTGTCATTGATGCCTCTTTACCCAGACTATATTGCCATACATATCTGGGACGGAGAAGTAAAATTAGTTGGATTCTTTATTTTTAAATTACATTTTCTGCGGGACCGTGGTCCACTGAAATCATTAATCATGGGTAGAAGATTACTGGTTTGCCTTAACCTACTGATGAGTGGTTTCAGGTTGCTTTGTCCCTATCTGGGATGAAGGACTTGTGCAAGACCGATTATGTTACGTTCAACCACGGGATGCTTAATGCATTCGTGGAGAGATGACACACTGAGACATCATCATTTCATCTACCACTTGGTGAGATGTTTATCACACTCGACAATGTGTCTTGTTTTCTACATCTTTCGTTTAGAGAAACTTCTAGATCATGAGAGGATTAGCAAAGATGAGACACTCAAGTTGATGGTAGACTATCAGGAAGTTGACCCAAAAGCTACCATGAGGGAGATGAAAAAATAAAAGGGGCTCATGCTAGGTTTGAATTTCTGAAAAAGGTATATACGGATGAGCTCATTAGAGCATAACATGCTAAAGGTGATGACGAGCAGGTGAGGTTGCATAAAGCGTATGTTATGCGAGCATACTTGTTATATTTGGTTGGCACTTTCATTTTGTGGGCAAGAGTGCTACTTATATTGATTTCGTCTACTTATGGTACTTTGAGGACTTCGAGCGGATCCATGAGTACAATTGAGGGACCACTTGTTTGGTCTTCTTGTACTCTAAGTTATCAGAGGGTTGCAGGTGGAAGACGAAGCAGGTGACATGCAACATCAAACTACTGACGATAATATTTATTGGTCTTTTAGTGTTTGTGTGTCATTTTCATTATATTTTTGCAACGCCCTTACTGATGATTTGTGTGTTCCAACACTTTTCAGGCTTGGATCCTCCAACATTTCCCGCGCATCTTCGATTGATCGTGTATATCGACTTATACTAATGATATGTCGCTAGCTTCTGCGTTTTCCCTGCTCAGAGGGAACCAAGAGACGTATCCATTTATAGTGTATCTTGACTACTTGGTTGTCAAGGATATTTACTTTAACAACTATGTCGATTACCGTGGGACGCGACCATTTGATGACATAGTATTATACTTGGGATGGTTGGCTTGCGGTTCACATCTCACATTTTCTCATCTACCTGAGCGTGTCATGCGGCAGTTTGGCTACACTCAGACTATTCCCAAAAATTCCATTGTCTCTGCTCCTCCTTCTATGACACGTAGAGATATGGGCGCCATATCTGATGATTATATTAGTCATCTAGTATTGAAGAAGGTACAAAGTACCATAGCTAATAGTGATTGGAGCTATGTCGACAAGTACATAAGGTGATTCTTTAGGGTCTCACATATGTATATGGTGCAGGCTGCTCCAAGAGATCTACGTAGGCCTGCTCATCAGGAGATACTAGAGAAAGAGTATGCACAGTTCGATCATGCTCATGATGTCTTTCCTAGATGTCGTCATATTGTGGAGATTACAGCCAGACATTGACAAAGGTATTCTTTCTTGATGGGTCTGTGATGAAGTAGATCCTAGATGTCATTATGACGGAGGCACGAGAGACACTGGTGTATCAGAGACAGCGTCGGAGGACGGGGGGTAGAGGAGCTTGAGGAGTTGTAGTCTAGCATACGCGGTAGTATATAGTATTTGTTCTTTGGATTTATTATCGATTGTATTTTGTTTTGACTTATTTCGACTTCATTGTGTATCGGCTGATGACTTTTTTTGACCATTTGGATTATATATTTCATTTTTTGCATATCAATTATATGGTTTAATGCTCATCACTTAGAAGGGTCCTTAACATTTATAAATCGTCATTTTCATCATAAAACTAACTTAACTTACCATGTTCTAATATGTTACGAAGATGCATCTCCGTAAATCCTAAACGAAGATGCATCTCCGAAACAATAAACGTGTAAAATGAATATTTTAGAGGGGATATATGAGGTGTGTCTTGAAATATTACGGAGATACATATCTGGATCAATTAACGTTTTGACTTAAGACAAAATGCATCGGAGATGCATCTTCAGAATTTGAGGGACATTTTAAATTTTTCATAGGATGTTGTCCATGCCATAAGATGGGATAAAAAATCCACTTCTTACTGTTAAAGGAGTGAACGGGTTTCTAGAATTAATTGGGTATCAATGCAAGTTAATAAAATATTACTCCTACTGTACAACAAAATTGTTAAACCATTAAATGAATTGGCGAAGAAAGAAACTTTTGAATGGGGAGAAGTACGAGTGCATGACAATCTCCTAGTTTTAGGAGTTACTTCGATTTTTTAGTGAAACCAATAGGTTGCTAGTTAGTTTTGTTGTAAGTATCTCTCATATTAAATTTCTCATATCACTGCATCTTTTGAAAATCAATTTATGCATGGAAAAATGAAAATCGCTGCATCTTTTGAACTTTGTCGAATCTAATCGGTATGATCCGAATCAAGTAGTAATGTGATTAGAATCATATCAGTCTTTATATTTTTGATTTCAAGTCTCTTTTAGTTTATTCAAATCACATTGTATCTTTCAAATAATTCAAATACTTGATCTTTTTTAAAATGTGATTCAAATGCTTTTAAAAGTTAATTTCAATCACACAAATTGTTTTTACAAAACATTAGGGCATACATGTTTGATTCAAATCATATCAGAGATCTTAACTCTTTAATTGATTTTGCTTAATTCTTAATTAGTCAGTGCCATACAAAATTGGAGACATTATTTACTAGGAAACTCATGTGGTTTATACGAATCATTTCATATTTGTGAAACATCTTAATCCTTACACAACATGATTAGTGACTCAAATGTCGAATAAAGAAATTATGAGGCTTCATGGAATTCCCAATTCCATCATCATCCATATGGATCTTCTGTTAGTAATTTTGGGAAGAATTTTCAAAAAACTTAGAACAAAATTGAAATGAGCTTTGTTTGCCATCTCAAGACCACGGGAAGACTGCTGGCTCGAAACATTGAACTAGAAAACATTAGCCAATTCATGAGCAGTGATAGAGGACTAGTTCAAAATAGTTCGTCCTTGAGGTTTTGATTGCTATATAATTTGTGACACCAATAAATGAAAGAACAGTGACAGGGAACCGTAAATTGAAGGTGTTCTGCCACAAACCTGATTCATAATCATTAACTGCCATGAATGAATTAACCTACTACTCTTCCTGAACTTGGCCATCTGTAAAAGTGGAGAAAGGTTAGACACAGGTGCATACAAATGAAAAGGTACATCGCACAAATATTGAAGATTTCAAAATCCTCACCAGCAAGATGGACGGCCAAATTTGCTTGAGCATCCGCCTCGGAGTTGAATTCCTTGACAAAGAAAACACATTTCTCAAACTTTAGATAATTTGCAAGATTATGGTACCCAAAAATAGCTTAATAAAGCCAAATAAAATTCCATATACACCAAAAGCAGTAAACTGTACTTACCCTTAAAACATGACTAATTTGAAATGACGCAAATTTATCCTTGAGTTCTTTGGCCACCTTATACAATGTAGACAAACTCTCATTCTTGACCTTCCATGAGCCATCAATCTGTTTCATGCAGTAGCATTTGAAAATTGAAGAGAACAAACAGAAAATAATAGTGACAGTATGCTAGAAATGAAAATGAAGTGGATTGGAATATTTTAACTTCATTCTATCATTATTACAGGAACAGCTTATTAGGGTGTTTGAGTTTATTAGATCTGTATATAAGCCTCCAATGATATAAAATACTATCTCCGTCCCAAATTATAAGTTAATTTGGAAAGAAAAATTGTCCGAAATTATAAGTCAATCTACAATTACAATAAATTTCAATGCAACATTGATGTTTTTTTTTCCAACTATACCATCTACTATTTATTTTTCTTCCTTCTTCCAATTCTTTTAATTTCTCTTTCCTATATAATTAATCAAGGGCAATATTGTAGAATCATACATACTTTCTCTTTTCCATACAAAATTAATTATGGTCATTAATTTGTGTGAAATGCCCAAAATGTCTTATAAATTTGGGCGGAGGGAATATCTGACTATGGTTTGTTCCCCTATTGTGTAATTTGTGTTCCATGTGGTACAAATGGATGGACAAAGAAAACTGAATATCTGACTATGGTTTGTTCCCCTATTGTGTAATTTGTGTTCCATGTGGTACAAATGGATGGACAAAGAAAACTTCATGTAAGTCTGTCACCGACACTGACACAACGACACCGGCAATAATTTGAAAAAATGAATAAATTAAACGTAATCACAAGTGTTGGTATCGGTGTCCGACACAGACACGAATTCCTTTTTTCAAAGGTGTCGGTGCTAGAGGTAATGATGGTATCATGAACAGGAGGTAGTGTCAATCTATACACTACTAGAACACAAGTAATTTCAGGTAAATCACATTAGAAAGCTGTAATTTATTCTATTCAAAGATGATAACACAATACAGAGATGTATTAGTTTATGTTTTTCTGATAACTTAATACAACAGAAGACACATTTGATAATTTAAACCATCTTTGTCAAGTTGATCCCACAAGATAAGTCCTTCGTTAACATAAAAAGTGTCACAACTAGCCTACTGTTTTTCTTAATATACTTAAGATGTTAAACTCGGGGTTATCAAAACCAATGAGTGAGTATACCATGTTTACAAGGGTGAAATACAGCGATGGGTTAACGGTAAAGGCTAGGCAGTTAATTGCTTTAAGGAGCAAAATTTTCCACATTTTGGTTGCAAAGAAAGTGGTTAAACTAGGTGAGGGGATGAAGAAAGACTGGCCCGTGCCTCAACAAAGTGAGTATGAGGACTTGATGCAAGTTTCCTCACTGAATTTAATATTCTTCTATTATGTTTTCCTCATTTCCACTCTTAATAAAACCAATGTGTACTACTTTTTCAACGGCATATCTAGTTCTGTTTTTTTTTAAATTGTACTAATAACACATTTTGTCCGACCTAACTATCTACCAAATGCTACCAATGGAAATGAAACCTGGCATCAAGTGCTTCCAAAGGATGCTAGGTCCCATAAGGCCATTGGAAAAGAGGCAACGTCAACAAACATTGTGTTGGGTGTGAAGGGGTGGATTTAATCTCACATTGCTTAGAGATATGACATGTGTATAAAGCTTTGACAACTCTCACCTTATAAGCCGGTTTTGTAAGGTTGAGTTAGGTTCAACTCAAATTCTCAAAAATCCAAAATAAGGAAAAGATCTATAAGATGCAAAAACTAAAGAAACAATGAAAACATACCATGATAATAAACATTTAGTCATAAACATTTAGTTATGTTAGAATAAGCTGAACATAAAAAGAATAAAAATGGCCAACCTGCGAGCACACAAGTTTAGAGTCCCCTTGTATACAGATATTAGTGAATCCTTTTTTAAGAGCATATTTCATTCCCAATATCGCTGCACGATATTCAGCAAAATTGTTTGTTGCTATACCCACGCCTTCACGAACCCTATGAATCTTTAAAGTAATAATAGTTAAAGAGATCAATAATTGTATGGAAATTATGTATATTCATAGAAACATCAAATGCATACCACATTCCCATCTTTGGATCGCAGAATAGCACCAGCACCAGCTCTTCCAGGATTTCCTTTTGACGCACCATCGAACTCAACAATACAAGTCTTCTGCACAAGTATAGATGACTATGAATACGTATATAAAATCATAAAGATTTCATTCAAACTCTGTAAGGATACAAATCAACAATAGCAACTAGAGATCCTCCAGTGACCACCCTATAATTCTTGAGTCTGCAATTAAATTAACGAGTAGGAAATAATGTAACTAGCTCTGATTGCATCCAACATATTACGGTAAAATACAGGGAGCCCCAACTCTGATTGCATCCTATACTGGAAGATCTAATAAAACATGACTTTTCAGTCAAAAAGGAAAACCACATAATGCAATTGGCCCATCACGTTAGTTTACAAATTAAACTATCCATTGTTATATAGCACCGGCGATTGTTGTAGAAATAGGGGAACCCTGCGCAAACATATTTTTGCATACATGAACATGAGCATTAATATGATTTCTGCTTACAGTTGCAAGTGAAGATGCTTCGCTCGCAGCAGCACGATCTAACTTGACTTGCTTTCTGAAGGGATCTTCAGAGATGGATGTCAAACCAGTTGATTTCTGCTATGCAATTAAGAAACTTAGATGTTAAAACATTTATACACAAAAAAAGTTTGGATAGTGCATCCAGGTATGAAGAATCAACACATTAAGAAAAGATAATACCAAAACTACCGTGACCCTTTTCAAACCGCAATACCTTCAGCATGTTTGATTATAGAAAATGGTTATGCTTCCATTTCCAGTTTTCACTAATAATTACAAAAGTAACCACCTCATTTCACTTCATTTCCTATTTTCAAATATTGGTATTTGTATATGAAATGGAACAATTTAAACCTTTTTTTCTTGTTTCTGGAAACAGTGAAATGATAATTAGGCAGTAATTTGTAATTATTAGTAAAAACAAGAAACATTCTTCCAAACCAAACAAGTCCTTAATAACTAACACCAACAACATTTTTTCATATCTTGGCTAATATTAAACTCAATGGAGGTTTATAGCCGAAAATGCGAGTATACTTTTTCGATATGAAAATGATGACAAATTGATGATTTATAACACAACTATTGAATATAAAATCTTAGCACACAAAAACAGAATGCTGAATCTTTGCCTTCCTGATAAGCATGTTATAAATTCAAAATGGTGCTAAACTTACCACATTATCTTGTCCGAGCACTTCTATAGCTCTCTTTTTAGATGTATCCCCATTTGATGTGGTCCCTTTGGTAGAAGAAGGATCCTGAAACACATAGTAAATCTTCTGATATTCTTCATGAACAAACCTAAAACCACATTAAAGGTGTCTAAACAAACATGTTATAAATTGAAAATGGTGCTAAACTTACCAAATTATCTTGTCCGAGCACTCCTATAGGTCTCTTTTTAGATGTATCTGCATTTGATGTGGTCCCTTTGGTAGAAGAAGGATCCTGAAACAAGTAGTAAATCTTCTGATTTTCTTCATAAACAAACCTAAAACCACACTAAAGGTGTCTAGGGAGAAAGCATATGTCAAGGGACAGAAATGTGTCAGCTATAAGAATACTATCTTTAAAAAAAAATTAACAAAAAAACCATTATCTACTAACTTGTTTTTTTATGATGTAATGACAAAATAGGTTTTAAAAATTTGTAATTATGGAATTGAACCTAGTGCTTGGCGATTGGTAATTGAAAACGTATTGAACATTGTAAAGGATTCTATACATTTTGTTTTGCAAGAATATCAAATTGAACATCACCACTCTTCAACTCATATATAACCTTTTCCATTCCTATTTTTCTAGAAAAGATTATTAAGGCACAGCAAACACGTTGAAACTGCTATTTACCTGGAAAGGACATGGAACAAGTGATCCAAACAAATCCTCTTTCAAATCAGAGGCTCTAATTGTATATAAAGCATTCTTTAGTCCATGCGAGAGAAGATATTCCTCTGTTTCATTCGACAATGAATATCCCTTAAATACACTAACAGGAGGATCACATACCTAACACAACAGAAACATCAAAATATCATTAAGAACCTTTGAAGATTACATTTTGATTTTGAAATAAAGAAATGGAAACAACAAACACCATAATAATGCTCTCAAATCAATAACTACACATATAATTACTACATCCAATCCAATCAAACAGCTAAGTTTCGGCAATAAAGAAAAACACAATTTCAATACTAGCCGTAGAAACAGAAAGTCATGCCTACAAAGATCATAAGCATAAGAAATGATATTTCAATTTCAACACACATATTAGACAATAATTTGGATGGTTATTGCACTTGAAATATGTGGTTAATTATATTCAATAGATAGTTAGAAGTTATAACAAGATGTTGCAACTCATCAATCATCCACCGAATGTAATTAACCACAATTTATAGGTGTTCAAATATACACTGACCCGTGTCCAAGTATACATGATTCTCATATGTTCAAACATATGATATCAATAATCACAATTGTGTTCAAAAATACAACTGAAAATCGGGATTTTCTTTTAAAGTTTGGTATCCGGCCTTGAGAGGAGCGCACTCACTCTCAAGACCCAAGTCTTTGCCGACAGACCAACCCCTTATGTGTTTAGTGAGTGGTTATTAAATTGCTAGACCTTGCTATATCCATTAACCATGTATGTGAACTAGGTTAAACATCCATGTTATTGTCTCACTTTGTGTCAATAGAACACAGGCTCTAAGAATAATGCAAGTGACTCATACCACTATCTACATTTTCTGCTCACTTTCAACTTAGTTACCCATAAAAATAAACACTTTAAAACAGTGAAAACTAAAAAGCACCAACATTTAAACAACAAAAACGAAATTCGTAACAAAATTACCGAAGATCCAACTTGAGCTTGAGAATCACTGAGACTATTATAAATTCCAACAACATCCCCTTTCCGGACAACATAAAAAGCATCTTTTTCCTGATCCATAGTCGTTTCCGCCTCTACTTTCTGCAACTGAGAAGAACCACTTTTGCGTGATTTTTTAGTGGAATAGCAGCGAAACCCTGTCAACGCGAATTCAGACCTAACACAAGAATGGAGTGATTTTATCGGGAACGAGAAATTGGAAGAAGTTCCGTTGTTTGAGACGAATCGAGTGGTTCTTCCGACTATGGTGGCGGTAAACGATGAAAGGTGTGATAACAAACCGTTCATGACAGAAGAGTTATCCAGATTGAATGAGGGAAGAATCAAAAACGTGTTGATTGTTGATGAGAAAGTGAAGGAAAATGCATTGTGGAATCGAATGTTGAATTTGAATTGCGGAGGTTACTAGTTTAGTAGCAGAATTGGGAGTGAAACATGAAGAAGAACGATGAGTGGGGTTTAGTTGAGGAGAATTTAAACTGCACCCCGTGCTATTATACCTCGCACCCCCGCAAAGATTTCCTTTGAATTATTTAATAACCAAAAATTACAATTGGGCAATAATTTTCATTTTTACCAAGATGTAATTTTCTAAATTTCGAGTAGTTAAGACGGAGGTTTCGGTCTTATTTTTTTAGCATTTTTTTTAGAAAGTTTGCCTTTATATCGGAAATATAAAAAAATCTGATATATTAAAAAAAATATGTAATCTTATTGAATTTTTTGGAATTGTCGGTGAAAAAATATCGAAAATTTTGAAAGTTCTGATAATTGTCTGAAAAAACCAAAAAAATCATCGATAATTTTGAAAAGTTCGATAAACATCCAAAATTATTGATTATTTCCAAAGTTTTGATATGTCTGAATTTTTGCCTAAATTCAAAAAAGTTGGTAATACAAACTAATATTTTACTTGTGCAGTCTAGAAATGGAAGACTCATCTACAAGTTCTTGTATATATTATATGTAGTTCTTCACCATTGACGATGTATGTTTTCTTTTTAACCTATTCAAACTTTAAAGGTTTTTATGTTCTTATGATATTGATATTTTACTCTTTATATGTTGTAAATGACAAATATTTCGCTCCTGATTTGAAGTATTAGCATGGGCACAGTCCATTGATAAACATAATGATATTATTGTTGTCAGTGTTGGTTCTGATATTGCAAATTGGGTGTGAGAGATGAGAGATAAATTGATTATGGATTGTGAAAGAGGAGAAAACTATAAAAGGAAGAATACATCTAAAAGCAATAATTCTTCATATGGCATTTATAGTATGAAAGTTAAATATTTTTTTAGGCTGAGATATGTGTCAAGTGGTAGCGGTTGGAAGGTGGTGGTTAGATGTGGGTTTCACAATCATCAACTATCTAAGGATTTATATGGTCATGACATACTAAGTTGTCTAAAAGATCATGAAAGACAGTTTGTGAATGACATGACGAAGTACAATATGACTTAAAGGTACATAGTTGTTGCCTTGAAAGACAGATCCGAAAATTTTCACGAGCGTTATCAAGTGTCTAACGTTAGAGTTACATACAATGCGAGCAAGAGAGGTCTATTGACGGAAATTCAAATGTTGTTGAGTTTTATTCATGGAGAGAAATGCATGTGTTGGACTAGAAATATGGATGACTCAAATGTTGTTGTCGGTGTCTTTTAGACATATCCTGATTCAGTGGAGTTGTTGAATATGTTTCATCTGGTGTTGATTTTTTATTGCACACACATCAACGAACTTGACATTTTCGGTTGGCTTTGCCTATTTGGAACATGAAGGGGAAGAGAACTTCACATGAGCACTGAAGAAGCTCAAAGAGTTGTTCACTTCTGAGAATTTGCTACCAAAGGTTGTGGTGACGGGTCGTGAACTTACGCTGGTGAATGTCATGGAAGTTGTGTTTCTAAATTCAACCCATTTGTTGTGTTTGTTCCATATTTAAAAAAATGTTAGTATGAATTGTAAGGAGTATGTTAAATCAGAAAGACAAGACATGTCATGGATCTATAGAATAACATCACATATTCAAATAGAGAGATTGAGTTTGTGGAACACTTGAATCACTTTAAGGTTATTTGTGATGATATTCCTTTATTTGTTAAGTATGTGCATGAAATATGGTTGACACCTTATGAAAAACAGATTGTTGTTGTTTTGACTAATAGAGTCACCCATTTAAGGAAGACAATAACGAACAAATACATGGATATGAGTTTGATGTTATTACATTACTAAATATAATTTAACATATATTTTTATTTATGGTTTTTAGGGTTGGGTCTTCTCATTAGAGACTAAAAAACATGTTGACTATGAGGCGAGGAGATTTATGTTGAAGTTTGGATGATGTGAACACCATTGTAACACCCCAAAATTTGCCCTCCTCATTCATGCATTCATTTTTTAGGTCATTTAGCATTTCATATCACATTGCATCATGTCAATCAGAATTAGCTCCAAGAAGCTCGAACATCATCCAGGACACTTTGTGGGTTCTATTTAGATGATCAATCAACACAAGGAAAAGACTTGAGGTACTACCAACAGGTCCAAATGGGGCCTATTCACCGTGCAAATCGCCAAGCTGGAAGAAGCAAGAATCTGCTGCTGAGCTGTCATGCTTGCTAGGCGAACAGGTGCTTCGCCTAGTGAAGAGCACTGTCATGCTCGCTAGGCGAGCAGATCCTTCGCTAGGCGAAGGGCGCGCATTTCAGAAAATAACAGAAAAGCTTTGGGCCTCAGCTGCCCTCGTTTGAGCCCACTACCCACGAAAATCAGTCTATAAATACTGAAGTTTCAGTAGAGGAAAGGACACTGGGAGTTTCACTGGAGTTTAACCGAAGAAAGATCTTGAGAGAAGGAGACCTAGGAACTACTCTGCAGCAATCTTTAGGCAGCTCTGAGAAGTTCACTCCGATTCACACGTTCTTTTGCCTCCGCCTCACGCAAACCCTAACAGAGCTTTGCAAATCCAGCCGTGCCATTCGATGGGTCTCTCTCATCAGGTATGCCTTTGTTCCTACTACTCTATGCCTTGAATTTGAATACTATGAATGCATGAGGTAACATCAGGTTTTGCACACGGGTTTATATTTGTGTATGAATATGTGAATAATGACTTGAATGTTTAATAATTTCGTTTCTGAGAGGAATGACATAGGGTTTGGAGTCCTTAAAATCGTACTGTTATCATTGAAAAATCCAAAACCCGCAGGCGCTCGCTAGCCGCTTCGCTAGGCGAGCACGCAGCGACGCTTCGCTAAGCTTTCGCTAGGCGATACAGTCGCGAATGTGACAGTATTCGCTTTTCGTTCTGTTTTGTTCTCATCTGTCTTGTGTTGCCATGGCATTGTTTTCTCTTGATTTCATCCTGTTTGCCTAACCCTTTTGTCGAGTTTTTGTGAGGGCTCACGTACTCTTGCAGGGATACCATCTGGAGGTTTATTCCGATTACCCGTACTGATTGATTTTCTTTGGTGGTGTTAGCTTGGGAGGATCTCAGGGTTGCTAATCCTTTAATTGCTGTAACTTCGGATCTTTATCTGTGTGGTAATTTTTTCCCATTTCTCGTACTTTACCGCTTTCCTAGCTGGAAGACCTCGATAGGAGGCAATGTTTGAGCCCCTTGGTGGAATTTTACTTTAAGATACATGTTTTGTGTGGTGTGATCGTTTCCCCAATAGGATGCGAGGCTTCGTATAGTCTCCCATTTGCATGCCAACTAAGGTAGCACTGATCCTTCGCCTAGGACTTCCTTTTTGCATGCGCGTTCATACAACGCAAACAAACCCTAACACCTCAACGTACGTTTACTCCTTCTACTACAGGCGAGTAAGTCTCAAAAGGTCGAGCATCCGGTAGATTGCGTAGTAACGTCGTTCGTCCAAAACCCGCTCCATAACCCCGTAGTTAGCCGAACTACGATCTGCTCTGATTCTCATTCCAGATGAGATACGTAGGCATAAGACGCGATGTCTTAGCGAGCACACATCCCCCAACCCATAGGTCAGCCGAGCTACGAAGACTCTGATTCTCATATTCAGATGAGATACGTATGCAGTGGATGCGACATCCACGCGAGTCATTTTCGTTTAACCTTTTTTTTAGTAAATAGTACATTAGATAACCCATACCCTTTAGACAAGAACCACACAAGTGGATCCCGTAGAGTACTACGGATGCGTAGGGGTGCTAATACCTTCCCTTCGCATAACCGACTCCCGAACCCAAGATTTGGTTGCGAGACCCCGTCTTGTCCTTTCCTTTCTCAGGTTTACTTCGAGCGTTTCCTTTCCCTCCTTTGGGATGAATAACGCACGGTGGCGACTCTTCTGTCATTTTCTTCTTCGCCGGTTGTTTTTTCGCATACTGTATTTTTCAGGTTGCGATAGCTGGCGACTCTGCTGGGGACAAAGAAGTTGACCTCTTGCTGGTCCATCTTCCCTAAGCGCGTCCCTCCTAGCTTGTGTGATTTCTTGTTTATTGGGTGTTCATGCTTTTTTTACTTACATGCTTGCATTCATCTGCTGTATCTGTTGGATCTGTTGTTTGTTTGTTGGGATGGGATGTTCTATGAGAGATAAGCCCATTACCCAGGCTTGAGTGTACACACAGGTTTTAGAGTGGATGATCACGAGGCTTGCGTGGCATGTTGCTACGTTAAGTCGTTCGTGAAGGAACACACCCAGACGAGGTTTCTTTTGGATATATTATGTCCTACGGGTGTTCCGTAACGACATGATGTTCCTTTAGAAATCGTCGACTCTGGTGACCATTTCTCGAGAACTCAGTCGAGGCCTCTCCTCCGAGACGTGATTATGTTAGCTCTGGTGGGCGCATTCTCGCAGATTAATCTGAGGACCCCGAGACTGGGAACTTGCTATTAGGATGTCCTGTTGAGGGGAGTCAGTGGAGGTCTTTTGTCCCGTAATAATGCCAAACCTCTAGTGGTAAACGTATTATTTGCGACTGAAGAGCCGAAGTTGACAAACTTCTGTTCTTAGAACCTACCAGTGAGGGGCGGGCTAAATTCAGGAAACCTTAACCTCCAACCAACCCGGTTTTCTGGAGCAGAGTTTTGGTCTTGTATTATTTTCCTCAGTGGTTTTCTCTTTAGACAGTGCAACCCGACAGATGTTCAAGCAGATACAGCAATCCTGACTGACATGCCACCGTATTGCATTCACATCATCACATCATTTGCATTCATATCATTTAACGCATGTTTATCCATTTCAAGGGGGTTTACATCTTCTTCTTGATTCCGGTCGGGGTTTTTCTGGTTCTCTTAAGATGGATATTGGCAGAAAGAGACTTGTCGCCTACAAGTTTCCGGTGGTCTGTCTGGAGCCCATTCAACAGTTGATGAAGTTAATGGATCCTGATTCTCTAGAAGGATTCCGAGAGGATTACGGTTTGATTCTAAGTTTCGTCACGGTTCTTTCTAAAGATCAACATGATGCTCTATTCACACTGCTACAGTTCTATGACCCTCCACTGAGATGCTTCACTTTCCCGGATTATATTTTGGTCCCTACTTTGGAGGAGATTGCCAGTTTTCTCAAAGTTCCTATCAGGTCACAGTTATTGTTCTACAGTTCTGAGTTTCTGCCCGATCTCAGCATGGTTGCTTCAACCACATATTTGGAGGAATCAGTCTGGAAGGCTGTCGCATCACGCGAAAAACCGGCGGGAAGAGAAAGAAACAACAGAGCCGCCACCGTGCGTTATTTATCCCAAAAGAGGGAAAGGAAACGCTCGAAGTAAACCTAGGAAAAAAGACATGGTCTCGCGACCAAAGAGAATGGGTTCGGGAGTCGGTTATGCGAAGGGAAGGTATTAGCACCCCTACGCATCCGTAGTACTCTACGGGATCCACGCACAAAAGGAAGGAATAATGGTTGCTAAAACACTGCTCAAACACACACACACTGACTGAAGGAGACAAAAGAGACTGACTGAAACTGACTCGGCAGGACACAGCATCCTGGGCCTACTTAGTCTATCAGGCATAGACATCAGAGTCGAAGTAGTTCGGACTGGGGAAACGACACATGCTCGCTAGGATATCGCATCCTATGCATACGTATCTTCTCGGACGAGAGAAGAATCAGAGCATTCGTAGCTCGGCTGACACGCACACAAACAAACAAAATACACACAGGCAAACGTGGAGTCCGACTGCCAATCATTGGACTTATGTCAGCATCCGAACCTAAACACACACACACTGGAACCCAAATGCCACTCGATGGACTTACATCGGCTTCCAAGCACACAACAACACAACAAGTTAATAGGGAGTCAGGGACTCGAGCCTATTACTGTCAAGCACACACACAAACAAACGGACAACAGGTTGCTAAGGAGTCAGGCACTCGAGCCTAGCAACTGTCAGACAACTCACACAAAAAGAAAAAGGCGCCCGGAGAGATCAGCTCAATCTCCTGCCTACATACTTCATCTGGCATGAAGATCAGGGCGATGTAGTTCCCCTACGCAGGGATAAAGGACCTAGCCTAACCAGATAACAGAGGGAGACACAACTCTAGGGAGACTACGACTCGAGCCTAGATGTTGTCATGCAAAAATCAACCCTAAGTTAAGGTTTCTAGCTAAATGGCACAGGGAGCCAGCCTATCCTAAACATGACTTGCACAGGAAGCAAGCCACACCTAACCTAACTTGCACAGGAAGCAAGGGTCTCGATTGCAACTAGGGCAAGAGAAAGGGGAGATCTCAATCACAACGAGGGCGAGAGAAGAGAATTAGTGTTAGTGGTTAGTCAAACTCGACAAGACATCGCATCTCGTGCCTACGTATCTCATCTGAACATGAGAATCAGAGTTGCCGTAGTTCGGCAAAACTAATACTGTTGGTTTGTGTTTTTTAAGTGGACAACGTCACTGCACAATCTACCTGATGCTCGACCTTTGGAGACTTACTCACCTGTAGTAGAAGGAGTTAACGTATCCTTAAAAGGGGATGATGTTTGTTTGTGTTTTAAGAAAGCTCAAGCAAGAAAGGAAGTCCTATACGAAGGAACCGTGCTACCTTAATTGACATGCAAACGAGACTACGCGGAGTCTAACAAACCTAGGGGATACAATCACACCACACAAACACATACAGCATAAAATAAACACACCAACAAGGGGGCTCAAACATGGGTTAGGTTTTAGTCGAGGGGTCACATCAACCTCAACAAACAAACCTCTGGAATGGGGTGAATGTTGCTCTTAACCTTGCCATTGAGGGGCTAAGGTGAAGCAGATGAAAGGTGAGTGAAGATAAGACTTCACAGCTCTTATCCCTGGCCTGGGAGAGCTTAAGACAAGAATGTGTGGGTTCAGAAGGTGGGAACCCTTCTACACATTTGAAACTGACTCAACTGTACAGTTGTACAAGATCTTGGGTTTGTATCTGCAATGCATCAACACAGTGGTGTGAGCAAAGCAGAAGACACACAGAATAGCAGGGGATAGGTTGCATATCCCTTGGGTTCTGCCAATTGCCTCTTCACTTAGGAGGTCTTTGACTATGTACAGGGACAAGATTTAAACATACACAAACATTGCCTCTTAAGGAGGACTTCAGACAGTTGCCTGGCCAAGTAACAGGCCAGGTCTTCCAGACTACATGGAGATTAGAAATATACCTCAATGCAAATTGCTTATATAAGCAAAGCAAAACAAAAGTTCACAAGGAACTGAGCAACTAAAAGCACCTGAAATAGTCAAACAGATGTTAGTATGCAACTCAAATCAAAGCAAAAGGAAACAGACATTAACAGTTAATCAGAAGCAAATGAATGTGCAAGGCACAAGGCTTAAGGCTTGAGAGCCAAGCCACCTACAAAACAACAAGTTAAATAATGGTATTCAATCAAAAAGAATTGGCCTCATTGGTCATTTGTTGGTCAACCTGAAAACACAAGCTCAAAAGTGAGTAACAGGACCACTAGGGCAAGCCTAGGGTCAAAAGAGAATGAAAAAATCAAAACAGCAAAAGGCAAGCATTCAAAATCATGTTTAATCAATCAAGAAACAATTCCAATTGGGTTCACATTCATATCAATCACTATCATCATTTCATGAACAGTTTAAGTCAAAGCATTGCAAACAGAAGCTCATAGGAGTCAACAGAAAGACTTGCATCAAAAGTCAACTCAAACATTTCCAAAAATCACCAAATAAATCATGATCAATCCTAACACATAGCATGGTAAGCATGTCAAATTTCATCTCATTTGGACAAGTGGAAGGCAGTCAATGAAAATCAGAAAGTCAAAGCAAATTTGAACATGCTCAAAAAGGTCAATCAAACATGCATCAACTTAAAAAAATCATAAATCAGAGATGGTGTATGATAAATGAATGGGACTAAAACCATGGCAAAGATGAGGATGTCTAGTTATCTCATGCAAAATTTCGTGTCCATCTAATAAAATATGAGAATTTCACAAATGAAATGGCAACATGCATCACATAAGGTCAACATTTTGGTCAAACAGGGGAGAAAATCTCAAACAATTAGGAAAATGGCACAAACAATTCCACAAAAAATCACATACAAACTAGACACATAAAAGTAGGTTCATGCAAAAAATCAATTCATTTGGAGGTCAAGAAGCATGGATACAAAAATCAGCAATTTGCACATCCATGGTGTGACACGAGTTGTCACACCCTACTTCAAAAATTCACAACTCTCAAACCACATAAGATAAATTCATGATCTTTACATCAAAATAACCATGGATGAGTGTAGATTATGCACAAAAAATTTCAGATCAAATGGATAATGCATCACAATTTCACAAGAGATTTGGCAAGATGTACAAAATTTGGATACATGAACAAAACCCTAAGGCCATTTAAAATCCAATGATCATAAAAATCTGGAAAAATTATGATAAAAAAGTAGAGCTCATGATGAAGATTTAGCAAAAATTCCCATGAGAATTGGATTTAAAATGAATGATTTATGATTTTTCAAAGTTTGATGATCAAATGAAATTAAAATGGAAAAGAAATAACTTATTTTCAATGAACCATGTGCCACGGATGGCAAACTTGTAATTATCCAAGCCACTAAACTAAACACTGTCGTTTTGGACGCTGGGACGGAATAATTTTATTGGCTCATGGCAACAGTACCATGCGGAGCACGTGAATTCTGGGTAATGCATGAACAAATTAGGGTTTATCATGTACAGGAACCATGTTCATCTTCCAAAATCGAGTTACTCAAAAATTTCTCCAGAAATCAAGATTGAGCACACATAAATGAACATCAAGGCATGGCAAACACGAATCCAACAATAATTTTCATTAAAACACAACCATATGCATGAATCGAACAAGAATGCAAATCATCACCAAACTTCATTTCAGCATAACTCCATAAATACATAGCCATTTTTCATGATGTAAAGCTCATTAGAATCAGCGCATTAAGATCTACACTAAGCATGGCATGGATTTGAGAAATAGAGAGATCGATTTCTTACTTGTTTTCGAAGAAAGTAATGAAACAGTTGTTGTTTGGTCTCCAATGGCTGAAACAGGTGAAGATTTAGCCTCTACAAGGTGAATGGTGAAGTTACTTTGGCTCAATGAAGCTTGGCATGGAGGTACACGATTTCTGCCATGGATGAGGTTCTGAAAAACAGTCCAGCAAAACCCTCTTACAGATGTGGAATAGGGGTTGCAATGAGCCTAAAATGATGCTTGGATGATGAAACAAACAAAGCTTGCTCGTGGTCTTTGAGAGTTTTTGACAGATTTTTGGAAATGGTCAAAATCGATTTTGAGAGCAAGTGTGAAATTTCTGTGTTTGGAGGCAGCTACTAGGGTTTAATTGTGCAGAAAAATGAGTTATATACTTCTGTTTTAACTTTCTTAATGAAGTGCTAATCAAGTTTAACTCAAATGAAGTCAATTGCTCATTTTGCTAATTTTCAAACCAAAGGCACATGGGGTGTATGCTGCACGATTTTTGGGCCTTTGGCAAGTCACAAATGATGTCCTAAACCATCCCCAATTGGCCAATCTGATGGAAATTGCTTAAATCAAAACTTCAATTTTGCACCTCACTTGAAATTAAACATGCTAGGTTCAAAAGTGCCATTTCGATTGGCAATGTTTTGGTACATGAAAGTTACATTTTTGGAAAGAGGAGGTTAAATGTGGTTTGTTGGAAAAAACCTCACCAATTTTGGCCAAATGGTTTAAGAGATATGGCCTTTTGAAGTTCAAGATTTTGTGAAAATGATTTGATCATATCTTGACAACCATGCATGGGAATTGAGAGTTCTTGGACTTTTTGGAAATGGGAGAACAAGATCTTCAACTTTCATGTTGGGCAAAAATTCATTTGAAGCTTGTATCATGATGTAAGTTTGGGATCAAGAAGTTTCCATTTTTGGCAGTTAAAATTACAGGTCCAGTTTCTATTTTTGGAAATTTTCTGATTGGCTTCAAATTCTTCAATGATATTGTCTGCCATGATATATGAGACCTATTGGGACATGAATAAGCTCTCTCAAACCAAATCCATCCATCAAAACCATAAAATCAACCACAGTTGACCAAGTTTGACTTTTTAGGGTTTTTGACTGATTGTGCATTGACTGATGACCTCTGAGCCTCCAATCTTTGACCTAAACACTTCAAATGGACCTCCAAGTCATGTGAACAAATTGGGCCAACCCTAGGGCCTTGGCTCAATGAAAAACACACTTGATTGCTTGGTTGACTGATCTCTTGATCAGTTTGACCTAATTTCTTGGCTGGCTTGCACTTGAGGCAATTGGGACAATGCAATGCTATGCAGTGGACCATGATATGCTATGACCTAATATGAGAATGTATGTACAATGATAGGTGCAAATTTGAGGTGCTACAGCTTCCCCTATTCAATCAGCTGGGGACCCGAACGGATGATAGCGATTGCTGTCAGACTTTCAGGGTAAACAGGGATTGAATACCAAAGAACCGTAGAAATTTGCACCAACTGGATATAATACAAGAATGCCTGTCAGGATCGGCAAAGAAACAGTCTTGAAAGAAAAATCCGTTTGGAACGGAAAAAGAAATCGGCTCGAATACCGAAACAGAAACGTCGACCTGGATACCAAAATAAATGGTAACACAGGGATAACCACGGCCTGAGCGCCGCTCGTCAGTCTGAATACTGAGCATCGGTGTATGAGAGATTTGATGTCGATCTGAAACATCGGAAATTGGCCTGGATGCCACTTCGGTCTGAATACCGGAAAATTGGCCTGAGTGCCATAAGTACATCGACCTGATCGTCGGAAACTTCTTCGGTCTGAATACCGGAAAAACATAAGTACATCGACCTGATCGTCGGAAACTTCTTCGGTCTGAATACCGGAAAAAACATAAGTACATCGACCTGATCGTCGGAAACTTCTTCGGTCTGAATACCGGAAAAAACATAAGTACATCGACCTGATCGTCGGAAACTTCTTCGGTCTGAATACCGGAAAAAACATAAGTACATCGACCTGATCGTCGGAAACTTCTTCGGTCTGAATACCGGAAAAACATAAGTACATCGACCTGATCGTCGGAAACTTCTTCGGTCTGAATACCGGAAAAAACATAAGTACATCGACTTGATCGTCGGAAACTTCTTCGGTCTGAATACCGGAAAAATTGGCCTGAGTGCCAAAGCGTGAATTGGTTTGTGTTCTAAAACACTCAACATCCTGAAGAGGGCTAGAGAAGCAGTCTTGTTAAAGGATGGACATTCGATTCCACAAGAAATACGAATCTTACTCGATTGGGGAGGACGACTTCGACCCAAGAGCGCATGAGACATATTATCTATAGCCGTCAGAACGTAGATAATAACCTCGCATGGAAGATTATCCATAACCGGGTTGTAGGTTGTTAAATGAATAATCGACCGAAAACATCCTGAAGAGAGCGAAAGCAAACTTGTTAAAGGATGGACATTCGATTCCACAAGGAATACGAATCTTACTCTGCTGGTGATAACAATCGAAAGATTGACCAAAGAGTGCATGAGATATATTATCTATAGCCGTCAAAACGTAGATAATACACTCGCATGGAAGATTATCCATAACCGGGTTGTAGGTTGTTAGATGAATAATCGACCGACATCATCCTGAAGAGAGCGAAAGCAAACTTGATAAAGGATGAACATTCGATTCCACAAGGAATACGAATCTTACTCTGCTGGAGATAACAATCGAAAGATTGACCAAAGAGTGCATGAGATATATTATCTATAGCCGTCAAAACGTAGATAATACACTCGCATGGCAGATTATCCATAACCGGGTTGTAGGTTGTTAGATGAATAATCGACCGACAACATCCTGAAGAGAACGAAGGCAAACTTGTTAAAGGATGGACATTCGATTCCACAAGGAATACGAATCTTACTCTGCTGGTGACAACAATCGAAAGATTGACCAAAGAGTGCATGAGATATATTATCTATAGCCGTCAGAACGTAGATAATACACTCGCATGGAAGATTATCCATAACCGGGTTGTAGGTTGTTAAATGAATAATCGACCGAAAAGAAAGGCATCGGGGTACCAGGACTAGGTATGCAAAAGATGACCAATCAAAAGAGGATAAAGTTGCTTACTCGGAGCAAGTATCCAAAAGGAAGGGAAAGACCCAATGGGGACAATACTGCTTGATCAAGGCCAGTATCCAGAGGGGAAAGAATATCGATACCGCCAACTGGATACTGATAAACGCAAAGAGGGGATTACATCTACCGGTTAGTAGGCAGAAAACCACGGAAAAGTAACCAGTCATCGATAGGATGAGCACACAGGGTTAACTCCAACAAGGGGATGAAAGTGGGATTTTACAACTACCAGCTAGTGGGTAGAAAACCACAAAGATAGGACTTACAGCTACCGGTTTGTAGGTAGAGGCCACAAGAAATCTACTGAGAGACAGAGTGAGAAAAAAGGATTTACAACTACCGGGTAGTGGGTAGAAGACCGTAAAGAAAGGACTTACAGCTACCGGTTTGTAGGTAGAGGCCACAAAGTTTCCGCTGAGTACCAGATGAAAAAGCGCCGGTTGGTGAGCGACTATTCATTTATGCCCCAGGGAAGCATAGGAGACAGCCGACAGGAAGCCAATTTAGGATCGATCCAAAAAGGCAGACTGAAATAGGACTCATCCTAATGAGGAAAGAACTCAATAGGGAAAACCCATCCCGTGTAGGGAGGGAACGGAAACAACCGTCATCCACGAGGATGCATCTCAGTGGGGAAATGGAAATAAAGGATATACACTTTCTGCTTAAGGGGTTGGCTCTACATGGAGAGATCAGACACACCCACATCTGCTAGGGGAAAATCTACTAGGGAGATCTGTATTACCAAATAGCAGGAGGCAACAATCAACAGATACACGACAACAGCTGCAACATGAGTATCCGAATGCTATGATTATGCATGATGAATGTATGATGAATGCCGACAAACAGACATGTAAACACACAGGCCCAGGAATCAACCACCCGGTACTACTCTTCTTCCATAGGGAAGGCCAAAACACCAAAGAGCAAACGCGATCCGCTGGAAACCGGGATATCAGGGAACAACACCATCCTGCGGGGAGAGGAAGAGCCACAAGAGGCTTCCGGAGGGATCGTCGGTCACCACCGGAGAAAAGAGTTCAACATACAGGCGGACGCGCCACAACAACTTGTGCTTGAGATTAGAGATACCAAGAAGCAACCAGATCCCTGATGAGGATAGACAGGCATTGATAAGGCTCACCATGCCAATAACTCCGCTGAGGGATCTATCTGAGGACATGATGGAGTACTGGGATGTCAATCCATGCAATACCGAATCTTTGCAAAAAAGCACCCATGCTGGGAGAGGAAGACTGCTCTGCTGGAGAGAGGAAAGCTAAAGTCTTCAGTAAACACTCTGCTTGGGGAACTGCCCCACAAAATATCTCAAAAGCAACCTTGCTGGGAATGCCCCACGGTAGGGCTCGAACAATCCTCTACTGGAGATGCCCCACAGTAGGGCTTACAGGGACTTGGAGGAAGAATGTTGTACTGCCGGGAACATAAAGATAAATAACTTCAACCAACACTGCACTGAGTAACCTTGCTGAGGAGAAACCAAAAGAGGTTCGACAGGAGAAAGATTAAAGTTATGCTCGAGATACGAACAAATATCTTACCTGTTGGTAATCATACCACCCTCGGGAGAGCACTGCGGATCTCCTAAGTATCCTTCCATCATTGTGAATGTTCACTTTGTTTAAGAACAATTTTTTTGAAAATTTTTGTTTATTTTGAAAACAATGATACTTTATCAGTTAAAACGTGCAAAACATTTGTTGAGTTGAAAACAAATAAGAGTGCAAATAATGGGATAAAAGCTCAAATAGATGTAATGGAATGGTAGTCTGCAAAGGGCGAGACTCCATAGATCTGTACAAGTTCGAAATCGGTGATATATATTGGAGAGGGCTACATTGAACATAATGACCTTTCCTCTACCATTTCGAATCTTCGATGTATTCGGGGCTTCAGTCGACGACGAATCGAGAATCCCTAACGGATGACAGATATACAGCACAGTCTTGTCAAGATGCAGTTACTTGCCAAATCCCTAATTTTTGCCCAGATTGCCCCAGTGTGAGGTGATCAATCTAGCGGGATGCAAATTCTTTTTTCAATGTCTCTAACTTTTGCTAGGATCGCCCTTTCGGGTTTTCAATCCACCGAGACGCTCCTTTTTTGCCTAAGTCGCCCTTTGGGGTGTTCGACTTAGCGAGCTATTCTTTTTTTTTAGTTTAGGCGAAGTATTTCTTGACTGCATCGGAATTCACAGGACGAGTGAACTTCTCCATCCATTGTTGTAAGTGCCAAAGCACTGCCTGAAAAGGCTCTCTTGACGACATATGGACATTCATGGCTTGGGGGTTCACTTGCCCCTGGAATTGGGCACGAAAGACAAGACTTTCTTGAGCACAAGGTCCCTCGGAACACATGAGGCTTGACCTTCTTATCGAATGCTTTTTCACTCTCTGCTGATACGACTGACCATGACACATGGCAGTTAATCTCTTTTTCTTTCAGCTGGATTCAGCATCAGTCAACTTGGGACTTTGAGGGTGCTATTTCTCTTTTGTTTTTTTTTTCTTTCTTTTGATTTCTTTTGATTTTGATTGATTTCTTTTTTTTTTATTTTGCACCCTCCTCTTTTTCTTCTTTTTTTTTTCTTTTCTTTTTTTTATTGTTTGTTTTTTTTGATGCCCCAGTTGGCTGTTCTGCTGATTCTCGAGATGCAGCTGAGTGATCTTCTTTTTCGCTCAAGAAGTCGGGAAATCTCGTCAGGAATCCCTTCAACATCATCTTCGTCCGCCTCAAATACAGGGAATTCAAAATTGGGAGATGACGTCCGATCACTATGTTCAATGGGTTTGAGAAACAACCTGCATAAAGATTTTGATATGAAAAGCTTTTTGGAAACAAACAAGACAATCGTTATGCAGATGAAAAGATTGCTTTTATTCTTGTTTTTTTAAAGGTTTTTTGTGATCACCAATTTCATGCAAAAGCGAAAAGGGAAAACAAATGGGAAAAACAAATGTTTAACATGAATTTACTTGAATGAAAATATCATTGCACAAAATGTTGCCAACAATGTCATCACTTCTCCTTTTGGCATGGGAGAAGGGTTTTTAAACAAAGTGATTGTTACTCTGACTTATGAACAACTATAGGAACGCCCACAGTGACCCAATTGCGATAGATCCCTCCAGGGATGACAACTGTCAGTATCCTTTGCATCAGCAGCTTCTGCTTTCTGAACAACCCTCCTGAAGAAAAGTCGGCGCCAGCCCGGGACTTGTGAGCTTCAAGCTTGATTAGCATTGGGACCTAAGTCTTCCAAAATCAGAATACCTGACCTCACAAGGTCTTGAACCTTCATCTTCAGCTGGAAACAACTGTCCACATCATGACCAGGAGCACCCGAATGATACACACACTGCTGTTCAGGCCTATACCACCATCGAGGGTTGACGGGTATGGGCGGCGGGTCTCTGGGAGTAATCAAGTTCCGCTCTATCAGAGTGGGATACAGTTCGGCGTAGGACATGGGGATTGGATCAAAAATGATCTTCTTCCTCTCATTACTTGTACCAGCTTGATTATCAATGGGAGGCTGGTAAGCCTGCTGCGGAGGACGATGTTGTGGAGGCTGATACTGCCGAGTTGGTCTTCTCTGCTGTTGTTGAGTTTGAGTTGCTGGAACAGTCACAGCAGCAGCCTGACGATATTGTCCTCTGTTTGCGCTCCTCCGACGGTGCACAGCGTTTGTTTCATCCTCTCCCCTTCTGGGTGCCCCAGAGTATAGCTTCTTAGAATTTGAAGAGTTTGAAGAGCCAGGATCTTGTATCCTTCCTGCTTTGATAAGGCTTTCAGTTCTCTCCCCACAGACAACAACATCTGAAAAACTACTGAACGGGCAACTTCCCATGCGATCCATGAACACTCCTTGCAAGGTCCCAATGAACATGTCAGTCAGCTCTCTCTCCAGCATCGGAGGTTGCACTCTAGCGGCTAGCTCACGCCATCTCTGGGCATACTCTTTGAAACTTTCCTTATCTTTCTAATACAAACTCTGCAATTGGGTTCGGCTCGGCGCCATGTCCATGTTGTGCTGGTATTGCCTCAGAAAGGCTTCTCCCAAGTCTCTCCAGCTTCTGACTGATTCTCTCTTCAACT
Organism: Lathyrus oleraceus; assembly: GCF_024323335.1. Taxonomy (NCBI): domain Eukaryota; kingdom Viridiplantae; phylum Streptophyta; class Magnoliopsida; order Fabales; family Fabaceae; genus Lathyrus; species Lathyrus oleraceus. Next base: position 286,587,005 of record NC_066582.1, on the reverse strand, counting down.
CCATGTACCAGTCCAAAGATGCCTCAGATAGACTATCTTGGAAAAAGTACATCCACATCTTCTCATCGTCAGTGTAAGCAGAGATCTTCCTGAAGTAAGCCTGCACGTGGGTGCGAGGACAGGAGGTACCGTTGTACTTTTCGAATGAGGGTGCTTTGAACTTGTACGGGATCTTCAACCCTTCCACCAGACCCATGTCGGTCACATCAAACCCAAGTGAGTTCTGACATTCCATGACTCGGATTTTCTCAGCAAGATCATCCACTTTTCTATCCCTCTCTTCGGTTTTCACCACGTCATCGTCCTCACTGAGGAGAGTAAACATGTCCTCTTGTCTGTCAACAATCGGAGCTTGATTACGGGCTGGAGCACGGACTACCCTGGCATTAGCAGCGTCTGGAGCAATCGGTTGACCATTGATTCGAATACCCCTCAACTCTTCACCCACAACATAGTTATTGACGGGCACAACAGCAGTAGGATTATCATTGGTTGGGCCTCCCTCTGGCAGAGGTGAATTGGGTGGAGGAAGTGCAGCTTCTTGTCTCTGAACCAGAGCTCGGAGTTCTTCTTGTCCTTGCGCAACTCCTTGCATCATCGTTATGAACTGGGCCATGTTCGCCCTCATCTCAGCCAACTCAGTCTGAACCTGATCCATACTTCTTCTGATGATTGAGTCTGGTCGCGGTGCGGACGGTGATCAACAATCCTGTCTCAGTCAAAACCCAAAGTGAGAAGTCACGTCCCCAAACATGTTTGTAATGCAAGGATGATATGTGTATGATATGCATATGATGTGGATGCTATTTTATCATGAATGATCCTGAAAAGGATATGCGTATGCGAGTTAACTTTTTTTTTTATTTTCATGCATTACTATTTTTTTGGAAAATAAACATGTTATGATGCAAATGATGGAGCCAGGACTGGCAGGAACTGGCATCTGAGGAACCATCTGAAACCCCAAAGTCATCTGAGGAGCTGGCATCTGAACCCAAATCTGGAGAACTGAGTCACCATCTGAGCGAGTACCCTCAAATTCAGCCCAGGGATCCGAAATAAACGGAACCCTCTAATCAATACCAGGGTCGAACCTCCGGCGTCCAGAAATAAATGTCCAGAATTCATAGTCACCATCAGTACTGGGAGTCACCAACTGTACCTGTTAAAATGATCAATCCCGCCCCGCTCACGGGTGTCATCTAGGCCAGGGTAAGGTCGAGAGAAACGCAGCATAAATAACCTTTCGCAGAATATCATCCTGTGCACACCCGATGTATGCACCGATAATATCCCACCAGGGTCTGAACTGCTCGTGATATCAATGTTCCGCTAAGTGGCGTAATACCACCCGCTTCCCATGAATCACTCTATTCCTAAGGTTCCTAGATTTCACTCATAGCCTGGGTATTGGGCCTTTTACCTCGAGTAACTCCCACCCCAAACAGAGAAACACAGCACAACCAGCAAATGAATATGAATGAATGCAAACATTAATGCGAACAATAAATGCAAACAGTAAATGCAAATATATACAAATGAATGCAATAAAACAGTGCAAAGCAACCAAAGCCCTAACCTAGAGAGCGCTAGGAGAGACTCGCTTAGGGAAGATGGACCAGCAGAGGTCAACTTCTCTATGTCCCCAGCAGAGTCGCCAGCTGTCGCATCACGCGAAAAACCGGCGGGAAGAGAAAGAAACAACAGAGCCGCCACCGTGCGTTATTTATCCCAAAAGAGGGAAAGGAAACGCTCGAAGTAAACCTAGGAAAAAAGACATGGTCTCGCGACCAAAGAGAATGGGTTCGGGAGTCGGTTATGCGAAGGGAAGGTATTAGCACCCCTACGCATCCGTAGTACTCTACGGGATCCACGCACAAAAGGAAGGAATAATGGTTGCTAAAACACTGCTCAAACACACACACACTGGCTGAAGGAGACAAAAGAGACTGACTGAAACTGACTCGGCAGGACACAGCATCCTGGGCCTACTTAGTCTATCAGGCATAGACATCAGAGTCGAAGTAGTTCGGACTGGGGAAACGACACATGCTCGCTAGGATATCGCATCCTATGCATACGTATCTTCTCGGACGAGAGAAGAATCAGAGCATTCGTAGCTCGGCTGACACGCACACAAACAAACAAAATACACACAGGCAAACGTGGAGTCCGACTGCCAATCACTGGACTTATGTCAGCATCCGAACCTAAACACACACACACACTGGAACCCAAATGCCACTCGATGGACTTACATCGGCTTCCAAGCACACAACAACACAACAAGTTAATAGGGAGTCAGGGACTCGAGCCTATTACTGTCAAGCACACACACAAACAAACGGACAACAGGTTGCTAAGGAGTCAGGCACTCGAGCCTAGCAACTGTCAGACAACTCACACAAAAAGAAAAAGGCGCCCGGAGAGATCAGCTCAATCTCCTGCCTACATACTTCATCTGGCATGAAGATCAGGGCGATGTAGTTCCCCTACGCAGGGATAAAGGACCTAGCCTAACCAGATAACAGAGGGAGACACAACTCTAGGGAGACTACGACTCGAGCCTAGATGTTGTCATGCAAAAATCAACCCTAAGTTAAGGTTTCTAGCTAAATGGCACAGGGAGCCAGCCTATCCTAAACACGACTTGCACAGGAAGCAAGCCACACCTAACCTAACTTGCACAGGAAGCAAGGGTCTCGATTGCAATTAGGGCAAGAGAAAGGGGAGATCTCAATCACAACGAGGGCGAGAGAAGAGAATTAGTGTTAGTGGTTAGTCAAACTCGACAAGACATCGCATCTCGTGCCTACGTATCTCATCTGAACATGAGAATCAGAGTTGCCGTAGTTCGGCAAAACTAATACTGTTGGTTTGTGTTTTTTAAGTGGACAACGTCACTGCAAAATCTACCTGATGCTCGACCTTTGGAGACTTACTCACCTGTAGTAGAAGGAGTTAACGTATCCTTAAAAGGGGATGATGTTTGTTTGTGTTTTAAGAAAGCTCAAGCAAGAAAGGAAGTCCTATACGAAGGAACCGTGCTACCTTAATTGACATGCAAACGAGACTACGCGGAGTCTAACAAACCTAGGGGATACAATCACACCACACAAACACATACAGCATAAAATAAACACACCAACAAGGGGGCTCAAACATGGGTTAGGTTTTAGTCGAGGGGTCACATCAACCTCAACAAACAAACCTCTGGAATGGGGTGAATGTTGCTCTTAACCTTGCCATTAAGGTGCTAAGGTGAAGCAGATGAAAGGTGAGTGAAGATAAGACTTCACAGCTCTTATCCCTGGCCTGGGAGAGCTTAAGACAAGAATGTGTGGGTTCAGAAGGTGGGAACCCTTCTACACATTTGAAACTGACTCAACTGTACAGTTGTACAAGATCTTGGGTTTGTATCTGCAATGCATCAACACAGTGGTGTGAGCAAAGCAGAAGACACACAGAATAGCAGGGGATAGGTTGCATATCCCTTGGGTTCTGCCAATTGCCTCTTCACTTAGGAGGTCTTTGACTATGTACAGGGACAAGATTTAAACATACACAAACATTGCCTCTTAAGGAGGACTTCAGACAGTTGCCTGGCCAAGTAACAGGCCAGGTCTTCCAGACTACATGGAGATTAGAAATATACCTCAATGCAAATTGCTTATATAAGCAAAGCAAAACAAAAGTTCACAAGGAACTGAGCAACTAAAAGCACCTGAAATAGTCAAACAGATGTTAGTATGCAACTCAAATCAAAGCAAAAGGAAACAGACATTAACAGTTAATCAGAAGCAAATGAATGTGCAAGGCACAAGGCTTAAGGCTTGAGAGCCAAGCCACCTACAAAACAACAAGTTAAATAATGGTATTCAATCAAAAAGAATTGGCCTCATTGGTCATTTGTTGGTCAACCTGAAAACACAAGCTCAAAAGTGAGTAACAGGACCACTAGGGCAAGCCTAGGGTCAAAAGAGAATGAAAAAATCAAAACAGCAAAAGGCAAGCATTCAAAATCATGTTTAATCAATCAAGAAACAATTCCAATTGGGTTCACATTCATATCAATCACTATCATCATTTCATGAACAGTTTAAGTCAAAGCATTGCAAACAGAAGCTCATAGGAGTCAACAGAAAGACTTGCATCAAAAGTCAACTCAAACATTTCCAAAAATCACCAAATAAATCATGATCAATCCTAACACATAGCATGGTAAGCATGTCAAATTTCATCTCATTTGGACAAGTGGAAGGCAGTCAATGAAAATCAGAAAGTCAAAGCAAATTTGAACATGCTCAAAAAGGTCAATCAAACATGCATCAACTTAAAAAAATCATAAATCAGAGATGGTGTATGATAAATGAATGGGACTAAAACCATGGCAAAGATGAGGATGTCTAGTTATCTCATGCAAAATTTCGTGTCCATCTAATAAAATATGAGAATTTCACAAATGAAATGGCAACATGCATCACATAAGGTCAACATTTTGGTCAAACAGGGGAGAAAATCTCAAACAATTAGGAAAATGGCACAAACAATTCCACAAAAAATCACATACAAACTAGACACATAAAAGTAGGTTCATGCAAAAAATCAATTCATTTGGAGGTCAAGAAGCATGGATACAAAAATCAGCAATTTGCACATCCATGGTGTGACACGAGTTGTCACACCCTACTTCAAAAATTCACAACTCTCAAACCACATAAGATAAATTCATGATCTTTACATCAAAATAACCATGGATGAGTGTAGATTATGCACAAAAAATTTCAGATCAAATGGATAATGCATCACAATTTCACAAGAGATTTGGCAAGATGTACAAAATTTGGATACATGAACAAAACCCTAAGGCCATTTAAAATCCAATGATCATAAAAATCTGGAAAAATTATGATAAAAAAGTAGAGCTCATGATGAAGATTTAGCAAAAATTCCCATGAGAATTGGATTTAAAATGAATGATTTATGATTTTTCAAAGTTTGATGATCAAATGAAATTAAAATGGAAAAGAAATAACTTATTTTCAATGAACCATGTGCCACGGATGGCAAACTTGTAATTATCCAAGCCACTAAACTAAACACTGTCGTTTTGGACGCTGGGACGGAATAATTTTATTGGCTCATGGCAACAGTACCATGCGGAGCACGTGAATTCTGGGTAATGCATGAACAAATTAGGGTTTATCATGTACAGGAACCATGTTCATCTTCCAAAATCGAGTTACTCAAAAATTTCTCCAGAAATCAAGATTGAGCACACATAAATGAACATCAAGGCATGGCAAACACGAATCCAACAATAATTTTCATTAAAACACAACCATATGCATGAATCGAACAAGAATACAAATCATCACCAAACTTCATTTCAGCATAACTCCATAAATACATAGCCATTTTTCATGATGTAAAGCTCATTAGAATCAGCGCATTAAGATCTACACTAAGCATGGCATGGATTTGAGAAATAGAGAGATCGATTTCTTACTTGTTTTCGAAGAAAGTAATGAAACAGTTGTTGTTTGGTCTCCAATGGCTGAAACAGGTGAAGATTTAGCCTCTACAAGGTGAATGGTGAAGTTACTTTGGCTCAATGAAGCTTGGCATGGAGGTACACGATTTCTGCCATGGATGAGGTTCTGAAAAACAGTCCAGCAAAACCCTCTTACAGATGTGGAATAGGGGTTGCAATGAGCCTAAAATGATGCTTGGATGATGAAACAAACAAAGCTTGCTCGTGGTCTTTGAGAGTTTTTGACAGATTTTTGAAAATGGTCAAAATCGATTTTGAGAGCAAGTGTGAAATTTCTGTGTTTGGAGGCAGCTACTAGGGTTTAATTGTGCAGAAAAATGAGTTATATACTTCTGTTTTAACTTTCTTAATGAAGTGCTAATCAAGTTTAACTCAAATGAAGTCAATTGCTCATTTTGCTAATTTTCAAACCAAAGGCACATGGGGTGTATGCTGCACGATTTTTGGGCCTTTGGCAAGTCACAAATGATGTCCTAAACCATTCCCAATTGGCCAATCTGATGGAAATTGCTTAAATCAAAACTTCAATTTTGCACCTCACTTGAAATTAAACATGCTAGGTTCAAAAGTGCCATTTTGATTGGCAATGTTTTGGTACATGAAAGTTACATTTTTGGAAAGAGGAGGTTAAATGTGGTTTGTTGGAAAAAACCTCACCAATTTTGGCCAAATGGTTTAAGAGATATGGCCTTTTGAAGTTCAAGATTTTGTGAAAATGATTTGATCATATCTTGACAACCATGCATGGGAATTGAGAGTTCTTGGACTTTTTGGAAATGGGAGAACAAGATCTTCAACTTTCATGTTGGGCAAAAATTCATTTGAAGCTTGTATCATGATGTAAGTTTGGGATCAAGAAGTTTCCATTTTTGGCAGTTAAAATTACAGGTCCAGTTTCTATTTTTGGAAATTTTCTGATTGGCTTCAAATTCTTCAATGATATTGTCTGCCATGATATATGAGACCTATTGGGACATGAATAAGCTCTCTCAAACCAAATCCATCCATCAAAACCATAAAATCAACCACAATTGACCAAGTTTGACTTTTTAGGGTTTTTGACTGATTGTGCATTGACTGATGACCTCTGAGCCTCCAATCTTTGACCTAAACACTTCAAATGGACCTCCAAGTCATGTGAACAAATTGGGCCAACCCTAGGGCTTTGGCTCAATGAAAAACACACTTGATTGCTTGGTTGACTGATCTCTTGATCAGTTTGACCTAATTTCTTGGCTGGCTTGCACTTGAGGCAACTGGGACAATGCAATGCTATGCAGTGGACCATGATATGCTATGACCTAATATGAGAATGTATGTACAATGATAGGTGCAAATTTGAGGTGCTACAAAGGCTAATATGGGTCAGAAGGGAGAAGTTAATGGTTTTCATCTGAGTTTCTTACTGGGAGAAGCAAAGAAGAAGCTTGAAGACGGTAACCAGAGGGGTTTCAATGCTGTGTTGGCTCTTTGTGTGTATGGGATTGTCTTGTTCCCCAATGTTTCCAAATTTGTGGACATGGACGCAATACGCCTCTTCGTGTTGAGAAATCCAGTGCCGACCTTGCTAGGAGATTTCTTTCATTCAGTGCACCACAGAAATGAGAATAGAAGAAGAGGATTGTTGAATTATTGTGCGCCTTTGTTTTATAAGTGGTTCAGTTCTCACCTATCCAAATCAGGAGCGTTCGTTGATGTCAAGGACTCGTTGAGTTGGTCGAAGAGATTGATGGGGTTAAGAGCTGAAGATATTTCTTGGTGGTCCGACCGGAGCTTGCTTCGGGCAGATATTATTCACAGTTGTGGGAACTTCCCAAATGTTCCGTTGGTAGGAAGAAGAGGAGAAATCAACTATAATCCTTCTCTAGCAGTTAGACAGTTTGGATGTGCTTTAAGAACTCCGCCTTTGGAAAAGGATGTGGGAGAATCTCTGTTTTTCCATTCTTCGCCTGATTTGACTGTATCCCGTAAGGCAGCTGAGGCCTGGCTCAAGGTGATCAAGAGGGGAAGAACTATTCTTGGAAAAGGAGATTGTAGAACTTACCCTCAGTATGAAGAGTGGCTTCAAGGAAGAGTCGAAGAGTTTGGTCTGCCGTTCCCTATTGAAGAACCTTTGTATCCACCTACTCCTGAGCAGTCAACAATGGTGAGCCGAGAGGAGTATGACAAATTGAAAATGCCATGGAGGAACTTCAAACCAAGAACTCAGAGTTAAGTGAGAAGTTGCAAGACTGTATGCATCAATTCCATGAAGCAGAATATCAGAAGGGGGAAGCCGTCAGATTGCAAAAGGAAGCAGAGAGGAAATTTGCTGTGGAAGTGGACTTCTTCAGGAAGACAGATGAAGCCTTGAGATCATCCAGTTCTGAGTTGAGGCGAGTCAAGCAGCAGTTAACGGATGCTCATGGTAAATTAGCTGGGTGGCAAGAGCAACGAGATGCATTTTCAGCTTCTCGGAAGGCAAAGGAGGAGGAGACGGTAGCCGAACTGACTGGTCAGATGGAGAAATTGAAGACTTTGCTGAAGGGGAAGAACAATGAGCTTATGTGCGCCCGTTCTACTAATGGCTACATCACAGATCAACTCAATGAGGCTCGAGGACAGATTGAAGAACTCAGGGTGCTGGCAGGTCTGAAGAAATCCAGACTTGAAGAGGTATTCGGAGAAGATGATGGGAATTACTACAGAGAGCACATCAACGAACTGGATGGGATCATTCACAAGAGGAATCTGCTTATCCGGCGTTTGACAGAATCTCCAGATCATCCCGACACGGTGGCATTACTGGATGAAGTAAGGAGCAGTCCTTATGGGTTGTATACAGGAGGCTGATTCCTGATTTCTGTTCCTCGCTTTACTTATCGCTTTGTTGCTGTGTAGTGATGATCCACAGGCTTGTTGTGGGGATCCTCTTTTGATGTACTTTTGGCTAAGGCCCCTTTCCCGGAACTCATTTGTATGACGGTTTCCCTTTATTGCATCTTGATCTCAGAAGTTTATCCATGACTCAGTCTTCTTGCACTATTCGCCTGATGTGAGACTGGAATCAAGGGGGTAGAACGCCTTTTGGATTTGATAAACATGTCATTGCATTTACATATTCATTGTCATATCTTGCATAACAGGTACCGCTGCGGTGTTCTCATACTATTTGGTATCCCACTAGCAGGATAGCTGACTCAGGCATTCACCGATACGGTACCCGAAGGAATCAACAGAGAACGATGGAAAGCCTACAAGCAGAGCTCGCCGAGATGAAGATTCGCATGAATCAATTCATGGATTTGGTTCAAGGGGTGGCTCAAGGACAGCAGGAGCTTAGATTGTTGGTGCAGAGGAATCCCGCCACTACTCAACCAGAGACGTTGGATGATCCTCCAGCTGGAGAGGCCAATGGTCCCAATGGACCGGGGCCTATCCCGATCCCGCATGTCAACCTAGATCAACAACCCATTCATGATGGTCAGGATGATCAGTTCCCCTTGCTTCAGGAGGACTTTGGCATGGGCCATGGCATGGGCCCCATGTTTAGAAGATTGGAAGAGAGGTTGAAGGCAGTGGAAGGATAGAATCCTCTGGGAGTAGACGTTGCTGACTTGGGGCTGGTCCCAGGTGTGAGAGTGCCGCCGAAATTCAAAGTCCCGGTCTTTGACAAATACAATGGCAGCTCTTGCCCCAAAACTCACGTGCAAGCCTATTTCCGTAAAATGGTTGCATACTCTGATGACGAGAAGCTACTCATGTACTTTTTCCAGGACAACCTAGCTGGGGCATCCCTGGAATGGTACATGAGGCTGGATAGAGCCCACATCCGCTGCTGGAGGGATTTGGCGGAGGCTTTCGTGAAGCAGTATCAGTATAATGCAGACATGGCTCCAGACAGAACTCAACTTCAGAATCTGTCTCTTAAAAGCAATGAGTGCTTCAGGGAATACGCTCAACGCTGGAGGGAGATAGTTTCCCGTGTTCAGCCTCCTATGTTGGAAAAGGAAATGGCCAACATGTTTATGAACACTCTGCCCGGACCTTACTTGGAGCGTCTGGTGGGGTGCAATGCCTCCAACTTTGCTGATGTGGTCTCTACCGGAGAGAGGGTGGAGAATTACCTGAAGACCTGCAAGATCCAAAATGGAGTTGGATCCTCATCGGGGGTGAAGAAGCCGTTCATTCAGGGACAGAAGAGGAGAGAAGGGGATGCAAATGCCATATATTCTTATCAAAACAGGGATAACCGGAGGAATAACTTTCAGAATTATCATCAGCAACCGTATGTTGCGGCTGTGACCATTCCAGCTGCAGCACCACTACAACAACAACAACCACAGCTTCAACCAGCTTAGTACCAACAGCAGCAACAACCGGGTAACAGACCCTCCTATCAACAGAGGCAAAGGATGATGGACCGGCATTTCGACACCCTTCCAATGTCGTACGCTCAGTTGCTTTCTAGTCTTCAACAACTACAACTCGTGCAATTGCGTACTCTGGCTCCTCCTGTTGGTAGACTTCCGGTGGGTTACGACGCCAACGCTAGGTGTAGCTTCCACTCTGGGGCACCTGGCCACAATATTGAGAACTGCAAAGCTTTTAAGCACGTAGTTCAAGACCTCATAGATTCAAAGGCCATCGACCTTGCACCGGCTCCGAATGTCGTCAACAATCCCATGCCGCAGCATGGTGGTGCGAACGTTAACATGGTAGAAGGAAAAGCCAAGTCCATTAAGGATGTGTTGAAGTTGAAGACTCCATTGTTGGATATCAAAGGATGCTTGCTGAAGATCGACGTTTTCCCCGGTTGTGGGAAGGGTTGTTTGGATTGTGCTACTCAGGGTGGAGATTGTTTGAAGTTACAGCAGGGTATCCAGGCCTTGCTCGACAAAGGTATCCTCCAGGTTGAAGATTTGTCTGTCCAAGAGTCTGTGGAAGGGGTTGAGAAAGAAGTGTTTGAAGATGCTACTGATGAATTCGCAGATGTTGTTCCTATTGATTCTGTGATCCATGATGATGTTGTCGCTGATATTCCAAACATGGAGTTTGATTCTGATGTACTTGCTGAACTTGATTCCGATGGTTCGGATGTGTGTACTTCAACGCCTCAGACTCGTCAGGGGCCGATTACTTTCTCCAGCGCTGGCATCATTCAGTATGGCCAGATATCAGCAATCAATGAAGGAGATGGGGATAGTGATTGCGACATTGACAACTGGGTGCGTCCGAGGATCCTGGGTGAAGTCATCAACAACTGGTCTTCTGAGGAGATTGTCCAAGTCACTTTTCCGAAGGAGTAATTTTCTTTGTTTATTCATGCATGTCCAAGTCTGACGTTCCGCCCAGGGCGTAATGACTCATTGTAGGGCTCATCTATGTGACACTTGCATTTTTTATCATAAATAAAGGACGTCTTTTTGCATTCAAATATTTTGTTCCCTGTCTTTCTATTTTTGCAGTTTTTCAAAATAAAAAAAAATGGCAATGTTTTGTTTAGTTTCCACTTTTTTATTTCACACTCATAAGCACATACCATCACCCATGTAGATGCACGTCACCGGATCCTATTGATAACGGTTCTGCTATGGCTCGCTTCGACTTTGAAAATCCAATCTTTCAAGCTGAAAAAGAGGGTGATGAAGACTGTGAACTCCCCGAAGAACTTGCCAGGTTCTTAAAACAGGAAGAAAGGATCATTCAACCGCACCAAGAGTCTGTTGAAGTAATTAATCTCGGCACCGAGGACGCCAAGAGAGAAATCAAGATAGGGGCTGCTTTGGAAGACAATGTGAAGAAGGGGTTGATTGAATTGCTGCAAGAGTATGTTGACATCTTCGCTTGGTCTTATCAGGACATGCCAGGGCTTGACACAGACATTGTGGTACATCGCTTGCCGCTCAAAGAAGATTGTCCTCCGGTCAAGCAGAAGCTCAGAAGAACAAGACCAGAGATGGCTGTCAAGATAAAGGAAGAAGTGCAAAGGCAGTTGGATGCAGGGTTTCTAGCAGTCACCAATTACCCGCCATGGGTTGCAAACATCGTCCCAGTACCTAAGAAGGATGGAAAGGTACGGATGTGTGTCGACTACCGGGATCTGAACAGAGCTAGCCCTAAAGATGATTTCCCATTACCCCACATCGATGTTTTGGTGGATAATACAGCTCAGTTCTCGGTATTCTCCTTCATGGATGGCTTTTCTGGCTATAACCAAATCAAGATGGCACCAGAGGACATGGAAAAGACAACTTTCATAACCCCATGGGGCACCTTCTGCTACAAGGTGATGCCGTTTGGTCTGAAAAATGCCGGAGCAACATATCAACGAGCTATGGTGACTCTGTTCCATGATATGATTCATCATGAAATCGAGGTTTATGTTGATGATATGATTGCCAAATCTCAGACGGAAGAAGAACATCTGGTGAATCTGCAGAAACTGTTTGAGCGTTTGAGGAAATTCAAACTGAGGCTTAATCCGAACAAGTGCACTTTCGGGGTGAGATCGGGAAAATTGCTGGGTTTTATTGTTAGCGGAAAAGGGATTGAGGTGGATCCTGACAAAGTGAAAGCAATACAGGAAATTCCTGAGCCAAGAACAGAGAAGCAAGTCTGTGGTTTCTTAGGGAGGTTGAATTACATTGCAAGGTTCATCTCTCACCTAACAACCACGTGTGAGCAAATTTTCAAATTGCTGAGGAAAGATCATGCTATCAGGTGGGATGAAGATTGTCAAAGGGCTTTCGAGAAGATAAGAGAGTATTTGCAGAATCCTCCTATCCTTATGCCTCCAGTCCCAGGGAGACCGCTGATTATGTACTTGACAGTACTTGACAATTCTATGGGTTGTGTTCTCGGTCAACACGACGAGACAGGTAGGAAAGAACATGCCATCTATTACTTGAGTAAGAAGTTCACAGATTGCGAGTCGAGATACTCAATGCTTGAGAAGACATGTTGTGCACTTGCATGGGTGGCTAAGCGATTGAGACAATACATGCTGTCTCACACAACCCTACTGATCTCCAAGATGGATCCAGTCAAATACATATTCGAGAAGCCAGCCCTCACCGGAAGGGTGGCTCGTTGGCAAATGGTACTTACAGAGTACGATATCCAGTATCCATCCCAGAAAGCCATCAAAGGGAGTATTCTGTCAGACTATCTTGCTCAGCAGCCGATTGATGATTATGAGCCGATGAAGTTTGATTTTCCAGATGAAGACATCATGTTCCTCAAGATGAAAGACTGTGAAGAGCCAGTTGTTGAGGAGGGACCTGATCCAAACGAAAAGTGGACTTTGTTGTTTGATGGGGCTGTCAATGCTAGAGGAAGTGGAATTGGCGCTGTCATTACTACTCCGAAAGGTGCCCACATGCCTTTCACCGCTCGTTTGACTTTTGAGTGCACAAATAATGAAGCTGAGTACGAGGCCTGTATCTTGGGTATTGAGCAAGCCATTGATTTGAGAATCAAGACTCTGGACATCTTCAGAGATTCGGCTCTGGTGATCAATCAAGTGAATGGTGATTGGAATACTCTCCAGCCCACTCTGGTCCCCTACAGAGATTACACAAGAAGACTGTTGACTTTCTTCACAACAGTAAAATTGTATCATATACCTCGTGATGAGAACCAGATGGCAGACGCACTTGCTACTCTATCCTCCATGATCAAGGTAATTCGTTGGAACCATGCTCCCAGGATCGATGTGATGCGCCTTGACAGGGCCGCATATGTGTTCGCTGCTGAACTGGTAGTCGATGACAAGCCCTGGTATCACGATATCAAGTGCTTTTTGAAGAATCAAGAGTACCCTGCAGGGGCATCCAACAATGACAGAAAGACTTTGAGAAGATTGGCAGGCAGTTGCTTCTTGAACAAAGACGATGTGTTGTATAAGAGGAACTTCGACATGGTTTTGCTCAAATGCGTGGACAGACACAAGGCGGACATGTTAATGCAGGAAGTTCATGAAGGTTCCTTCGGTACTCATGCCGGCGGACATGCAATGGCTAAGAGATTGTTGAGAGCGGGTTATTATTGGATGACCATGGATTCAGATTGCTTCAAATATGCTCGGAAGTGTCATAAATCCCAGATTTATGTTGATAAGGTGCATGTACCGCCAAATCCTCTAAATGTGATGACTTCGCCGTGGCCGTTTGCTATGTGGGGCATTGACATGATTGGAAAGATTGAGCCGACTGCTTCCAATGGGCATCGCTTCATCCTTGTTGCCATCGACTATTTCACCAAGTGGGTCGAAGCAGCGTCGTTCGCAAATGTCACCAGGCATGTGGTTGCCCGTTTTATCAAGAAAGAAATCATTTGCCGCTATGGGATTCCCGAAAGAATCATCACTGATAATGGTTCTAATCTCAACAACAAAATGATGAAGGAGTTGTGTCAGAACTTCAACATTCAGCATCACAATTCTTCCCCTTACCGCCCTAAGATGAACGGTGCTGTTGAGGCGGCAAATAAGAACATAAAGAAGATTGTGCAGAAGATGGTCGTCACGTACAGAGATTGGCATGAGATGCTACCCTTCGCCTTGCATGGGTACCGAACTTCAGTACGTACATCGACCGGGGCAACCCCTTACTCCCTTGTGTATGGTATGGAAGCAGTCCTACCTGTCGAAGTGGAGATTCCTTCTCTAAGAGTCCTGTTGGATGTCAAGTTAGACGAAGCCGAATGGATCCGGACAAGGTTCAATGAGTTGAGTCTTATCGAGGAGAAGCGAATGGCAGCCATTTGTCATGGGCAGTTGTATCAGAGTCGGATGAAGAGAGCCTTTGATCAGAAAGTGCATCCTCGTTGTTTCCAAGTCGGAGATTTAGTGTTGAAAAGGATCCTTCCTCCTCAGACAGATCACAGGGGCAAGTGGACTCCTAACTATGATGGACCGTATATTGTCACCAAGGTTTTTGATGGTGGGGCCTTAATGCTTGCAACTATGGATGGTGAAAACTTCACTTCCCCTGTGAACTCAGACGCAGTTAAAAAATACTTCGCATAAAATAGACCCGCTGGACAGTAAAAAGAATAGTCCAGGCAAAAATGGGCATCCCGACAAACCAAGAAAATGAAAAGGTTCGGGCAAAAATTAGGGATTAAAAATGAAAAGATCGTACACCCAGTAAGTTGAAAACCTGAAAAGGCAACTTAGGCAAAAATGGGTATCCCGGTGGATTGAAAACCCGAAAAGGGCGATCCAGGCAAAAGTTAGGGATTAAGCGAATGGCTGCATTCTGAGTTAGTTCTGAATCTCATCTCGTGTCGATGACTGGAAATTTTCGGAAGGTAGGAAACGGTCCAATCACCTTTTCAGAAGGCTGATCATCTGGAGGATCTTGAAGACAGGCAAGTCATAGCAGAAGTGGAACCCAATGGAAATCCATTTCACATTGCCGTTAGATTAATTTCTGTTTTTATCTTTTGTGCGATTACCTCTTTCCAGGGATTGCTTCCTGATGTAAATGCCTATTCGGAGGCCATTCAATCAATAAAATCATGTTATCTAGTATATCTCTGTTTTCATTTTCATTTTACTGTTTTGTTTGCGAAAATGACGTCCGAATTTTTGATAAACATTGCATCATGACACATAAGGGCTTTACAGGTACATGCTTAATAAACGTTTAAAATTGCTGTAAATTTTAAGTGCTTTGGATCGTCTATTCAAAACAGGTACCCTCAGGGCATTTCCTTAAAATCCCCTGCAGATGATCGTGAACATCTTCTCCAGTGAAGTCGCCAACAGACGAATTCGGTGTCTTATACCTGCAGAGCTGATCAGAGTGTTGGATTCTTCAATCCTCAGTAGTGTTGGATTCTTCCCCAAGCGTTTGTTTCAGGACACACACTCCCCAACAGAGTTGACAGTGCCAGACTGTATCTTCCCAGCAGAAGTGGCTGCTCCTTAAAGTTCGATGCTAGATCGATAATCCCAATGCCAGATCCATGGTTTCTTTCCTTGAAGCAGAACCTCGGTACCGTATCAGTGTTTGCTTCCCCTGCTGAGTCATCTCTCGCAGATCGTGGTTGCCAGAACCATTGTAGCTTTCCTCAGCAGCAAGCTTCCAATGCCATTCTCTCCCCAATCAGAGTCTCGGTATTTTGTTATGGCCAGAACACCGCATGGCTAGTCATCTCCCCACAGAGTTCATTGTGGTGTGTATCTCCAAGCAGCCTTGCCAGAGTCCAGAAGATGGTGATCATTTCCCCAGCAGATCCCCTTGCTTCAGCTTGGCATTCTACCCAGCATTTCGCATCCCTGCATGTAGAATCATATTGCATTGCATCCTTCCAAATCGCGTAGCATTTCCATTTTTATGGAGCATTACGCCATTGAAAAATTCAAACATACGCATGTAAGCATAAAACATTCTCGGTATCCCAAGTGATAAGCTAGAAGTTGTTTCCAGTACTCAGACTAAAAATTGTTCATGACTTACCTTTGTTATCCCCAGCAAGTGTCATTGGCCCATGCGCCGCCTCTATTACCGTTCCCTATTTCTGCCGATGCTGACAAGCATGAAGTTTCCGGGTATTCAGACCGAAGTGGCGTTCAGGACAATTTTCCGATGTTCAGATCGAAGAAGTTTCTGACATTCAAGTCGACGTAACTTGTGGCATTCAGGCCAATTTTCCAATGTTCAGATCGAAGAAGTTTCCGACATTCAGGTCGACGCAACTTGTGGCATTCAGGCCAATTTTCCGATGTTCAGATCGAAGAAGTTTCCGACATTCAGGTCGACGCAACTTGTGGCATTCAGGCCAATTTTCCGATGTTCAGACTGAAGTGGCGTTCAGGCCAGTTTTCCGGTATCCAGACCGAAGTGGCGTTCAGGCCAGTTTTTCGGTATCCAGACCGAAGTGGCGTTCAGGCCAGTTTTCCGGTATCCAGACCGAAGTGGCGTTCAGGCCAGTTTTCCGATGTTCAGATCGAAGTCCTTTCCAGTATTCAGACCGATGAGCGACATTCAGGCCATGGTTATTTCTATGTTACCATTTATTTTGGTATCCAGTTTAACATTCCTTTTCGGTATTCAGACGGACTTTCACCGTACCAGACGGGTTCTTCTTTCAAGACCACCTCTTTGCCGATTCTGACAGGCATTGTTACTTCACTTCACTTCGGTGCAAATTTTTGGCCTTTTATTGTATTCAATCCCTTGATACCTCGAAAATGCGAAAGTCGCTGCTATCTTCTTTTCGGGTCTCCAGTTGATTGAATAGGGGCAGCTGTAACACCCCAAAATTTGCCCTCCTCATTCATGCATTCATTTTTTAGGTCATTTAGCATTTCATATCACATTGCATCATGTCAATCAGAATTAGCTCCAAGAAGCTCGAACATCATCCAGGGCACTTTGTGGGTTCTATTTAGATGATCAATCAACACAAGGAAAATACTTGAGGTACTACCAACAGGTCCAAATGGGGCCTATTCACCGTGCAAATCGCCAAGATGGAAGAAGCAAGAATCTGCTGCTGAGCTGTCATGCTCGCTAGGCGAACAGGTGTTTCGCCTAGCGAAGAGCACTGTCATGCTCGCTAGGCGAGCAGATCCTTCGCTAGGCGAAGGGCGCGCATTTCAGAAAATAACAGAAAAGCTTTGGGCCTCAGCTGCCCTCGTTTGAGCCCACTACCCACGAAAATCAGTCTATAAATACTGAAGTTTCAGTAGAGGAAAGGACACTGGGAGTTTCACTGGAGTTTAACCGAAGAAAGATCTTGAGAGAAGGAGACCTAGGAACTACTCTGCAGCAATCTTCAGGCAGCTCTGAGAAGTTCACTCCGATTCACACGCTCTTTTGCCTCCGCCTCACGCAAACCCTAACAGAGCTTTGCAAATCCAGCCGTGCCATTCGATGGGTCTCTCTCATCAGGTATGCCTTTGTTCCTACTACTCTATGCCTTGAATTTGAATACTATGAATGCATGAGGTAACATCAGGTTTTGCACACGGGTTTATATTTGTGTATGAATATGTGAATAATGACTTGAATGTTTAATAATTTCGTTTCTGAGAGGAATGACATAGGGTTTGGAGTCCTTAAAATCGTACTGTTATCATTGAAAAATCCAAAACCCGCAGGCGCTCGCTAGCCGCTTCGCTAGGCGAGCACGCAGCGACGCTTCGCTAAGCTTTCGCTAGGCGATACAGTCGCGAATGTGACAGTATTCGCTTTTCGTTCTGTTTTGTTCTCATCTGTCTTGTGTTGCCATGGCATTGTTTTCTCTTGATTTCATCCTGTTTGCCTAACCCTTTTGTCGAGTTTTTGTGAGGGCTCACGTACTCTTGCAGGGATACCATCTGGAGGTTTATTCCGATTACCCGTACTGATTGATTTTCTTTGGTGGTGTTAGCTTGGGAGGATCTCAGGGTTGCTAATCCTTTAATTGCTGTAACTTCGGATCTTTATCTGTGTGGTAATTTTTTCCCCTTTCTCGTACTTTACCGCTTTCCTAGCTGGAAGACCTCGATAGGAGGCAATGTTTGAGCCCCTTGGTGGCATTTTACTTTAAGATACATGTTTTGTGTGGTGTGATCGTTTCCCCAATAGGATGCGAGGCTTCGTATAGTCTCCCATTTGCATGCCAATTAAGGTAGCACTGATCCTTCACCTAGGACTTCCTTTTTGCATGCGCGTTCCTACAACGCAAACAAACCCTAACACCTCAACGCACGTTTACTCCTTCTACTACAGGCGAGTAAGTCTCCAAAGGTCGAGCATCCGGTAGATTACGTAGTAACGTCGTTCGTCCAAAACCCGCTCCATAACCCCGTAGTTAGCCGAACTACGATCTGCTCTGATTCTCATTCCAGATGAGATACGTAGGCATAAGACGCGATGTCTTAGCGAGCACACATCCCCCAACCTATAGGTCAGCCGAGCTACGAAGACTCTGATTCTCATATTCAGATGAGATACGTATGCAGTGGATGCGACATCCGCGCGAGTCATTTTCGTTTAACCTTTTTTTTAGTAAATAGTACATTAGATAACCCATACCCTTTAGACAAGAACCACACAAGTGGATCCCGTAGAGTACTACGGATGCGTAGGGGTGCTAATACCTTCCCTTCGCATAACCGACTCCCGAACCCAAGATTTGGTTGCGAGACCCCGTCTTGTCCTTTCCTTTCTCAGGTTTACTTCGAGCGTTTCCTTTCCCTCCTTTGGGATGAATAACGCACGGTGGCGACTCTTCTGTCATTTTCTTCTTCGCCGGTTGTTTTTTCGCATACTGTATTTTTCAGGTTGCGACAACCATGTTAAAGTTGAAGCTAGGTTCAATCAAAGTGTTGTTTAAAAAAAGTATTTTCAACATTTAGCATTGACATAAGACTCCATTCTACGCCATATTGTACAGTTTCGTTTCAAAACAGTGTATACAGCACATTGGAAATGAGCTAGAAAGAGTAAAATTTGTTGGTGCCAACCAAGATTGTCGTTCCTTTTTGGATTGACTATATTTCACAAAACAACAACATGGAGAAGTGTTCAAGTTTGCCGAGCTACTTCAAGGTGATTTTTTGGTGCAGAAGGGACACATGTTAGGCGTGATGTGTCAACATGTGGGTACGACATCTAGGCATTTCTCAACAGGCCGGATTATTGCGTTTTCGAATAAATTTTTTGTTGAAGATTCGGTTAGATTTTATTGATTTTATTTAGAAATATAATTATATTATTTGTTGGACAACTATGAAGATCAAATCAGATTTAAATGTGATTTAAATTTGAATTTGAAACAAACCAAATCATATCTTTCTGTTTGAGATATTTATGGAACAAATCATATTCAACGGATTTTGCAAAGATTCTGGACGAAATTAAATTAAAGATCCTAGGAGAAAGGCCCATAATATTTTTGTTATATAAGGAGCTCAAAACCTACATTGGAAAGCTCGCAATACGTCGAAGATCTCTAAAGTGTTAGTGTTTCTTTAGATTCCTTGTTATTGTTGTATGTACATAACACTATGTTTCTGTAACTTGGCATAGTTGTAGGATTGTATAGTTGAGTTATACATTAATATTCAACATTGATGATTGAGTTATAATCTCAAATCACAGGTTGTGTGATTGAGAAGAAAGTGAGTATGTTCTCACATTTAGGAGGAGTCCTAAATAGAAATTTATTAGGTAGTGTTAGGAAGAGGCATTGAACAACATAGAGTTTGTTGATTCATATAAAACTAATTGTACCAAACTATTAATAGTTAATTTCCTTTCTTGGGTTGGAAGTCAACCTTCCATATGTAGGTGTTGTTGCATACGTAATGAAGTTTATTTTATGCTATATCATCTTGTACAATTGAATCTATGTGATTGTGGTGTTTCATTTTTAACTTATCAAACTAGTTGTCTAAGACATCGCATTCAACATTTGTCCCTTGAGGACCAAAATTTCAATTGACATTAGATCAGACATCCCAGCCTCTTAGATGATCTCCAAGGAAGATACATTATGCTCAAATGGAGACAAAGTAAGATGGAGGATCATTTAACAAAACACCTATTTTGGATGACACCAACTATGATTATTGGAAGTCCATAATGGTTACCTTAAAGTGTATTCATAAAAGTGTTTCAATGTTTTATATGAGATGTTATATGAATAAATTAGTGATAAGTTGATACTTTATATAGATTTATTTTATATCATTGTTGGATTATCTTCTTCCTCTTCAATTAAAGGAGTTGTTGAGATCTTGTATTATTGTAGCAGACTATTTTGTGTCCATAACACTCGTAAAAAATCTTGTCGCATATAATGTTCTATCTTTTGTCATACAAAAGTTGTACCATTTGTACCTTTTGTACTATTGCTAAGTTGTTTTTTATTGTAAAACCCTATATAGAAAAGATCGATGAATGCATAAATGTTTAGTTGGAAAATGTATGTGTGTAGATTAGGGTTCTTTGATTTCAAAACAAAATTTTCATCAACACTTTTGCAGGAACTAATGTATAGATTTTTTTAGAGGTTTATTATGGTATGGTGTTATTGGAAATAAAATGGTGATGCAGAAGCATGTAGGTGGAGACACTAATCGGCTCTCCCAAAGAGAATTCTCTCAACGTAGTTGAAGCATCCCCCCATCAAAACTAGCCACTCTAAGGGTGTTAGACGGTGGAGCCCGAAGACGTCTACCTCGATCCAAGTCATACCTTAGGGGAATGAGCGGAGATCCCACCCTTGGTCAAGTATGGTCCTCTGTGACATAGAGCACTCTACTCAACGTAGTTGGCACCCCCCCCCCCCCCCCCCCCCCCCCCCCCCCCCCTTAGAAACTAGCCACTCCAAGGGCGTTAGGCGATGGAGTCCAGAGACTTCTACCTCAATCCGAGTATACCTCGGGGGTAGAAACGAGGATCCTATCCTTCATCGGGGACGATCCTCTATGATGAGGAGCGCTCATCAAACAAAACAGTGAAACAATGAAAGTTAAATACAACAAAGAAATTCAAGAGTGTTATCGCACATGCCATGCATGTCGGACTACAACAATTAATTTCTCGCAACACAAAGCATGCAAAAAAGAAATTTATTGGTGTTGTCACTGATGCCACCCACGTGCGACTACCATAATCAATTCCCCACATCCTAAAGCACAAAGTTAGGGGTATTGTCGCAACCACCGCACACATGCGACTAGAATAATAAATTCCTTAGGCAGTAACAATCCTAGTGATGTCCAATAAACTTTAAGGAAATACCTCATAAGTTTGCACAGAATCTAGAACTCTGCACTCGAGATCATAAAAATATAACTCATGTAGGTAAAAGTGCAATTCGTTCTAAAAATATATACATATATTTTTCCATTACAAAAATACTTTACATACAGTACACATAAAATAAGGGGGAGCGATAGAGCTACCCCTACAAAGAGACGACCTCCCCATCTTTGAGCATTTGATCTGAGCGAACCTGCTCCCTTGAGATACACATAGCATGATGGAAATGCTCCACTTTCTACAAGGTGTTTTCAAAATACTGCAAAGCCTCCCCCAAGGCTGGCGTTCATACAATCAACCAAATTTTGAGTCAGAGAAACATTCTCAAGGCCCAAAGACTCAAATTCCCTTTGAGCTGCTGAAGAAAGATGCTTGAACAAATGACAAAATGCCTTAAACAAAAGCCATGGACTTATCCTTCCTTACTACACCCCTCACTAGATGGGTCACCTGGTCAGTAAGAGAGCCAAGGAGACCTATGGGGCATAAAGCATCACTTACTCCATTAAGAGAGGTAAAAGATGCTTGTATATTTTACAGGTATGCATCCCATTGGAGCGTCAAGCTATAAACACTTTCTTCCAGGAAATGATTATCCTCACGTTGTTGGTAAGACCAAATAACATATCAACGACTGGATCCATCGAGGTCCAAAGCAGTCGAAGTGCGTTGGGTATACCGCACCAGAGTCGCCAATTCTTCATCCAAATTAGGACCAAACAAATTGGCAAAACATGAACAATCTTCCTCCAAAGGAGGAACGTGACGTTCCTTAAAGGAGCGCAAGCCCGACACAACCAACGACTTAAGAATTGGAGGACCTGAAACATTTAACGACCTCTAAAGAATAGGAAAATCTGAGGCACTACCAGAGGGCTCCAAAGCAACAGAAAGACATGTTATAGTTCCTCTTGGCCATATTCCCCACCTTAAAATACAAAGAACTACTTTATTCATCACTGAATTTGCACACAATTAGTAATTAATACGTCAAGAGTGAGCTGACCGAAAGCAAAAAATCCAAAAGCCTATATTCTTACAAAAAATAATATTCCTTTGTTCATCGGTATGGGCCACCACCATAAGCATAGTATCGATGAGGCATTTAAAGCATTCTCGGACGAACTCATCCTAGGGAATACCGCCCCAAGAAAACCCAAGTCTTTGACGAGACTCATCAACCGCTTCTTCTAGTATAAAAGTCTTCCTCAAAAAGATGTTCCTCTTTGTACACATACACCCTGTTTCCCATGAGGAAATGACGTTCGGTCTAGCACTTGGGGAACAACTCAATAGATCTGCTATTCACTCCATTCCCAATAACACAAATTATTGCATAAGGCTCTGGGTGGATAAGGGTAATCAGAAAGAACCGATCTTCAAAATATTGTAGATCCTCCAAGAAAGCCCTAAAGCTCTGAATGGTTGACCCTAGAGAAACTAAACCTCTACCCAGTGTCCGAGACACATGGTCGCGATGAACTTTAAAGAGATGAAAGAAAAGAGTCAAAAAAGGTTTCCCTTCAAATATTCGCACCAATGCTGAAAGACTTTCACATACACTCAACTCGTAGGATGAAGTTGTTATAGAGCTGTAAGACCCCAATTTTGACCCTAAGATCCCTCATGATATTCTCATCATGTGCACTAGCATTTGGATCACACCTTGGCATCCTCCTTACCCCTCATTCATTGGGTTTGCATTGGGAGAGATCACCAAGCACCATTTGATTGTATCATACTTCATTCTTCTTTATTTAATAACCAAAATACCAAAAATATGTCATTGTATAGCTTAACTCTTTTCTAGGTAGTGCACATGCTCATTTATGCTCTATCAAGCTCATATATAGGGTTTGAGACTCTCAATGCAAGGAGCTCAATCAAGAATTAGTCTACATTGTCTCTAAGTATCATATATGAATCCCCATGATCTTCACATGTTATTATGATCAAGAAATCATCAAGATTTTGGAATTGGTTTGCCTTGGAAACCCTAATTCATTTGGGTATCTTATGTAACTTCTTCAACAAGTTTCTTCAACAATTGATCAAATATTTCAAGGGATACTTCATATTTACATCATCTTATGCATATATGATCCTTCATGAGTTCCAAAAGTCAAGAGAATATCAAGCTAGCAACTTGGTTCGTGGTGGTTGACCAGAGAAAGTCAACTAATCAAAATTGGGGTTCCCTAGACCCTATCTCCTACAAGTTTTGTCATATGAAAATGATTCCAAGGGTAAATTTACTATAAATGACATTCCAAACAACTTTCATTTTGAAGTCAAGATATAGTTTTGATTGGAAATTCATTTTTTATGGTGAAAGATTATTGGTCATTTTGTCTAAACCCTAATTTGGAGGTCAACTTCCCAAGACCATAACTTGCTCATTTTTTATGAGATGAAAGTTATTCAATTTTCATGATCAAATTCAAGATGTCTACTTCAAATTTGATGTTTGGAGGAAGTGAAAATTCAATTTTTAAATGCATGTGATATGAGGAAACATTATAGGTCATTTTGGGCCAATACCATTGAACAAGTGATTTTCCTCAACTTCTAAAATTCATAACTCCTTCGTGTTAAATTCAAATGAGGTCAAATTTGTGATCAATTTTAATTACTTTGAGAGAGATATAACTTTTATGAAGTAACATTTCTAATTTGAAGCCCATAGAAAAAGTTATCCAAGGTGGAAGAAGTGAACATATGGCTTGATACTTAGAATTTTTTTTGATATGTTTGATTTTCCAAACTTCCACCTCAAAATTCATCATGATCCAAGATTCAAATGAAAAAGTTTTCAACATGAAAGTTGTTCCTCTTAATCTAACCTTTCCAAAAAGTCCAAATTAATCTCATTTGGACAAAGAATGAATAACTTGCGCATGGCTTAAAGTTGAAGGACCATTTGGAAGATTTGAAGTTCCACTTTCCATACACGAATGCATGGCCTTTCCACATGCCTTCAGCATTGCTTACACTCATTTTTGGACCTAAATGCATCATTACATGGGCCTATCACACACCCATGCATCCATGCAAAGAATATTGCTATTTTTGGAATTTTGAAAGAAGTGTGCAATTATCAATCACTTGGCCTATAAATAGAGTCCCTCTTGCTCAGAATTATGGACCCTGGCGCGCAAACTTTGAATCAGTAACCATAAACCCTCACATTCAAAGGATAAGCTTGGTGATTTTCATTGAAAATTGAGTTTGAATCTCTCATCTGTTTTGAGATTGAAACTCCAAGAGTCCGTCACTTTTCTTGATGCATTTCCACTCCATTAAGCATTTGAAGCAAGGCCAAGGACAATTGAGAGCCAGATCGTGTCCATCTGAACCTACATTGAAGGTGATTTTCAGAATTTTTCATCTCTTTGATTCTCACTCAATTCTCCATTATTCTTGTTGATTTTTGGTTGTCTAAGGTCCTACCAATATAGGCAACAAGATTGAGTTACTTAGAGGTCAAATCGAAGCAACTCAGATCATGATCCTCAAAATTCAACTCCCTGTATCTTTCTATATACTTGAAGTTAGATGAAATTAAGGCCACATTCGAGCTCCTGAGCATTTTTACTTTAAATTCATGTCCTCCTTTTTTATTTTGGTGATGGTTGAAGGTGGACCAATCCGGTGAGGTCCACCGGAGAAGAAGACCGGAGCTCTGGCTCCAGCGGTGTGTTGGCACGATTCTGAACCACATGATCATTCTATTTTGTTTTAATTTGGTGCATCCAAAGTGATTACCACGTGTGTGGAACATTTGACATGGAGTATGGTGGAACACGCGCTCAGATCCACTTGATCTGCCACATCAATTAATGAGGGAGATCAAGTGGTCCACGTTTTTTGTAATTTCTGATTTTCATTTTAATTGACTTATTTTCATTAATTCGTATTAATTTTAATATTGATCCAAAAAATATGGGACTTTCACCAAAAATTCTGAAATATTTTTCTCTTTCATTTTCGGAATTAAAAACATTTTTTGGATCAATATTAATATTTTTCATGATTTAATTATTTTTGTGCATATTTTTAATTGTTTAAAAATACTTTTAAGTTTCCAAAAATAATGAATTTTTTTCCCAACGGTCCTTTGACCTTGTTTGACCTATGATAAATCTCTTGACCATTTATTTGGTGTTTTGAAGAGGTTTTAGGATTTTGATCAACCATATTTTAATTTAATGCATTTTTAATTGATTTTTAATTGTTTAATTGTAAATAAATTATGTTGCGCTATTTTTGTTGACTTGTTGAGTTTGACTATTGTTGTTGGGCCTTGGCCAACATTGATTTGACTTTGTTGGATTAAAATCATTGGATTTAGGGGATTGATGAAATGTACATTTCATCTTCCAAAATGAATGAATGATTTTAAATTGATAAAATTCCTCCCATTACCAATTTGAGTTTATTTCATTTCCCCTCCCTTTTCATCTTCAATCCCTTTTTATCCCATCCATTTCATTGACCTATGATATCTCTACACCCTAAGGCTAATTGGTTCATAAACCAATATAAGTATGGATAAGATTAGGTTCACCATTTTGCCATTTTCTTTTAAGTGTGATATGTTTTAGGAGTATGGTTCATAATACCCTATCTCTAACATGCATTAACTCTAAAATTTCTATTGCCCGACCTCAAATAGTTGTGAATTCTACATAAGTCCAATTACGATTGCTTAACATAGCACAAAATTTTGACCCAAAAGTATAACATTCTAGTAAGTGAGATTGTAAGTCTCCCCCCTTTCATGGTATTGTGTGGAAACTTGGCCTTTTTTCCTTCCTTTGGAAGATGTCTTGGTTCAAGGATCCATGCTTGTGAATAGAGGGTTGAGTGTTCTCCAAAGAATGACTTAAATAATTGAAAAGCAAAAGCAAATACTAACTTCTAATCAACTAAGATTTGACTAACTTTAATTTCAAGTCATTTACTTTATGCATTTTAAATTCAAGTCTTTATCATTTGTCATTATTCATACCATTTAACTTGTTTACTTTAATGTCATTTTCACTTTGCTCACTTGAGCCATATCTTGTGATCATATTGTGATTGTATATACTTGTTTGTGTATTTTGCTTGTGTTTGTGGTCTCTTGACCTTAATGTACATAATAACAACAAAAACCCTAAAAAAGGGTTTGTGTGGACTGTTGGATTTGATCTGAGACATTGGACTTAGAATTAGGCAACATTCCCTATGCAAGAAGGACTTGGCCAATGCCAACTTTTCTGAAACCAAGTGCTTGTGAAGTGAACTTTCATCTGATGCAAGTGTTGAGATCCCTTTGAGTTCATCTGCTACATGGTCTTAATGAAGATGTTACTCTGAACCTGTGTCTAATGCCTTATTTTGAGACATTTAAGGAGCATGTCATTTGATGCATGGATGCTTATGAAGAAGACTATGGAGTTGCTTGCTTGGTGTCGCAACCTGAAAAATACAGTGTGCGAAAAAACAACCGGCGAAAGAAAATGACAGAAGAGTCGCCACCGTGCGTTATTTATCCCAAAGGAGGGAAAGGAAACGCTCGAAATAAACCTGAAAAAGGAAAGGACAAGACGGGGTCTCGCAACCAAATCTTGGGTTCGGGAGTCGGTTATGCGAAGGGAAGGTATTAGCACCCCTACGCATCCGTAGTACTCTACGGGATCCACTTTTGTGGTTTTTGTCTAAAGGGTGTGGGTTTACCTAATGTGTTTATTTACTAAAGAGGTTAAGAGAAATGACTCGCGCGGATGTCGCATCCACTGCATACGTATCTCATCTGAATATGAGAATCAGAGTCTTCGTAGCTCGGCTGACCTATGAGTTGGGGGGATGTGTGCTCGCTAAGACATCGCGTCTTATGCCTACGTATCTCATCTGGAATGAGAATCAGAGCAAGCCGTAGTTCGGCTAACTACGGGGTTATGGATTGGGTTTTGGACGAACGACGTCACTACGCAATCTACCGGATGCTCGACCTTTGGAGACTTACTCGCCTGTAGTAGAAGGAGTAAACGTGTTGCTTTGGGTTTTAGGGTTTGGGATGCTCGAGGGCAAACAGGCAGTCCTTGACGAAGGAACCGCGCTACATGTGGGGATATGAATACAAAACACAAAACATGTATCTCAAAGTAAAATGCCACCAAGGGGCCCAAACATTGCCTCCTATCGAGGTCTTCCAGCTAAGAAAGCGATAAAGTACGAGAAAAGGAAAAAATTACCACACGGATAAAGATCCGAAGTTACCGCATTTAAAGGATTAGCAACCCTGAGATCTCTCCAGCTAGACCATCAAAGAAAATCAGTCAATACGATTAATCAGGATAAACCTCCGGATGGTATCCCTGCAAGAGTATGTGAGCCCTCGCGAAAACTCAACAGAAAGGTTAGACAAACAAGGTGAAATCCAGGGAAAACAATGCCATGGCAACACAAAGACAGGTTAGAGAAACAAAATAGGGTAACCCAGAGTTGCCCCTAAATCAAAATGTAACCACATGAATAATTCCATCAAAATTCACAAAAGGCTCACAAAAAAGGTATCAAATTCACCCATAATACCTCATACATTTAGAGCATTCAAATTAAAGGCATAAAGATGATGGATATAGGGCAAACCTGATTGGAGAGCTTGATTGAAATTGAGTTGCACCCGTGAGGTTTACAAGTTGAGTTCCCTTCAGGGTTTGGAGGCTGCTCTGAGTTCTCTGTCAGGTCTTCTCTCACTATCTTTTTCCTCAGGGTTTTGTTCCAAGGAAACCTCAGAGTGTTTTGTTTCTCCTCAAAATCCCCCTTTGTTCTGTCTTCTTTCTCTCACTATCTTTCTCCAGTGAATCTCCCAGTGTAACTCCAACTGTAACTCCTCTACTGAAACTTCAGTATTTATAGACTGATTTTCGTGGGTAGTGGGCTCAAATGAGGGAGACCCAAGTCCAAAATAATTTGTTATATTTTATTTTATTTATTTATTTATTTAATTAATTAATTAATTAATTAAAATTTTTTTTTTTCGTTTTTTTTTTCGTTTTTTTTTTCAGGAAAAATGAAGGGTAAATTTTGGGGTATTACAGCTGCCCCTATTCAATCAACTGGAGACCCAGAAAGAAGATGGCAGCTGCTTTCGTGCTTTCGAGGTATCAAGGGATTGAATACAATAAAAGCCCAAAAATTTGCACTGAAGTGAAGTGAAGTAACAATGTTTGTCAGAATCGGCAAAGAGGTGGTCTTGAAAGAAAAATCTGTCTGGTACGGTGAAAGTCAGTCTGAATATCGAAAAAGAATGTTAAACTGGATACCAACATAAATGGTAACACAGAAATAACCATGGCCTGAATGCCGCTCATCAGTCTGAATACTGGAAAGGATTTCGATCTAAACATCGGAAACTTGGCCTGAATGCCACAAGTCGCATCGACCTGAACGTCGGAAACTTCTTCGATCTGAACATCGGAAAATTGGTCTGAATGCCACAAGTCGCGTCGACCTGAACGTCGGAAACTTTTTCGATCTGAACATCGGAAAGACTTGGCCTGAATGCCACTTCGATCTGAATATCGGAAAATTGGCCTGAATGCCACTTCGGTCTGGATACCGGAAAACTGGCCTGAATGCCACTTCGGTCTGGATACCAGAAAACTGGCCTGAATGCCACTTCGGTCTGGATACCGGAAAACTGGCCTGAATGCCACAAGTTGCATCGACCTGAACGTCGGAAACTTCTTCGATCTGAACATTGGAAAGACTTGGCCTGAATGCCACTTCGATCTGAATATCGGAAAATTGGCCTGAATGCCACTTCGGTCTGGATACCGGAAAACTGGCCTGAATGCCACAAGTTGCATCGACCTGAACGTCGGAAACTTCTTCGATCTGAACATCGGAAAGACTTGGCCTGAATGCCACTTCGATCTGAATATCGGAAAATTGGCCTGAATGCCACTTCGGTCTGGATACCGGAAAACTGGCCTGAATGCCACTTCGGTCTGGATACCGGAAAACTGGCCTGAATGCCACAAGTTGCATCGACCTGAACGTCGGAAACTTCTTCGATCTGAACATCGGAAAGACTTCATGCCTGTCAGCATTGGCAGAAATAGGGAATGATAATAGAGGCGGCGCATGAGCCAATGACACTTGCTGGGGATAACAAAGGTAAGTCATGAACAATCTTCAGTCTGAGTACTGGAAACAACTCCTAGCTTATCACTTGGGATACCGAGAATGTTTTATGCTTACATGCGTATGTTTGAATTTTTCAATGGCGTAATGCTCCATGAAAATGGAAATGCTACGCGATTTGGAAGGATGCAATGCAATATGATTCTACATGCAGGGATGCGAAATGCTGGGTAGAATGCCAAGCCGAGGCAAGGGGATCTGCTAGGGAAATGATTACCATCCTCTGGGCTCCGGCCAGGCTGCTGGAGATACACACCACAATGAACTCTGTGGGGAGATGACTAGCCATGCGGTGTTCTGGCCATACCGAGACTCTGATCGGGGAAAGAATGGCATTGGAAGCCTGCTGCTGAGGAAAGCTACAATGGTTCTGGCAACCACGATTTGCGAGAGATGACTCAGCAGGGGGAGCAAACACTGATACGGTACCGAGGTTCTGCTTAAAGGAAAGAAACCATGGATCTGGCATTGGGATTATCGATCTGGCATCGAACTCTAAGGAGCAGCCACTTCTGCTGGGAAGATACAGTCTGGCACTGTCAACTCCGTTGGGGAGTGTATGTCCTGAAACAACCGCTTGGGGAAGTGCGGTGGTGAGAAACTGCTGGGGATTGAAGAATCCAACGCTCTGATCAGCTCTGCAGGGATAAGACACCGAATTTGTCTGTTGGTGACTTCACTGAGGAAGATATTCACGATCATCTGCAGGGAATTTTAAGGAAATGCCCCGAGGGTATCTGTTCTGAATAGACGATCCAAAGCACTTAAAATTTACAGCAATTTTAAATGTTTATTAAGCATGTACCTGTAAAGCCCTTATGTGTCATGATGCAATGTTTATCAAAAATTCGGACGTCATTTTTGCAAACAAAATAGTAAAATGAAAACAGAGATATACTGAATAACATGATTTTATTGATTGAATGGCCTCTGAATAGGCATTTACATTAAGAAGCAATCCCTGGAAAGAGGTAATCGCACAATAGATAAAAACAGAAATTAATCTAATGGCAATGTGAAATGGATTTCTATTGGGTTCCAATTCTGCTATGACTTGCCCGTCTTCAAGATCCTCCAGATGATCAGCTTTCTGAAAGAGTGATTGGACTGTTTCCTATCCTTCAAAAATTTCCAGTCATTGGCACGAGATGAGATTCAGAACTACTCAGAACGCAGTCATTCGCTTAATCCCTAACTTTTGCCTGGGTCGCCCTTTTCGGGTTTTCGATCCACCGGGATACCCATTTTTGCCTAAGTTGCCTTTTCAGGTTTTCAACTTACCGGGTGTACAATCTTTTTTTATTTTTGTCCCTAATTTTTGCCCGAACCCTTTCATTTTCTTGGTTCGCCGGGACGCCCATTTTTGCCTGGACTACTCTTTTTTACTGTCCAGCGGGTCTATTTTATGGGAAGTATTTTTTAACTGCGTCCGAGTTCACAGGGGAAGTGAAGTTTTCACCATCCATAGTTGCAAGCATTAAGGCCCCACCATCAAAAACCTTGGTGACAATATACGGTCCATCATAGTTATGAGTCCACTTGCCCCTGTGATCTGTCTGAGGAGGAAGGATCCTTTTCAACACTAAATCTCCGACTTGGAAACAACGAGGACGCACCTTCTGATCAAAAGCTCTCTTCATCCGACTCTGATACAACTACCCATGACAAATGGCTGCCATTCGCTTCTCTTTGATAAGACTCAACTCATTGAACCTTGTCCGAATCCATTCAGCTTCATCTAACTTGACATCCAACAGGACTCTTAGAGAAGGAATCTCCACTTCAACAGGTAGGACTGCTTCCATACCATACACCAGGGAGTAAGGGGTTGCCCCGGTCGATGTACGTACTGAAGTACGGTACCCATGCAAGGCGAAGGGTAGCATCTCATGCCAATCTCTGTACGTGACGACCATCTTCTGCACAATCTTCTTTATGTTCTTATTTGCCGCCTCAACAGCGCCGTTCATCTTAGGGTGGTAAGGGGAAGAATTGTGATGCTGAATGTTGAAGTTCTGACACAAGTCCTTCATTATTTTGTTGTTGAGATTAGAACCATTATCAGTAATGATTCTTTCGGGAATCCCATAGCGACAAATGATTTCTTTCTTGATAAAACGGGCAATCACATGCCTGGTGACATTCGTGAACGACGCTGCTTCGACCCACTTGGTGAAATAGTCGATGGCAACAAGGATGAAGCGATGCCCATTGGAAGCAGTCGGCTCAATCTTTCCAATCATGTCAATACCCCACATAGCAAACGGCCATGGCAAAGCCATCACATTCAGAGGATTTGGCGGTACATGCACCTTATCAGCATAAATCTGGCATTTATGACACTTCCGAGCATACTTGAAACAATCTGATTCCATGGTCATCCAATAATAACCCGCTCTCAACAATTTCTTAGCCATTGCATGTCCGCCGACATGAGTACCGAAGGAAACTTCATGAACTTCCTGTATTAATATGTCCGCCTCGTGTCTGTCCACACATCTGAGCAAAACCATGTCGAAGTTCCTCTATACAACACATCGTCTTTGTTCAAGAAGAAACTGCCTGCCAATCTTCTCAAAGTCTTTCTGTCATTGTTGGATGCCCCTGCAGGGTACTCTTGATTCTTCAAAAAGCACTTGATATCGTGATACCAGGGCTTGTCATCGACTACCAGTTCAGCAGCAAACGCATACGCGGCCCTGTCAAGGCGCATCACATCGATCTTGGGAGCATGGTTCCAACGAATTACCTTGATCATGGAGGATAGAGTAGCAAGTGCGTCTGCCATCTGGTTCTCATCACGAGGTATATGATACAATTTTACTGTTGTGAAGAAAGTCAACAGTCTTCTCGTGTAATCTCTGTAGGGGACCAGAGTGGGCTGGAGAGTATTCCAATCACCATTCACTTGATTAATCACCAGAGCTGAATCTCCGAAGATGTCCAGAGTCTTGATTCTCAGATTAATGGCTTGCTCAATACCCAAGATACATGCCTCGTACTCAGCTTCATTATTGGTGCACTCGAAAGTCAGACGAGCGGTGAAAGGCATGTGGGCACCTTTCGGAGTTGTGATGACAGCGCCAATTCCACTTCCTCTAGCATTGACAGCCCCATCAAACAACAAAGTCCACTTTTCGTTTGGATCAGGTCCCTCCTCAACAACTGGCTCTTCACAGTCTTTCATCTTGAGGAACATGATGTCTTCATCTGGAAAATCAAACTTCATCGGCTCATAATCATCAATCGGCTGCTGAGCAAGATAGTCTGACAGAATACTCCCTTTGATGGCCTTCTGTGACGTGTACTGAATATCATACTCTGTTAAAATCATTTGCCAACGAGCGACCCTTCCGGTGAGAGCTGGCTTCTCGAATATGTATTTCACTGGATCCATCTTAGAAATCAACAAGGTAGTATGGTTCAACATATACTGCCTCAGTCGGCGAGCAGCCCAGGCCAAAGCACAACAAGTTTTCTCAAGCTGCGAATATTTGACTTCACAGTCGGTAAACTTTTTGCTAAGGTAGTATATGGCATGCTCTTTTCGACCAGACTCGTCATGCTGTCCCAATACACACCCCATCGAGTTCTCAGTCACTGATAGGTACATTATCAGAGGTCTCCTAGGAACTGGAGGTATAAGGATTGGAGGTTTCTGCAAATACTCTTTTATCTTCTCAAAAGCCCTTTGACAATCTTCATTCCACCTGATAGTCTGATCTTTCCTCAGCAATTTGAAAATTGGCTCACACGTGGTTGTTAGGTGAGAGATGAACCTTGCAATGTAGTTCAACCTCCCTAAGAAACTACGGACTTGCTTCTCTGTTCTTGGCTCAGGCATTTCCTGTATTGCTTTCACTTTGTCAGGATCCACCTCAATCCCTTTTCCGCTAACAATGAAACCCAACAATTTTCCCGATCTCACCCCGAAAGTGCACTTGTTCGGATTAAGTCTCAGTTTGAATTTCCTCAAACGCTCAAACAGTTTCTGCAAATTCACCAAATGTTCTTCTTCTGTCTGAGATTTAGCAATCATATCATCCACATAAACCTCGATTTCATGATGAATCATATCATGGAACAGAGTTACCATAGCTCGTTGATATGTTGCTCCGACATTTTTCAGACCAAACGGCATCACCTTGTAGCAGAAGGTGCCCCATGGGGTTATGAAAGTTGTCTTTTCCATGTCTTCTGGTGCCATCTTGATTTGGTTATAGCCAGAAAAGCCATCCATGAAGGAGAATACCGAGAACTGAGCTGTATTATCCATCAAAACGTCGATGTGAGGTAATGGGAAATCATCTTTAGGGCTAGCTCTGTTCAGATCCCGGTAGTCGACACACATCCGTACCTTTCCATCCTTCTTAGGTACTGGGACGATGTTTGCAACCCATGGCGGATAATTGGTGACTGCTAGAAACCCTGCATCCAACTGCTTTTGTACTTCTTCCTTTATCTTGACAGCCATCTCTGGTCTTGTTCTTCTGAGTTTCTGCTTGACTGGAGGACAACCTTCTTTGAGAGGCAAGCGGTGTACCACGATGTCTGTGTCCAGCCCGGGCATGTCCTGATAAGACCAGGCGAAGATGTCAACGTATTCTTGCAGCAATTCAATCAGCCCTTTCTTCACATTGTCTTCTAAAGCAGCCCCTATCTTGATTTCTCTCTTGGCGTCCTCGGTGCCGAGATTAATCACTTCAACGGACTCTTGATGCGGTTGAATAACCCTTTCCTCTTGTTTTAATAACCTGGTAAGCTCTTCGGGGAGTTCACAGTCTTCATCATCCTCTTCTTCAGCTTGAAAGATTGGATTTTCAAAGTCGAAGCGAGCCGTAGCAGAAACGTTAT
This sequence comes from Lathyrus oleraceus, assembly GCF_024323335.1. Classification (NCBI taxonomy): domain Eukaryota; kingdom Viridiplantae; phylum Streptophyta; class Magnoliopsida; order Fabales; family Fabaceae; genus Lathyrus; species Lathyrus oleraceus. The sequence goes on along the minus strand of NC_066582.1, from coordinate 286,552,652 downwards.
CAATAGGATCCGGTGATGTGCATCTGCATGAGTGATGGTATGTGCTTATGAGTGTGAACAAGAAGTGAAAACTAAACAAAACATTGCCATTTTTTTATTTTGAAAAACTACAAAAATAGAAAGACAGGGAACGAAATATTTGAATGCAAAAATACGTCCTTTATTTATGATAAAAATGCAAGTGTCACATAGACGGGCCCTACAATGAGTCATTACGCCCTGGGCGGAACGTAAGACTTGGATATGCATGAATACACAAAGAAAATTACTCTTCAAGAAGAGTGACTTGGATAATCTCTTCAGAAGACCAATTGTTGATGACTTCACCCGGGATCCTCGGACGCACCCAGTTGTCAATGTCACAATCACTATCCCCATCTTCTTCGTTGACTGCAGAGACTTGACCATACTGAATGATGCCAGCACTGGAGAAAGTGATCGGCACCTGAAGTGTTGTAGAAGTCAAAACTGGCTGATACCCAATCCCGAACTTATCTTCTTTCACTGGTAATTCCAACAGACGCCCCCAACCGGGAGCAACACCTGAATCCACCACGGCCCGTGCCTGCTTAAAGGATGAGATAGAGGCACCCGCTTTAACCTCTTCCACCGGAGTTGCATCCTTGATTTGAACTGATTCAAAAGCCTGACACAGAGTCTCATGAATTTCACCTTCTACCTATACATACTTGAATGTAGACAGGTTACTGACCAGGATGTCTTCCTCACCACAGACGGTGATAATTCGTCCGTTGACCGAAAACTTAATCTTCTGGTGTAGAGTTGAAGAGACTGCCCCAGCATTATGGATCCAAGGACGACCCAACAGGCAACTGTAGGAAGGACTGATATCCATCACGTAGAAGACAGTGTTGAAGGCTTGTGATCCAATCAGAATTGGCAATTCTACCTCTCCAAACACGGATCTCTTAGAGCCATCGAAGGCTCTCACAATAAGATCTGAAGGTTTCAAGACCAAACCCTCTACTTCTAACTTCGACAGGGCTCTCTTGGGTAGCACATTGAGAGAGGAGCCTGCATCCACCAGAACATGCGATAGCACGATGTCTCTGCATTCCATCGAGATGTGCAGAGCCTTGTTATGATTGCGTCCGGCTGGCGTTAAGTCAAAATCAGTAAAACCTAACCCGTTGCTTGTATGCACATCGGCAACAATCCCTTCTAGTTGGTTTACCGAGATCTCTTAAGGTACATAAGCAGCATTAAGAACCTTCAGAAGTGCCTCCCTGTGTGCCTCCGAGCACAATAGGAGTGAGAGAATGGATATCTTGGACGGAGTCTGAATCAACTGATCGACTACCTTGTAATCGCTCTTCTTTATGATTCTCAGAAGCTCGTCCACACCTTTGCAAAAGTGGGCTCAGAACCTCCCTGGGGTGCAGAGGTATCCCCGTTCACGGCTTGCTTGCCCTTGGCTTTCGCCACAACATCAGCATTATCAGCTTGGGTAATCGATGGTGAGAACAGTCTACCACTCCTGGTGAATCGCCCAATTCCACCGACATTATCCACTGCGGGACCTTCAAGTTCAGGCTTCTGACCCTCTTCTACTTTCAGTGGCCGTTCCACCTTACGATCGTGCGTATACACGCTCCCCCCATAATGCCACGGAATGGCCCTTTCACTGGTGAAGGGTAAAGGACCAGGGGTTGTGATGGTCATAGTAGATCGTCGCACTGGTGGCACGGGTTGCGCTTCTGGCACACGGATCTGATTAGTTGGGTAGAAAATAGTGATAGTAGCAATATCACAGTCGTACTCAGAAATCTCATTCATTGAAATGCAAGCATCCGAAACATCGGAATCAAGTTCAATTACATCATTATGGATTACAAAAACAGTAGGAACAACATCTGCGAATTCATCAGTAGCATCTTCAAACCCTTCTTCCTCAACCCCTTCCGCAGACTCTTGGACAGACAGACCCTCAACCTGGAGGATACCTTTGTCGAGCAAGGCCTGAATACCCTGTTGTAGTTTCAAACAACCTCCACTCTGAGTGGCACAATCCAAACAACCCTTCCCACAACCGGGGAAGACATCGGCCTTCAGCAAGCATCCTTTGATATCCAACAATGGAGTCTTCAACTTCAACACATCCTTAATGGACTTGGCTTCTCCCTCTACCAAATTAACGTTCGCACCACCATGCTGGGGCATGGGATTGTTGACGACATTCGGAGCTGGTGCAAGGTCGATGGCCTTTGAATCTATGAGGTCCTGAACTACGTGCTTAAAAGCTTTGCAGTTCTCAATGTCATGGCCAGGTGCCCCAGAGTGGAAGCTACACCTAGCGTTGGCGTCGTAACCCACCGGAAGTCTACCAACAGAAGGAGCCAGAGTGCGCAATCGCACAAGTTGTAGTTGTTGAAGACTAGAAAGTAACTGGGCGTACGACATTGGAAGGGTGTCGAAACGCCGGTCCATCATCCTTTGCCTCTGTTGATAAGCGGGTCTGTTACCTGGTTGTTGCTGCTGTTGATACTGAGCTGGTTGACGTTGTGATTGTTGTTGTTGTAGTGGTGCTGCAGCTGGAATGGTCACAGCCGCAACATACGGTTGCTGATGATAATTCTGAAAATTATTCCTCCGGTTATCCCTGTTATGATAAGAAGATATGGCATTCGCATCCCCTTCTCTCCTCTTCTGTCCCTGAATGAACGGCTTCTTCACCCCTGATGAGGATCCACCTCCACTCTGGCTCTTATAGGTCTTTAGGTAATTCTCCACCCTTTCTCCAGTAGAGACCACATCAGCAAAGTTGGAAGCATTGCAACCTACCAAACGCTCCAGATAAGGTCCAGGCAGCGTATTCATGAACATGTTGGCCATTTCCTTTTCCAACATGGGAGGCTGAACACGGGAAGCTGTATCCCTCCAGCGTTGAGCGTATTCCCTAAAGCACTCATTGCTTTTAAGAGACAGATTCTGAAGTTGAGTTCTGTCCGGAGCCATGTCTACATTATACTGATACTGCTTCACGAAAGCCTCTGCCAAATCCCTCCAGCAATGGATGTGGGCTCTGTCCAGCCTCATATACCATTCCAAGGATGCCCTAGCTAGGCTATCCTGGAAGAAGTACATAAGTAGCTTCTCGTCATCAGAGTATGCAACCATTTTACGGAAATAGGCTTGCACGTGAGTTTTGGGGCAAGAGCTGCCATTGTATTTGTCGAATATCGGGACCTTGAATTTCGGTGGCACCCTTACACCTGGGACCAGCCCCAAGTCAGCAACATCTACTCCCAGAAGACTCTGTCCTTCCACTGCTTTCAACCTCTCTTCCAATCTTCTAAACATGGGGTCCATGCCAAAGTCTTCCTGAAGCAAGGGGAACTGATCATCCTGACCATCCTGAATGGGTTGTTGATCTAGGTTGACATGCGGGATCGGGATAGGCCCCGGTCCATTGGGACTGTTAGCCTCTCCAACTGGAGGATCAACCAACGTCTCTGGTTGAGTAGTAGGGGGATCCCTCTGCACCAACAATCTAAGCTCCTGCTGTCCTTGAGCCACCCCTTGAACCAAATCCATGAACTGATTCATGCGAATCTTCATCTCGGCGAGCTCTACCTGTAGGCTTTCCATTACTCTCTGTTGGTTCCTCCGGGTACCGTATCGGTGAATGCCTGAGTCAGCTATCCTGATAGTGGGACACCAAACAAACTGAGAACACTGTGGCGGTACCTGTTATGCAAGACATGCGGATGACTATGCAAATGCAATGACATGTTTATCAATTCCAAAAGTATTCTACCCCCTTGATTCCAGTCTCACATTTGATAAGCAGTGTAAGAAGAAAACCCCGACTAGAATCAAGAATAAGATTTAAACCCCCTTGAAAAGGATAAACATGTGTTAAGTGATGTGAATGCAAATGATGTGATGATGTGAATGCAATGCAGTGGCATGTCAATCAGGATTGCTGTATCTGCTTGAACATCTGTCAGGTTGCACTGTCTGGAGAGAAATTAAGAGTACACCAAACAAAGGTCATGGGATGGATCATGTTATCCTTAATATCAACCACCCATTTTGGTGGATTATGGTTTACACCTTATCAACACCCGAGTTTCATTGATATTAAGGATACCTGATCGGATCAACCATGAATCAAGGGTTTCTCGCAAGTCACGAGCATGGAGTTTAGGTTAAGAACCACCCAAAAGGAGTGTACTAAGGTTCAAACCCGCCAAACATGTTCTACAAAAGGTTCCCATAGTCATAATCCCATCTTTCGGATATTATCAGAGGAACGACTACTCGTATTCCAACAATATTCTCAAGAGAGACTCTTATGAGTGTAGTATCGCGTAACAATCGTATCAAATCTTACACTTGAACGACTTTCACACTACGTCCTACAAATAGGCCAAGATGGGTTTGGTAAACTAAGGTCCTTGGCTTCTTAGGTCTATATTGGAACAAGTAATGTCTAACCACAACTTACTTATGTGACATTATTGATCTCAACATGACCTCCACCAAGTGAATGGGCTTGCAAGTCAACTCGCTAAGGAATAACTCCACACAAGTTGACAGGACTATGCCATTCTCCTATCTTAAACGCACTCGAGTTCGGGTATAGAACTCATCTCACAAAGATCACCAAGCAGCCATATCCAGCCAACAGATAAAACAATGATATGTACACCATGCAATAAGGTAAAGCAGGTAAATAAATAACTGTACAAAAGCATGAACACCCAATAAACAAACAAACTACAAAAGCTAGGAGGGACTCGCTTAGGGAAGATGGACCAGCAAGAGGTCAACTTCTTAGTGTCCCCAGCAGAGTCGCCAGCTGTCGCAACCTGAAAAATACAGTGTGCGAAAAAACAACCGGCGAAAGAAAATGACAGAAGAGTCGCCACCGTGCGTTATTTATCCCAAAGGAGGGAAAGGAAACACTCGAAGTAAACCTGAAAAAGGAAAGGACAAGACGGGGTCTCGCAACCAAATCTTGGGTTCGGGAGTCGGTTATGCGAAGGGAAGGTATTAGCACCCCTACGCATCCGTAGTACTCTACGGGATCCATTTTTGTGGTTTTTGTCTAAAGGGTGTGGGTTTACCTAATGTGTTTATTTACTGAAAAGGTTAAGAGAAATGACTCGCGCGGATGTCGCATCCACTGCATACGTATCTCATCTGAATATGAGAATCAGAGTCTTCGTAGCTCGGCTGACCTATGAGTTGGGGGGATGTGTGCTCGCTAAGACATCGCGTCTTATGCCTACGTATCTCATCTGGAATGAGAATCAGAGCAAGCCGTAGTTTGGCTAACTACGGGGTTATGGGTTGGGTTTTGGACGAACGACGTCACTACGCAATCTACCAGATGCCTCGACCTTTGGAGACTTACTCGCCTGTAGTAGAAGGAGTAAACGTGTTGCTTTGGGTTTTAGGGTTTGGGAGGCAGTCCTTGACGAAGGAACCGCGCTACATGTGGGGATATGAATACAAAACACAAAACATGTATCTCAAAGTAAAATGCCACCAAGGGGCCCAAACATTGCCTCCTATCGAGGTCTTCCAGCTAAGAAAGCGATAAAGTACGAGAAAAGGAAAAAATTACCACACGGATAAAGATCCGAAGTTACAGCAATTAAAGGATTAGCAACCCTGAGATCTCTCCAGCTAGACCATCAAAGAAAATCAGTCAATACGATTAATCAGGATAAACCTCCGGATGGTATCCCTGCAAGAGTATGTGAGCCCTCGCGAAAACTCAACAGAAAGGTTAGACAAACAAGGTGAAATCCAGAGAAAACAATGCCATGGCAACACAAAGACAGGTTAGAGAAACAAAATAGGGTAACCCAGAGTTTCCCCTAAATCAAAATGTAACCACATGAATAATTCCATCAAAATTCACAAAAGGCTCACAAAAAAGGTATCAAATTCACCCATAATACCTCATACATTTAGAGCATTCAAATTAAAGGCATAAAGATGATGGATATAGGGCAAACCTGATTGGAGAGCTTGATTGAAATTGAGTTGCACCCGTGAGGTTTACAAGTTGAGTTCCCTTCAGGGTTTGGAGGCTGCTCTGAGTTCTCTGTCAGGTCTTCTCTCACTATCTTTTTCCTCAGGGTTTTGTTCCAAGGAAACCTCAGAGTGTTTTGTTTCTCCTCAAAATCCCCCTTTGTTCTGTCTTCTTTCTCTCACTATCTTTCTCCAATGAATCTCCAAGTGTAACTCCAACTGTAACTCCTCTACTGAAACTTCAGTATTTATAGACTGATTTTCGTGGGTAGTGGGCTCAAATGAGGGAGACCCAAGTCCAAAATAATTTGTTATATTTTATTTATTTATTTATTTATTTTATTTAATTAATTAATTAATTAATTAATTAATTAAATTTTTTTCTTTTTCTTTTTTTTCGTTTTTTTTCCAGGAAAAATGAAGGGTAAATTTTGGGGTATTACACTTGGATGTGACTATCTTTATTTGATGCCTTGCTCTTCATCTTGCTATGTGTATTGTTATTGCTTGGTTCTAAAAGTCCAAGGGAAAATTGGGTTTCTATATGACATTCTTGTCTATTGGGTTGCATCCCATTGGTCAGATCTTTTCAACTCTTAACTTTTAAATTTTTGCTTAGGATTAGTCTTTTCATATCCTCTCACTTCTTTAATTTCAAATCTCTCCCTCCTTTTAAAAAATAATTTTGCTTGTGATTTCTAAACTTAGACTCTTTATTGCAAATTAGAAACTTTGGCCTTATGCCATTGCATTTTCAAACTCTTTTTCTTAATCAAATTTGTAAATGAATCTAATCATATTGACTTAAAATTTCAAAAGACAAAAAGAACTAACACTCATTAAACTCTCTTAGGCTCTTTGTGCCTTTGTTAAACTTAAAATTTTGTTAAAATCAACTCATTCACTTTGAAATTGTTACCACGGACTACGAGGTTTTGATCCCTCATTTTATGTTGGTACATAGGCACAAGTCCGAAGGTCTTGTCAAAAACAAAAATATATTTAGTAAATTCTTTTCTCATCCCCACACTCTATTTATTTCAAACATCATTTTATACCAAAACACATGTACACACAAAAAAGGGCTCCCTAGGAGTACCTATGACACTTTGGGTGCTAACACCTTCCCTCTGCGTAACTAACCCCCTTATCTGTAATCTCTGGCATTTTAATAGTTTTGATTTGAAAACTTCTTATCTTTTGGTTTTGTTCGTACTTTTCCCTTTTCCCTTGGAAACAATAAAAGCGCGATGGCGACTTTGGTTTTATTGACGTTAAGTTTATCCATGGCTTAATGGTCATGAATTTACCGCTACATAAATTAAGTGGCGACTCTGCTCGAGAGTAGTCTCCAGTGGGTTAGCCTACTTTTTGTGTGTATATAAATGTATATTTGATGTATGTATATTTGTATGTATGATATAATCTGCTTGTTGTTGTAGCGGGAAATTCATGATCATCAAGCTATTGACAAGCTAGAGATCAATTAACAAGAGTCGCCACCGCACTTTTATTATTTCCAAGGGAAAAGGGAAAAAGTACGAACAAAACCCAAAAAGTAAGAAGTTTTCAAATAAAAACTAATAAAAGTCAGAGATCACAGGTAAGGAGGTTGGTTACACAGAGGGAAGGTGTTAGCATCCAAAGTGTCCTAGGTACTCCTAGGGAGCCCTTTTTGTGTGCATATGTATTTTGTACAAAGTGATGTTTACAAACAAATAGAATGGGGGGATGAGAAGAGAATTCATTAATTATATTTTTGTATTTGACAAGACCTTCGGACTTGTGCCTACGTACCAACATAAAAATGAGGGATCAAAACCTCGTAGTTCGTGATACAAATTTCAAAATGGGTGCATTGATTTTAACAAAATTTAAGTTTGAAAGGTACAAAGGCCTAAAAATGGTTTGAATGAGTTAGTTCTTTTTGGCTTTTTGAAAGTTTAGGTCAAGTATAGTTAAGTTTATTCACAAGTTTGATTTAAGAAAAGAATTTTGAAAATGCAATGGCATAAGGCCAAAGTTTATATCTTTTTACAAAAGTGGTCAAAGTTTAGAACAAAAGTAGTTCACACAAAGAAGATTTTGAAAAAATAGAGGGAGAGATTTTGAAATTAAAGAAATGAGAATAACATGAAGAGACTATCCTATGCACAAAATTAAAAGTTTAAAGTTGAAAAGATCTGACCAAATGGGTAGCAATCCAATAGACAAAAATGTCAATAGAAACCCATAATTCCCTTGGACTTTTAGAATCAAGCAACACACAAATGCACAATTATATTGTCTTGAAGAGCAAGGCATCAAATAAAGATGGCCACATCCAAGCTTATCCCTTCCTTGATCTTCTTCAAAAATTGCCCATGTAACATATGAATTCCACAAGTCACAGGTTCAAAATAACAACTTCACAATGATCATGTTGTAGATGAACTTAGAGATGTCTTCAAATATGCATCAGATGAAGTTCAAATTGCAAGCACTTGGTTCTTCAACAAGTTCGCATTGGCCAAGTCCATTAGCTTAGGGAGGTTGCCTAGATTCTAAGTCCATTTGTCCAAGATCAAGCCAACAGTCCACACAAAAGTTTTTTATGATTTTTTGTTGTTATTATGTACATTAATGGTCAAAGACCACACAAACAAGCAAAGTATACACAAACAAAGTATATCACACAATATGGTCCAAATGGACAAAGTGAAAATTGCATTAATATAAATAATTAGAATGATATGAACAATGGCAAATGAAATAAAGTGCTAAAAGTAAATTGCATTAAAGTAAAAGCTTGAAATTAAAAATTAGTAGTTAGTAGGTTAGAAGTTAGTATTGTTTTGCTTTTGCTTTTGCTTTTCAAGACATTCTTTGGAGAACACTCAACCCATTTATCACAAGCATGGATCCTTGAACCAAAACATCTTCCTAAGGAAGGAAAGAAGGCCAAGTTTCCATACAATACCATGAAAGAGGGGAGACTTACAATCTCACTAACTAGAATGCTTATGCCTTTTATGTCATAAATTTAGCGCTATGTTAAGCGATCGTAATTGGACTTATGTAGAAGTCACAACTATTTGAGGCGGGGCAATAGAATTTTGGTGTTAATGCATGTTAGAGACATAGTATAATGGACTATTCCCATGAAACATACCACACACAAAAAGAATATGCAAAAGGTGTGGCCTAATATCATCCATACTCATGTTAATTTTTCAATCAACTAGCATTAGGACTTTGAGATGTCATAGGCCAAATGGAATGAATGAATTAAGAAGAGGAATGAGATGGAGTGAGAAGGGGATGAATGAAATCACAAATTGGTCAAAGGAGGACTTTTACCAAATTAATATCATTCATTCATTCATTTTGGGAGATGGAATGTACATTCCATCAATCCCCTAAATCCAATGATATTAATTTGACAAAGTCAAATCAACCTTGACCAAGGCCCAACAACAATAAGCAAACTCAAACAAGTCAATACAAATGATCAACAAAAATAATTGGCATTTATTCAATTAAAAAATAATAAAGTAGTGCATTTAAATCAAATATGGTTTGTCCAATTCCTAAAATCTCATCAAAACACCAAAGAAATGACCATGAAATTTATCATAGGTCAAACAAGGTCAAAGGACCTTGGAGAAAAAATTTCATAATTTTTGGACATTTAAAAATATTTTTAAACAATTAAAAAGAAATGAAAAATCAATTAATTCATGAAAATATTAATAATGATCCAAAAAATAATTTTAATTCAGAATATGAAAGAGAAAAACTATTTGAATTTTTTTGGTGAAAGTCCCATATTTTTTGGATCAATATTGAATTTAATATGAATTATTGAAAATAATGAAATTAAAATAAAAATTCAGAAAATCAAAAATACGTGGACCATCTAATCTCCCTCATTAATTGAGGTGGCAGATCAGATGGTCCCTAGCGCGCGTTCCACATGGTCTTGAGTCAACAGAGTTGCACGAGTGGTAATTAAAATCAACGCTCAAGATTAAAACCAAAAGAATGGATCATGTGGTTCAGAGCCTTGCCAACTCATCGCCGGAGCCAAAGCTCCGGTCATCTTCTCCGGTAGACCTCACCGGACTGGTCCACCATCAACCATCACCAAAATGAAAAATAAGGACATGATCTTAAAGAAAAAATGACACTGAGCTCGAATCTGACCTCAGTTCACTCTAACTCCAAGTATATTGAGAGATACATGGAGTTGAAATTTGAGGTACATGAACTGAGTTGCTTCGATTTGGCCTCAAAGCAACTCAATCTTCTTGCCTACATTGGTAGGACTTCAGACAACCAAAGAATCAATAGAATTGAGCAAGAATTTGAGAGAATCGAAGAGTTCAAAATTTATGGAAAATACCTTCAATGTAGGTATGGATTCAATTGATTTTGATCTTGCTTGTTCTTGATCTCACTCCACTTGCTTGCAGGAGAAGGATTGAATGGTTAAGAAGTTGTGGATTCCTGGAGAATTGAATTTCAAAATAGTGGAAATTCAATCTCAAATTCAAGAGAATTTTTCAGGCTTATCCTTTGCAAAGTGAGGGTTTGAGGTGGGGAATCAAAGCTGGCGCGAATGTGTCTTCATTTTGAGCAATTGAAGCTCTATTTATAGCTGCAGCAAGTGATAATTGCACCTTCAAATTCACTTTCCAAAATTGGCAAATGGTGATGCAAGTGTGCGTGGGCGCGCACAGGCCCATGAAATGATTGCTTGAGGTCCACAAATGAATATTGGATGTTCTGAATTAAGCTTGGATTGCAAGGCAAGTGTGCATTGATGTTTGAAGTTTGATCCTTGCCAAGTGATGTCACCCTGTTTATGCCATGTGTAGCCTATGCATTTCTTATCCAAAATGAATGAATTTAAGCTCTTTGGAAATGTGAGATCAAGAGGAACAACTTTCATGTTCAACACTTTTTCATTTGGAGCTTGGAACTTGGAGAAATTTGAGGTGGAAGTTTGGAAATTATTGACATATCAAATTTTTTCTAAGTGTTAAGCCATATGTCTCAATATTCCACCTTGCTTAACTTTTTATATGAGCTTCAAATGAGAAAAGTGTCTTCATCAAAGTTGTATATATCTCAAATACCTTAAAAATTGTCACCAATTTAATGTCATTTAGATTTTAAATGATAGAGTTGTGCATTTTTTATGTTTGGAAAAATCACTTGATCAATGGTATAGGTCAAAAGTGACCTATAATGTAACCTTATATCACATGCTCAAAAAAGTTGAATTAGCTCCCACTCCAAACATAAAAGTTGAAGTAGACACATTGAATTTGATTGTGCAACTTGGAAATATTTCATATCATAAAAATTGAGCAAGTTATGGCCTTGGGAAGTTGACTTTCAAATTAGGGTTTAGACAAAATGACCTATAATGTTTCAACATAGAAAATGATTTTCCAAGCAAAACTAGCTCTATGTCTCAACATGAAAGTTATTTGTAATGTCATTTAGTGTAATTTTTCTCTTGGAATAATTTTCATATGGTGAAAATTGTAGGAGATAAGGTCTAGGGAGACCCAGTTTTGATTAGATGAATTCATCTGGCCAACCACCATCAACCAACTTGCTAACTTCCAATTCTCTTGACTTTACTGGCTCAGGTAGATCATATATGCATAATATGATGAATTTTGAAGTGTCCATTGAGAAATTTTATCAATTGGTGAGATAGCTTGTTGGAGAAGTTACTCAAGATACCCAGTCAAACTAGGGTTTCCAAGGCAAATCACCCTCAAACTCTTGAAGAAAACTTGATCAATATGATATGTAGAGAACATTGGGACTCATATATGATGCTCATAACCATACTTGAATCAATTCTTGGTTGTTCTCTTTGTTCATGAGGGTCTCAAACCCTAGATGTGATCTTGATGAATCAATGAGATCATGCTCTTCCTACAAAAGAGTTAGACAAATACAAAGACATATTTTTGGTATTTTGGTTAGTGAAATGATAAAATACAAGTATGATACAATCACAAAATGCTTGGTGATCTCTCCCAAAACAAACCCAATGAAAGAGGGGTAAGGAGGATGCCAAGGTGTGATCCCAATGCTAATGCTTATGATGAAATTGCATGAGGGATCTTAGGGTCAAAATTGGGGTCTTACGGCTGCCCCTATTTAAGGACATTCTAACTGAGGAGGTGAAGGTTAAAATCTTCATGTCGACTCAGTAGAATGGGCTTAAATAACAACATATAGAAACAAATTTTGGTCCCTAAGAGACCTCATGATGCATATGATATGAATGCAAAAGTAAATTCTTTGTGGGGAATATTGCCACAAAGGAAAAGAAATTAGAGAGACGAAAGTCCGCAGGAGTATAATGTATTCCGTAAGGAAAACTCACTGGGGAGACTGAGACTCTGGGTGATAAAAGAGTTATGTGTATGCCAGGCTACGACTTAAAACTACTGTGGGACTAGAGGAATTCCATACAAAATGGAAAGACTCAGCCGGGGAAACAAAACATCTACAGGGGATACGATTAAGTCCGGATAAAACTGAGGTACTTGAATCAATGCAGGGGAAAGAGATTTCACTAAGGAAATGCGCACTCAACTCAACTGGGGAAGGTAGAAACTTCAACATAGGAGGATCAAAAATCTATTATCTATTACCTATTACTGGGTAAGGAAATAATAAAGATCTGACAGAGAGAACATTTATCATCGGTTAGGATGAACATATCAAGGATGACTCGCTGAGGATTCCAGGAGGGGAAATTCATTACCGGTTACTGGGTAAGAATAGCCTTGCTGGGGAAAACTGCGGAAAATAGGATTTACAACTACCAGTTACTGGGCAGAAGACCAAAGGTGAGAGTATCCGTCATCGGTTATGATGAACATATCAAAGATAAACTCGACAGGGAAGAGAATCCTTCATCGATTAAGATGAACATTTCAAGGATAGACTTGCCTGGAAATGCCAAGGAGGATACCTGTCATCGGTTAAGATGAACATATCAAGGATATACCAACTAAACAAAAAGGGATTACATCTATCGACTGCTGGATAGAAAACCGTCAGAGAGAAAATCCGTCACTAGTTAGGATGAACATATCAAGGATTATCTCTGCGAGGGGACAAAGCAGGATTTACAACTACCGATTACTGGGTAGAAGACCAATCAAAGAGAAAACTGTCACCGGTTAAAGTGAACATATCAAGGATAGACTCTGAAAAGGGGAGCAAAAATAGGGATTACATCTATCAGTTATTGGATAGAATATCAAAGAAGAGAAAATCCGTCACTGGTTACAGTGAACATATCAAGGATAGACTCCTCATAGGGGAAAAAGTAGGATTTACAACTACCAATTACTGGGTAGAAAACCGCAAGGAGAAGAAAACCCGTCATCAGCTAAGATGAACATATCATAGATTAACTCTTTGAGGAACAAAATAGGGATTACAACTACCTTTTTACTGAGTAGAACATCGAAAGTGAGAATATCTGTCACTGTTTAAAGTGAACATATCAAGGATATACTCCTGCAGGGGAAAGAAAGATATCTGTCACCGGTTAAGATGAACATATCAAGGATATACTTCCTGGGGACTCCACTGAGGAGAAAGAATGGTACTTTTGCCGGGTATTGGGCAAGAAGTAACAAACTGTAAACTAAGAAGAATATTACCATTTCCTGGGTAATAGACTCTTAGGGGACCAAAGTATCTATCTAGGTAAGAGCTAGAAAGAAACAATCAATCAAGACTCAACCCAATGAGGACATAATTCAAAGGGAGTAACTCCATCTAGAAAATTCTACTGGAGACGAAACTGAAATAACAGTCATCCACGAGGAAGCAAACTCAGTGGGGAAACAAAGAAAGGTTAGAGTCTTTCTGCTTAAAGGGCTGACACTCTACAATTGAAGGAGGACAGACACCAGATTTGGTATGGGGATAAAGTATCGCCATAACAGAGAATGAGAATCTCAAACAAATCAAATATGAAGATGCAAATTATGAAATTATATGAATGTATATGTATATGTATATATGATGATTATGCTGACAAAACGATCACAAAGGATACAGAGGTGTCGCGAAGAAATTGAACCACCGGTACAATCCTCGATCAATCCACAAAATATGGAGACAACTGCCGGAGAACAAAGAGATCAACATCCCAAAGGCTCACCCCTAGCTGAGGACGAAGGAGATTTACTGAGGATAGAACATCCAATTTGTGGGGAATTTTAGGTCAATACCATAAAACAATGGGAGACAACCCTACAGAGAAATAATCAACAAAAGTTGCTCAGAAACCAGGAGGAAACTCTGACTGGGAGCAAATTGAGCGGTGATTAGCGGAGACACCAAAACAATCTACTGGGGAAGATCAACCATCTCTGAACATCAACCCTGCTGAGGAGATACAAGCTTCGCTGGGGACGGCAAAAACTCTATCGGGGAAAATAACGTGCCGCAGGGTATCTGGATCAACCAAATCAGCTTGGGATAACGGAATTCCACCGAAGGTCAAACGCTACTGAGGAATTGAATCAACAGAAACGTCTAGGGATACCCAAAGGGTCAACTGCTTGGGGAACCTCTGATGCTTCACACTTAAGGATTTGCTATCCATTGAAATGTTGTTGATATTCCTTTTACTTGCTTTGGAAAAGTTCTTGCTTTTATATTTGATTTTGATTTAAAAATTTAATTTTAAAATTATCATAATAAAATTTAAAACTATTAGCTGAAATAAATAAGAGTAGAAGCAATTGGATAAAAGCTCAACTCTACTTAATAGAATGGTAGTCTGTAAATGACAAGACTCCATAGATTTTACAAAGTTGAAAATGGTAATTTACATGGAAAATGGTTACATTGAATACAAATGATCCTTAATCCTTCTACCAACTCTTGATATCCACTGTGCTCTTGACCACTGCTGGAGATAAACTGATGTCAACCCTTGTGCTCAAACAAGTCTTCAAAATCACTGAAGATTAACAGAATGCAGTTACTTGCCATAATTCCTAATTTTTGCATAAGTTGCCCCAAGGTGGGGTACTCAACTTATCGGGAAATTCTTTCTGTTTTATGTCTATAATCTTTGCCTGGATCGCCCTTTCGGGTTTTCAATCCACCGAGACACTCATTTTTGCCTAAGCCGCCCTTTCGGGTTTTCAACTTAGCGAGTTGTTCTTTTATTTTTTTAGGCGAAGTATTTCTTGACTGCATCTGCGCTCACAGGACGAGTGAACTCTTCACCATCCATAGTTGTAAGAATCAAAGCACCGTCTGAAAAGGCTCTCTTAACAACATATGGGCCTTCATAATTGGGAGTCCATTTTCCTCTGTAATCTGGCTTGAACATTAAAATCTTCTTGAGCACAAGGTCACCTTCTCTGAATACACGAGGTTTGACCTTCTTATCAAAAGCTTTCTTTATTCTCTGCTTATACAACTGACCATGACACATGGCAGTTAACCTCTTCTCTTCAATCAAATTTAATTGGTTAAACCTGGTCTGACACCATTCAGCTTCAGTCAACTTGGCTTCCATGAGCACACGCAATGAAGGAATCTCAACCTCTACGAGGAGCACTGCTTCCATACCATACACAAGAGAGAAAGGGGTTGCCCTTGTTGAAGTGCAGACGGATGTACGATACCCATGCAAAGCAAATGGGAGCATCTTATGTCAATCCTTATATGTGACAACCATCTTCTGGATAATCTTCTTGATGTTCTTATTCGTAGCTTCAACAACCCCATTCATCTTGGGTCTGTAGGGAGAAGAATCATGATGTGCAATCTTGAAGTCTTTGCAAAGAGCTTCCACCATATTGTTATTCAAGTTCGATCCATTGTCAGTAATGATCTTACTTGGCACACCATAACGGCATATGATCTGATTCTTGATAAACCTTACAGCGGCTTTCTTGGTTACATTTGCATACGATGCCGCTTTAACCTATTTTATGAAGTAGTCAATTGCCACCAAAATGAAACGATGTCCATTCGAAGCTTTGGGCTCAATCATATCAATTCCCCACATGGAGAAGGGCCATGAGGAAGAGATAACATTCAAAAGTGTTGGATGAACATGAATCTTATCAGCATAAATTTGACACTTGTGGCACTTCTTCACAAATTTGCAACAGTCAGATTCCATTGTCAGCCAATAGTAACCTGCTCGAAACATCTTCTTCACCATTGCATATCCATTGGAATGAGTACCAAAGGAACCTTCGTGCACTTCAGTCATCAACAAGTCTACTTCGTATCTATCCACGCATCTGAGCAAAACCATGTCAAAGTTTCTCTTGTACAGTATATCACCATTCAAGTAGAAATTACCGGTTAATCTTCTCAAAGTCTTCTTATCTTTCAAAGATGCCCCAAGCGGGTAAATCTGACTTTGGAGGAAACATTTGATGTCGTAATACCACGGCTTCTCGTCTTTGATCTCTTCAATAGCAAACACATGAGCTGGCCTATCAAGACGCATCACAGATAAATTGGGAACTTCATTCCAATATTTCAATACGATCATTGATGCCAATGTTGCAAGAGCATCTGCCATCCGGTTTTCATCTCGAGGGATATGATGAAATTCAACCTTTGTAAAGAAATTTGAAATCCTCCTTGCATAATCTCTATATGGTATTAAACTAGGTTGATTCGTCTCCCATTCTCCTTTGATCTGATTCACAACCAAAGCTGAGTCTCCAAAGACATCCAAATACTTGATTCTGAGATTCATGGCCTCTTCAAGCCCCATAATGCAAGCTTCATATTCTGCCATGTTGTTTGTACACTTGAAAGTCAATCTAGCTGTAAATGGTAGATGTGTTCCTTGAGGAGTAATAATCATTGCCCCAATTCCATTTCCATATTGGTTAACAACTCCATCAAATACCATGCCCCGACGGGAACCAGGTTCTGGCCCTTCTTCAAGCAATGGTTCATCACAATCTTTCATTTTTAAGTACAAAATCTCTTCATCAGGAAAGTCATACTGCACTGACTGGTAATCTTCAATTGGTTGGTGAGCCAAATGGTTAGCCAAGATACCACATTTGATCGCTTTCTGAGATCGGTATTCGATATCATACTCTGATAACAACATTTGCCAACGGGCAATTCTCCCAGTTAAAGCAGGCTTTTCAAATATATACTTGATCGAATCCATTTTGGATATCAACCAAGTGGTATGATTCAACATATACTGACACAGACGCTTAGCAGCCCAAGCCAATGCGCAACAAGTTTTCTCAAGCATTGAATACCGAGTCTCACAGTCGGTGAACTTCTTACTGAGGTAGTAAATTGCAAATTCTTTCTTTCCAGTCTCATCTTGCTGACCAAGAACACAACCCATACTATCTTCTAGCACAATCAAATATATGATCAACGGTCTTCCTTCAATAGGTAGAGACAAAATCGGAGGTTCAAGCAAATATGCCTTAATACTATCAAATGCTTTCTGGTAATCTTCGGTCCAATCACAAGACTGATCTTTCCAAAGAAGCTTGAATATAGGCCCACATGTAGCAGTCATGTGGGAAATGAATCTGGAATATAATTCAAGCGGCCGAGAAAACCTCTGACTT
The DNA here is from genome assembly GCF_024323335.1 of Lathyrus oleraceus. Classification (NCBI taxonomy): domain Eukaryota; kingdom Viridiplantae; phylum Streptophyta; class Magnoliopsida; order Fabales; family Fabaceae; genus Lathyrus; species Lathyrus oleraceus. Next base: position 286,535,022 of record NC_066582.1, on the reverse strand, counting down.
GCTTCTCAGTTTTGGGCGCAGGCATCTCTTGTATTGCTTTGACCTTGGCAGGATCAACTTCAATACCCTTCTTGCTGACAATAAAACCCAACAACTTACCAGAGCGAACACCAAAAGTACACTTATTGGGATTCAAGCGGAGTTTATACTTCCTCAAACACTGGAATAGCTTCAACAAATGCTCAACATGTTCCTCTTCATCAATCGATTTATCAATCCTGTCATCGACATAAACTTCAATCTCTTTATGCATCATATCATGAAAAAGAGTAGTCATTGCTCTCTGGTAAGTCGCACCAGCATTCTTTAGACCGAAAGGAATCACTCTATAATAGAATGTTCCCCAGGGTGTAATGAATGTGGTCTTCTCCATATCTTCGGGTGCCATCTTGATCTGATTATATCCGGAAAATCCATCCATAAACAAAAAGACTTTGAATTTAGCAGTATTATCTACCAACATATCAATGTGTGGCAGAGGGAAATCATCTTTCAGACTGACTTTGTTCAAATCTCTATAGTCAACACACATGCGGACTTTTCCATCTTTCTTTGGTACTGGCACAATATTGGCCACCCATTGCGGATACTCAGCTGTCACAAGAAAACCAGCCTCAATCTGCTTTTGCACTTCCTCTTTGATCTTCACAGCCATATCGGGATGCGTTCTTCTCAACTTCTGCTTGACTGGCGGGTATTCTGGCTTCAATGGCAATCTATGCTCCACAATCTCAGAATCCAAACCAGGCATGTCTTGATAGGACCAAGCAAACACTTCTGAATACCATCGACAAAGCTGAAAGTTGCAGGAAATTCCGGAGATGCATCTCCGGAACTTTTCAATGTTTGAATTCCCAGGAACCGGAGGTGCATCTCTGTAATTTTTCTGTCTGTTTTTTTTTTCGCTTTTCTTTCTTGTAAGGTTGTTTGTAGTAATTGTGTGACACTTTTCTGGTTTACTTGCAGGAATTATGGATGATACAGACGACAAACTGAGGCACATGAGGGTTGCACATCATGCATATATCTAAATGGAAAAGAGCTAGGTTTCTGAGGCTCGTGTTCCCTCTAGTCTGATTCATGTAGAGGCAATGACTTTTAGGGCTCATATATCTCTTTCACCTTCTTCTTCCCATAGGAGACAGGTGTCACCTATTGATGCACCACTACCTCCATCTTCCATATGCGACATGTTTAACTTATTCATGCGCTAGAGGTACCCGAATCACTAGAGATACCTAAGGCACCAGTGTCACCCCAGACACCAGAGGAACCTCATGCTGATGAGCAAATGCCACTTCAGGCTGATGAGGCTGTTGAGCCAGAGCCATCTCAAGTTGTTGAGGATGATGAGCTAGTGCCACCTTACACATTTGGAGGAGGCCTTGTAGAATTGTCATTGATGCCTCTTTACCTAGACTATACTGCCAAACATATCTGGGACGGAGAAGTAAAATTAGTTGGATTCTTTATTTTTAAATTACATTTATTGTTATATTAAAAGTTTTTGACATAAATTTATTTTTCTACATGACCGTGATCCGCTGAAATCATTAACCATGGGTAGAAGATTAATGGCTTGCCTTAACCTACTAATGAGTGGTTTCAGGTTGCTTTGTCCCTATCTGGGATGAAGGACTTGTGTAAGACCAATTATGTCATGTTCAACCACCGGATGCTTAATGCATTTGTGGAGAGATGACACACTGAGATGTCATCATTTCATCTACCACTTGGTGAGATCTTTATCACACTCGACAATGTGTCATGTTTTCTACACCTTTCGTTTAGAGGGAAACTTCTAGATCATGAGAGGATTAGAAAAGATGAGGCACTCGAGTTGATGGTAGACTATTTGGGAGTTGACCCAAAGGCTACCATGAGGGAGATGAAAAAAATAAAAGGGGCTCATGCTAGGTTTGAATTTCTGAAAAAGGTATATACAAATGAGCTCATTAGAGCAGAGCAGGCTAAAGGTGATGACGAGCAGGTGAGGTTGCATAAAGCATATGTTATGCGAGCATACTTCCTATATTTGGTTGGGACTGCCATTTTATGGACAAGAGTGCTACTTATATTGATTTCGTCTACTTATGGTACTTTGAGGACTTCAAGCAGATCCATGAGTACAATCGAGAGACCACTTGTTTGGTCTTCTTGTACTCTAAGTTATCATAGGGTTGTAGGTGGAAAACGAAGCAGGTGACATGCAACATTAAACTACTGACAATATTTATTGGTCTTTTAGTGTTTGTGTGTCATTTTCATTACATTTTTGCAACGCCCTTACTGATGATTTGTGTGTTCCAACACTTTCCAAGCTTGGATCCTCCAGCATTTCCCGCGCATCTTCGGTTGATCGTGTATATCGACTTATACTAATGATACGCCACTAGCTTCTGCGTTTGCCCTGCTCAGAGGGAACCAAGATACGTATCCATTTATATTGTATCTTGACGACTTGGTTGCCGAGGATGTTCACTTTAACAACTATGTCGATTACCGTGAGACGCGACCATTCGACAACATAGTATTATACTCTGGATGGTTGGCTTGCGGTTCACATCTCACATTTTCTCATATGCCTGAGCACGTCATGCAACAATTCGGCTACACTCAGACTATTCCCAGAAATTCCATTGTCTCTGCTCCTCCTTCTATGACACATAGAGATATGGACGCCATATCTGATGATTATATTAGTCATCTAGTATTGAAGAAGGTATAAAGTACCATAGCTAACAGTGATTGGAGTTGTGTCGACAAGTACATCAGGTGATTCTTTAGGGTCTCACATTTGTATATGGTGCAGGCTGCTCCAGAAGATCTACGTAGGTCAGCTCATCAGGAGATACTAGAGGAAGAGCATGCATAGTTAGATCATGTTCATGATGTCTTGCCTAGATGTCGTCATATTGTGGAGATTACAACCATACATTGACAGAGGTATTCTTTCTTAATGGGTTTGTGGTGAAGCATGTAACACCCCAATAAAATAAAATAATTATTTAAATTAAGTTAATAGTATATTATTAATTTAATCAAATAATTGGGTTATTTTATTATTGGATTATTATTATTATTATTTTGGGAATAATAATTATTGGAAAATATATAAGTGTGAAATAAGGAAAAAGAATCCCATTTGGTAAAAAGAGTTTTACGTGAAACAGAGAAGCGGCTGAAAAGTGGAAAGTGGAGAAAAGGGCAAAGAGGAAGAGCAAGGGCAAAGGTTGGAGAAGAGAAAAGCTTGGAGCTCAAAGATTTGCCGGATTAATCAGGTAAGGGGGGTTTATCGTCGTTTAATGGGTATTATGGGTTAGCATGTAATGGGTAGTGATAAACCGTTGAATTGACCCTAATTCGGATTATGAATGCTGGAAAATTATGTTGGATAAACTGTGTTTAGACTGTAATTGAATTTGTGTTTGAGTTAGTTGTGAATTTCCGAACGTATAGCTTTTTACGGAATTGGAATCGGAGGTCCGGAAGTCCTCCAATGGCGGAAAATGCGGAGAATTCTGCATTCTGCCTTGTGTTAGCGCAGGAACAGCTTCTGTCTTGCGTTAACCGGTTAACCCAGGGTGTTAATCGGTTAACACTGTTATGTATTTTGAATAATTGCTGTTTTGTCTGCGTTAACCGGTTAACCCAGGGTGTTAACCGGTTAACACTGTTGTGATTGCTGAGATATTGATGTTTGTGCTGCGTTAACCGGTTAACCCAGGGCGTTAACCGGTTAACACTGTTAAGTTTTGGGACAGGAAGCGTGTTTGTGCTGCGTTAACCGGTTAACCCAGGGCGTTAACCGGTTAACGCTGTTGCAGAATGGAAAAAGTGTTAATTAAAATGTTGTATGCCTAATTGATGGTTGCCTATATCGGTGTGTGATATAGTAGGGATTATTTCCCGCTGTTTTGAGCAGTATAGGTATTAGTAGAGTGTGCTAATACCGTGTTTAATTATTTGACATGATATGGTGTTTGATACATGTGTTGATGATGTATGATAATATGCATAATGTTGTGAATGTATATATTATGCATGTATTTGTGAATGGACTGTTGTATGGCTTAGAGTGTGAGCATATTGAAGGTGAGAAAAACAAGAAAGGGGGGTTTGAATTGTTTGAAAAATAAGCGCTTTTCCAAAATGAAAATCACACAATGATTTTATACTGGTTCGCTTATAACACAAAGCTACTCCAGTCCACCCGGCCAAGGTGATTTCGCCTTCAACAAGGACTTAATCCACTAATCTTGAAAGATTACAAACAACCCCTAAGAGAGAAGAAAATCTCTTAGTCCTCTCAAGTCTACAGACTACAAAGAGTCACTTGAGGAAATCAAATAAAAATAGATACAAGATATGTAATCTAGAGTGCTTCTAAGAAAGCAAGTATTACAAATTTAAGAACAGATTTTTCACTTGATAAGCAAAAGCTTAGTGAAATTCTTTGAAGAACAAAGATGATTTTTCTTGAGCGTGAAATAATTCAGTATAGTTTTGACTAGTTGATTTCTTGCATACTGAATGTTGATTTCATCTCTATTTATATGAGTTGAAGTAGAGTTGAGATAGAGTTGAAGTAGAGTTGAATCTGGTGGATAATGAGATGTAATTACGCCATTCCATAAATAGCTTCTGCAGGAGACTTTTTCTTTTAGAAGTGACTACTTACCACAAGTAGTATCTTCTCTCTTGGAAGAGGAGATTAACGTCTCTTTCTAATTGAGGAAATCCATTTGCAGAACTTTAACTTGGCTTAAACGTTACTTCATCATGATTAACAAATCTGATTAGAGTCTTCATGTATCTGGAGAACCTTGGGATCTGGCTTCTGATGTTATTTCTTGAGAGTTCAGATAGCGCTGATAAATTTCAGAGTTTACAGAAGGCATTTGTTCAGAGTCAGAGCTTCTAGACTTTGCTTCATGTTCAGATGCTTCTGATACTTTGCAGTTTTGTCCAGAGTCAGAGCTTCTTGAAACGAGATTCCACTTTAGATGCTTCTGATACTTGATAATTTGTATCTGATCTTGTTGTGCATCTGATGACATCATCAGATTTGTTTCTTCTTTCTTTAGAACCCTGCACACTTAGAAACTTTTTGTTAGGGTGCCATTTTTGGTTTCATCCTTTGTTATCATCAAAATCAAGGAATCTGTTGTAGAACAATTTTTGTTCTTACAATCTCCCCCTTTTTGATGATGACAAAACAACTTAAAATAGCAGATGAAACATGAATAAAATAAGATCAGATAGACAGAAGCTCCCCCTGAGTTAGTGCTAGGGAGTTCAGAAGTTCTTACCAGAGCTTTTCAAGTAATAAGATTTCTGAAACTTTCTGCAAATTCTTAAATTTAATGTTAGAGTTATTTAATCAGAGATATTTTTATCAGAGCTATTTCTACAAATGTTGCAGAGTGCTTAAGGTTTTAGACAATTTTCATCAGAGCTATTTAATGATTTCTCCCCCTTTTTGTCAGAATCAAAAAGGTAGAAATAAAAAAAATAAAGAGAAAAACATTTCATTAATCAGAAGCACAAAGGCACAAAGACATACAAAACATCAGATCCAAGAGAATATCAGAGCTAAAGAAGACAGAAGCAAAAACACTAGGCAAGCAAACAGAAGAAATCCTAAGTGCCTAAGGGTTTGGAGGTTGAGGAAGTCTCTGAAGCAACATGGCAAACATGTTCTGGATGTTTTCATTCAAAGCATCTTGCTTGTCCATCCTGGCACGGAGCTCATTCTGATCTTGCTTGATTTCTTTCTGATCTTGCTTGATCTCTTTCAGAGCATGAAGAATCATAGGGATCGCAGAGGAAGACTCCCCCTGAGTCAGAGCCTGCTGAGCTTCAGCTTCAGCAGCAGCTTGGGCTTCTGCATCCGCCTGAGCCTTGGCTTCAGCTTCCTTAATCCTTAGAAGTTCTGCTTCCTTTGCCAGTCTTTCTTCTTCTAATCTTCTTGCTTCTTCTTCAGCTTCCTTAGCCAATCTTTCCTCTTCTAATCTCTTGGCCTCAGCTTCTCTGGCCAATCTCTCTTGGAGCCTTTCCTCAGCATCTCTGATGTAGCCATTTCTGACTTGTTCAGAGATACTCTTCAGCCTATAAGACTCAGAGGTCATCCAACTAATGACTCTGTTCCAGTGTGTCCTAACAGATTTAGAATCATCACTAACTTCAGAGTTTTTAGCCAGAGACTTGACCTTCTGGACTGAAGCTTCTGCAACCTGTATAATGGCCTCCTCAAGGGTAGGTATGGTAAGTTCAGGTTCAGGTTCAGGTGAATGAGGTGGAGAGTTTGAAGGGCTAAGATTTAGAGGTTGAGGTTCAGATTCCGCTTCTGGTTGAAGTTCAGAATCTGCGTCTGGTTGAAGACTAGGGGATGAAGCATATAGTGGATTTAGGTCTAATGGGTCAGAGTCTGGTCCAGGTACAGCGGGAATAAATGGTGGAGTGATATTAGAGGTGAAGGGATCAGATGGTTGAGTTTCAGAGGGTAAGGTTGTTGTTTGTTGTGGTGGAAGTGAAGTTTGGAGGGGTGAGGTTACTTCAGATTGTCTTGTGGGTTGTGGAGCGAAATTTTTAGCATAAATTTCAGCTATTGTTGGGGAGTTAGGGTCAGAGTGTTCTTGGTCAGAGGACTCTTGATCAGATAACTCTTGGTCAGAAGAAGGGGAAAGGTAAGGGGGTGATTCATATTCAGAGGATGAGGAAGAAGAAGTGCTTTGGTGGGTTTGTATAGGTTGAGAGGGAGGAATGAAAGTTCTAGCTATGTTTAGAACTGGTGTTGGTTGGGAGGTTCTGGTGATTGAGGGTGGGATTTCAGAGGTAGTAAAAATTGGTTGAGAGGAGAGAGGGTTAGAGGAAGCCATTATAGATTCAGAGGAGACAGGAGGAATAGACTTACCAGAAGAGACATTCAGAGGTGCTGAAGTTTTGCTGCCAGAAGTTTCTCCAAGTCTGGCTTTCTTTGCTCTCCTTGCCTCAGCAGCTATCTGTTTCTCAGAGACACCTCTCTTGTATCTGACAAGATCTTCTACAGAGTCTAGACAGTCTTCAAGGCGGAAATCAGAAACATCAACACCTTCTTCCAGCATACGATGAAGATAGAGGGCAACAGCGTCTCTGGGCTCATCCTTGAAGAATCTGACCAGGCCATGAGGCATCTTCCTCTGATCTTTTAGAGATTCCCAGGACACATCCATAGTGGGCTTGACTCTAATCTCTTTGATGATTCCCATGCTCTTCAGGTTTTTGGCATTCATAGGCTTTCCCACATCAATTGCCAGATCATCCATACATCTGGTCTTCTCCAGATCATCTACCAAGCCATGCTCAATGAAGACATCAGAGAGCAATCTTCCCAGAGGAATGTAGGATCTGGGCTTCATATTATTCCTCGTTTCTCTGACTGAATCTCTCAGATATCTGAAGAGGAGAACAGGGAGGTTGATCTTCACGCCTTTCTGGATGCAGTACAAAATGCATTTCTGATCTGCATTTATGTAATCTGAAGAGTTGGAGGCTGGACGATGATGGATTGTTCCCAGAATAATCTTCAGCCAAACTCGGAGGTTCTGATGAAGCTCCTTGTTCTTAGAGGGGTTTCCTTCAACATTAGGTTTGAAGATTGTAGGGTTGATGACTTCAGTGATGCGCTTTGACCTTGGAGGAATATTGTAAATCCTTTTACCTCCAGCTTTCTCCATGTTTAGCAAGGAAGCAATTGATGCTTCAGTGATGACAATATTTACTCCCAGAACAAAAGAAACAATGAACTGGTCATCTGCATCAGCATGTCTCCAAAATTCTTTGACAAGAAGAGGGTAAATGGGACCATAAAGCCTGTCGAAGTAGTTCTCCCAACCTTGCTTGCGAAGATCTTCAGTAAGATCAACACCGTTTCTTCTCAAGTTCTCAAAATCTACCAGCGATTCACACAGTACATCCAAATTTTCAAAGGAGGTTGCAAGATGAATGTGGCGTTCACGTTCCAAAATGTGAGGTTCTTGATAAACAGGGGTTATGGTAACGCCTGTAACAGAGGGTGTTTGAGTGTTTGAGGTTTGTGGATTAGAAGCGGATTCCATCTGTTGGGAGAAGTTAAAAACTTCTTGCTCTTGAGCATTCATGAAGAAGATTGATGAAGAAGGTGAAGAACTTGCAGAGAACTTGCAGAGAAGGGTTTAGGGTTTAAGAGTGAGTGAGAGTGATAAGTGTGTGAAATGTGAGAAAAGTGTTTATATACCTTAAGTAAAACACATGCAAAACGACACCTCAGAATGCGTTAAACACAATACTCAAAATAGCACGCTTGGGGGGAAAAATGATTACAGCTCATAAATGAATGTCTAATCCCACAGTTTGCACACTGCTCGAGGAAAACTCAAACGTCTGCCTTTTGAATTTCTTGACAGCTGTCTAGAAGTTCTAAGGTTTGACGCTCAGAGCTCCACGTGTTTAATGTATCTGATCTTCAGGAATACCAAGAGATTGGTTCTGAAGATTTCTAACTCAGATATCTTCTTAACAATGTAGAAGTAACAGAGTCAGAGGCAGAATCATATTTGTTTTTTTTATCAGAATCTTATTTTATATTTTTCAGAGCCATACTTCATTCAGGACAATTTTTAATGTTCAGATTTTCTAAGATGAAAAGAAATCTATCTTCAGCTAGAGGCTTAGTAAAGATATCTGCCCATTGATGTTCTGTATCAATGAACTTCAGCGTTACTATCCCTTTCTGAACATAGTCTCTAATAAAATGATGTTTAATTTCAATGTGTTTGGCTCTGGAATGTAGAATAGGATTCTTACTTAAACAAATAGCAGCAGTATTATCACAAAAGATAGGAATGTTACTCTCAAATATCTGAAGATCTTCTAGCTGATGTTTCATCCAGAGCATCTGAGTTGTGCACAGTGATGCTGAGATATATTCTGCTTCTGCAGTTGATAGAGCAATTGTTGACTGTCTTTTGCTAGCCCAGGAGATTAGATTGTTTCCCAGAAGCTGGCAATTTCCAGATGTGCTTTTTCGTTCTATTCTATCTCCTGCATAATCTGCATCACAATAACCAGAAAGCCTATACTCTGATGTTTTCTCATACATCAGGCTCAGGTTAGGAGTTCCTTTCAGATACTTAAGAATTCTCTTAACAGCTGTTAAATGAGATTCTCTAGGATCTGATTGGAATCTGGCACAAAGACAGACGCTAAAGAGAATATCAGGACGAGTAGCAGTCAGATAGAGAAGAGAGCCTATCATACCTCGATAGAGCTTCTGACAAACCTTGTTGCTTACCTCTTCCTTCTCCAGAATGCAAGTTGGGTGCATGGGAGTCTTTGCAGAGTTGCATTCAGTCATGTCAAACTTCTTCAGAACGTCTTTAATGTATTTACTTTGATGGACGTACGTGACTTCTGAAGTTTGATTAATTTGAATTCCCAGAAAGAACTTTAGTTCTTGCATTAGACTCATTTCAAATTCTGCCTGCATTAACTTAGAAAATTCTTGGCAAACAGAGATATTAGCAGAACCAAAAATAATATCATCAACATAAATTTGGCATATCATGAGATCATTATTAAGGTTTTTACAGAAGAGTGTAGAATCAACTTTCCCTCTGATAAAATTTTGTTCCAGAAGAAAATTGCTTAGACGTTCATACCAAGCTCTGGGGGCTTGTTTTAGTCCATATAAAGATTTTTTAAGTTTGAAAACATGTTCTGGAAAGTTTGAATTTTCAAAACCTGGAGGTTGATTTACATACACTTCTTCTGAAATATAACCATTTAGGAATGCACTCTTGACATCCATTTGGTATAATTTGATAGAGTGATTAATAGCAAAAGATACAAGAAGACGAATAGATTCTAACCTTGCGACTGGAGCAAAGGTTTCATTATAATCAATACCTTCTTGTTGACTATAACCTTGAGCTACCAGTCGTGCTTTGTTTCTGACAACTTCTCCTTTCTCGTTCAGTTTGTTTCTGAAAACCCATTTGGTTCCAATGACATGAGTGCCTCTGGGTTTAGGAACGAGATCCCAGACATCATTCTTGGAGAATTGATCTAACTCTTCTTGCATAGCTGCCACCCAATCGTTATCTTGAAGAGCTTCATCACAGGACGTAGGCTCAATCAGAGACACTAGTCCCAGAGGAATATCTTCAGAAGTTCTGAAGGTAGATCTGGTTCTAACAGGTTCATCTTTGTTTCCCAAAATCAAATCTTCAGATACGTTAATACGACTTTTAACTTTCCTTGGAATTTCTGGAGATTTAATTTCTTCAGAGTCTGGAGTGACAGTTGCTTCTGGAGTTTTCTCAGATTCTACCAGAGTGATCTCTAAATCTGCAAACTTTTCAACTAGCTTTGACTTTTCAGGGTCAAGCTTATCATCAAATCTAACATGAATTGATTCCTCCACAATTTTGGTTTCTGTGTTGTATACTCTATAGCCTTTAGAGCGTTCTGAGTATCCTAACATAATACCTTTCTGTGCTTTGGAATCAAACTTGTTCAGATGTTCTTTAGTATTTAATATAAAACAAATGCATCCAAAAGGATGAAAATATGAAATGTTGGGTTTTCTTCCCTTACACAGTTCATAGGGAGTCTTTTCCAGAATAGGTCTAATAGAGATTCTATTCTGAATGTAACACGCTGTATTTACAGCTTCTGCCCAAAAGTGCTTTGCAACATTTGTTTCATTGATCATGGTTCTGGCCATTTCTTGGAGTGTCCTATTCTTCCTCTTTACAACTCCATTTTGTTGTGGAGTTCTAGGGCAGGAGAAATCATGGGATATTCCATTAGAATCAAATAATTCTTCAAAATCTTTATTTTCAAATTCTCCACCATGATCACTTCTGACTCTAACAATTTTAGAGTCAAATTCTTTTTGCACTTTAGAACAGAAACTGGTGAATACAGAGTGGGACTCACTCTTGTGCTTTAGGAATTTTACCCATGTCCAGCGGCTGTAATCATCAACGATTACTAGTCCATACTTCTTTCCATTGACTGATGCTGTTTTCACAGGACCGAATAAGTCAATGTGAAGAAGCTCCAGAGGCTTAGAGGTGGAAACAACATTTTTCTTTTTAAAAGATGTTTTTGAAAACTTTCCTTTTTGACAAGCTTCACACAGAGCATCTGAAGAAAACTTCAGTTTAGGCAGGCCTCTGACTAACTCAAGTTTAGTTAGCTGAGAAAGTTTTCTCATGCTAATGTGGCCTAAGCGTCTATGCCATACCCATTGCTCTTCGTGAACTGACATTAAACATTTAACATTTTGATCTTTTAAATCAGAAAGATTTATTTTATAAATGTTGTTTTTCCTCTTGCCTGTGAAAAGGACAGAGCCATCGTTCTGACTAATGGCTTTACACGTTTTTTGATTAAAGATTACATCATAACCGTTATCACTTAATTGACTTATGGATAACAAGTTATGCATTAATCCTTCTACATAAAGAACATCAGATATAGAGGGAAGAGTACCATTACCAATAGTTCCGGAGCCTCTGATCCTTCCTTTCTGATCTCCTCCGAAGCCTACAAATCCAGCGTCTTTAAGTTCCAGGCTTTGGAACATAGACTTTCTTCCCGTCATATGTCGCGAGCATCCAGAGTCCAGGTACCATGATTGGTGTCTGAACTTTGCTGCATAGGATATCTGCAACATAGATGATCTTATCTTTCGGTACCCAGAATCTCTTGGGTCCTTTTAGATTAGTTTTCCCAGAGTTTCTCACAACTTTGGGTCTTCTAGCATTTTTAAATTTGTGTTCTTGTGTGTGTGTGTAGTGATATGAAAAAGGTGATTTAATTTGGTTACTGGTAGAGGTTTTATGTTCCTCAGAATCATACCCAATTCCCCTTTTATTATTCTGACTTACTCCATAAATCATGGATGCCATAATACTCCTATCTATTCCATTCTTCAGAAATTTTTGAAAGGCTTCTTCATATTTATAAATAATTTCATTTGAAGTTTGTGGTGCTTGAGACAACGCTTCTTCTAATTCTAAGCTTTTGGTTTTAGCTCCATCTCTTTCTAACGTTAAAGATCTGATAGTATCTTCTTGTGCTAGAATTGTTGTCTCAAGTTTACTACATTCTTCAGATTTTGCTTTAAGAAGGCCTTTAATGCTTTTAACTTTTTGTTTTAATTTCTGAAGAGAGGTAAGAGTTTCTGATAAACATGATTCTAAGTCAGATCTAGAAAGTTCAGAAAATACCTCTTCAGATTCTTCATCTGAGCTGCTGGATGTGGTAGCCATAAGTGCTACGTTGGCTTGTTCATCAGAGTCAGATTCTGATGATCCTGATTCACTATCGTCCCAGGTGGCCATTAGTCCTTTCTTTGTTCTGAAGGTATTCTTCTTGAAGCTTTCTTTTCTAGGGTTGTCTTTCTTCAGCTTGGGGCATTCATTTCTGTAATGACCTGTTTCTTTACATTCAAAACAGGTAATATCTTTATTAGGTTTACCTTTTGAAGTTGACTCTGATCTATCCCCTCTGGGTCTTGATCTTCTGAAGTTGTTGTTGTTCCTTCTTTTCCAGAGTTGCTTAACTCTTCTGGTTAGTAAGGACAGTTCTTCTTCATCATCAGAGTCTTCAGGTTCAGAGTCGTCAGTATCTGCAGTTTCTGCCTGGAGAGCTTTGGTTCTGTCTGACTTCCGTCTTTCAGGTCTGGACTTCAGCGCCACTGACTTGTTTCTTTTCTGAGGCTCATCCTCCTCTAGTTCTATCTCATGACTTCTGAGAGAGCTAACAAGTTCTTCAAGGCTGATATTGTTCAGATCCTTTGATAACTTCAGAGCAGTAACCATTGGTCTCCATTTCTTTGGCAGACTTCTGACTATCTTCTTAACATGATCTGCAGTCGTGTATCCTTTGTCAAGCACTTTAAGACCTGCAATAAGAGTTTGGAATCTGGAAAACATAGCTTCTATAGCTTCGTCATCTTCCATCTTGAAGGCTTCATATTTCTGGATCAGCGCCAGAGCCTTCGTCTCCTTGACTTGGGAGTTTCCTTCATGGGTCATCTTCAGAGAGTCAAGTATATCTTTGGCAGTCTCTCTGTTGGTGATCTTTTCATATTCATTGTATGATATGGCATTTAGAAGTATTGTTCTGGCCTTGTGGTGATTTTTGAAAACACGTTTCTGATCTTCTGACATTTTGCTTCTGGGAACTTCAGCTCCATTTAAGACTGGAGGTTTGTATCCATCTGTGACAATGTCCCAGAGGTCAGCATCATAACCCAGAAAGAAACTTTCGATTCTATCTTTCCAGTAATCAAACTTTTCTCCATCAAAAACAGGAGGCTTGGCATTGTAAGAATCTTTCTCATTTGAGTGGGCCATTGTTTTTCTCGTACTGGATCTCTCTACACGGTTAAGTGTTTGATTAGAAAATCAATAACAGAGCCGGAGCTCTGATACCAATTGAAGGTGAGAAAAACAAGAAAGGGGGGTTTGAATTGTTTGAAAAATAAGCGCTTTTCCAAAATGAAAATCACACAATGATTTTATACTGGTTCGCTTATAACACAAAGCTACTCCAGTCCACCCGGCCAAGGTGATTTCGCCTTCAACAAGGACTTAATCCACTAATCTTGAAAGATTACAAACAACCCCTAAGAGAGAAGAAAATCTCTTAGTCCTCTCAAGTCTACAGACTACAAAGAGTCACTTGAGGAAATCAAATAAAAATAGATACAAGATATGTAATCTAGAGTGCTTCTAAGAAAGCAAGTATTACAAATTTAAGAACAGATTTTTCACTTGATAAGCAAAAGCTTAGTGAAATTCTTTGAAGAACAAAGATGATTTTTCTTGAGCGTGAAATAACTCAGTATAGTTTTGACTAGTTGATTTCTTGCATACTGAATGTTGATTTCATCTCTATTTATATGAGTTGAAGTAGAGTTGAGATAGAGTTGAAGTAGAGTTGAATCTGGTGGATAATGAGATGTAATTACGCCATTCCATAAATAGCTTCTGCAGGAGACTTTTTCTTTTAGAAGTGACTACTTACCACAAGTAGTATCTTCTCTCTTGGAAGAGGAGATTAACGTCTCTTTCTAATTGAGGAAATCCATTTGCAGAACTTTAACTTGGCTTAAACGTTACTTCATCATGATTAACAAATCTGATTAGAGTCTTCATGTATCTGGAGAACCTTGGGATCTGGCTTCTGATGTTATTTCTTGAGAGTTCAGATAGCGCTGATAAATTTCAGAGTTTACAGAAGGCATTTGTTCAGAGTCAGAGCTTCTAGACTTTGCTTCATGTTCAGATGCTTCTGATACTTTGCAGTTTTGTCCAGAGTCAGAGCTTCTTGAAACGAGATTCCACTTTAGATGCTTCTGATACTTGATAATTTGTATCTGATCTTGTTGTGCATCTGATGACATCATCAGATTTGTTTCTTCTTTCTTTAGAACCCTGCACACTTAGAAACTTTTTGTTAGGGTGCCATTTTTGGTTTCATCCTTTGTTATCATCAAAATCAAGGAATCTGTTGTAGAACAATTTTTGTTCTTACACATATGTCCATTGTGGATTGTTGTTGATGTTGCATTGCTAGATGATTAGCGTGCATAGCATAGCCCTTGGGGTTGTAGCTAATTCCCATGGTGAGGAATTAGTGAGTGAATCATTGTGGATTTGTTGTTGATGTTTGCATGCTAGGTGATTAGTGTGCATAGCATAGCCTTTGGGGCTGTAGCTAATTCCCATGGTGAGGAATTAGTGAGTGAGTCACTAGGTCTCAAATGAGTGGGACTAGTGAGCTTAGTAGCCGTATCTGGATTGATCGGTGAGCTTGAACTATATGTTCAAGAATAGTCGGTACCGCATGTGTGGAGTCTCATTGCATAATTTTATGTATGGCGTATAATATGAATGGATGTATTCCAATATTATACGTGTGTTGTGTTGCTATTGAGTATGAATATGCGTTGTATTGGTGTTGAGTATGATGTTTGAGTTGATGTGCCGTTACTGAATGTGTAATATGATTAGGGTGATTAATGTGTTAAATTACTTAACATGACATGATATTTTATAATGCTTATTATATCGATTGAGGAACTCACCCTTACAACTATTTTTCAGGTAACGAGCAATGAGTTGAGTAGAAGCTAATGCTTGGAGTCTAGTGTAGTCTCCTTAGTGGGTCATGCTCTGATAGATGTAACATCGGGAGGGAACATTTTAATTGTGTTGTTGATGATTGTTGAACCAGTTTACATGTAGTATGTTGCATGTTTTGAATGATCGATTTGATCTCTATCCGCTGCGTATTGTGCAATGGTTTATGTTTTGAGTTAAATAATGAGCATGACTAAATATTATGATGAATGGTGCGAAATAATTGTGTGACACCCTTGATTGCATATTTACTCTGATTTATATATGTTGTTATTTTAATTAAATATTTGGGGTATTTTAGAAGGGTGTTACATTAGTGGTATCAGAGCATAGTCGGTCGAGTCGAGTCGTAATTATTTTGTTTCCCTGTACGGGATAGGTGTTGTGTAACCCTATCAGTACTTATTGTTTTAGCTTGTTGGGTTTTCAGAATAGAGATGGATGGAAGAGGTAGAGACGATGCTGCGATTGCTGAGGCTCTGGGTATGCTAGCTGGAGTACTTGGAGGGAATCCGAATGTTGTGGGAATGGGAGCTGCTCGTCAACTGAGTGAGTTCCAGAAGAACAATCCTCCAATGTTCAAGGGAGCATACGATCCAGATGGTGCTCAGAAGTGGTTGAAGGAGATTGAGAGAATCTTCCGAGTGACTGAGTGTGCCGATAACCAGAAGGTCGGGTTCGGTACGCATATGCTGTCAGAGGAAGCTGATGATTGGTGGGTTGCTACCCGCACTGAGTTGGAATCTGCTGGGAATGCTGAGATCACTTGGGCTGTGTTCAGAGAGAGATTCCTGAGGAAGTACTTTCCAGAGGATGTCAGAGGAAAGAAAGAGATAGAGTTCTTGGAATTGAAGCAGGGTAACAGGTCTGTTACTGAGTATGCTGCGAAGTTCACAGAGCTGTCAAAGTATTACACTCCCTATAATGAGGCTGCTGGAGAATTTTCGAAATGTGTGAAGTTTGAGAACGGGTTGCGTCCTGAGATCAAGCAGGCTATTGGATATCAGCGGATTAGAGTGTTTTCTGACTTGGTTAACTGTTGCAGGATTTTTGAACAGGATTCCAAAGCCAGAGCGGAGAGTTATCAGCAGAGGGTTGATAGGAAAGGCAAGAATCAGAATGATCGTGGAAAACCGTATGCAGCTGGCAAAGGTTTTCAGAAGCAGAGTGGGATGAAGAGGCCTAGTGGGGGAGACTCTAGTGCCCCTGCTAAGTGTTATAGATGTGGTCGGGCTGGACATCATGTCCATGAGTGTACCAGTGCTGAGATGAAGTGTTTCAAGTGTGGCAAAGGTGGTCATTTGGCTGCAGAGTGCCGGTTGAAGACTGTGACTTGTTTCAACTGCGGAGAGGTGGGTCATATCAGTCCACAGTGTCCTAAGCCGAAGAAGGAGAACCAGTCGGGAGGCAAGGTCTTTGCTTTATCGGGTTCTGAGACTTTTGCAGATGATCGGTTGATCCGAGGTACGTGTTATGTTAATGGCTTTCCTCTTGTAGTTATTATTGACACCGGTGCTACTCATTCCTTTATATCTTTGGATTGTGCTGTGAAACTTAAGTTAGAGATATCTGAGATGTATGGTAGTATGGTGATTGATACTCCTGCGAAGGGTTCAGTGACTACTACTTCAGTTTGTTTGAATTGTCCTTTGAATATTTTTGGTAGAGACTTTGGGATGGACCTTGTGTGTCTTCCATTAGTGCAGATTGATGTTATCTTGGGTATGAACTGGTTGGTGTTTAACCGAGTTTCTATCAACTGTTTTGATAAGACTGTGACCTTTCCTGAGATTAAGGAAGGAAAGGATTTGTTTCTATCAGCCAGGCAGGTGAATGAGGCGGTAGCAGATGGGGCAGAGTTGTTTATGCTGTTAGCGACTTTGGAGGCTAAAGATAAACTGGTGATTTGCGATCTAGCCGTGGTGTGTGATTTTCCTGATGTGTTTCCTGAAGAAGTGAATGAATTGCCGCCAGAGCGTGAAGTGGAGTTCTCGATTGAATTGGTACCTGGTACTAGGCCGATATCGATGGCTCCGTACCGTATGTCTGCTGTTGAGTTAGCTGAATTGAAAAGTCAGCTGGAAGATCTGTTGGATAAGAAGTTTATTCGTCCGAGTGTGTCACCGTGGGGTGCACCAGTGTTATTGGTTAAGAAGAAAGAAGGTACTATGAGGTTGTGTGTGGACTACAAGCAACTGAATAAAGTGACGATCAAGAATCGATATCCTTTGCCGAGGATTGATGATTTGATGGATCAGTTGGTTGGTGCGAGTGTGTTCAGCAAAATAGATTTGAGATCGGGATATCATCAGATACGTGTGAAAACTGAGGATATTCAGAAGACTGCTTTCAGAACAAGGTATGGACATTATGAGTATTCTGTAATGCCTTTTGGTGTGACTAATGCGCCTGGAGTATTTATGGAGTATATGAATAGGATTTTCCATCCGTACCTAGATAAGTTTGTTGTGGTGTTTATTGATGACATTTTGGTGTATTCGAAATCTGAAGAAGAGCATGCTGAGCATTTGAGAGTGGTTTTAGGAGTTCTACGAGAAAAGAAGTTATTTGCTAAACTGTCTAAGTGTGAATTTTGGTTAGAAGAGGTTAGTTTTCTTGGTCATGTGATTTCAAGAGGTGGTGTTGCTGTTGATCCTTCTAAGATAGAAGCGGTGTCTAAGTGGGAAGCTCCGAAGTCTGTTGCTGAAATTCGAAGTTTTCTTGGTTTGGCTGGTTATTATAGGAAGTTCATTGAGGGATTTTCTAAGTTGGCGTTACCGTTGACGATGTTGACCAGAAAGGGGCAAGCGTTTGTTTGGGACTCAAAATGTGAAGAAGGTTTCCAAGAGTTAAAGAGAAGGTTAACTACTGCTCCTATTCTGATATTACCGAGTTCGTCGGAACCATTTGAGGTTTACTGTGATGCTTCATTGTTGGGTTTGGGAGGTGTGTTGATGCAGAATAAGCAGGTTATAGCTTATGCTTCGAGACAACTGAGGGTTCATGAGAGGAACTATCCGACGCACGATTTAGAGTTGGCAGCTGTGGTGTTTGTTCTGAAGTTATGGAGGCATTACTTGTATGGGTCAAGATTTGAGGTTTTCAGTGACCATAAAAGTTTAAAGTATTTGTTTGATCAGAAAGAGCTGAATATGAGATAGAGGAGATGGTTAGAGTTTCTGAAGGATTATGACTTTGGTTTGAATTACCATCCGGGTAAAGCAAATGTAGTGGCTGATGCATTGAGTCGGAAATCATTACATATGTCTATGTTAATGGTTAAGGAATTGGATTTAATTGAGCAGTTTAGAGACTTGAGTTTGGTGTGTGAAAGTACTCACAATAGTGTTAAATTGGGAATGTTGAAGTTAACGAGTGGTATTCTGGATGAGATTAGAGAGGGTCAGAAATCCGATGTGCTTTTGGTTGATAAGTTGACTCTAGTGAATCAAGGTCAAGGTGGTGAATTCAGAGTTGATGAGAATGGTGTTTTGAAATTTGGTAATCGGGTGTGTATTCCGCATGTTACCGAACTTAAGAAGAGTATTCTGGAGGAAGGACATCGTAGTGGCTTGAGTATTCATCCTGGGGCTACGAAGATGTATCATGATTTGAAAAAGTTATTTTGGTGGCCGGGAATGAAGAGAGAAATTGCGAGTTTTGTTTATTCTTGTTTGACTTGTCAGAAGTCAAAGATTGAGCATCAGAAGCCGTCTGGGCTAATGCAACCGTTGGCTATTCCAGAGTAGAAGTGGGATAGTATCAGTATGGATTTTGTTTCTGGTTTGCCGAGGACAAATAAGAATTTTGAAGCCATTTGGGTGATTGTTGACAGATTGACGAAATCGACTCATTTCATTCCGATCAGAATGGATTATCCGTTAGAGAGATTAGCTGAGTTGTATATTGAGAAGATTGTAAGTTTGCATGGTATTCCGTCGAGTATTGTTTCAGACAGAGATCCTAGATTTACATCGAAGTTCTGGGAAGGTTTGCAGAGGGCTTTGGGAACTAAGCTGAGATTGAGTTCTGCATATCATCCGCAGACTGATGGTCAGACTGAGAGGACGATTCAGTCACTGGAGGATCTTTTGAGGGCTTGTGTTTTGGAAAAGGGAGGTGCTTGGGATTGTTATTTGCCTTTGATTGAGTTTACCTACAACAATAGTTTTCATTCGAGCATTGGTATGGCACCGTTCGAAGCTTTGTATGGTAGGAGATGTCGGACACCTTTATGTTGGTATGAGTCCGGTGAGAGTGTTGTGGTTGGATCGGAGATTGTTCAACAAACTACGGAAAAGATTAAGATGATTCAGGAGAAGATGAGAATTGCTCAGAGTCGTCAGAAGAGTTATCATGACAAGAGGAGGAAGTCACTTGAGTTCCAAGAGGGAGATCATGTGTTTCTTCGTGTTACTCCGATAACTGGTGTTGGTCGAGCTTTGAAGTCGAAGAAGTTGACACCTCGATTTATTGGTCCTTATCAGATTTTGGAGAGGATAGGGGAGGTAGCCTATCGTATCGCTTTACCGCCGTCGCTTGCGAATTTGCATGAGGTTTTTCATGTGTCTCAGTTGAGGAGGTACATTCATGATCCGTCGCATGTAGTCCAAGTAGATGATGTACAGGTGAGAGATAACCTGACTGTTGAAACATCACCTATGAGGATCGAGGATCGAGAGTTGAAGCAGTTGCGGGGTAAAGAGATTGCATTGGTGAAGGTAGCTTGGGGAGGACCAGCAGGTGGCAATGTGACTTGGGAACTGGAGAGTCAGATGAAGGAGTCTTATCCGGAGTTATTTGCTTGAGGTATATTTTCGAGGACGAAAACTCTTTTAGTGGGGGAGAGTTGTAACACCCCAATAAAATAAAATAATTATTTAAATTAAGTTAATAGTATATTATTAATTTAATCAAATAATTGGGTTATTTTATTATTGGATTATTATTATTATTATTTTGGGAATAATAATTATTGGAAAATATATAAGTGTGAAATAAGGAAAAAGAATCCCATTTGGTAAAAAGAGTTTTACGTGAAACAGAGAAGCGGCTGAAAAGTGGAAAGTGGAGAAAAGGGCAAAGAGGAAGAGCAAGGGCAAAGGTTGGAGAAGAGAAAAGCTTGGAGCTCAAAGATTTGCCGGATTAATCAGGTAAGGGGGGTTTATCGTCGTTTAATGGGTATTATGGGTTAGCATGTAATGGGTAGTGATAAACCGTTGAATTGACCCTAATTCGGATTATGAATGCTGGAAAATTATGTTGGATAAACTGTGTTTAGACTGTAATTGAATTTGTGTTTGAGTTAGTTGTGAATTTCCGAACGTATAGCTTTTTACGGAATTGGAATCGGAGGTCCGGAAGTCCTCCAATGGCGGAAAATGCGGAGAATTCTGCATTCTGCCTTGTGTTAGCGCAGGAACAGCTTCTGTCTTGCGTTAACCGGTTAACCCAGGGTGTTAACCGGTTAACACTGTTATGTATTTTGAATAATTGCTGTTTTGTCTGCGTTAACCGGTTAACCCAGGGTGTTAACCGGTTAACACTGTTGTGATTGCTGAGATATTGCTGTTTGTGCTACGTTAACCGGTTAACCCAGGGCGTTAACCGGTTAACACTGTTAAGTTTTGGGACAGGAAGCGTGTTTGTGCTGCGTTAACCGGTTAACCCAGGGCGTTAACCGGTTAACGCTGTTGCAGAGTGGAAAAAGTGTTAATTAAAATGTTGTATGCCTAATTGATGGTTGCCTATATCGGTGTGTGATATAGTAGGGATTATTTCCCGCTGTTTTGAGCAGTATAGGTATTAGTAGAGTGTGCTAATACCGTGTTTAATTATTTGACATGATATGGTGTTTGATACATGTGTTGATGATGTATGATAATATGCATAATGTTGTGAATGTATATATTATGCATGTATTTGTGAATGGACTGTTGTATGGCTTAGAGTGTGAGCATATGTCCATTGTGGATTGTTGTTGATGTTGCATTGCTAGATGATTAGCGTGCATAGCATAGCCCTTGGGGTTGTAGCTAATTCCCATGGTGAGGAATTAGTGAGTGAATCATTGTGGATTTGTTGTTGATGTTTGCATGCTAGGTGATTAGTGTGCATAGCATAGCCTTTGGGGCTGTAGCTAATTCCCATGGTGAGGAATTAGTGAGTGAGTCACTAGGTCTCAAATGAGTGGGACTAGTGAGCTTAGTAGCCGTATCTGGATTGATCGGTGAGCTTGAACTATATGTTCAAGAATAGTCGGTACCGCATGTGTGGAGTCTCATTGCATAATTTTATGTATGGCGTATAATATGAATGGATGTATTCCAATATTATACGTGTGTTGTGTTGCTATTGAGTATGAATATGAGTTGTATTGGTGTTGAGTATGATGTTTGAGTTGATGTGCCGTTACTGAATGTGTAATATGATTAGGGTGATTAATGTGTTAAATTACTTAACATGACATGATATTTTATAATGCTTATTATATCGATTGAGGAACTCACCCTTACAACTATTTTTCAGGTAACGAGCAATGAGTTGAGTAGAAGCTAATGCTTGGAGTCTAGTGTAGTCTCCTTAGTGGGTCATGCTCTGATAGATGTAACATCGGGAGGGAACATTTTAATTGTGTTATTGATGATTGTTGAACCAGTTTACATGTAGTATGTTGCATGTTTTGAATGATCGATTTGATCTTTATCCGCTGCGTATTGTGCAATGGTTTATGTTTTGAGTTAAATAATGAGCATGACTAAATATTATGATGAATGGTGCGAAATAATTGTGTGACACCCTTGATTGCATATTTACTCTGATTTATATATGTTGTTATTTTAATTAAATATTTGGGGTATTTTAGAAGGGTGTTACAAAGCAAATCCTATATGTCATTATTACGGAGGCACGAGAGACACTGGTGTATCAGAGACAGCGTCGGAGGACGGGGGGTAGAGGAGCTTGAGGAGTTGTAGTCCAGCATACGCGGTAGTATATAGTATTTGTACTTTGGATTTATTATCGATTGTACTTTGTTTTGACTTATTTCGACTATATTGTGTATTTCGACTTCATTATGTATCGACTAATGACTTTTTTTGATCATTTGGATTATATATTTCATTTTTTGCATATCAATTATATGGTTTAATGCTCATCACTGAACAGGGTCCTTAACATTTATAAATCGTCATTTTCATCAAAATAATCATAAAACTAACTTAACTAACCATGTTCTGATATGTTACGAAGATGCATCTCTGAAACAATAAACGTATAAAATGAATATTTTAGAGGGGATATATGAGGTGTGTCTTGAAATATTACAGAGATATATATCTGGATCAATTAACGTTTTGACTTAAGACAAAGTACGTCGGAGATGCATCTTCAGAATTTGAGGGACATTTTAGATTTTTCATATGGTGTTGTCCATCCCATAGGATGAGATAAGAAATTCGCTTCTTACTCTTAAAGAAGTGAACATGTTTCTAGAATTAATTGGGTATCAATGCAAGTTCATAAAAAATTACTCCTGCTGTACGACAAAATTGTTAAACCATTAAATGAATTGACAAAGAAAGAAACTTTTGAATGGGGGAGAAGTACGAGTGCATGACAATCTCCTAGGTTAGGAGTTACTTTGATTTTTTAGTGAAACCAATAGGTTGCTAGTTAGTTTTGTTGTAAGTATCTCTCATATTAAATTTCTCATATCACTGCATCTTTTGAAAATCAATTTATGCATGGTAAAATGAAAATCGCTGCATCTTTTGAACTTTGTCAAATCTAATCGGTATGATCTGAATCAAGTAGTAATGTGATTAGAATCATATGAGACTCTATATTTTTGATTTCAAGTCTCTTTTAGTTTATTCAAATCACATTATATCTTTCGAATAATTCAAATAGTTGATCTTTTTTAAAATATGTTTCAAATGCTTTTAAAAGTTAATTTCAATCACACAAATTGTTTTTCCAAAACATTAGGGCATACATGTTTGATTCAAATCATATCAGAGATCTCTTAATAATTGAAATCACGTCTTATTTCAATCAAATCATGTTACTTTATTTTTAGATTTTTTTAACAATAATACATGTGATTCGAATCACGGAATAAAATTTAAAACCTAGCTTGTGATGATATTCAAATTCATGTAAATAATTTTTAATGTGAATTTGTTATGAAAATTTTTAGTTTTATTTGTTAAACCAATTTTTCACTTACTACTATATAAACTATTACTCTCCATTTTTACCACTAAGAAAAATCTTTCTCTCTCAACTTCTCCGGTTGTATCTAAATTTTTCACCAAAATCTCCTAATCATTTCATAAAAATCATATTTGTGAAATATACAATAGGATAGTTTGTAAGTAGTAGTAAATTTCTTCAAGACTTTCAATTGGGGATAATTTAAGATCTAAAGATAAAAGATTTGCGAATTATTTTCAACTCCATAGGATTAAATTGGGGGTATTTTCAATTCAAGTTAATCACCATCAAAGTATCAACTCAAAATTAGGGAAATCCATAAGTTTGAATCGTCTAAAGAATCACGGAGAACAGAGAAGATTTGAACAAATCTTACAGGAAAAAACTTGAGGGTTTTAGAAATTGAGGTTTTTTATTATAAAGAAGCAATAGAGGAAACTTTATAGTATATTGCAATAGAAATGGAATGGCTTGCTAGCATGGACGAAGTGTATGAACCAAGATAAATTATGGTGTCACCTTCTCCATATCTTAACTCTTTAATTAATTTTGCTTAATTCTTAATTAGTCAGTGCCATACAAAATTGGAGACATTATTTACTAGGAAACTCATTGTGGTTTATACGAATCATTTCATATTTGTGAAACATCTTAATCCTTACACAACATGATTAGTGACTCAAATGTCGAATAAAGAAATTATGAGGCTTCATGGAATTCCCAATTCCATCATCATCCATGAGGATCTTCTGTTAGTAATTCTGGGAAGAATTTTTCAAAAAACTTATAACAAAATTGAAATGAGCTTTGTTTGCCATCTCAAGACCACGGGAAGACTGCTGGCTCGAAACATTGAACGAGAAAACATTAGCCAATTCATGAGCAGTGACTGCGATCCGTTCTTGAGGTTTTGATTGCTATATATGAAAGAACAGTGACAGCGATCCGTAAATTGAAGGTGTTCTGCCACAAACCCGATTCATAATCATTAACTGCCATGAATGAATTAGCCTACTACTTTTCCTGAACTTGGCCATCTGTAAAAGTGGAGAAAGGTTAGACACAGGTGCATACAAATGAAAAGGTACATCGCACAAATATTGAAGATTTCAAAATCCTCACCAGCAAGATGGACGGCCAAATTTGCTTGAGCATCCGCATCGGAGTTGAATTTCTTGACAAAGAAAACACATTTCTCAAACGTTAGATAATTTGCAAGATTATGGTACCCAAAAATAGTTTAATATAAAGCCAAATAAAATTCCATATACACCAAAAAGCAGTAAACTGTACTTACCCTTAAAACATGACTAATCTGAAATGACGCAAATTTATCCTTGAGTTCTTTGGCCACCTTATACAATGTAGACAAACTCTCCTTCTTGACCTTCGATGAGCCATCAATCTGTTTCATGCAGTAGCATTGGAAAATTGAAGAGAACAAACAGAAAATAATAGTGACAATATGCTAGAAATGAAAATGAAGTGGATTGAAATATTTTAACTTCACTGTAACATTAGAACAGGAACAGCTTATTAGGGTGTTTGAGTTTATTAGATCTGTATATAAGCCTCCAATGATATAAAATACTATCTCCGTCCCAAATTATAAGTTAATTTGGAAAGAAAAATTGTCCGAAATTATAAATCAATCTACAATTACAATAATTACAATGTAACATTAATGTTTTTTTTCCCAACTATACCCTCTACTATTTATTTTTCTTCCTTCTTTCAATTCTTTTAATTTCTCTTTCCTATATAATTAATGAAGGACAATATTGTAGAATCGTTCATACTTTCTCTTTTCCATACAAATTAATTATGTTCATTAATTTGTGTGAAATGCCCAAAATGTCTTATAAATTTAGACGGAGGGAATATCTGACTATGGTTTGTTCCCCTATTGTGTAATTTGTGTTCCATGTGGTACAAATGGATAGACAAAGAAAACTTCATGTGAGTGTGCCACCACACTGACACAGCGACACCAGCAATAATTTTAAAAAATAAATAAATTAAATGTAATCACAAGTGTTGGTATCGATGTCCGACACAGACACGAACACCTTTTTTCAAAGGTGTCGGTGCTAGAGGTAATGACGGTATCATGAACAGGAGGTAGTGTCAATTTATACACTAGTAGAACACAAGTAATTTCAGGTAAATCACATTAGAAAGCTGTAATTTATTCTATTCAAAGATGATAACACAATACAGAGATGTATTAGTTTTATGTTTTTCTGATAACTTAATACAACAGAAGACACATTTAATAATTTAAACCATCTTTGTCAAGTTGATCCCACAAGATAAGTCCTTCATTAACGTAAAAAGTGTCACAACTAGCCTACTGTTTTTCTTAATATACTTAAGATGTTAAACTCGGGGTTATCAAAACCAATGAGTGAGTATACCATGTTTACAAGGGTGAAATACGGCGATGGGTTAACGGTAAAGGCTAGGCAGTTAATTGCTTTAAGGAGCAAAAATTTTCCACATTTTGGTTACAAAGAAAGTGGTTAAACTAGGTGAGGGGATGAAGAAAGACTGGTCCATGCCTCAACAAAGTGAGTATGAGGACTTGATGCAAGTTTACTCACTGAATTTAATGGATCAAAGTATTCTTCTATTATGTTTTCCTCATTTCCACTCTTAATAAAACCAATGTGTACTACTTTTTCAACGGCATATCTAGTTCTGTTTTATTTTAAATTGTACTAATAACACATTTGTGCCGACCTAACTATCTACCAAATGCTACCAATGGAAATGAAATCTGGCATCAAGTGCTTCCAAAGGATGCTAGGTCCCATAAGGCCATCGGAAAAGAGGCAACGGCAACAAACATTGTGTTGGGTGTGAAGGGGTGGTTTTAATCTCACATTGCTTAGAGATATGGCATGTGTATAAAGCTTTGACAACTCTCCCCTTACAAGCCGGTTTTGTAAGGTTGAGTTAGGTTCAACTCAAATCCTCAAAAATCCAAAATAAGGAAAAGATCTATAAGATGCAAAAACTAAAGAAACAGTGAAAATATACCGTGATAATAAACATTTAGTTATGTTAGAATAAGCTGAACATAAAAAGAATATAAATGGCCAACCTGCGAGCACACAAGTTGAGAGTCCCCTTGTATACAGATATTAGTGAATCCTTTCTTAAGAGCATATTTCATTCCCAATATCGCTGCACGATATTCAGCAACTTCGTGTGTTGCTATACCCACGCCTTCACGAACCTTATGAATCTTTAAAGTAATAATAGTTAAAGAGATCAATAGTTGTATGGAAATTATGTATATTCATAGAAACATCAAAAGCATACCACATTCCCATCTTTGGATCGCAGAATAGCCCCAGCACCAGCTCTTCCAGGATTTCCTTTTGACGCACCATCGAACTCAACAATACAAGTCTTCTGCACATGTATAGATGACTATGAATACGTATATAAAATCATAAAGATTTCATTCAAACTCTGTAAGGATACAAATCAACAATAGCAACTAGAGATCCTCCAGTGACCACCCTATAATTCTTGAGTCTGCAATTAAATTAACGAGTAGGAAATAATGTAACTAGCTCTGATTGCATCGAATATATTACGGTAAAATACAGGGAGCCCCAACTCTGATTGCATCCTATACTGGAAGATCTCATAAAACGGGACTTTTCAGTCAAAAAGGAAAACCACATAATGCAATTGGCCCATCACGTTAGTTTACAAATTAAAATATCCATCGTCATATAGCACCGGCGATTGTTGTAGAAATAGGGGAACCCTGAGCAAACATAATTTTGCATACATGAACATGAGCATTAATATGATTCCTGCTTACAGTTGCAATTGAAGATGCTTTACTCGCGGCAGCACGATCTAACTTGACTTGCTTTCTGAAAGGATCTTCAGAGATGGATGTCAAACCAGTTGATTTCTGCTATGCAATTAAGAAACTTATATGTTAAACATTTATACACACAAAAAGTTTGGATAGTGCATCCAGGTATGAAGAATCAACACATTAAGAAAATATAATACCCAAACTGTGACCGTGACCCTTTTCAAACCACAATACCTTCAGCATGTTTGATTAGAGAAAATGGTTATGCTTCCATTTCCAGTTTTCATTAATAATTACAAAAGTAACCACCATATTTCACTTTATTTCCTATTTTCAAATATTGGTATTTGCATATGAAACAATGTAAACCTTTTTTTTTTGCTGTTTCTGGAAACAGTGAAACAATAATTAGGCAGTAATTTGTAATTATTAGTAAAAACAAGAAACATTCTTCCAAACCAAACAAGTCCTTAATAACCAACACCAACAACATTTTTTCATATCTTGGCTAATATTAAACTCAATGGAGGTTTATAGCTGAAAATGTGAGTATACTTTTTCGATATGAAAATGATGACAAATTGATGATTTATAACACAACTATTGAATATAAAATCTTAGCACACAAAAACAGAATGCTGAATCTTTGCCTTCCTGATAAGCATGTTATAAATTCAAAATGGTGCTAAAGTTACCACATTATCTTGTCCGAGCACTTCTATAGCTCTC
This sequence comes from Lathyrus oleraceus, assembly GCF_024323335.1. NCBI lineage: Eukaryota > Viridiplantae > Streptophyta > Magnoliopsida > Fabales > Fabaceae > Lathyrus > Lathyrus oleraceus. The sequence goes on along the minus strand of NC_066582.1, from coordinate 286,507,047 downwards.
TTTTTAGATGTATCCCCATTTGATGTGGTCCCTTTGGTAGAAGAAGGATCCTGACACACATAGTAAATCTTCTGATATTCTTCATAAACAAACCTAAAACCACATTAAAGGCAAAGCAAACACGTTGAAACTGCTATTTACCTTGAAAGGACATGGAACAAGTGATCCAAACAAATCCACTTTCAAATCAGAGGCCCTAATTGTATATAAAGCATTCTTTAGTCCATGCGAGAGAAGATATTTCGCTGTTTTCTTCGACAATGAATATCCCTTAAATACACTAACAGGAGGATCACATACCTAACACAACAGAAACATCAAAATATCATTAAGAACCTTTGAAGATTACATTTTGATTTTGAAATAAAGAAATGGAAACAACAAACACCATAATAATGCTCTCAAATCAATAACTACACATATAATTACTACATCCAATCCAATCAAACAGCTAAGTTTCGGCAATAAAGAAAAACACAATTTCAATACTAGCCGTAGAAACAGAAAGTCATGCCTACAAAGATCATAAGCATAAGAAATGATATTTCAATTTCAACACACATATTAGACAATAATTTGGATGGTTATTGCACTTGAAATATGTGGTTAATTATATTCAATAGATAGTTAACAATTATAACAAGATGTTGCAACTCATCAATCATCCACCGAATGTAATTAACCACAATTTATAGGTGTTCAAATATACACTGACCAGTGTCCAAGTATACATGATTCTCATATGTTCAAACATATGATATCAATAATCACAATTGTGTTCAAAAATACAACTGAAAATTGGGATTTTCTTTTAAAGTTTGGTATCCGGCCTTGAGAGGAGCGCACTCACTCTCGAGACCCAAGTCTTCACCAACAGACCAACCCCTTACGTGTTTAGTGAGTGATTATTAAATTGCTAGACCTTGCTATATCCATTAACCATGTATGTGAACTAGGTTAAACATCCATGTTATTGTCCCACTTTGTGTCAATAGAACACAGGCTCTAAGAATAATGCAAGTTACTCATACCACTATCTACATTTTCTGCTCACTTTCAACTTGGTTACCATAAAAATAAAAACTTTAAAACAGTGAAAACTAAAAAGCACCAAAATTTAAACAACAAAAAAAAGGAAATTCGTAACAAAATTACCGAAGATCCAACTTGAGCTTGAAAATCACTGAGACTATTATAAATTCCAACAACATCCCCTTTCCGGACAACATAAAAAGCATCTTTTTTCTGATCCCCTTTCTGCAACTGAGAAGAACCACTTTTGAGTGATTTTTTAGTGGAATAGCAGCGAAACCCTGTCAACGCGAATTCAGACCTAACACAAGAATGGAGTGATTTTATCGGGAACGAGAAATTGGAAGAAGTTCCGTTGTTTGAGACGAATCGAGTGGTTCTTCCGATTATGGTGGCGGTAAACGATGAAAGGTGTGATAACAAACCGTTCATGACGGAAGAGTTATCCAGATTGAATGAGGGAAGAATCAAAAACGTGTTGATTGTTGATGAGAAAGTGAAGGAAAATGCATTGTGGAATCGAATGTTGAATTTGAATTGCGGAGGTTACTAGATTAGTAGCAGAATTGGGAGTGAAACATGAAGAAGAACGGTGAGTGGGGTTTAGTTGAGGAGAATTTAAACTCCACCTCATGTTATTATACCTACGGTGGCAAACGGGCATGCCCGCCCCGTTTAGGTCCGCCCTGCAAAAGCCCGCAAAAAAAATGGGACGGGGCGGGAGGTCCATACGTTGTCAAGAGAGCATTTTCAGGCGGTGCTTTGATACTTACAACTATGGATGTGGAGGATTTCACTCGTCCTGTGAATTCAGATGCAGTCAATAAATACTTCGCCTAAAAATAAAAACAGAATAGCTCGTTAAGTTGAAAACCCGAAAGGGCAGCTTAGACAAAAATTAGCGTCTCGGTGGATTGAAAACCCGAAAGGGCGGTCCAGACAAAAGTTAGAGACATAAAAGATGAATATAGGTATCCCGCTAGATTGAGTACCTCATCCTGGGGCAATCTAGACAAAAAAAATTAGGGATTTGGCAAGTAACTGCATCCTGACAAGGCTTTGTTCTACAACTGTCATCTGTCAGAGATTCTTGCTCATTCGTCATCAACTGAAGCTTCAAATACATCGGATTCAGAATTGGTGGAGAAATGGTCATTATGTTCAATGTAGCCCATTTTCCAATATATATCACCAATTTCAAATTTGTAAATATCTATGGAGTCTTGTCATTTGCAGACTACCATTCCATCAAATAAATTTGAGCCTTTTATCCAATTATTTGCACTCTTATTTGTTTCTATTCAACAAATGTTTTGCATGTTTTAATTGAAAAAATATCATTGTTTTGAATAATCGAATTTTTCATAACTTGTTTTTAAGCAAAGCGAACATTCACAATGACGAAAGGATACTTATGAGATCTTCAACGCTCTCCCAAGGATGGTATGATCCCCAACAGGGTAAGACATTTGTTCATATTCCTGGCATGCTTGTATCTTCTTCCTTCGGGGCCTTTTATGGTTTTTTCTACTGAGCGGAGTGTTTGGTAAGATATTCACCACTCTTCCCTTCAGTAGAGTAGAGACCTTTCCTCCTCAGCAGATGTGATCTCTTTGGTAAGTACGGTATTTGGTGGTAACCTTGGAAGCTTCCTATTTGGTGGTTGATCCCCAGAATTCCTTTATTTCCTCGGATAGATTCCCCAGTAGAGTTGCTTATGCGGCAGATTTTATTTGTGCAATAACTTTTGTCCCCAGCTGGAATGACTGATGTTCATCCCCCTGCAGAGATCTTTGCTTCCTGGTATCTTTTGCCCTCATTAGATTGGATACTCTCCGGTGAACCTGACTTTCTCTCTTGAGATGTAGTACTGGATGTTTGTGTACTTATTCTTTGGAGCTGTTTGTGTTAGAAATGTCTGTTTGTCAGCATTCATCATACATAAACCACGCATGCGTGCATATAATTTTCAAACATCCAGATATTCATGATTACATTCTTTGCCATAAATCTTTGTTTGTTATCCCCTGCTAGTTGGTAATACATTTCCCAAGCAGATGTCGGTGTCTGATCCCTCAATATAGAGTCAGCCCCTTAAGCAGAAAGTGTTTATCTTTCCTTCCATATTCCCCACCGAGTTATATCCTCGTGGACGATGGTTGTTTCTGTTTCTTCCCAACACATATATTGGGATGAGATTCCCTATTGAGTTATATCCTCACTAGGACGAGTCTTGATTCAGTTTACCACTTTAGTTTGATCCTAGATTGGTTTCTTGTGATTTGTTTCCTGCACTCCCCTGTGGTATAAATGAATAATTGCTCAGTAATTAGTAATCATTCATCTTATCCCCGGCGAAGTCTGTGGTTTTCTACCCTTATACCGATAATTGTAAACCCTATTTTTTCCCCTTGCAGAGTTAACCTTTTGTTCATCCTAATCGATGACGGTTACTTTTTCGTGGTTTTCTACCCAGTATCCGGTAAATGTAATCCCCTCTTTGACGGTTATCATTATCCAATAATCGGTATTGATAAGTCCTTCACCCCCCGGTGATATATCTCTTGGATAATTGCTCTGATAAAGCAATTTATCCCCGGCAAGTTATCTTTCATTTACCCTTCTTGTTGGTAATGATTGTTTCTCCTTTTGATTGGCCATCATTATATACCTAGTTCGCGGTATCCCGATGTCCTCTCTTTTCGGTCGATTTATCCTTTATTAACCCAGTAACCGATTGTGGATAATCTTCCATGCGAGTATATTATCTACGTTCTGACGGTAATAGATAATATATCTCATGCACTCTCTGGCCGAAGTCCTTTGCTCTTCCCCAGTCGAGTAAGATTCGTATCCCTTTTTTGGAATCGAATGTCCATCCTATAATCGAGTTTTGCTTTCAGCCCTCTTTTGGATGATGAGTTTCTTGGGAATATTCCCCAATTCACGCTTTGGTTGACCACCTATTATATGCCCAGTAACCGGCATCCCTAGTGTTCCCTCCTTCTGCTCCCTATTATGACTTTTTGTCCCCTGTGGAGTCAGATTTTCCTGAGTTGAAATATACCTTTTTAGGTCTTCCTCAGATGATTTGGTTGATTGATATCTCTCACCCTTATACCGGTCTTAGATATTCATTCTCCCGGAGCATGTTTTCTCTCACCCGTGTACCGGTGTTCAGATCGCATGTCTCTTTGAGCTTATTACCCAGTAACCGGTAATACCTCATTTGTTTTTTTCCTCAGCTGGGTCCTTAGTGGACATCTCCACCTGAGTCCGGATTTTTATCCGAAGTATCCGTTGTGGATAATTTTGCTGTATTGGCATATTCCCCAATACGTGCATCTTCGAGTCAGCTCGAGTCCTTCCATTGATTCATTTCATGGATTCTCTCCGTGTCTCTCAGCAAGTTTCAAGTCGTGACCTGCTCACGCGTCTTCATCCCTTTACTCCCCGGTAGAGTTTCTGCCCCATAGAATGAATTATTCATAGGAATCGTCGGTTTCCTCCTGATCTTTGCCTTTGTGGACACATATCCCCACAGAGTTTTACCATTTACGTGCATACATCTGCATCATGAGGTCTCTTAGGGACCAAAATTCGTCTCTTTGTTATTACTTAAGCCCATTCTACCCCGTCGAGACGGAGATTTTAACCTTCACTTCTCCGGCTAGAATGACCTTAAATAGGGGCATCTGTAAGACCCCAATTTTGACCCTAAGATCCCTCATGACATCATAACATTGCATTTGCAAAGTCTCATGGATCATAAGCATCTTGGTTCCCTTTGCCTTTGGGTGGGACCTCTTGTGAGTGGTTTGAGATCACCAAGCATGCTTGAATTGTATATTATTTCTTTTCTTATTTTTTTTACTAACCAAAAGCACAAAAAATATGTCACTAACATCTTTTGTTTATAACTTGAGCAATCACAAGGTCCAAAGCTTCAAGGAGATCATTGGTACAAAGATATGGTCAAGTGAAGATGATAGCAAACATGGTAATGGTTCCCAAAGCTCTCATCCATCAAATATGACTCCCTAGCATCTCAATTCATCATTTTGATTAAAGCAAGTCAAAGGGTTTGAGGTGTGTTCCCCAAAGAAACCCTAATCCATCTGTGCAGCACAATGCCTTGCTCTGGAAGCAACCTCAGCACATGATCAAATACAATCAAGGGAAGTTCTTTAATTCATCATTTCATGCATATTTGAACTTATTTGAGTGTCCTCAATCATCAATTCATCAAGATATGAGTTGTAAAGTTGAGAAGTTGATTAGTCAATTCATCTAACTATTTTGAAATACACTGAGACCTAACTTTTTATGTATTGGTCAAATGGAGATGATCCCAAAAGAAAAAATGTTCTTAAGGACAATGTGAACAACTTTTATGTTCATCAAAAATTTATTTGAAACTTGGAAGGTCATCTCCCATTCCAATACATTATAGGTCATTTTGATTGAAACCCTAATTTTGGGTCAACTTCCCAAGGACATAACTCATTCATTTTTTATGATTTTGAGGTGGGATCAAATGCATTGGAAATTTTAAGATGTCTATTTCAAATGTTACGTTGAATACAATTTCAAAATCTCAAAGGAAATACATGTGATAATGCAAGACATTATAGGTCCTTTTGGACCAAATGCATTAAAAGGCAAAAAAGTCTAACTTCAAGTGCCCATAACTCTTTCACCAAAAATCCAAATGATACAAAATGTGAGTTCATTTTGATTTTCTTGAATAGATCTACAACTTTGATATTGGAGGTTTCTTCATTTAAGGTTTGCATTATCAAAAGAGAAGGGCTTGAACATTGGCCAAATTTAGAAACTTTGCCTTTACATGGTTTGCACCTTGCATTTTAAACTCAAATTTCACCAATTTCCACACTTCAAATGGACTTTTTCCCAACATAACAATTTTTCCTCACATCAAAACCTTTCCAACCATTACTCACATGCTCATGTTTGGATTTGGCAAATGGTATTTTCGAAGAGGGGAAGTTTTTGGTTCAATTATGCATAACACATCAAAACTCCATGCATAAGCCAATTCACTCCAAGCTGCGCGTCCAAATCATCTCACATTCATTTCAGATTGCATTTGGCATTGAATTTGGGCCTTTTGCATGATCATGCAAGCCCATGCAATGGATATCCAATTCCATGCACACGGATTGAATCACACTTGCCTTGCCTTTCCCTCTATAAATAGAAGCCTTACTCCATTCAAAAATCATCCATGAATCAACCTGAAATGCTGCAGAACTGAAAACCTAACCTCTCACCAAAGGAGCTATTTCACTTTTCTTCAAATTTTTCAGATCTAAAATCCAACTACATCTGGTTGAATCTTTGGATCTAAAGCTCCTAGACCTCTCTCTCATACTCCATTGATCTTCTATTTGGCCAAAGGAAGCAAGGAAGCAAGCTCAAATCTCCAGAATTTAAGGTTGTTCTTCAACTGGTTTTTTCTTCGAATCTCACCAATTATTGATCTATTTGCTTGGATATTGTGTTGGCTGAAGTCCTCTTCATAGAGGCAATGGTTTTGTATGCTCAATTATTGAAATCCATGAAGTTCACTTGAACATCACAAAATTTCCATCTCTGATTTCTCTCAATATAGAGATCTAGAGTGGAAATGAGTGGTACAAGGATGATGTACATCATCCCAGCTTTCCAACGATGTATAGATCGTATATTTTGGTTAAGCTTTTGAAACCTGCAAATGTCACTGGAATCTTCATGCTCACCGGAGAAGAAGGTGGCTCCGGTGGCCGTCCCATTGCCAGATCCAATCTGGATCGTTGGATGCATTTTCCAAATCTAATCGTGACCATCAGTTGTTATGACTTATTTTAATGCATTGTGTGACTCAGCTGACTTAGTCCTATGATGCGCGCGCATACCACTGCCTTCAGATCATCCACGTCATTTAATGAAAGGAGATCTAACGCGCCAGGATTTTTAGCATTTTCTTATTTTCCATTTTATTTTCTTTAATTTCATTTTATTTCAAAAATTCATATCTTCTTCATTTTAAATCCAAAAATTATGGGACCAATTGCATTCTTCTCCAAATAATTTCTAGTTTCTAATTTTGATTTTTAATATTTTTTATTTCATCATTTGATATTTTTTGTGAATTTTCTCTTTTCTGGTTATTTTTAATTCATTTTAATTAGTTTTTGATATTCAAAAAATACAAAAATATTTTCCCAACCTATTTGAATGATGATGGATCTATGAAAAATATTCTCATCAATTTTTTAATTGATTTAAGATTTATTTGAGATTTTAGTTCAATTAGGTTGTTTTTATTCATTTTTAATTGATAAAAAATAGTTTCTGACTTTTAAAAATGCTGAAAATTTTTGTCAAACTTTGTTTGACCTTGTTGAACTTGGGATAAATCACTTGGACCTTTCAAGGTTGATTTGAAGTGATTTTGAAGTTTGACCTTTCTTTTATTTTTAATTCAAGTTTATTTAATATTGAAAATGCCAAAAATATTTTGCTTATGGTTTGACCTCCAATCTTCATCTCATTTTTGATTTCTCATTGTTTGACTTTGACTTTCAATTTCATTTGGTCAATACACATGAATTGGTACATTTTATTTCACCTTATGCACTTTATTCTTTCCATTTCCCTTTCCATTATTCATCTCTCTTCTTCTTCTTCTTCTTTTTTCTTTTTGATCAATGAGTTAAAGGTTGATAAGTTAGCATTGATTAGGGAGGCTTAATCTTCCTTGATTCAAATCTAGTTCATCTTGATCAATTGATCAAGTGAATGACTTTGCATTAAGGATAAATTGTTTCCTAAATCATGCAAAAGGCTTAAACCAATACAAGATCAATTCTCATTTTCTTTTTGGCATGGCAAGTTGTTGGAACTTGGTTCACTAATCAAGACTTCTAACTTATGTTGTTGCCTACATTATTATTGACCGGCCTCAGATAGTTGTGACTTCTACATAAGTCCAATTACGATTGCTTAACATAACGCTAAATTTGCCTTATGGCATACTAACTATTAACACTAACCATTAACCATTAACATTTACCTTTTTGCTCTTTACTTTTATGCAATTTACTATTCTTGCACATATTATCCATTTGCTTTTTCCTTTGCTCACTTGAGCACATGTTTATGTTAATGTCATTTGCCTTTTGCTCACTTGAGCATATAATTGTGTATATATTATTGTGTTTTGTTTTGATTGTTATGGACAAAAATGCAAAGAAATGGACAAATGGACTTAGTTTCTAGGATATTCCCTATGCAAAATTGGAGTAAAAGGACCTTAATGATGAAGATGGATTAGAAGGACCAAATCTCTAAATTCACTCTTGTCCATTCTTGATCTACTTCATGGAACTTTTGATGTGTGTGCTTTTGTGCTAGGGAATTCTATGAGAGCTCAAATTGAAGGACCATTGCCATGTTCATCCAAAGTGAAAGACACAAGATACATTGAGGATCTCTTAAGAGGCTTGTTTGATTGTTGCTTGAGCTTATTATCATTATGATTGCATATTCCAAAGGATGGGAGCTACTTGATCATCAATATGATCTCAAGAGAGGAACTCCATTGTGGTTTTGTTTCTTATTCCTTACCTCTTGCATTGCTTAGGATTTTAGCCCTTCTTCTTCTTCTCCCCACTCTAACCCAAGCCAAAACTTTTGTGCAAACACTTAACATTTGTTTTTAACATTAGAAACCTAAGCCTTATGCTTTTGATTTTCAAACCTTCTTTTCATAATACTTATTTTGAATTGAATCTTTAAATCCACTTTGACCATTTTGTATATACCTCTAATTGGTAAATATAACCCATTCAAATGTCTTTTTTTGGTTCCAATGGCCACTTCCTTAATCAAATTTTTCATAACCTTTAACTGTTAGGTTTGAGTTATCTTGGTGGTAGATGTAATACTCACCTATATCCTTAGTGATAGACAATGAGTCTTCTATGCTTATTATAGGGTTAACCCCTCACTAGCATGTTGAAGCTATCCTCACATGGTGGATTTGTGGTTTTAAGTTGAGTTTTCTCCCTTTGATAACAAAAGACCTTAAGGATTTTGGACCAATCAATTCACCCACTCATTTTGAGATTTTTTACCTCGAACTACGAGGTTTTGATCCTAATCTTTTTTAAGATGGTACGTAGGCAATGGATTTATCCATCCAAAGACAAAATGTAAATAACTTGTATATTCTCTTCTCATCCCTTCAATCATGTTTGCACAAACAAATTTTCACAAAACAACAACCTTACAACAAATGTGAAAAGGGCTCCCTAAGAGTACCTAGGATGTTTTGGGTGCCTAACACCTTCCCATTGCATAACCAACCCCCTTACCCAGATCTCTGATTCTCTTTTTTACTAGTTTTTGATTCGATAAAACTATTAGGTTTTTGTTCGCTTTCTAACCATTCCTTTGGATAAATAGAAGTGCGGTGGCGACTCGACTTGTATGATTTACCTTGGATTTAGTCAATATCTCTAATGGTAACGAATACCCCGCTACAGAAAAGTGGTGACTCTGCTGGGGAATTCATTTGCCTAGTGGGTTTTGCCAACTTTTCATATTTGTTGTATTGTATTGTATTGTTTTGTGACATATTTTTGTGCAATTTGGGATTACTGTATTGTATGTAATGATTGATTTACTTGATATTAATTCCTTGTATGCTTGGTGATCTTTGTGAGATGAGTTCTATACTCGGACTCGAGTGCACTTAGGATAGGAGAATGGCATAGTCTTGTTGACTTGTGTGGAGTTATTCCTTAGCAAGTTGACTTGCAAGCCCATTCACTTGGTGGAGGTCATGTTGGGATCAATAATGTCACACAAGTAGTTGTGGTTAGACATTACTCTTTGCAATATAGACCTTAGAAGCCAAGAACCTTAGTTTACCAAGCCCATCTTGGCCTATTCTTAGAATGTAGTGCGAAAGTCGTTCAAGTGTAAGATTTGATACGATTGTTACGTGATACTACACTCATAAGAGTCTCTCTTGAGAATATTTTTGGAATACGAGTAGTCGTTTCTCCGATAATATCCGAAAGATGGGATGATGACTATGGGAACCTCTTGTAGAACATGTTTGGCAGGTTTAAACCCTAGTACACTCCCTTTGGGTGGTTCTTAACCGAGACTCCATGTTCGTGACTTGCAACAAACCCTTGATTCATGGTTGATCCGTTCGCGTATCCTTAATATCAATGGAACTTGGGTGTTGATAAGGTGTAAGCCATAATCCACCAAAATGGATGATTGATATTAAGGATGATATGATTCATCCCATGACCTTTGTTTGGTGTGCGTTGCTTGATCCTTGAGTGTGATTGTTGCATTCATGCATTCATGCACCCATTTGCATCCATATCATCAATAATGAAGAAAATTTTCAAGGAACTTAAGGGGTTTATTTGCAAATTTTCAGACATGGAAAGACAAAGAAGGAATACAAAGAAGTACATCTTCAGACAACCAGATTTGAAAGAGTTAAGGAATTTGACATCCTATGTATTAGATCCCTTGGGTTTCAAGGCTAGTTTTGGGAAGCTTCTTCCTCTTCTGACTACTCAGGTGGACGAAGGATTGATGAGTGTATTGGTGCAGTTTTATGATCCCTTGTACCGTTGCTTCACATTTCCGGACTTTCAGCTTTTGCCCACGCTTGAGGAGTATGCCTATCTTGTGGGTATACCTATTATAGACCAGTTGCCATTCAGCGGCTTGGAGAGTATTCCTACTTCTCAAGAGATAGCTGACATGTTACATATAGATGAATCTCTGGTTGGTGCTCATATGACCACCAAAGGTGGAATTCAAGGTCTCCCTTCTGAGTTCCTCATCGCTCCAGCTACTGTGTATGGGAAGGCCATGAGTGAGGATGCCTTTGAAGCCATATTTGTACTTCTCATCTATGGGCTAGTGTTGTTCCCCAACATCGACAAGTTCGTGGATGTGAATGCTATTAGGATTTTCTCTGCTCTTAATCCCGTTCCGACTCTGTTGGGTGACACTTATTTCTCTTTGCATATGAGGAATGCAAAGGGCGGTGGTGCCGTTGTGTGTTGTTTGCCTCTGTTGTATAAGTGGTTTATTTCTCACTTACCGCAGACGGTCGCCTTCAAGGAGAACAAGGGATGTCTACAGTGATCGACGAGACTTATGTCTCTCACTAATGATGATATCTCTTGGTACAACCGTGTGTATGATGGCGTGCAGATTATCGACTCTTGTGGTGAATTCTCCAATGTACCTCTTCTTGGTACATGTGGTGGGATTAACTACAACCCTGTTTTGGCACGTCGTCAGCTTGGGTTCCCCCTAAAGGATAAACCTAATAACATTCTGTTAGAGGGTGTGTTTTTTCAGGAGGGTAAAGATCCCCAAAACTTGAAGGGCAGAATGGTCCGCGCTTGGCGCAAGATTCATAGGAAAGGAAGGAAAGAGTTGGGTCCTAAGAATTGTGTTGCTTTAGAGCCTTACACTGCTTGGGTTAGGAAGAGAGCGTCTGAGTATCTCATGCCTTACGAGTATCCAAGACCTACACCTTTGGTTATGGCTGGGCCTTCAACCCTCCATGACCAAGGAGTAAAGGAGTTGAGAGACAAAGACCGATCACGTGCTTGGATCCGTGAACGAGAAGAGTTGCTTCAGCAGATTAAGGAGAAGGATGCTTTGATAGAGTTCCTCGAACATCAGGTTATTGATGATCCTGATGATGCATGGACTTCTCTACTTCCTCAGTCTTCCAAGTTTTGGAAGAGGAAGTACGATAGACTCGCCAAGGAGAAGGCAGATATGGAGGCAGCCTACGAGAGGGAAGTGAAGAGACTTCGTGCATCCTATCTTCCTGTGTCCCGAGCTTTAGATGATTGTTTATAGGGATCCATAGGATGATTATTTTCCTTTTCTCTCGTATATGGTTACCAATGTTGTACTTCTTTGGTGTAAAATATTTCCCAGATATTATGTTTCCATATAAAAGGGTTTAATATTTCCAAAATTTGCAAATAGAACCCTAAAATTCCTTTGAAATAAAAAAAAACGAATCATGTGCACAAGCATTGCATGCATCATGTGCATAAGCAAGTTTTGTTCCCGGCTTCTTGTCCTGTGGTTTAACTCTGTGTTCTTCATTTATTTTGAAGACAAGCTGACTCACCGGTACTACACCAGAGCCAACATTTCAAGACTGATGGATCATTTGGAACAAGAGAACCGCGAACTGAAAGAGGAAGTGACCAGATTAAGTGCCTTGATGGAGTCATTCATGGCTGCCCAGAGCCAGTCTTCTCCGACACCTTCAACTCCTCCCCAGAGGACAGTCATCTCTGAGATTGTCTCCTCGACTGTGCCTGCAGCCAGTGCACACTTTGCTCCAACGGCCATGCCAGCCGGATTCCCGTGGGGGATGCCTCCCAATTTCATGCCCGAGGGTCCTGCTCCCACCTTTGCTTCTATGTCGGCATCTAGCCCGGTCCTTGTTGTTCCTCCTCTTGTCGTGCATACTCTGCCCAGAGTAGACGACACCATCTATCATTATGAGCCGTCTGAGGGCCCAGATGTCTATGAGAAGATGGACGCTATGAACGATCAATTTCTTGAGCTTCGCAAGGAATTGAAAACTCTTAGAGGAAAGGATCTTTTCGGCAAGTCTGCTGCCGAACTCTGCTTGGTTCCTAATGTGAAGATCCCTGTGAAATTCAAGGTCCCTGACTTTGAAAAATACAAGGGAAATACTTGCCCTCTCAGCCACCTGGTCATGTATGCCAGGAAAATGTCGACTCAGACCGACAATGACCAACTGCTCATCCACTACTTTCAGGACAATTTGTCCGGTGCTGCTCTACGTTGGTACATGGGTTTAGACAGTGCGAACATTCGATCCTTCAACGATCTTGGCGAAGCCTTTGTCAAGCAATACAAGTACAATGTGGATATGGCTCCCGATAGGGATCAATTGAGGGCCATGTCCCAGAAGGACAAGGAAACATTCAAAGAATACGTCCAGAGGTGGCGAGAGGTAGCAGCACAAATCGTGCCCCCGCTAGAAGAGAAAGAGATGACTAAGATCTTCTTGAAGACCTTGAGTTCTTTTTATTATGAGCGGATGATTGCTAGTGCTCCTTTTGACTTCACCGAGATGGTGAATATGGGGATGCGTCTAGAAGAAGGGGTTAGAGAAAGACGTATGACGAGAGAAGAAGGCTCTTCTGCCAAACGTTATGGGGCGTTTGCGAAAAAGAAAGATGGAGAGGCACATGTTGTGACCTCCCATATGAAACCAAGAAGACCCTATGTGAGGAGGAAGGCCGTGCGTCCCGCCAGTAACCAGCACCAGGTGGCTCATATAGCACCTGTCTTCAGAGATAATCAGCAGTACCAGCAACACAATAACAATCAGCAACCACATCCGCAATATCAACAACAACATCACCGTCCACAACAGCAGGCCTACCAGCCTCGAAACAGTAATCAAACCAGCACAAGTTACGAGAGGAAAAAGGTCACCTTCGATCCTATTCCGATGATGTATGCAGAGTTATATCCCTCTTTGATAGAGAGGAAGTTGATTACTCCGCGAGACCCACCGGTTATACCTACTAACCCCCAGTGGTGGTATAAGCTCGAATTACACTGTGTTTACCATTCTGGTGCTCCCGGCCACGACGTGGAGAATTGCTACCCTTTGAAGACCAAAGTCCAAGACCTTGTGAGGTGTGGCATTCTGTGTTTCGAGGATGTAGGTCCTAACATGAAGAAGAACCCATTGCCCGAGCATGGGAAATCTGTCAACATGGTCCAGGGTTGCCCTGGCAAGTACAAAGTCAAATATGTCAGTCATATTCGATAATCTCTGGTCGAGATGTATCATTTGCTATGTGATTATAGTTATTATGAGCATGGCCACGATAGATGCCGAGTCTGTTCTGTTAATCAAAGAGGTTGTCTCCATGTGCGCAAAGATGTTCAAGAAATGCTGGATGAAGGAGTTATTGAGATCCTTCAAAACAGAAATGTTGACGAAGATGCTAATGAGTTCAACGTAATTTCTCCAGTATTCCGGATCCCCGAGCCTGTTATCATTAAGTATGATGGTAGCAAGCAAAAGGTTTCTCCCGCATTAACCATTAAACCAGCCGGACCAGTACCATACTCTTCTGAAAAGGCGGTCCCCTATCGCTACAATACTGTCGCGGTGGAAAATGGGAAAGAGGTGTCCTTGCCTTCTTCATCTGTTGTAAACATTGCTGATGTTAGTGGTTTGACCCGTAGTGGTCGTGTATTTTCAGCACCGCCAAAGCCTCAAGCTAATGCTGATTCTGTTGAACGCCCGATTGAGGATGCTGTGAGCACCCCAAATCTGGCACTTGTTGTTAAGCCCTCCTCTACATTGAGAACTCCTGCTTCTGTTGGCCCGAGCGGCAATACGAAAGAAGACTGCGATGAGATGCTGAAGCTCATCAAAAGGAGCGAGTATAATGTTGTAGACCAGCTTCTACAAACGCCATCCAAGATATCTGTGTTATCATTGCTTTTGAATTCAGAACCATGTTGAGAAGCTTTGTAGAAGGTGTTGGATGTGGCCTATGTGGATCACGATGTCACGATAGAACAATTTGATAACATTGTTGCAAACATTACTGCTTGTAACAACTTGAGTTTTTGTGACTCTGATCTCCCCGAGGAGGGAAAAGACCACAACTTGGCACTACATATATCTATGGGTTTCAAAGACGATGTCATGTCCAATGTGCTGGTGGACACTGGGTCATCATTGAATGTATTACCAAAATCCACTCTCTCGAAGTTGTCATATCAAGGGCCTCCCATGAGGCAGAGTGGAGTAGTTGTGAAGGCTTTCGATGGGTCTCGCAAAACTGTGATTGGGGAAGTTGATCTCCCAGTCAAGATCGGACCAAGTGATTTCCAGATTACCTTACAGGTTATGGACATTCACCTATCGTATAGTTGTGTCCTAGGCAGACCATGGATTCACGAGGCAGGCGCCGTGACATCCACCCTACACCAGAAATTGAAATTTGTGAAGAATAAGAAGCTAGTGGTGGTAGGGGGAGAAAAGGCTCTCTTGGTTAGCCATTTGTCTTCCTTCTCATATATAGATTCTGAGGATAAAGTTGGAACTCCTTTCCAAGCTTTATCCATTGCTGAACCTATTGAGAAGAGAACTCATTCATTTGCTTCCTACAAAGATGCAAAGTTGGCCATTGAGCGTGGTGCAACGGCTAGATTAGGGAAAATGATTGAGCTAGAAGACAACAAGTCCCGGGCTGGCATAGGTTATTCATCTGGGGTTTCTAATACGCGAGGGTTGTTCAAGAGTGGAGGGTTCATCCACACTAGTCAAGACGAGGAGGTTGCTGCCATCTTGGAAGAGGACGAGGAGGATTCTGGCAACTTCGTCATCCCTGAGGGGATCTGCAATAATTGGGTCGCTGTGGATATTCCAACAGTTATCCATAAGTCAAAGTAATGTTCATTGTGTTTAAAAATCCTCCTTCCATGCCAAAAGGAGGAGTGATGACATTGTTGGCGCATAAATACAATGATATTTTCATCCAATAGATTCATGTTAAATGTTTGTTTTTCCAATTATTTTCCCTTTTCGCTTTTTACATGAAATTGGTGATCACATAAAACCTCAAAAATAGAACAAAATCAATCTTTGCATCTGCATAATGATTTGCCTTGTTTGAATTCTAAACCTCTTTATATCCGAAATCATTATGCAGGTTGATCAAACCCATTGAACATAATGACCCGACACCATTTCCCAACTTTGAATTCCCTGTATTTGAGGCTGAAGAAGACGATGTTGAAGAGATTCCTGACGAGATTACCCGTCTACTTTAGCATGAAGAGAAGATCATTCAGCCGCATCTTGAGAATCTGGAAACAGTCAACTTGGGGTCTGAGGATTGTGTGCGAGAAGTGAAGATTGGGGCACTCCTGGAAGAGTCTGTTAAGAAGGGGTTAATTGAATTGCTACGAGAATATGTTGATGTCTTTGCCTGGTCATATGAAGACATGCCTGGTCTAGATACTGATATTGTGCAACATTTCCTACCCTTGAAACCTGAGTGCGTGCCTGTGAAGCAGAAGCTTAGAAGAACTCATCCTGATATGGCAGTAAAGATCAAAGAGGAAGTTCAGAAGCAAATTGATGCGGGGTTTCTGGTGACTTCTACATATCCTCAATGGGTGGCCAATATTGTGTCCGTGCCTAAGAAAGATGGAAAAGTCCGAATGTGTGTGGACTATAGAGATTTGAATAAAGATAGCCCGAAAGATGATTTCCCTCTACCACATATTGATATGTTGGTAGATAATACGGCTAAATTCAATGTCTTCTCATTTATGGATGGATTTTCCGGATATAATCAGATTAAGATGGCACCCGAGGATATGGAGAAGACAACATTCATCACACCTTGGGGAACATTCTGTTATCGAGTGATGCCCTTCGGTTTGAAGAACGCCGGAGCCACGTATCAACGAGCTATGACCACCTTGTTTCATGATATGATGCACAAAGAAATCGAGGTATATGTTGACGATATGATCGCTAAGTCAAGAACGGAGGTTGAACATGTAGAGCACTTGTTGAAGCTTTTTCAGCGTTTGAGAAAGTACAAAGCTCCGTCTGAATCCCAACAAGTGTACATTTGGAGTCCGTTCCGGCAAGTTATTGGGCTTTATTGTTAGTGAAAGAGGTATTGAGGTTGATCCTGCAAAGGTCAAAGCAATACAAGAGATGCCTGCGCCCAAAACTGAGAAGCAAGTCCGAGGTTTTCTTGGCCTCTTGAATTATATTTCCAGATTCATATCCCACATGACTACCACATGTGCGCCGATATTCAAACTCCTCCAGAAAGATCAGTCCCATGATTGGCCCGAAGATTGCCAGAAAGCTTTCGACAGTATTAAAGAGTATTTGTCTGAGCCTCCGATCCTGTCTCCGCCCATGGAAGGAAGACCATTGATTATGTATCTGACTGTTCTTGAAGACTCAATGGGTTGTGTCCTTGGTCAGCAAGACGAATCAGGAAAGAAAGAATATGCTATTTACTACTTGAGCAAGAAGTTCACCGAGTGTGAGTCTCGATATTCAATGCTCGAGAAAGCCTGTTGTGCTTTGGCTTGGGCTGCTAAGCGCTTACGCCAATACATGTTGAACCATACAACTTGGTTGATATCTAGAATGGATCCGATCAAGTATATCTTCGAGAATCTTGCTTTAACAGGGAGGATTGCCCGTTTCCAGATGTTGTTATCTGAGTATGATATTTAGTATCGAGCTCAGAAGGCTATTCAAGATAGTATCTTGGCTGACCACTTGGCACATCAGCCGATTGAGGATTATCAGTCAGTTCAGTATGACTTCCCAGATGAGGAGATTCTGTATTTGAAAATGAAAGGTTGCGATGAGCCTACACTCGATGAAGGGCCAGAGCCTGGTTCCAGATGGAGTATGGTGTTTGATGGCGCTGTAAATCAATATGGAAATGGTATTGGGGCAGTGATTATTACTCCTCAGGGCACACATATTCCTTTTACAGCAAGGCTAACTTTCAAATGCACGAATAATATGGCTGAGTATGAGGCATGTATCATGGGATTGGAAGAGTGCATTGATCTAAGGATCAAGCATCTTGATGTTTATGGTGATTTGGCCCTCGTTGTTAATCCGATTAAGGGTGAATGGGAAACGAATCAGCCTGGCCTCATTCCATATAGGGATTATGCGAGGAGGATTTCAACATTCCTTACTAAGGTTTACTTCCATCATATTCCTCGAGATGCGAATCGGATGGCAGATGCTCTTACTACACTTGCCTCGATGATTATGGTTAAACTTTGGAATGAAGTTCCCAATATCACTGTGATGCGCTTGGACAGACCAGCTCATGTATTTGCAGTAGAAGAAGTAGAAGATGATAAGCCATGGTATTATGATATCAAGTGTTTCCTTCAGAACCAATCTTACCCGCCTGGGGCATCTGTAAAAAATAGAAAGACTCTGAGGAGATTATCAGGAAGTTTCTACCTCAATGGTGATGTGCTTTATAAGAGGAATTTTGACATGGTTTTGCTTAGATGCGTGGATAGACACGAAGCAGACCTGTTGATGACGGAGGTCCATGAGGGTTCATTTGGTGCTCATTCCAATGGACATGCCATGGCTAGAAAGATGTTGAGAGCAGGCTACTATTGGCTGACAATGGAGTCTGACTGCTGCAAATATGTGAAGAAATGCCATAAGTGTCAAATTTATGCGGATAAGATTCATATTCCCCCCACACTTCTGAATGTGATTTCATCACCATGGCCTTTCTCCATGTGGGGAATTGACATGATTGGCATGATAGAACCCAAAGCGTCCAATGGACACAGATTTATCCTCGTAGCAATTGATTACTTCACTAAGTGGGTTGAAGCAGCATCATATGCTAATGTGACCAGGCAGGTGGTCGTGAAGTTTATCAAGAATCAACTCATATGCCGATATGGTGTGTCGGATAAGATCATTACTGATAATGGATCTAACTTGAACAACAAGATGATGAAAGAGTTGTGTAGTGAGTTCAAGGTTGCGCATCATAATTCTTCCCCTTACAGACCCAAGATGAATGAGGCTGTTGAAGCTGCTAATAAGAATATCAAGAAGATTATCCAGAAGATGGTTGTCACGTACAAAGATTGACATGAGATGTTGCCATTCGCTTTGCATGGATATCGTACATCTGTCCGCACTTCAACAGGGGCAACCCCTTTCTCTCTTGTTTATGGCATGGAGGCTGTACTCCCAGTAGAGGTGGAGATCCCATCAATGAGAGTCTTGATGGAAGCCAAGTTGACTGATGCTGAATGGGTTCAGAGTTGTTATGACCAGCTGAATTTGATAGAAGAAAAGAGATTGACGGCCATGTGCCATGGTCAATTATATCAACAAAGGATAAAGAAAGCCTTTGATAAGAAGGTCAAGCCTCGGGTGTTCCGAGAAGGTGACCTCGTGCTCAAGAAAGTCTTGTCTTTCACGCCCGATTCCAGGGGCAAGTGGACTCCAAACTATGAAGGTCCATACGTTGTCAACAAAGCCTTTTCAGGCGGTGCTTTGATACTTACAACTATGGATGAGGAGGATTTCACTCGTCCTGTGAATTCAGATACAGTCAAGAAATACTTCACCTAAAAATAAAAGCAGAATAGCTCGCTAAGTTGAAAACCCGAAAGGGCGGCTTAGGCAAAAATGAGCGTCTCAGTGGATTGAAAACCCGAAAGGGCGGTCCAGGAAAAAGTTAGAGACATAAAAGATGAATATAGGTATCCCGCTAGATTGAGTACCTCATCCTGGGGCAATCTAGGCAAAAAAAATTAGGGATTTGGCAAGTAACTGCATCCTGACAAGGCTTTGTTCTACAACTGTCATCTGTCAGAGATTCTTGCTCATTCGTCATCAACCGAAGCTTCAAATACATCAGATTCAGAATTGGTGGAGAAATGGTCATTATGTTCAATGTAGCCCCTTTTCCAATATATATCACCAATTTCAAATTTGTAAAGATCTATGGAGTCTTGCCATTTGCAGACTACCATTCCATCAAATAAATTTGAGCCTTTTATCCAATTATTTGCACTCTTATTTGTTTCTATTCAACAAATGTTTTGCATGTTTTAATTGAAAAAATATCATTGTTTTGAATAATCGAATTTTTCATAACTTGTTTTTAAGCAAAGCGAACATTCACAATGACGAAAGGATACTTAGGAGATCTTCAGCGCTCTCCCAAGGATGGTATGATCCCCAACAGGGTAAGACATTTGTTCATATTCCTGGCATGCTTGTATCTTCTTCCTTCGGGGCCTTTTATGGTTTTTTCTACTGAGCGGAGTGTTTGGTAAGATATTCACCACTCTTCCCTTCAGTAGAGTAGCGACCTTTCCTCCTCAGCAGATGTGATCTCTTTGGTAAGTACGGTATTTGGTGGTAACCTTGGAAGCTTCCTATTTGGTGGTTGATCCCCAGAATTCCTTTATTTCCTCGGATAGATTCCCTAATAGAGTTGCTTATGCGGCATATTTTATTTGTGCAATAACTTTTGTCCCCAGCTGGAATGATTGATGTTCATCCCCCTGCAGAGATCTTTCAATAACTTTTGTCCCCAGCTGGAATGATTTATGTTCATCCCCCTGCAGAGATCTTTGCTTCCTGGTATCTCTTGCCCTCATCAGATTGGATACTCTCCGGTGAACCTGGCTTTCTCTCTTGAGATGTAGTACCAGATGTTTGTGTACTTATTCTTTGGAGCTGTTTGTGTTAGAAATGTCTGTTTGTCAGCATTCATCATACATAAACCACGCATGTGTGCATATAATTTTCAAACATTCAAATATTCATGATTACATTGTTTGCCATAAATCTTTGTTTGTTATCCCCTTCTAGTTGGTAATACATTTCCCAAGCAGATGTCGGTGTCTGATCCCTCAATATAGATTCAGCCCCTTAAGTAGAAAGTGTTTATCTTTCCTTCCATATTCCCCACCGAGTTATATCCTCGTGGACGATGGTTGTTTCTGTTTCTTCCCAACACATATATTGGGATGGGATTCCCTATTGAGTTATATCCTCACTAGGACGAGTCATGATTCAATTTACCACTTTAGTTTGATCCTAGATTGGTTTCTTGTGATTTGTTTCCTGCACTCCCCTGTGGTATAAATGAATAATTGCTCAGTAATTAGTAATCATTCATCTTATCCCCGGCGGAGTCTGTGGTTTTCTACCCTTATACCGGTAGTTATAAACCCTATTTTTTTCCCTTGCAGAGTTAACCTTTTGTTCATCCTAATCGATGATGGTTACTTTTCCGTGGCTTTCTACCCAGTATCCGGTAGATGTATTACCCTCTTTGACGGTTATCATTATCCAATAATCGGTATTGATAAGTTCTTCACCCCCCGGTAATATATCTCTTGGATAATTGCTCTGATAAAGCAATTTATCCCCGGCAAGTCATCTTTCATTTACCCTTCTTGTTGGTAATGATTGTTTCTCCTTTTGATTGGCCATCATTATATACCTAGTTCGCGGTATCCCGATGTCCTCTCTTTTCGGTCGATTTATCCTTTATTAACCTAGTAACCGGTTGTGGATAATCTTCCATGCGAGTATATTATCTACGTTCTGACGGTAATAGATAATATATCTCATGCACTCTCTGGCCGAAGTCCTTTGCTCTTCCCCAGTCGAGTAAGATTCGTATCCCTTTTTTGGAATCGAATGTCCATCCTATAATCGAGTTTTGCTTTCAGCCCTCTTTTGGATGATGAGTTTCTTGGGAATATTCCCCAATTCACGCTTTGGTTGGCCACCTATTATATGCCCAGTAACCGGCATCCCTAGTGTTCCCTCCTTCTGCTCCCTATTATGACTTTTTGTCCCCTGTGGAGTCAGATTTTCCTGAGTTGAAATATACCTTTTTAGGTCTTCCTCAGATGATTTGGTTGATTGATATCTCTCATCCTTATACCGGTCTTAGATATTCATTCTCCCGGAGCATGTTTTCTCTCACCCGTGTACCGGTGTTCAGATCGCATGTCTCTTTGAGCTTATTACCCAGTAACCGGTAATACCTCATTTGTTTTTTTCCTCAGCTGAGTCCTTAGTGGACATCTCCACCTGAGTCCGGATTTTTATCCGAAGTGTCCGTTGTGGATAATTTTGCTGTATTGGCATATTCCCCAATACGTGTATCTTCGAGTCAGCTCGAGTCCTTCCATTGATTCATTTCATGGATTCTCTCTGTGTCTCTCAGCAAGTTTCAAGTCGTGACCTGCTCACGCGTCTTCATCCCTTTACTCCCCGGTAGAGTATCTGCCCCATAGAATGAATTATTCATAGGAATCGTCGGTTTCCTCCTGATCTTTGTCTTTGTGGACACATATCCCCACAGAGTTTTACCATTTGCATGCATACATCTGCATCATGAGGTCTCTTAGGGACCAAAATTCGTCTCTTTGTTATTATTTAAGCCCATTCTACCCCGTCGAGACGAAGATTTTAACCTTCACTTCTCCGGCTAGAATGACCTTAAATAGGGGCATCTGTAAGACCCCAATTTTGACCCTAAGATCCCTCATGACATCATAACATTGCATTTGCAAAGCCTCAAGGATCATAAGCATCTTGGTTCCCTTTGCCTTTGGGTGGGACCTCTTGTGAGTGGTTTGAGATCACTAAGCATGCTTGAATTGTATATTATTGCTTTTCTTATTTTGTTTACTAACCAAAAGCACAAACAATATGTCAGTAACATATTTTGTTTATAGCTTGAGCAATCACAAGGTCCAAAGCTTCAAGGAGATCATTGGTACAAAGATATGGTCAAGTGAAGATGATAGCAAACATGGTAATGGTTCCCAAAGCTCTCATCCATCAAATATGCCTCCCTAGCATCTCAATTCATCATTTTGATCAAAGAAAGTCAAAGGGTTTGAGGTGTGTTCCCCAAAGAAACCATAATCCATCTGTGCACCACATTGCCTTGCTCTGGAAGCAACCTCAGCACATGATCAAATACAATCAAGGGAAGTTCTTTAATTCATAATTTCATGCATATTTGAACTTATTTAGTGTCCTCAATCATCAATTCATCAAGATATGAGTTGTAGACTTGAGAAGTTGATCAGTCAATTCATATGACTATTTTGAAATACACTGAGACCTAACTTTTTATGTGTTGGTCAAATGGAGATGATCCCAAAAGAAAAAAATGTTCTTAAGGACAATGTGAACAACTTTCATGTTCATCAAAAATTTATTTGAAACTTGGAAGGTCATCTCCCATTCCAATACATTATAGGTCATTTTGACTGAAACCCTTATTTTAGGTCAACTTCCCAAGGACATAACTCATTCATTTTTTATGATTTTGAGGTGGGATCAAATGAATTGGAAAGCTTAAGATGTCTATTTCAAATGTTATGTTGAATACAATTTCAAAATCGCAAAGTAAATACATGTGATAATGCAAGACATTATAGGTCCTTTTGGACCAAATGCATTAAAAGGCAAAAAAGTCTAACTTCAAGTGCCCATAACTCTTTCACCAAAAATCCAAATGATGCAAAATGTGAGCCCATTTTGATTTTCTTGAATAGATCTACAACTTTGATGTTGGAGGTTTCTTCATTTAAGGCTTGCATCATCAAAAGAGAAGGGCTTGAACATTGGCCAAATTTAGAAACTTTGCCTTTACATGTTTTGCACCTTGCACTTTAAACTCAAATTTCACCAATTTCCACACTTCAAATGGACTTTTTCCCAACATAACAATTTTTCCTCACATCAAAACCTTTCCAACCATTACTCACATTCTCATGTTTGGATTTGGCAAATGGTATTTTCGAAGAGGGGATGTTTTTGGTTCAATTATGCATAACACATCAAAACTCCATGCACAAGCCAATTCACTCCAAGCTGCACGTCCAAATCATCTCACATTCATTTCAGATTGCATTTGGCATTGAATTTGGGCCTTTTACATGATCATGCAAGCCCATGCAATGGATATCCAATTCCATTCACACGGATTGAATCACACTTGCCTTGCCTTTCCCTCTATAAATAGAAGCCTTACTCCATTCAAAAATCATCCATGAATCAACCTGAAATGCTGCAGAACTGAAAACCTAACCTCTCACCAAAGGAGCTATTTCACTTTTCTTCAAATTTTTCAGATCTAAAATTCAACTACATCTGGTTGAATCTTTGGATCTAAAGCTCCTAGACCTCTCTCTCATACTCCATTGATCTTCTATTTGGCCAAAGGAAGCAAGGAAGCAAGCTCAAATCTCCAGAATTCAAGGTTGTTCTTCAACTGGTTTTTTCTTCGAATCTCACAAATTATTGATCTATTTGCTTGGATATTGTGTTGGCTGAAGTCCTCTTCATAGAGGCAATGGTTTTGTATGCTCAATTATTGAAATCCATGAAGTTCACTTGAACATCACAAAATTTCCATCTCTGATTTCTCTCAATATAGAGATCTAGAGTGGAAATGAGTGGTACAAGGATGATGTACATCATCCCAGCTTTCCAACGATGTATAGATCGTGTATTTTGGTTAAGCTTTTGAAACCTGCAAATGTCACCGGAATCTTCATGCTCACCGGAGAAGAAGGTGGCTCCGGTGGCCGTCCCATTGCCAGATCCAATCTGGATCGTTGGATGCATTTTCCAGATCTAATCGTGACCATCAGTTGTTATGACTTATTTTAATGCATTGTGTGACTCAGCTGACTTAGTCCTATGATGCGCGCGCATACCACTGCCTTCAGATCATCCACGTCATTTAATGAAAGGAGATCTAACGCGCCATGATTTTTAGCATTTTCTTATTTTCCATTTTATTTTCTTTAATTTCATTTTATTTCAAAAATTCATATCTTCTTCATTTTAAATCCAAAAATTATGGGACCAATTGCATTCTTCTCCAAATAATTTCTAGTTTCTAATTTTGATTTTTAATATTTTTTATTTCATCATTTGATATTTTTTGTGAATTTTCTCTTTTCTGGTTATTTTTAATTCATTTTAATTAGTTTTTGATATTCAAAAAATACAAAAATATTTTCCCAACCTATTTGAATGATGATGGATCTATGAAAAATATTCTCATAATTTTTATTCATTTTTAATTGATAAAAAATATTTTCTGACTTTTAAAAATGCTGAAATTTTTTGTCAAACTTTGTTTGACCTTGTTGAACTTGGGATAAATCACTTGGACCTTTCAAGGTTGA
The DNA here is from genome assembly GCF_024323335.1 of Lathyrus oleraceus. Taxonomy (NCBI): domain Eukaryota; kingdom Viridiplantae; phylum Streptophyta; class Magnoliopsida; order Fabales; family Fabaceae; genus Lathyrus; species Lathyrus oleraceus. The sequence continues at coordinate 286,482,147 of NC_066582.1, read as the reverse complement.
TTTGAAGTGATTTTGAAGTTTGACCTTTATTTTATTTTTAATTCAAGTTTATTTAATATTGAAAATGCCAAAAATATTTTGCTTATGGTTTGACCTCCAATCTTCATCTCATTTCTGATTTCTCATTGTTTGACTTTGACTTTCAATGTCTTTGGTCAATACACATGGATTGGTATATTTTATTTCATCTTATGCACTTTATTCTTTCCATTTCCCTTTCCATTATTCATCTCTCTTCTTCTTTTTCTTTTTTCTTTTTGATCAATGAGTTGAAGGTTGATAAGTTAGCATTGATTATGGAGGCTTAATCTTCCTTGATTCAAATCTAATTCATCTTGATCAATTGATCAAGTGAATGGCTTTGCATTAAGGATAGGTTGTTTCCTAAATCATGCAAAAGGCTTAAACCAATACAAGATCAATTCTCATTTTCTTTTTGGCATGGCAAGTTGTTGGAACTTGGTTCACTAATCAAGACTTCTAACTTGTGTTGTTGCCTACATTATTATTGACCGGTCTCAGATAGTTGTAACTTCTACATAAGTCCAATTACGATTGCTTAACATAGTGCTAAATTTGCCTTATGGCATACTAACTATTAACACTAACCATTAACCATTAACATTTACCTTTTTGCTCTTTACTTTTATGCAATTTACTCTTCTTGCACATATTATCCATTTGCTTTTTCCTTTGCTCACTTGAGCACATGTTTATGTTAATGCCATTTGCCTTTTGCTCACTTGAGCACATAATTATGTATATATTATTGTGCTTATGTTTTGTTTTGATTGTTGTGGACAAAAATGCAAAGAAATGGACAAATGGACTTAGTTTCTAGGACATTCCCTATGCAAAATTGGAGTAAAAGGACCTTAATGATGAAGATGGATTAGAAGGACAAAATCTCTAAATTCACTCTTGTCCATTCTTGATCAACTTCATGGAACTTTTGATGTGTGTGCTTTTGTGCTAGGGAATTCTATGAGAGCTCAAATTGAAGGACCATTGCCATGTTCATCCAAAGTGAAAAACACAAGATACATTGAGGATCTCTTAAGAGGCTAGTTTGATTGTTGCTTGAGCTTATTATCATTATGATTGCATATTCCAAAGGATGAGAGCTACTTGGATCATCAATATGATCTCAAGAGAGGAACTCCATTGTGGTTTTGTTTCTTATTCCTTACCTCTTGCATTGCTTAGGATTTTAGCCCTTCTTCTTCTTCTCCCCACTCTAACCCAAGCCAAAACTTTTGTGCAAACACTTAACATTTGTTTTTAACATTAGAAACATAAGCCTTATGCTTTTGATTTTCAAACCTTCTTTTCATAATACTTATTTTGAATTGAATCTTTAAATCCACTTTGACCATTTTGTATATACCTCTAATTGGTAAATATAACCCATTCAAATGTCTTTTTTTGGTTCCAATGGCCACTTCCTTAACCAAAATTTTCATAACCTTTAGCTGTTAGGTTTTAGTTATCTTGGTGGTAGATGTAATACTCACCTATATCCTTAGTGATGGACAATGAGTCTTCCATGCTTATTATAGGGTTAACCCCTCACTAGCATGTTGAAGCTATCCTCACATGGTGGATTTGTGGTTTTAGGTTAAGTTTTCTCCCTTTGATAACAAAAGACCTTAAGGCTTTTGGACCAATCAATTCACCCACTCATTTTGAGATTTTTTACCCCGAACTACAAGGTTTTGATACTAATCTTTTTTAAGATGGTACGTAGGCAATGGGTTTATCCATCCAAACACAAAATGTAAATAACTTGTATATTCTCTTCTCATCCCTTCAATCATGTTTGCACAAATAAATTTTCACAAAACAACAACCTTACAACAAATGTGAAAAGGGTTCCCTAGGAGTACCTAGGATGTTTTGGGTGCCTAACACCTTCCCATTGCATAACCAACCCCCTTACCCAGATCTCTGATTCTCTTTTGTACTAGTTTTTGATTCGATAAAACTATTAGGTTTTTGTTCGCTTTCTAACCATTCCTTTGGATAAATAGAAGTGCGGTGGCGACTCGACTTGTATGATTTCCCTTGGATTTAGTCAATATCTCTAATGGTAACGAATACCCCGCTACATGTATAACGTTAGAGTTACATATAATACGAGCAAGAGAGGTCTATTGACGGAAATTCAAATGTTGTTGAGTTTTATTCATGGAGAAAAATGCATGTGTTTGACTAGAAATATGGATGACTCAAATGTTGTTGTCGGTATCTTTTAGACATATCCTGATTCAGTGAAGTTGTTGAATATGTTTCTGTAGCGGTGTATTCGTTACCATTGGAGATATTGACTAAATCCAAGGTAAATCATACAAAGTCGAGTCGCCACCGCACTTCTATTTATCCAAAGGAAAGGTTAGAAAGCGAACAAAAACCTAAACGTTTTATACAAAAACTAGTAAAAGAAACAGAGATCTGGGTAAGGGGGTTGGTTATGCAATGGGAAGGTGTTAGGCACCCAAAACATCCTAGATACTCCTAGGGAGCCCTTTTCATACTTGTTGCAAAAGGTTATTTGTTTTGTGAAATTTATTTGTGCAAACATGATTGAAGAGATGAGAGAAGAATATACAAGTTTATTTACATTTTGTGTTTGGATGGATAAACCCATTGCCTACGTACCCTCTTATAAAAAGATTAGGATCAAAACCTCGTAGTTCGGGGTAACAATTTCAAAATGAATGGATTGATTGGTCCAAAAGCCTTAAGGTCTTTTGTTATCAAAGGGAGAAAACTCAACCTGAAAAACCACAAGTCCACCATGTGAGGATAGCTTCAACATGCTAGTGAGGGGTTAACCCTATAATAAGCATGGAAGGCTCATTGTCCATCACTAAGGACATAGGTGAGTATTACATCTACCACAAAGAGAACTCAAACCTAATAGCAAAAGGTTATGGAAAATTTGATTAAGAAGTGGTCATTGAAACCACAACAGAACATTTGAATGGGTTGCATTAACCAATTAGAAGTATGTACAAAAATGGTCAAAGTTGACTTAAAGATTCAATTCAAAATGAGTATTATGAAAAGAAAGTTTGAAAATCAAAAGCCTAAGGCTTAGGTTTCTAATGTTGAAAACACAAGTCAAATGTTTGCACAAACAAGGATTTTGGGTGAAAGAGGAGGGTTAAGTTTTAAGGAAAACAAAAAGGTGATGGTTAAGGAATGCATCCACACTAGGTGTTCCTCTCTTGAGATCATAGTGATGATCCAAGCAAGTACCATCCTTTGGAATAGGCAAGCACAAAGCATAAGCAATCAACAAGTCTCATAAGAGATCCTCAAATGAAAGGAAACAAGATTCCAATATGTGCACTTACACCCGACTCCTGTCAACAAAAACGGAAACAGAATGCCAATATATGGACTTATATCCGACTCCTAACAACAAAACGGAAACAGAATGCCAATACATGGACTTATATCTGACTCCTAACAACAAAGAAATAAGCATCAAAAGCAAAACACATCAAAAGTTCACATGTATGCAATCATCACACTCTATATACAAACAAGAGGCTCAGATAAAGGGTGGGCTTTAGTCAAGAGGGGTCATATCAACCTCGACAAACAAGCCAAACTGTACAATCGTGAATTATAGCTCTTAACCACTAACATTGAGAGTTAGGGTGAAGCTGATAAAAGGAAATGAGGATGATACCTCATGCTCTTAACCCTGGCCTGGGTGAGCTCAAATCAAAGAAAGCGTGGGGATCCAAAAAGAGGGATCCTATTCCACTTGACAGACACTGGACAAAGATCTTGGGTTCATGTTCAAGAGCATCAACACGTAGTGCGAGCATAATGAACGACACACAGAATAACGGGGGACTGACTACAAATCCCTTTTATCCGTCAATTGCCTCTTCACTTAGGAGGACTTATCAAGTAACATGCCTCACTTGGAGGTCTTTGGCACAATCTGTAAACAAACACAAACAGAGCCTCTTAAGGAGGACTTGCCAGCAAAATGCCTGCCAAAAAGGTGACAGGACTTCCAGACTACATGAAGTAAGAGAATAGCTACCTAAGTGGTGTATCAACCACAATCCAAAGCTCAAGAAAGAGCTAAAAGCAAGCAACTAAGGTACCTTTACAAAGGCTAACCAGTTAGTACTTCAATCAGAAAATCAGACAACAAACAGAGAAACCATTCAACTGTACACAACTCAATGCACAAGTGCTCAAGCAAACAAATGAAGTCATGAGCTCAAGCCTCACTTAAAATCCTACAAAACCAACAAAGGTTAGAATTCAAAGTATTTGTATCTCACAAGGTGAGACCAAACCAAAAATCAATGCTAAATGTCCAAACCTGAAACACAAAGCACAATTAGTTATGTACAAAACAACTAGTACAAAGACTAGGTTCAAAGCTAAACCAAATGATCAAAACAGAGGTCAATCTTTCACCTATTGCAAGTTCAAACAATCAATAAAATGTCCTCAAAAGGACCAACATCAATTCATAAGGGAAGTATCTCAAATGGCTCATGCTATGCAAAGACAAACAAATGAGCACAAAATGGACATCCAAATTAGAAAATCCAAATCAAATCAGAAAAGCAAGCAATGGCTATGAAATTTTTTATATGAATTCCACGTTTTATGATCAAACAATATACAAAATATCAAATCTAGAAGAGTTCAAATGATAGATGAACAAAAATGCACAAATGCAACATCTAAAATGTGACACAAATTGTCACACTACATCTTCATGTGTAAAAAACAATGATAGCATATAATAAAAAATTCAAACCAGTGCTCAAAAGTTCATACCACATGAGAAGATCAAGTATGCAAAAATTCAAATCAATTGGATCAACACATAGCATTTCACAAAGCAATGAACATAGCATATCAAATTGGCACAAGGTTCAATCAAAAATTCCAAAATAAAAATCTAGAAAAAAACAAATCATGAAAATAAAGCTATAAAAAACTAGAGATCAAAACAAGATTATGAAAAAAAAATTGGAGTCAATTTGAAGCATTTTTCTATTTTTTATGATTTTTTAAAGTTGAAGAAATAAAATGGATTAAACATGAAAAGGAGGGAAATGTCAATTCAAATAAAATCCAGCAAAGACATGAACCAGGACTCGAACACGCACTCTAAGGATCCATGAGAAAATCAAATTAAATCAGCATGTGTACACAAGCCAGGATCGAACACACGCTATACAGGGCAAGAAGCGCTGGATATGAAACGCATCGTTTCATTTATTATGTGGCAAGCCACGCAAGCGGTCAAACACACGCAGGCCAAGGTCAAAAGCATAGCAACCAATAAAACAGCCAAGCAAGCGACACAGTCAACACCACATGGCGCGAACCCTAAGAACATAACCAGACGCCGGAACAGTAGTTCCGGTCGTCTTCTCCGGCCGTCTCCGGCGGAGAATCACGATTTTTTTTCCAGATATTGACAAATTATACATGGTTCGAAAGCTCTTGCAACATAGATCATGAATATCACATTAAAACAACCTAAAACCTCATGGATTCTACGGATCGAGCAAAAACATTTTGGATCTCAAACTGAAAGTTCACATAACATGTTCATTATTCATCCATTTTCAATTCTAAACATATCAGCATGCTCAGCTAAGTTAGATCTATCATTCTATAACAAGAAATTGGCAAAAAGAGATGATGAAATTTTCACCTACTTGAAATGTAGTGCTCTAAATTCGTGTCCTCAGGCTCTCAAACTCTCCAGATCTCTTCCTATGCTTATGCCTTGAAGCTTTGTGCAAGAATTAACAGTTGAAATCACCTAAATCCAGTTCAATTTCAAGCTTCCATTAACATGTGATGCACTTGAATCTGCACGGAATCTTGCTCAATTGCCACGAACAATGGTTGGATCTCGCTCAGAATTACACTAGGAGTAAGAATATGCAAAGAGATTGAAGGATTATGTGAAGAACAATGAATTTCGAAGAGAGAGAATTTGGAGGGAATTTGGAAATTTGAGATCTGAATTCTGTTATTCCCTTCAATTGTGGTTAGGGTTTGGCTTATATATGGCCTGTTAATGACACTGAAATTGGGATTAGGCAATGGTTAAGCAAGATTAAGAAAATATGAGGTGATATGCAAAATTGCACAAGTGAGCTTAGAATGCCATGCCCCACGTGAACAGTACCATGCAAGGGCTGAAATTCACTCCAAATTATTCAATGGTCATGATTTGGACATCAATTTAATTGTACCATGAGCAAATTTTGAATTATGAAAATTCCCTCCAAAATGAACACTTAAGGAATGATGATCATATGAACTCCTTCCATGCAAGGTAAGGCTTGATTTGGAAAGTATTGGTCATGAGGAGCATGTTGCAAAAAGAGTGGACCAAATTGGAGCTTTGTATCAAAAGTTGTGTCACTTTGAACTTCCATGTACACCTTGTGATCATTTGACCATAACTTCTCAACCATTCATCATATGGACATGAAATAGGACTTTTTGAAAAGGGGAGAGAAAGATCTACAACTTTCATGTTCACCAAAAATTAATTTGAAACTTCTTTGATGTTGTAAAATCAAGTTGAATATGGACTGAAAACTTGCCATTTTTGGAAACTTTCAATTATAGGTCACTTTCCATTTTTGGAAACTTTTGACATGACCTCAAAATCTTCAAGATAGATGTTTGAAATGACAAATGGACTTTGTTTGAACATGAATGAGGTATTTCAATCATCTCCCCAATCTCAAAGTCCTCAGTTGACTGCACAATTGACTTTTTGGTCCTCAGATGACCTGGAAATGCCTTGATGAATTTGAGCCTCTACCACTTGGGGACATTGCTTCAAAATGAAACCCTAGCTCATATAAGCTCCTTAGAATGATCATGTAGTCCTTATCTCAAGAAAAAATATCTCAGCTCTTGCACAAAGGATGCTCTTGAAGTGCTTGACCTGTGATTGCTTAAGCTGCAAGTAACAAATGTTAATGACATATTTTTGTGCTTTTGATTAGTAAACAAAATGATAAAAGCAATGATATACAATGCAAGCATTCCTGGTGATCAGAACCACTCACAAGAGATCCCTACCCAAAGGTAAATGGAGCCAAGATGCTCAAAGATCCTTGAGGCTATGTAATGCAATGCTTATGATGCCATGAGGGATCTTAGGGACAAAATTGGGGTCTTACAGATGCCCCTATTTAAGGTCATTCTAGTCGGAGAAGTGACGGTTAAAATTATCGTCTCGACGAGGTAGAATGGGCTTAAATAATAACAAAGAGACAAATTTTGGTCCCTAAGAGACCTCATGATGCAAATGTATGTATGCAAACAAAACTCTGTGGGGATATGCGTCCACAAAGAAGAAAAGAAAATCTGAGAAAAGACAATCCATATGAGTAATACACTCACTAAGGATAGAGACTCTGGGGGACTCTCACGAATAATTCATTCTATGAGGAAAAGACTCTATTGGGAAGTAAAAGATTGAAACTGCGTGAGCAGGTCACGACTCAAAACTGGGGAAAAAGTTTTCCAAAGGGAATAAATCCATTGGAAAGACTCAAAATTGACTCCAAGATGCATGTATTGGGGAATATGCCAATACAATAGAATTATCCACAATGGATACTTTGGATGAAAATCCGGAAACAGGCTAGGGAAAGATGGGAACAAAATATCCCTGTCGGGGAACATGCATGTATTGGGGAATATGCCAATACAGCAACAACTAACCGCAATGGATACTTCGGATAAAAATCCGGACTCCGATGGGGACAATCCACTAAGGGACTGCAAAGGGATGTCTAAAAAGACAATCCTGGGGAAATAACGGGATGAGGTGTTACCGGTTTACTGGGTAACAAGCTCAAAGAGACATGTGATCTGAACACCGGTATAAGGGTGAGAGAACAACAAGCTCGGGAAGAATGAATATCTAAGACCGGTATAAGGGTGAGAGATATCAATCAACCAAAACATCTGAGGAAGACCTAAAAAGGTATATTTCAACTCAGGAAAATCTGACTCCACGGAGGACAAAAAGTCATAATAGGGAGCAGAAAGGAAGGAACACCAGGGATACCGGTTACTGGGTATATAATAGGTGACCAACCGAAGCGTGAATCGGGGAATATTCCCAAAACACTCATTATCCAGAAGAGAGCTGAAAAAGCAAACTTGTTTATAGGATGGACACTCGATTCCACAAAGGGAAATACGAATCTTACTCAATTGGGGAAGGACAGAAGGCTTCGACCAAAGAGTGCATGAGATATATTATCTATTGCCGTCATAACGTAAATAATATATTTGAAAGGAAGGAACACCAGGATTCCGGTTAGTAGGCATATAATAGGTGACCGACCAAAGCGTGAATCGGGGAATGTTCCCAAGACACTCATCATCCGAAAGGAGGGCTGAAAAAAGCAAACTCGACTTATAGGATGGACATTAGACTCCACAAAGGGAAATACGAATCTTACTCAATTGGGGAAGGACAGAAGGCTTCAACCAAAGAGTGCATGAGATATATTATCTATTACCGTCAAAACGTAGATAATATACTCGCATGGAAGATTATCCACAACCGGTTAGTGAGTTGATAAAGGATAAATCGACCGAGGCGTGAATTGGTGTGTGTGCCAAAACACTCATCATCCTGAAGAGAGCAAAGCGCAAACTTGTTTATAGGATGGACATTCGATTCCACAAGGAATACGAATCTCACTGGACTGGGGAAAAACAAAAGACTTCGACCGAAGAGCGCATGAGATATATTATCTATTACCGTCATAACATAGATAATATACTCGCATGGAAGATTATCCACAACCGGTTAGTGAGTTGATAAAGGATAAATCGACCGAGGCGTGAATTGGTGTGTGTGCCAAAACACTCATCATCCTGAAGAGAGCAAAACGCAAACTTGTTTATAGGATGGACATTCGATTCCACAAGGAATACGAATCTTACTCGACTGAGGAAGAAACAAGACTTCGACCGAAGAGTGCATGAGATATATTATCTATTGCCGTCAAAACGTAGATAATATACTCACATGGAAGATTATCCACAACCGGTTAGTGAGTTGATAAAGGATAAATCAACCGAGGCGTGAATTGGTGTGTGTGCCAAAACACTCATCATCCTGAAGAGAGCAAAACGCAAATCTTGTTTATAGGATGGGCATTCGATTCCACAAGGAATACGAATCTTACTCGACTGAGGAAGAAACAAGACTTCGACCGAAGAGTGCCTGAGATATATTATTTATTGTCGTCATAACGTAGATAATATACTCGCATGGAAGATTATCCACAACCGGTTAGTGAGTTGATAAAGGATAAATCGACCGAAAAGAAAGGCATCGAGATACCAAAACTAGGTATATAAAGATGACCAATCAAGGGGAGAAACAATCATTACCAACAAAAGGGTAAATGAAAAATGACTCGTTGGGGATACATTGACAAAAATCAATGATCCGGGGGACATATCACTGGAAAACGGTGAAAGGACCCGCTGGGGATAAAATTGCTTACTCAGAGCAATTATCCACAAAAAGGAGGGAATATCAATACCGAATATTGGATAATGATAACCGTCAAAGAGGGGATTACATCTATCGGATACTGGGTAGACAACCACGAAAGACTTGTTGGGGATAAATTGCATAGGCAACTATCCAGGAAAAAGAGGGAATATCAACACCGAATATTGGATGAAGATAGACACCAAGGAGAGGATTACATCTACCGGATACTGGGTAGAAAACCACGGAAGAGTAACCGTCATCAACTAGGGTGAACAACAAAGGTTAACTCTGCACGGGGGAAAAAAGGGTTTACAACTACCGGTATACGGGTAGAGAACCAACAAATAGGACTTATAACTACCGGTATACTGAGTAGAAGGCCACCAAAATAGGACTTATAACTACCGGTATACTGGGTAGAAAGCCACAAACTCCGCTGAGGGCAAGGTGAATATCATTGATTACTGAATAATTATTTACGCAAAAGAGGGGATATCAACACCGAATATTGGATGAAGATAAACACCAAGGAGGGGATTACATCTAACGAATACTGGGTAGAAAACCACTGAAAAGTAACCGTCATCAACTAGGGTGAATAACAAAGGTTAACTCTGCACAGGGGAAAATAGGGTTTACAACTACCGGATACTGGGTAGAAAACCACAAACTCCGCTGAGGGAAAATATGAATGACTACTAAATACTGAGTAATTATTCATTTATGCCACGGGGAAGCACCAGAAATAATCACAAGAAGCCAATTTAGGATCAAACCAAAAAGGCAAACTGAATCAAGACTCATCCTAATGAGGATATAACTCAATAGGGAAATCCATCCCAATATATGTGTTGGGAGGAAGCGGAAACAACCATCGTCCACGAGGATATAACTCAGTGGGGAAATGGCAGGAAAGATGAACACTTTCTACTTATGGGGCTGACTCTAAATGGAGAGATGAGACACACACATCTGCTTGGGGAAATAATATATCACCAAAAAGCAGGAGACAACAAACAATGATAAATGGCAAAGAATGCAACATGAATATCTGAATGTTATGATTATGCATGTATATGCGTGATTTATGTTTGATGAATGCTGACAAACAAAAATATCTAACACCAACAGGCCCAGGGAACAACTACCCGATACTACATCTCAAGAGAGAAAGCCAGGATCACCGGAGAATATCCAATCTGCCGGGGATTAGAGAACAGCAAAATCTCTACAAGGGATGAATTATCACAGATAAAAATCCACCATACCAACAAATCACTAGGGATTTATCTGAGGAAGAGGAGGAATACTGGGGATCAACCGCCAAATACCAATCCTTCCAAAAGACCACATCTGCTGAGGAGGAAAAGTCACTGCTCTGCTGAAGGGAGAGGAGGTGAACAACCTCAACAAGCACTCTGATTGGGGAGGAGTTATAACAAAGACTCTGCTCAGGAGAAATCCCAACAAAATACTCTGCCTGGGGAGAAACCCCAACAACAAATCTACTTGGGGAGAAACCCCAACAACAATCTGGAGAAAGAGGATACAGCCATGCCAAGAATATGAACAAATGTCTTACCCTGTTGGAAATCATGCCACCCTTGGGAGAGCACTGTGAATATCTTAAGTATCCTTTCATCATTGTGAATGTTCACTTTGTTTAAAAACAATTTTTTTGAAAAATTTGTTTATTTAAAACAATGATATTTTATCAATTAAAACATGCAAAACATTTGTTGAATTGAAACAAGAAAGAGTGCAAATAATGGGATAAAGGCCCAAATTTATTTGATGGAATGGTAGTCTGCAAATGGCAAGACTCCATAGATCTGTACAAATTTGAAATCGGTGATATATATTGGGAGAGGGCTACATTGAACATAATGACCATTTCTCCACCAATTCGAATCCGATGTATTTGAAGCTTCAGTTGACGATGACTGAGCGAGAATCTCTGACGAATGATAATTGCAGAACGAAAGTCTTATCAGGATGCAGTTACTTGCCAAATCCCTAATTTTTGCCTAGATTTCCCCAGGATGAGGTACTCAATCTAGCGGGATGCATGTATTCATTTTTTTATGTCTCTAATTTTTTCCTGGATCTCCCTTTCGGGTTTTCAATCCACCGAGACGCTCATTTTTGCCTAAGCCGCCCTTTCGGGTTTTCAACTTAGCGAGCTATTCTGTTTTTCTTTTAGGCGAAGTATTTCTTGACTGCATCTGAATTCACAGGACGAGTGAAATCCTCCCCATCCATAGTTGTAAGCATCAAAGCACCGCCTGAAAAGGCTCTCTTAACAACATATGGACCTTCATAGTTTGGAGTCCACTTGCCCCTGGAATCGGGCGCGAAAGACAAAACTTTCTTGAGCACGAGGTCACCTTCTCGGAACACATGAGGCTTGACCTTCTTGTCAAAAGCTTTCTTCATTCTCTGCTGATATAACTGACCATGGCACATGGCAGTTAATCGCTTCTCTTCAATCAGATTCAACTGGTCATAACGACTCTGAACCCATTCAGCATCAGTCAACTTGGCTTCCATCAAGACTCTCATTGATGGGATCTCCACCTTTACTGGGAGCACAACCTCCATGCCGTAAACAAGAGAGAAAGGGGTTGCCCCAGTTGAAGTGCGGACAGATGTACGATATCCATGTAAAGCAAATGGCAGCATCTCATGCAAATCTTTGTACGTAACAACCATCTTCTGGATAATCTTCTTGATATTCTTATTAGCAGCTTCAACAACCCCATTCATCTTGGGTCTGTAAGGAGAAGAATTATGGTGTGCAATCTTGAACTCATTGCACAACTCTTTCATCATTTTGTTGTTCAAGTTAGATCCATTATCAGTAATGATCTTGTCTGGCACACCATAACGACATATGAGTTGATCTCCTTGTGCATCATATCATGGAACAAGGTAGTCATAGCTCGTTGATACGTGGGTCCGACGTTCTTCAAACCGAAGGGCATCACTCGATAACATAATGTTCCCCAAGGTGTGATGAATGTTGTCTTCTTCATATCCTCGGGTGCCATCTTGATCTGATTATATCCGGAAAATCCGTCCATAAACGAGAAGACATTGAATTTAGCTGTATTATCTACCAACATATCAATGTGTGGTAAAAGGAAATCATCTTTCGGACTAGCTTTATTCAAGTCTCTATAGTCCACACACATTCGGACTTTTCCATCTTTCTTAGGCACAGGCACAATATTGGCCACCCATTGAGGATATGTAGAAGTCACCAGAAACCCCGCATCAATTTGCTTCTGAACTTCCTCTTTGATCTTCACTGCCATATCAGGATGAGTTCTTCTGAGCTTCTGCTTCACAGGCACGCACTCAAGCTTTAAAGGCAGGAAATGTTGCACAATATCAGTATCTAGACCAGGCATGTCTTCATATGACCAGGCAAAGACATCAGCATATTCTGGTAGCAACTCGATCAACCCCTTCTTAACAGATTCTTCCAGGAGTGCCCCGATCTTCACCTCTCGTACACAATCCTCAGACCCCAAGTTGACTGTTTCCAGATTCTCAAGATGCGGCTGAATGATCTTCTCTTCATGCTCAAGCAGACGGGTAATCTCATCAGGAATCTCTTCAACATCATCTTCCTCTGCCTAAAATACAGGGAATTCAAAATTGGGAGATGACGTTGGATCATTATGTTCAATGGGTTTAGAAATCAACCTGCATAATGATTTTGGATATGAAAAGCTTTTAGAAATCAAACAAGTGTCGCATTACGCGAAAAACCGGCGGGAAAACAAGAACAACAGAGCCGCCACCGTGCGTTATTTATCCCAAAAGAGGGAAAGGAAACGCTCAGAGTAAACCTGGAAAAAGCATGGTCTCGCGACCAAAGAGAATGGGATCGGGAGTCGGTTATGCGAAGGGAAGGTATTAGCACCCCTACGCATCCGTCGTACTCGACGGGATCCACGCACAATAGGAAGGAAAATGGTTGCTAACACACTGCTCATCATCTACACAGGCTGAAAGAGACACAAGAAAACAGACGAGACTAACTCGGCAGGACATCGCGTCCTGGGCCTACTTAGTCTATCAAGCATAGACATCAGAGTCAAAGTAGTTCGGACTGGGGAAACGACACATGCTCGCTAGGATATCGCATCCTATGCATACGTATCTCCTCTGGACGAAGGAGAATCAGAGCATCCGTAGCTCGGCTAACACGCACACAAGCAAACACGGGCAAAGGCAAACGTGGAGCCTGAATGCCAATCACTGGGCTTACATCAGCATCCGAACCAAAACACACACAAGAAGGCAAACGTGGAGCCTGAATGCCAATCACTGGGCTTACATCAGCATCCGAACCAAAACGCACACAAGAAGGCAAACGTGGAGCCTGAATGCCAATCATTGGGCTTACATCAGCATCCGAACCAAAACGCACACAAAAAGGCAAACATGGAGCCTGAATGCCAATCACTGGACTTACATCAGCATCCGAACCAAAACAAACACAGGAAACCAACTGCCAATCGCTGGACTTACGTCGGACTCCAACCAGAAAAGGAGAAACAAACTCATACAAACAAAACAAAAAGGGCGCCCGGAGAGATCAGCTCATCTCCTGCCTACGTACTTCATCTGGTATGAGGATCAGGGCGACGTAGTTCCCCTACGGAGGGATACAGGACTAGCCTAACCAGATAACAGAGGGAGACACAACACTAGGGAGACTACGACTCGAGCCTAGATGTTGTCATGCAAAATCGTCCCTAAGTTAAGGTTTCTAGCTAACTTGCACAGGAAGCAAGCCTATCCTAAACATGACTTGCACAAGAAAAAGAAAGGTCTCGATTGCAACTAGGGCAAGAGAAAGGGGAGGTCTAAATCGCAACGAGGGCGAGAGAAAAGAATTAGTGTTAGTTGTTAGTCAAACTCGACAAGACATCGCATCTCGTGCCTACGTATCTCATCTGGACATGAGAATCAGAGTTGCCGTAGTTCGGCTAAACTATTCCTGTTGGTTGGTGTTTAATAAGTGGACGACGTCACTACACAATCTACCGGATGCTCGACCTTTGGAGACTTACTCACCTGTAGTAGAAGGAGTTGACGTATCCTTAAGAGGGGATAATGTTTGTTTGTGTTTTAGGAAAGCTCAAGCAAGAAAGGAAGTCCTATACGAAGGAACCGTGCTACCTTAATTGACATGCAAACGAGACTACGCGGAGTCTAGCAAACCTAGGGGATACAATCACATCACACAAACACATACAACATAAAGTAAACACACCAACAAGGGGCTCAAACATCAGGGCTAGGCTTTAGTCGAGGGGTCATATCAACCTCAACAAACAAGCCTCTGTATCGGGGTAAGGTTAGCTCTTAACCTTGCCATTGAGGGGCTAAGGTGAAGCTGATGAAAGGTGAGTGAAGATGAGACTTCACAGCTCTTATCCCTGGTCAGGGAGAGCTTCAGACAAAGGAGCGTGGGTCCAGAATGGAGGGACCCTTCTACGCTCAAGACTCTGACTCGATTGTGCAATAGCACAAGATCTTGGGTTTGTGTCCCAATGCATCAACACAGTGGTGTGAGCAGAGGGACGACTCAACAAAATAGCGGGGGATAGATTGCATATCCCTTGGATTCCGCCAATTGCCTCATAGAGGTCTTCACCTGCTTGGCACAAAAGTAAACAATCACAAACATCGCCTCTTAAGGAGGACTTCAGACAGTTGCCTGGCCAGGTAACAGGCCAGGTCTTCCAGACTACATGAAGTATAGAGATTCTACCTCAACTGGTTAAAAAAACCAAGCAACAGCAAGCAAGTTCTTAAAAAACTGTAAGCGACTAAATGTACCTGAAATCAATCAAGTATCATCAGTACTCAGACAAACCAACAATAAACAGCAAAAGTCAATCTATACAGACAACACAAGTTAATGCACACAAGTGCAAGCCATGAGCTCAAGCTCAAGCATCAAACCTACAACACAAAGCCATGTTAGTGGACAACATCAAACAAATTCAATTTGCAACTTGCATCTATCTCCTTGAGCCTTTTGCATTTCATCCTAAAAATCCACACCAAATGTGAGAAACTAGACCACTAGGCCAAGCCTAGGGTCCAAAGGGGATAAAAAATCCTAAACAGCAAGTGCAAACCAACCAAAATCACATTCAAACAAATTAAAAACAAATGCAATTGGTCCTATGCTCATACCATTCACCATTATCATTTCATGCACAATTTAACCTTAATCATGCAATTTGCAACATCAAAAGACCAAACAGAAAGATCTCAATCAAAAGCATATCAAAACAATTCAATTAATTCCACAAAAATTCACCTCTAAACAGGACACATTCAATGAACTACATATCAATTTTCATGCCATTTGGACAACAGGAAGTAGGGTAATGAAAATCAGAAAGTTAAGACAAATGCAAACAAGCCAACACAAGGCATCAAAACAAGTGTCAACTTCAATCAATTGTAAAACAGTGATATCACATGGGAAATTAATGGGACTAAAGCCAAATGGAAGCTACACATGTTAGGAACCACTCCACCAAATTTCATTATCATAGGATTAGGGATGAGGATTTAGCAACATATGTAAAATTTGTTACACAAGAAACAACCCAAAGATGCTAAACAACAATCAAAAATCCAAATCAATTAGAAAATGGACCAATTAAATCCACAAAAATTCATGTTTAAATTTAACATATAAAAGGTATCTCCTGCAAAAAATCAGAGCCATAGGCCTAATGGAAGCATGGTAAATTAATTCATGAACTCAGCATATCATAATGTGACACATATTATCACACTCAAAAAGAAAAAATCATATCTACAAATCCAGAGATCCAAAAATCACAAATTACCAAAATCTCCAGAAATGTGTCAAGAATCACCATATGAAATTTCATTAATTTTGGATAAAGCATGAGTATTTGGTGATTAAAATGGTAAAACATGCAAATTTGTCACACATGTCAAATATCAATATACCATTCAAAAATTTTACCAGGCACAACTTACACTACTATGTCTAAAAAAACGTAGATTAAATTTGTAAACTAACAAAAAAAATCCCACCTAATTTGGACTAATATTGAATTTTATATGATTTTTTGAAGATTTGTAATATTATGAATATTTATTTAAGGTTATACGAATTAATTAAGTGCTAATGGCGTTTTCGTAAATACCAAAACGCATGTGCAGCCTCATTTATGCCGTGGCAGCTCGCGATTGGCCGGTACAGGCGGGAAACACAATTTTGAAAGTGGCTAGGCACTTGCACAGATTGAAACGCAAATTTCCAGAAAAAACGCAGAAGCATCGCATGTTCTTGAGCTCACCACTACCAGATTCGGTTACGCTCAAATTGCAACGAAAATGCACAAACAATATACCGTTGGAACCGGCATGCAACGTACATCACTAATATCACCATAGTTTCATCCAGAACTCAACATATAAAAAGGTTCAATCAAGAAAAGTTTTGCATCTAAATGTTCAAATCCATATTTCTCATTCAATACGCAACGAAACTTCGTGATTCAAGCTGCAATCTACTCTACGTTGCAAGATCTACGAGACGCATATCAAGATTTCATTGATTAAAGGATTCGAATTCTCACCTTGTTGATGATGCAGTGATGAAATTGAGCTCTCCAGGTCTTAACAATGCGAAACAGGTGTTCTACAGCAGTTAGGAAGGTGGAAGGATGCTGCAGAATGGTTCAATTGCGCCTCAAGAATCCAAACTTCGCACCTGCCATTGATGTCCAAGCTTGCAACAGTTGGTGTTCTTGCACGATTTACTCCTCAATCTTGTTCAACAGAATTCCAAAAGCACCTGCAGGTCATGAATCAACAGAGAAATCACACAAAGATTGATGAGATCTTGATGAAATGATAAAAAAAGTGTATGTGGAAATTGGAGAAAATGTGAGAGAATTTGAGAATTTTCTATTTGGATCTGAAGAAAATGATTAGTGGTAGTGCAATACAGTTATAATTAACTATTTATACCAATGCTTAATCCCAAAATTAATCCCAATTAGCAAAAATGGAAGGTTTAGTGTTAATGTGTAATTTCAAGTGTGTGGCCAAAATGCCCTTCCTTAATGCAGCTCATTTTCTGTCCAAATTTGGTTCAAACAAGTCACAAATGATATTTAGAAATTGTTGCAAAAAGTCCCATTTCAAAATTCCAAATATTTCTCAAATTGGACCATTTTGCCCTTGGATTTTAATTAGTGCACTTGAAAAATGGCCTTTTTGTGTGAATGCTTTTGGCAAAATGTGATGATGGATTATGAAAGTACACATTAAATGTGATTTTCTCAAAGAAAAACCATCCAATTTGGCCACTCCATGTGAGAGTTATGCCACTTTGATTTCGGGCATTTTTGGAAAATGACTGGACCATATCTTGCTAACCACACATGGGAATTTCAAGTTCTTGGACTTTTTGGAATGGTGAGATCAAGATCTTCAACTTTCATGTTGGACAAAATTCCATTTTAAGCTTGTATGATGAAGTTGTTTTGAGGAGAAAAAGTTTCCATTTTGGGCAGCTGAAATTACAGGTCACCTGCCATTTTAGGAAACTTCTGATCTGACCTCCAAATCTTCAACCTTGGTCTTTGATATGTCAAATGAGACTTGTATGGACATGAATGATGCCTTTCAAACCATCTCACACCTTCCAATCCATAAAATCAGGCACAGTTGACCATAGTTGACCACAGTTGACTTTCTAGGGTTCCTGGTTGACTGAACAATGACTGATGACTTCTGAGCATCCAATCTTTGGCCAAACCACTTCAAAATGATCCTTGGACCATATGAGCTTGATAAATCAACCCTAGGGCCTTGTCTCAATGGAAATGGCACTTGCTTGCTTGATTGACTGATTCTCCTGATCAGTTTGACATAATTGGTCAACTGAGCTTGCTCTTGGGCAAATGGCTATGCAATGTTATGCAATGGCCTATGTTATGCTATGACCTAATTATGAAATGAATTTACAAAATGGTAGGGTGCAAATTTGAGGTGCTACAGTTGCCCCTATTCAATCAGCTGGGAACCCGAATGGATGAGAGCAACGGCTGTCAGACTTTCAGGGTAAACAGGGATTGAATACCAAGTACCGTAGAAATTTGCACACTGCTGGGATTTTTTTTTGTTTTCTTCTTTCTTTTCAGGGTAAAGCACATCCAGACATCGACACACGATGAATAGGAACAGAAATCATCTCAACTAGATGCCAACGGACAACTAGGAAACACTCAACGTTTACCAAAACCAACGGAGAGGTAACTCAACTCTACTGGGGATAACCAAGAAAGGATACAACCATACATCAGTGGACGTAATGGGGAAAAACTCAACGTTTACCAAGACCAACGGAGAGGTAACCAATCATTAATGAATGACTGGAAGGATAGTGATACAACCATACGTCAGCGGACGAAATGGGGAAAAACTCAACGTTTACCAAGACCAACGGAGAGGTAACCAATCATTAATGAATGACTGGAAGGATAGTGATACAACCATACGTCAGCGGACGAAATGGGGAAAAACTCAACGTTTACCAAGACCAACGGAGAGGTAACCAGACATCATAGGATGAATGGGAAGACTCGACCAGACGTCATAGGACGAAAGGGAGAAGCTCGACGTTTATCGACACCAACAGAGAAGGAGAAAACTCAGCCAGACGTCATAGGACGAAAGGGAGACTCAACGTTTATCGACACCAACGGAGAAGGAGAAAACTCAACCAGACGTCATAGGACGAAAGGGAGACTCAACGTTTATCGACACCAACGGAGAAGGAGAAAACTCAGCCAGACGTCATAGGACGAAAGGGAGACTCAACGTTTATCGACACCAACGGAGAAGGAGAAAACTCAACCAGACGTCATAGGACGAAAGGGAGACTCAACGCTCATCGAAACCTACGGAGAAGGAGAAGACTCAACCAGACGTCATAGGATGAAAGGGAGACTCAACGTTTATCGACACCAACGGAGAAGGAGAAAACTCAGCCAGACGTCATAGGACGAAAGGGAGACCACAACTGGACACCAAATAGGACGTCTACTGGGGATTCTGGCTGGAAATCCAACCAGACATTAATGAATGAACTGGGAATAGGGTATACAATCAGACGTTCATGGACGAATGAGAAAAACTCGACGTTTATCGAAACCAACGGAGAGGTAAATCCACATGGGGAAGGGTACAACTAGACGTCATAGGACGAATATGAAAAACTCGACGTTTATCGACACCAACGGAGAAGAGGAACAACTCTGAGGGGAATCAACAGTCATTAATGAATGATCTGTGAGGGGTAAGCAACTAGACGTCATCGGACGACTAGGAAAAACTCGACGTTTATCGACACCAACGGAGAGGAGGATTCTTCTGGGGACGACCCTGTGGGGAAAGAACAACTATACGCCAACGGACGCATAGGAAAAACTCGACGTTTATCGACACCAACGGAGAGGAGGAAATCTCTTCACAAGGGAAGGAGGACGACGTTATGAACATCGAAAGAGGATGTTTACAGACATCAAAGGCGGACCAGACACTACGCATGACTGAGAAAGCACCGAAAGATGGTGTTTACCGACACCAAAGAAGACCAGACACTACGCATGACTGGAAATCACCGAAAGATGGTGTTTACCGACACCAAAGAAGACCAGACACTACGCATGACTGGAAACCACCGAAAGATGGTGTTTACCGACACCAACGAAGACCAGACACTACGCATGACTGGGAAATCACCGAAAGATGGTGTTTACCGACACCAAAGAAGCAACACACGCGGGTGCTGACAGGGTACTGACATCCACATATGTCAGGGCAAGGCTAAACACTTGCAGGGGTCCCACTGGGGATCAAGGTTACAACAGCGAGCAAACAGGAAGGAACACCAAGGATACCAGGTTGTAGGTATGAAACAAGTGACCGACCAAAGCGTGAATTGGTTTGATATTCCCAAAACACTCAACATCCTGAAGAGGGCTAGAAAAGCAGTCTTGTTAGAGGATGGACATTCGATTCCATAGGGAATACGAATCTTACTCGGCTGGGGAGGACGACTTCGACCCAAGAGCGCATGAGACATATTATCTATGGCCGTCAAAACGTAGATAACACACTCGCATGGAAGATTATCCATAACCGGGTTGCAAGTTGTGAAATGGATAAACCACCGAAAAGAAAGGCATCGGGGTACCAGGACTAGGTATGCAAAGATGGCCAATCAAAAGAGGATAAAAATTGCTAACTCGGAGCAAATACCCAAAGGGAAGGGGGAGACCCACTGGGGACAATACTGCTTGATCAAGGCAAGTATCCAGAGGGGACAAGAATGTCAATACCGCAAAGAGAATACTGATAACTGCAAAGAGGGGATTACATCTACCGGTTAGTAGGCAGAAAACCACGGAAAAGTAACCAGTCATCGATAGGATGAGCACACAGGGTTAACTCTACCAAGGGGATGAAAGTGGGATTTTACAACTACCAGTTAGTAGGTAGAAAACCACAAAGATAGGACTTACAACTACCGGGTTGCAGGTAGAGGCCCACAAATTCCGCTGAGGATAAGATGAATGAGCGCCGGTGTCATACCCCAAAATTTACCCATCATTTTTCCTGAAAAAAAAAAAAAAAAAACGAAAAAAAAAAAAAAAAAAATTTTTTTTTAATTAATTAATTAATTAATTAATTAATTAAATAATTAAAATAAATAAATAAATAAAATATAACAAATTATTTTGGACTTGGGTCTCCCTCATTCCAAGCCCATTACCCACAAAATTAGTCTATAAATACTGAAGTTTCAGTAGAGGAAAGGGACTGGGAGTTAGACTTAGAGTTTACACTGGGAGATTCACTGGAGAAAGAAGGAAGAGAAGCAAAATACTCTGAGGTTTCCTTGGAACAAAACCTTGAGGAAAAAGAAAGAGAGAGAACAGAGAAGGACGGATAGAAACTTTGGCATAGGAACCCTGCCAACCCGGAGAATTCAGAATAAAGAAACCCTGAAGGCAGCTCATCCGCCCCGAAGCCATCGCCGCCCAATTCCCGCCGCCTAACTCATTCCGATACCACAAGTGGTCAATCCCTTCAACCTTGAATTGGCAAACAGGTTTGCGTATCTCTATTGTTTATACTTTCAATTGGCCATATCTACACATATAATGCATCATGATTAAATGTTGATATATAATTTGCTTTCGTATGTGAATTTAAATATGCCTGAATACCCTGAATGTTTGACCATGCTGTTCCTGTGATAAAATGCCATAAAGTTCAAGGTTCCTAACATGGGGCTGTTTTTCTCAAAATTCAAAATCCGTGGCCGTTCGCCTGGCCTTCGCTAGGCGAGGCAGAGGCGAACGAGACAGTACCTGATTTTTCTAGTCTGTTTTTTTTATGTTTTTATCATAGCCATGCATTATTCATCCTATCCTATTTACTGTTGCGATATTTTTCCGGTGTAATCTTCGATTGCACCCTGATTTGGTATTCTGACATGTTTCTTTTTGAGCTTCGAAAAGGTTCACATATCCCAGGAAAAGGTTATTGGCTAGGTATTCCACTTTATTTGTGGGATACCCTTGTGGAGTTTTCACCCTAAATTACCTAATTAATTTTAATGTATTAATTTTAATGTATTAATTTTAATGTATTAATTTTAATGTATTAATTTTAATGTATTAATTTTAATGTGGGAGAATTCCTCCTAATCACCTAATTAATTGTAAAACTTTGCCTTTGAATAAGTGATCTTGGACCTCTCTTTGTTGCCTTACGATTACGATATTACGGTCATGTCCCGCGAATGTGGGGATACCCTTAGCAAAGACCCTTCGGTTAAATCATCATAAAATAAATTATAGTCCCTCGGATGTTGCCTTCGAATATACAACTTTGTCCCTCGATGACCCTCCGATGTTGCCTACGATTAAATGATAATAGTCCCTTCGAATGCTAAGGTATCCTCATAACTGTTGCCTTCAATGACCAATCGATGACCCTACGATGACCCTTTTACATCCAAAGGATAAAACTACTTATTTCTCAATAATAAGGACAGTTTTACCCTCATAAGGATAGAAAATGCCCGTAAAGACCTTGGGTCGGTATAACTCTTAATTGCTGGCTCACAATTTAAAACATTTTTTTTGCACCTCACACCTTTCAAAATGCCTTTAGAAAATCACCACTTGGTATACATTCATACTAGAATCATTACCGAGTTATATTTTTCTAAACAATTTTCAAAACTAAAACGGGATAACCACTTTGTATACATTCATACAAGAATCATTACAAAGTTAAATTCTCTTTTCAAAACAATTTTCCAAACAATTCACAAACACTTTTTTTAGACAAAAATAATATAAGTGATCGAGCAATTAAGAGCCCATGGATAACCATGGATACAAAGGGTGCTAACACCTTCCCTTTGTATAATGTACCTCCCGAACCCAAAATCTAAATTAAGGTCTTTCCTGTTCTTTTCCACCTTTCCTTATTGGATAAAAGAAAAGTCGGTGGCGACTCTTTCTAACCGCGACATTGCGATTAAAACCGCAAAAAGTCCAGTTCACCGTATGACAGAACTGGCGACTCTGCTGGGGAAGATTTAAAAAGAGAGGTTACCTTAAAAACAAGATCACTTATTCAATTTGTCTGATTTATTTTTAAGGGATTGCTTGGGTATGTTATGCTTGAGTGAAAGATCCTACACCCGGATCTAGTGTACCTTAGGTAAGTAGCAAGAGATCGTCGCGACTGTCCGGCGTATACTGGAATGGTCAAAATGATGGCTACGGTTAATGTGGCACTTTGGATGTCCTGATGTTCCTCATGTTAGTTGAGGAAATATTTGGCATTCGCGTGGTGTCATAAAAGCATTAACCAGACCTTTAGAACCCTAATTGACTCATCCTGGCCATTAGAAAGTAGTGAGATAACTGGCTTCGGTTCCGACTGGAGTTGGTTGAGACTCGATACTACACTCTTTGAGATTGGACTTTAGGGAAGCTTCGGTCAACCACTTGGTGTTGCACTGAAGTGGACTTAAGGAAAGGTCAATGATTTGAGATCCTTCTAGAACCCGGTTACTATTCTAAGACAGGTTGAACCCACCAAACTTCAGTGGGGAGGGTACTTACCTATGGAACTCATGCAAGCCTTAAAACCTAGGAATGATTGTTGTATGACTTGCTTATGCTTGTTATTTGTTTAATATCATAATATCATAACATCATAACATCATAACATCATAACATCATAACATTATGACATTGCACTAATCACTTCGAGGACTTAGGGATTTAACTTGGCTCTATTTTGTAAGGCTATGACTCCCAGGAAGACTATCCGGATAAATTTTGTAGTCATCTCTCCTCAACTCAAGGATTTAGTGTCAGAACTTCCTGATCAGGCTCAGTTCGTCAAAAGGCATGGTTCTCTCCTCGATTTGGTTACCACTGGTTTCAAAGAAGATATGATGAGAGTCCTATTCCAGTTCTTCGATCCTAAACATCATTGCTTCACATTCCCAGATTATCAGTTGGTGCCCACATTAGAAGAATTTTCCCAGCTGCTTGGGATACCTATTCTTGATCAAATACCTTTCAGTGGTTTAGAAAAGATTCCGAGGTCCGAAAAAGTTGCCGCAGCTTTACACATGACAAAGTCAGATATTGAAGCTAATTGGGTAACAAGAAGTGGAGTTAAGGGTTTACTTGCCAAATTTCTGATGAATAAGGCCCGAGAATTCTTAAAAGTCATGAATGTCCATGCTTTCGAGGAGATTCTAGCATTACTAATCTATGGTTTGGTGTTATTCCCTAATCCAGATCAATTCATAGATATGAATGCTATTCAGATATTTCTCGCTCGTAACCCTGTGCCTACCTTGCTCGGCGACATTCTGCATTCCCTTCACACTCGTACTATGAAGAGGCAAGGGACTCTCATGTGCTGCATACCTTTATTATCCAGGTGGTTTATTTCGCACCTTCCTCAGTCAGTCTTGAAGAATGAGCAAAGTTTGAGATGGTCTCAAAGGATAATGTCGCTCTCCCACTCAGACATCCGTTGGTGTCCTCATTTCAAAGAAAACAATATCATCATTGACCGTTGTGGAGAATTCCCTAATGTACCACTCATGGGGATAAGAGGAGGTATTACTTATAATCCTGCTTTAGCCCTACGTCAGTTTGGTTGTGCTCGAAGAGATGGTCCACATGAAATAATTATACAAGGCACGGTGTTTGACTATGATAACGATTCCCAAGGTCTCCGTCAAAGATTTGTGCGAGCTTGGGGCATGGTGAAAAGAAGTACTTTAGGACAGAAAAACTCTATTCCTATGGAACCTTATCTCAGATGGGTCCGCACAAGAGCTCGTGAACTTGTCATGCCATATCTGGCAGTCGGACCACTGATTGTTGAACCAGAAGCTGAAGGAGGTACTCCTCAGATCGTTCCTTATCCAGATATGCCTACCGATGTTGAAGAGTTAAAGAAGTCCTGGATCCAGTTGAGAGAGGAAAGGGATACTTTTGAAGCCCAGTTCTGTGCTACAAGGAAGAAGGTGTTAGAGCTCGCCGGCCAGCTTAATGAGGAACGAAGACTCAATACATATCTTCGCCCAAAAAGAAGCCGTCCCTGGGAGACCTGAGCTTTTATTGTATTTTACTTCTTATTATAATGAATATTAATCAAATATTATTAATAAAAGTGGCTTTCTTTTTTGGTAGTTTATGCAAAATTAAATTCCAAAAGTCCTTGAAAACATTTCATACATTGCATAGCATAACATGACATTGCATAACAGGTACTCTAAAAGGATCAGTATTCTCACGGTTTTCCTTCAAACAGAAAAATGGACCTCGAACAAACTGTCAAAGATCTCCAGGCTCAGAATGCTCAACTCCAGGAGATGATCTTGAACTTATCCAAGGGGCAGGAGGAACTGAAGACTCTCTTGCTCAAGAAGAAAAAGGACAAGAAATCTGTGAGGCACATTAACCCGGGAAGAAGGCAGTTTACGAAGATCAATATGACTTTAGCACAAGCACTGCAGGGTATGCTAAAAGTAAATTTAATTACCCTCAGAGATCCTCCTGCAAAACCCAACACTACTTCTCCTCGTTATAATCCCAACGCCAGGTGTGCCTATCACTCCGATAGCCCCGGGCATGATACGAATGATTGCTGGTCGCTGAAGAACAAGATTCAGGATATGATCGACGCTGGGGAATTTGAATTTGATCCTCTGGATATTCCTAATGTCATCACTGCTCCTATGCCCGATCATGACAAGACTGTTAATGCTGTAGAAGATGTGAATAGCGATTGCAACTTGGATAATTGGAAGGCTGAAGACACTATTCCAACTTCCTTTAGTCAGGAGTAATTGTTTGTTGTTTATTCAATGTATCAAATTTGGTTAAATGTTTTGTCATTCTCATAAGCATATTCATATTCAATAAATCAATGGACTTTTTGCATTCAAATATTGCGCTCTTTATCTTTCCTGTCATTTTTCAAATAAGCTATGCTTTCTTGCACACACTCACGTAACAAATTGCGTATCCACATCCACTCTGGATCCTGTTGATAATAGTTCTGCTACTGTTCATTATGACTTCGAAAATCCGATCTACCAAGCCGAAGATGGAAGTGAGGAAGATTGTGAAGTACCTGAAGAACTTGCCAGACTGTTACTGAAAGAAGAAAGGACTGTACAGCCGCATGAGGAGTCAATTGAAACTGTCGATCTGAGTACTAAAAGTAGACAAGAAAGAAGTCAGAAGCCTCTTGGGGCACTTGAATTACATTGCCCGGTTTATATCCTACTTGACTGCTACTTGCAAACCTATCTTCAAATTACTGAGGACAGTCAAGAGATGATGAATGTCAGGAAACTTTTGATAAAATCAAGAAGTGTCTCCAAGAACCTCCAATTCTGACACCACCAGTTGAAGGAAGACCTCTAATCATGTATTTGACCGTGTTAGAAAATCCAATGAGGTGTGTTGGGGCAACATGACGAGTCTGGTCGAAAAGAGCATGCCATATACCGCCTTAGCAAAAGGTACCGACTGTGAAACAAGATACTCATAGCTCGAGAAAGCTTGCTGCGCTTTGTCTTGGGCTGCTCGCCGACTAAGACAGTACATGTTGAATCATACCACTTTATTGATTTCTAAGATGGATTCTATCAAATATCTATTCGAGAAACTTGTTGTCTCCTGAAAGAGTTATCACTGATAATAGTGCTAATTTGAACAACAAGATGGTTACTGAACTCTGCACGCGGTTCAAAATAAAACACTCTAATTCTTCTCCGTACCGGCCAAGGATGAACGGCGCCGTGGAGGCTGCTAACAATGTCCAGAAGCTTATACAAAAGATGACAGTAATGTACAAAGACTGGCATGAGATGTTACCATTTTCTTTTCATGACTATCGCACTTCAGTACGCACTTCGACAGGGGCAGCTCCGTTCTCTTTAGTCTATGGAATGGAAGCCATCTTACCAGTGGAAGTTCAGGTTCCCTCGCTAAGAATCATGAAAGAGGCGGGCTTAGATGAAGAGGAACGGATTCAGACTCGACTCGATCAGATAAATTTGATGGATGAGAAGAGACTTGCGGCTGTATGTCACGGGCAGATATATCAGAAGCGCATGACCAGGGCATTCAACAAAAAGGTCAAGAGACAAGTGTATCAAATTGGCGACTTGGTAATCAAGTGTATCGTGCTACCGCAAACTGATCCCAGAGGCAAATGGACTCCCACGTACAAAGGGCCATTTGTAGTTAAGAAGGTATTCTCTGGTGGAGCCATGATACTTGCTACAGTGGATGGCGAAGATTTCCCGCATCCCGTGAACGCGGACATAGTTAAAAAATACTACGCATGAAAAAGACCCGCTAGATCGACGTATCTAGGCAAAAGTAAGGGCATCCCGGCGAACCAAAAGGGTTCGGGCAAAAATTAGGGATATATATAAAAAAATGTACACCCGGCAAGTCGAAAACCTGAAAAGGTGGCTTGGGCAAAAAAGGGTATCCTGGTGGGCTGAAAACCTGAAAAGGCGGTCCAGGCAAAAATTAGGGATTAAAGCGTATGACTATGTCCCGTTCTCAGTCAACTTTCATCCAAGTTCGAGGGACTGACCAAGCCAATCACTTCTATCCGACAGCAAGGGATGAGATGCTCGAAGACATAATGACAGTAGTAGGCTTAAAATCAATAGGACTTCTTCCACATAGCTATCTCTTTGTTTTCGACAATTTCCTCTTACTAGGATTTCTGTCTCCTTGTACACAAATTGCCTGTTTATAGGCCTCCTTTCAAAATCAATACAACCTTCTTTCAAAAAAGATACTTTTGTTTTTACTTTTTCTATTTTGTTTGCGTAAACGTCCATTGATTTAATTTGAATTAATATGTGCATTTGAATATGATCAATGTTTATCAAAAATACGTACATAGAATAGCAATAGCAATTACTACAAGACTTCGGGATCGAGGATAAGGTCTAATCATGCTTCCAATGAATCCACTACCAATTCTCTTCCCCAGCAAGCCTGTTTTTCCCCAGAAGAAGTTGGCAGTATTCCCCGGCACAGCCAGCTATTCCCCAACAGAGGTCGGCATCATCAGACAGATTGATCATCTCATCCATCCCCAGCCAGGCTCTGTTGAATATCTCTACCATCAGACAAAAATCAGAACCCCCAGCCGAGAGAGGGTCCTCAACACGAATATCTCCAATCAGTAGATGGGGATTTATTTTCCCCAGTAGAGTCCCCAAGCAGAACTTCTCATACGCATAACTCATTCATTACATCATTTCACAGCATACGCATGCATACAACATTCGCATTTATTTTCGAAAGCATAAAACATCTCATGCATCATGACATGGCATAAAGCTAACTTTTCTTTGCAGGTTAATTATCCTCCTGATATAGTCAAAGTAAAAGGCTCATTCAGGCAGACGCCTTTATCAATCACAGACAAGATTCAGATACATATTCCAGATGCAATTCATGGGAACATTCATTCTGACAACACTTCGATATCCTCCTAGCGATGGCATCTTTAAGCCCATCCCAGACATTTATTGCAAGTACAACGTATACAGATACAGCCTAACATACGGTTCATTCTGATTCAGCTCAACATATGACTCCTTCAACTCAGATACGATCTAGCATACGATCCATTCTGACCTTCGACAACTCAGAGACGATCTAATGTATAATCCATTCTGACCTTCAACAACTCAGATACGATCTAGCGTACGATCCATTCTGACCTTCTTCAACTCAGATACGATCTAACGGACGATCCATTCTGACCCTCAACAACTCAGATACGATCTAGCGTACGATCCATTCTGACCTTCTTCAACTCAAGTACAGTCTAATGCACGACCAAGTTAGACCTTCATCTGACCAGATGCTACCTTCGGACAGGTACATTTCTGGATGGTAGTCCAGTATACGGCTACTCCCTTTCCCAGATGCTACCTTCGGACAGGTACATTTCTGGATGGTAGTCCAGTATACGGCTACTCCCTTTCCCAGATGCTACCTTCGGACAGGTACATTTCTGGATGGTAGTCTAGTATACGGCTACTCCCTTTCTCAGATGCTACCTTCGGACAGGTACATTTCTGAATGGTAGTCTAGTATACGGCTACTCCCTTTCCCAGATGCTACCTTCGGACAGGTACATTTCTGGATGGTAGTCCAGTATACGGCTACTCCCTTTCCCAGATGCTACCTTCGGACAGGTACATTTCTGGATGGTAGTCTAGTATACGGCTACTCCCTTTCTCAGATGCTACCTTCGGACAGGTACATTTCTGAATGGTAGTCTAGTATACGGCTACTCCCTTTCCCAGATGCTACCTTCGGACAGGTACATTTCTGGATGGTAGTCCAGTATACGGCTACTCCCTTTCCCAGATGCTACCTTCGGACAGGTACATTTCTGGATGGTAGTCCAGTATACGGCTACTCCCTTTCTCAGATGCTACCTTCGGACAGGTACATTTCTGGATGGTAGTCTAGTATACGGCTACTCCCTTTCCCAGATGCTACCTTCGGACAGGTACATTTCTGGATGGTAGTCCAGTATACGGCTACTCCCTTTCTCAGATGCTACCTTCGGACAGGTACATTTCTGAATGGTAGTCTAATATACGGCTACTCCCTTTCCCAGATGCTACCTTCGGACAGGTACATTTCTGGATGGTAGTCCAGTATACGGCTACTCCCTTTCTCAGATGCTACCTTCGGACAGGTACATTTCTGAATGGTAGTCTAATATACGACTACTCCCTTTCCCAGATGCTACCTTCGGACAGGTACATTTCTGGATGGTAGTCCAGTATACGGCTACTCCCTTTCCCAGATGCTACCTTCGGACAGGTACATTTCTGGATGGTAGTCCAGTATACGGCTACTCCCTTTCCCAGATGCTACCTTCGGACAGGTACATTTCTGGATGGTAGTCTAGTATACGGCTACTCCCTTTCCCAGATGCTACCTTCGGACAGGTACATTTCTGGATGGTAGTCCAGTATACAGCTACTCCCTTACTCAGATGCTACCTTCGGACAGGTACATTTCTGAATGGTAGTCTAGTATGCGGCTACTCCCTTTCCCAGATGCTACCTTCGGACAGGTACATTTCTGGATGGTAGTCCAGTATACGGCTACTCCCTTTCCCAGATGCTACCTTCGGACAGGTACATTTCTGGATGGTAGTCTAGTATACGGCTACTCCCTTTCCCAGATGCTACCTTCGGACAGGTACATTTCTGGATGGTAGTCCAGTATACGGCTACTCCCTTTCTCAGATGCTACCTTCGGACAAGTACATTTCTGAATGGTAGTCTAGTATACGGCTACTCCCTTACTCAGATACTACCTAGTGTACGGTACATTTCTGAAGTGTAGTCTAGTGTACGACTACTCCCTTTTACCATCAGATTCAGCCTACTGGACGGCTCATTCTGCAACTCAGATTCGATTTAATGTACGATCCATTCTGAGCTCCAGCAACTCCAATGCGGTCTAACGTACGACCCATTCG
Source organism: Lathyrus oleraceus (assembly GCF_024323335.1). Taxonomy (NCBI): domain Eukaryota; kingdom Viridiplantae; phylum Streptophyta; class Magnoliopsida; order Fabales; family Fabaceae; genus Lathyrus; species Lathyrus oleraceus. The sequence continues at coordinate 286,451,402 of NC_066582.1, read as the reverse complement.
GATCCTCAACTACTCAGATGCTACCTAGTGTACGGTACATTTCTGAAGTGTAGTCTAGTGTACGACTACCCCTTTCATCATCAGATTCAGCCTAACGGACGACTCTCTCTTCAACTCAGATACGATCTAGCGTATGGTCCATTCTGATCCTTTATCCCTAACAGCATATGACACACTCCGACTCCCCAGCGAAGTCGGCAGCCTAATGGATGACTCATTATTCGGTCTAATGTACGACCCAGTGTGGCACCCATGTCTTCAAATTGGCCTAATGTACGGCTCGATCTGAAGCTTTCGTCATCAAACCTCCCGGATGGCATCTTTAAGCCCATCTCCATCAAGACCAACTGTCGATCCTCAAGTGCAAATTTTTGGGGCATTCTAGTGTTCAATAATCTTCCACCTCCAGACCACGAATGACATACACGCCATCCTAACTCTCTCGGTTCAAGAATATTGAACAGGGGCAGCTGTCATACCCCAAAATTTACCCATCATTTTTCCTGAAAAAAAAAAAAAAAAAAAAAAAAAGAATTTTTTTTTTTTTTTAATTAATTAATTAATTAATTAATTAATTAATTAATTAATTAAATAATTAAAATAAATAAATAAATAAAATATAACAAATTATTTTGGACTTGGGTCTCCCTCATTCCAAGCCCATTACCCACAAAATTAGTCTATAAATACTGAAGTTTCAGTAGAGGAAAGAGACTGGGAGTTAGACTTAGAGTTTACACTGGGAGATTCACTGGAGAAAGAAGGAAGAGAAGCAAAATACTCTGAGGTTTCCTTGGAACAAAACCTTGAGGAAAAAGAAAGAGAGAGAACAGAGAAGGACGGATAGAAACTTTGGCATAGGAACCCTGCCAACCCGGAGAATTCAGAATAAAGAAACCCTGAAGGCAGCTCATCCGCCCCGAAGCCATCGCCGCCCAATTCCCGCCGCCTAACTCATTCCGATACCACAAGTGGTCAATCCCTTCAACCTTGAATTGGCAAACAGGTTTGCGTATCTCTATTGTTTATACTTTCAATTGGCCATATCTACACATATAATGCATCATGATTAAATGTTGATATATAATTTGCTTTCGTATGTGAATTTAAATATGCCTGAATACCCTGAATGTTTGACCATGCTGTTCCTGTGATAAAATGCCATAAAGTTCAAGGTTCCTAACATGGGGCTGTTTTTCTCAAAATTCAAAATCCGTGGCCGTTCGCCTGGCCTTCGCTAGGCGAGGCAGAGGCGAACGAGACAGTACCTGATTTTTCTAGTCTGTTTTTTTTATGTTTTTATCATAGCCATGCATTATTCATCCTATCCTATTTACTGTTGCGATATTTTTCCGGTGTAATCTTCGATTGCACCCTGATTTGGTATTCTGACATGTTTCTTTTTGAGCTTCGAAAAGGTTCACATATCCCAGGAAAAGGTTATTGGCTAGGTATTCCACTTTATTTGTGGGATACCCTTGTGGAGTTTTCACCCTAAATTACCTAATTAATTTTAATGTATTAATTTTAATGTATTAATTTTAATGTATTAATTTTAATGTGGGAGAATTCCTCCTAATCACCTAATTAATTGTAAAACTTTGCCTTTGAATAAGTGATCTTGGACCTCTCTTTGTTGCCTTACGATTACGATATTACGGTCATGTCCCGCGAATGTGGGGATACCCTTAGCAAAGACCCTTCGGTTAAATCATCATAAAATAAATTATAGTCCCTCGGATGTTGCCTTCGAATATACAACTTTGTCCCTCGATGACCCTCCGATGTTGCCTACGATTAAATGATGATAGTCCCTTCGAATGCTAAGGTATCCTCATAACTGTTGCCTTCAATGACCAATCGATGACCCTACGATGACCCTTTTACATCCAAAGGATAAAACTACTTATTTCTCAATAATAAGGACAGTTTTACCCTCATAAGGATAGAAAATGCCCGTAAAGACCTTGGGTCGGTATAACTCTTAATTGCTGGCTCACAATTTAAAACATTTTTTTTGCACCTCACACCTTTCAAAATGCCTTTAGAAAATCACCACTTGGTATACATTCATACTAGAATCATTACCGAGTTATATTTTTCTAAACAATTTTCAAAACTAAAACGGGATAACCACTTTGTATACATTCATACAAGAATCATTACAAAGTTAAATTCTCTTTTCAAAACAATTTTCCAAACAATTCACAAACACTTTTTTTAGACAAAAATAATATAAGTGATCGAGCAATTAAGAGCCCATGGATAACCATGGATACAAAGGGTGCTAACACCTTCCCTTTGTATAATGTACCTCCCGAACCCAAAATCTAAATTAAGGTCTTTCCTGTTCTTTTCCACCTTTCCTTATTGGATAAAAGAAAAGTCGGTGGCGACTCTTGCTAACCGCGACATTGCGATTAAAACCACAAAAAGTCCAGTTCACCGTATGACAGCCGGTTAGTGAGCCACTATTCATTTATGCCCCAGGGCAACACAAGAGACAGTCAACAAGAAGCCAATTTAGGATCGATCCAAAAGGCAAACTGAATCAAGACTCATCCTAATGAGGAAAGAACTCAATAGGGAAAACCCATCCCATTAGGGAGGGAACGGAAGCAACCGTCATCCACGAGGATGTATCTCAGTGGGGAGCGCAGAAGGAATGGTAGACACTTTTCTGCTTAAGGGGTAGACTCTACATGGAGAGATCAGACACACCCACATCTACTAGGATACTACTGGGGGGAGAAACAGGTTTTTCTTTCACCAACGGATGAGGAAATAAACCTCTCTGGGGGTACCAATCCTGAATGCCGTCAGGAGCAACTGTAGCGAAAGCGTTGTACAGACGTCGAACAAGAATCTGCCTCTGCCGGGGAGACGGTCTGATCGGGTTAACACATGAATGCATATGTTCGAATTTTTCTATGGCATAATGCTCCATTATGAATGGAAATGCTACGCCTTTGAGGATGCAATGATTACTATATGCAAAATGCAAAATGAACTCCGGCTAGGGAGCCGAACTGACCAGATACTCCAACTCTGTGGGGAGACTTTGCTGAGGAAATCTGCTTGAAGAATACTCCGCGGGGAGAGCCTTGTTGGGGAAATGCTTTGCGGAGAAAGCACCGACTTCTCACTCATGCTGGAAAAACAAAACTGATGCCGGGACAGGATAAACTCTGCCGGGGAACATCCTTCACAATCCAAATCCACTCGGGGACTCTGCTCGGGAAGCAAATAAACAATACTCCGCTGGGGAAGTAGACCAGGCAACTCTTCAGGGATAGTACTCGCCAGGGAGTAACAAGACATCTTTTCCAGAGATTGATAAAGCGACTTCACTGGGGAAGATTCCACCAAACCTTAGGTAGAATAGCTCTGCTTCGGGGAATAACCACTACTCCACTGGGAACGACCCATCCAATCCACAAATGGGGATAAACTCAGCTGGGGATGCAACTCTGCTACGGGAACTTGCCCAATCCACTGATGGGATAACTCTGCTGGAGAAATATTTCCTGAAACCCGCTCCACTCGGGGAACTGCTGAGGAAAAACCCACACCTTCCTGATAAGGAGAACCACTCTGGTGGGGAGAGTAACAACTCTGTTGGGGAATGATGACACATCATGTCATACTAGAAATAAACTTCCACAACCCTGCTGGGGAGAAACACTCACGGCCATGCTGGGGATAACCACATCACAAACCCGACTGCTGGGAAACAACATCCTCATGACAAACTCCGCTGGGGAAACCCTCCTGGGGAAAACATCTACCAGTCACTCAGCGGGGATCCTCAACTGGGGAAACCTGCCAACACAGGCCTGCTGGGGATATGCAATCCTTACATCTGCTGAGGAAAGAAGATACCATCCACAGACACCTCTGCAGGGGAACACAGCTCTGACAGATATCAAACTCGCTCGAAGAAGGACCTGTTGGGGAACATGCTCACAGATGACGACCTGCAATACAGCAAAACACAATGCCCCAGGGGTACATGGACAAGAGACGCTCAAGTGTCCTCAACATTCAAAATGATTTTCAAATGTTTCATCCTTCTGCAAGTTATTGTTAAGCCTTCATGTTTTATTATATGCAATGTTTATAAAAAATTTGGACGTTTTTGCAAACAAAACAGTAAAAATAAAAACAAGCGAGCTATTTATCTGAATAACAACTTTTATTGATTGAAAATGTGCCTGAAAAGGCAAATACATTGGGAAGCAATTCCTAGAAAGAGGTAATTGCGCACAAAAGGAAAACACACTATCCTAATGGCAATGTGAATACGGCATCCACTATTTCCCAATTCTGTCATAACCCACAGATCATCAGTTCTCCTCCCAGCTTCCTTGCTTTCTGAGAAGACTGACTGGACCGATGACATCTTTCGAGATGGCAGACGAATGAAGCGCGATGAAGTACAGACAACTCAGACTGTAGTCTTCGCTTTAATCCCTCTTTTGGCTGGATCGCCCTTTCGGGTTTTCAATCCACCGGGATACCCATTTTTGCCTAAGTCGCCCTTGCGGGTTTTCGACTTACCGGATGTACAAATTCTTTTCATTTTATTCCCTAATTTTTGCCCGAACCCTTTTCTTTCTGTTTTTTTGGTTCGCCGGGATGCCCCTTTTTGCCTGGACTCTTTTATTCTTTTCGTCCAGCGGGTCAATTCATGCGAAGTATTTTTTGACTACATCTGAGTTAACAGGGGACGGGAAATCTTCACCATCCATAGTTGTAAGCATCAAGGCTCCACCGGAGAAGACCTTCTTAACAACATATGGACCTTCGTAATTAGGAGTCCACTTGCCCCTGTTATCTGTACCGGGAGGAAGGATCCTCTTCAAAACTAGATCACCAGTTTGAAATGTCTGAGGACGCACTTTCTGATCAAAGGCTCGCTTCATCCTTCTCTGTTACAACTGCCCATGGCACACAGCTGCTAGCCGTCTCTCTTCGATAAGGCTTAACTCATTAACCCTTGTACGAATCCACTCGGCTTCATCCAGCTTGACATCCAATAATACCCTCAGAGAAGGGATCTCCACCTCAACTGGTAGGACTGCTTCCATACCATACACAAGGGAGTACGGGGTTGCCCCGGTCGACGTACGCACTGAGGTACGGTACCCATGCAAGGCGAAGGGTAGCATCTCATGCCAATCCTTGTACGTAACGACCATCTTCTGCACAATCTTCTTGATATTCTTGTTTGCCGCCTCTACAGCACCATTCATCTTTGGTCTGTACGGAGAAGAATTGTGATGTTCAATCTTGAAATCTCTGCAAAGCTCTTTCATCATCTTATTATTGAGATTCGAACCATTGTCAGTGATGATTCTCTCAGGAACTCCATAACGACAGATGATTTCTTTCTTGATGAACCGGGCAACCACTTGTTTGGTAACATTGGTATAGGAAGCCGCTTCCACCCACTTGGTGAAGTAGTCAATCGCAACCAGGATGAAACGATGTCCATTCGAAGCAGTAGGCTCAATCTTCCCAATCATGTCAATGCCCCACATGGCGAACGGCCAAGGCGAGTTCATGACATTCAACGGACTTGGTGGTACATGCACCTTATCAGCATAGATTTGGCACTTATGGCATTTCCGAGCGTACTTGAAGCAATCGGATTCCATAGTCATCCAGTAATAACCGGCTCTCAATAATTTCTTCGACATTGCATGACCACCAGCATGGGTACCAAACGAACCCTCGTGCACTTCTTGCATCAACATGTCTGCTTCGTGTCTATCCACGCATCTGAGCAAGACCATGTCAAAGTTCCTTTTGTACAGCACATCATCCTGATTCAAATAAAAGCTTCCAGCTAGCCTTCTCAGGGTCTTCTTATCATTCTTTGATGCACCTTCAGGATACTCCTGAGTCTTGAGGAAGTTCTTGATGTCATAGTACCACGGTTTCTCATCAATCGCAACAACAGACTCGGCTGCAAACACATACGCAGGCCTCTCGAGTCGATTCACCGCAACATGTGGCACATGATTCCACCAATGAACTTTTATCATGGAAGATAAAGTAGCTAAAGCGTCAGCCATCTGATTCTCATCCCGGGGGACATGGTACAACTTCACCTTCTTGAAGAACGTCAGTATTCTTCTGGTGTAATCTCTATACGGAATCAAATGCGGCTGGTTCGTATTCCAATCTCCATTGACCTGATTGATCACTAGAGCGGAATCTCCAAATATATCAAGAGTTTTGATTCTCAAATCAATGGCTTCCTCTATCCCCATGATACAAGCCTCATACTCAGCTTCGTTGTTGGTGACATCAAACGTCAATCTGGCAGAAAAAGGTATATGAGCACCTTTGGGATTGATCAGCACTGCGCCAACACCGTTACCATTCACATTCACAGCCCCATCAAACATCAAGGTCCACTTGTCATCAGGATCCGGTCCTTCCTCGACAAGAGGCTCTTCACAATCTTTCATCTTAAGATACATGATGTCCTCATCAGGGAATTCAAACATCATAGGCTGATAGTCGTCGATCGGTTGTTCGGCGAGATAATCTGACAAAACACTACCCTTGATAGCCTTCTGCGACGTGTACTGAATATCATATTCTGTTAAGATCATCTGCCAACGGGCAACACGTCCAGTGAGAGCCGGCTTCTCAAAGATGTATTTCACTGGATCCATCTTAGAAATCAACAAGGTAGTATGGTTCAACATATACTGCCTCAGTCGGCGAGCAGCCCAGGCCAAAGCACAGCAAGTTTTCTCGAGCAGTGAATATCTGGTTTCACAGTCGGTAAACTTTTTGCTAAGGTAGTATATGGCATGCTCTTTTCGACCAGACTCGTCATGCTGTCCCAATACACACCCCATCGAGTTCTCGGTCACTGACAGGTACATTATCAATGGTCTCCCTGGAACTGGAGGAATCAGGATTGGAGGTTTCTGTAAATACTCTTTAATCTTGTCAAAAGCTTTCTGACAATCATCATTCCACTTGATCGCCTGATTCTTTCTAAGCAATTTGAATATCGGTTCACACGTGGCAGTTAGGTGAGACACAAACCTTGCAATGTAATTCAATCTCCCTAAAAACCCACGAACCTGCTTTTCGGTTTTCGGTTCAGGCATCTCCTGAATAGCTTTGACTTTTGCTGGGTCAACCTCAATCCCTTTTTCACTGACAATGAAGCCTAACAGCTTCCCTGATCTCACCCCAAACGTACACTTGTTCGGATTCAGCCTCAGTTTGAACTTGACCAATCTGTCAAATAACTTCTGCAAATTTACCAAGTGCCCCTCTTCTGTCTGCGACTTCGCAATCATATCATCCACGTACACTTCAATTTCTTTGTGCATCATGTCATGAAAGAGAGTCGTCATTGCCCTCTGATAGGTAGCACCGGCATTCTTCAGCCCAAATGGCATCACCTTATAGCAGAACGTGCCCCAAGGTGTAATGAATGTCGTCTTTTCCATGTCCTCTGGCGCCATCTTGATCTGATTATAGCCCGAGAAACCGTCCATGAAAGAGAATACCGAGGACTGAGCCGTATTATCCACCAATACATCGATGTGAGGTAATGGGAAATCATCTTTCGGACTCGCCCTGTTCAAATCCCGGTAGTCGACACACATTCTGACTTTGCCGTCCTTCTTCGGCACAGGAACGATGTTGGCTACCCACGGTGGGTAAGTTGTTACTGACAAAAACCCAGCATCGAACTGCTTCTGAACCTCTTCCTTGATTTTCACTGCCATATCAGGACTCGTTCTACGAAGCTTCTGCTTGACCGAAGGACAATCATCTCTGAGAGGTAGTCTGTGAACCACAATATCAGTATTCAGCCCAGGCATATCTTGATAAGACCAGGCGAATATCTCCATGTACTCTCTCAGCATCTCAATCAACCTGCTCTTGACCTCAGGTTTCAAAGCAGCCCCGATCTTGATATCTCTTCTGGCGTCCTCAGTACCAAGATTCACAATCTCCAACTCCTCCTGATGAGGTTGGATGACCCTCTCCTCCTGTTTCAACAATCGAGCCAATTCTTTCGGGAGTTCACTGTCTTCATCACTCTCCTCTTCAGCTTGGTAGATGGGATTGTCGAAATCATACTGAGCCATAACAGATTTGTTCATAGTGGATGCCATAAGATCACTTCTACATGTTTAATGCTTTATTTTAGAAAAAGAGTTCAAAAAAGTCACAAAAACAAAAACATTGCCATTTTTATTTTTATTTTTTGAAAAATGAAAGAAAAAAATAGAAAGACAGGGATCACAAAATTGTTTGCAAAACGTCCTTTATTAATGATAATCATTGAAAACATGTGGCCCTACAATGAACCACTACGCCTTGGGCAGAACGTGGGGTTTTGTGCAGAATGAAAAAACAAAAGAAAATTACTCTGTCTGAAGAGTAACTTGGACTATATCCTCCGCAGTCCAGTTGTTGATCACTTCCCCTGGTGCACTCGGGCGGACCCAGCAGTCGAGATCACAATCACTGTCAACATCTTCACCTTCAGTAGCAAAGACATCTCCATGATTCATCAGCCCAGCGCTGGTAAAAGTACTAGGACCTACTGCCCCTGCTCTGCTCGGAGAGGCTCATAACCGATGCCAAACTTATCTTCTTTGACAGGCAAGTCCACCATCTTGCCCCAGCCTTCAGCCTTACCAGAGTCAACCACCTCCTTAGCTTGCTTGTAAGAGGTAATTGAAGCACCTGGCTTCCTCTGTTCAGCACACGCCACTTTCTCAATAGCCACGGTCTCGAACTCCTGACACAAAGTTTCGTGGATCTCTCCATCCACCTCGACATATTTGAACGAGGACAGATGACTCACCAGAATGTCCTCTTCACCGCACACTGTCACGATCTGACCGTTCCAGACGTATTTGAGCTTTTGATGGAGAGTCGACGAGACCGCCCCAGCTGCATGTATCCACGGACGTCCCAGAAGACAACTGTAAGCAGGCTGGATGTCCATGACATAGAAGACAATGTCAAACTCCTCAGGACCTATCCTTATAGGCAAAGTGATTTCACCAAAGACAGAACGCTTGGATCCATCAAATGCTCGAACAACTAGGTCACTTGGTGTCAGTACAACCCCTTCAACCGGTATCTTCTTCAGGATTTGCTTAGGCAGCACGTTCAACGAAGAACCGGTGTCCACCAAGACATGAGACAGCACAGCCCCCTTGCACTCCATAGTGATGTGCAAGGCCTTGTTGTGATTCCGACCCTCGGGTGTCAAATCAAGATCTGTGAACCCCACACCATGTCGGGTACTCACATTGGCCATTACACCCTCAAGCTGATTGACAGAAATCTCCTGAGGTACATACGCCATATTCAACATCTTCAGCAAGGCGTCTCTATGTGCCTCAGAGCACAACAGCAGGGAAAGGATAGAGATCTTGGAGGGAGTTTGATTGAGCTGATCTACAATCTTGTAGTCACTCTTCTTGATTATCCGTATAAACTCTTCCACATCTTTTTCAAATGAGCCACCAGGCACATTTGCTTGAGTAGGAGTTTCATTAACTACGGTCTGTTTGCCCTTAGCTCTAGCAGATGCCTCAGCATTGGCATCCCTCAACTGTTGAGGTGCAAACAGCCTACCACTGCGGGTAAAGCCTCCTGGTCCTCCCACATTGTCCACAGCTGGACTCACGACCACAGGAGCTCTACTGATTGGTGCATTAATCGTCACGGGCGCTTGATTGGGAGGCTTGACCCTGTTTTCAGCCCTTCGGTTGCTTCGGTAGGCATTATCGTATTTCCAAGGCACATCATTATTATCCACGGCCCTTCTAACCGGAGCAACGATCGTTGTCGGAGTGTTGGTAGAAACTGGTGTGGAAATGGTAACTGGATTACCACTTGTTGTAAGCGCCCGTCCTTCAGACGACTTGAAGAAGATTGTGACAGTAGACACTGCCCCACGTTCTCTGTTGTCAACCCGGCCAAACTGAACACAGCCTCGATCCATCAAACCCTGGATGCCAGCCCGCAGTAATTCACACCCATTCTCAGCCTCTGCACAGCCCAAACAGTCTTCACCACAGCCCGGATGAACACCACTATCCAGCAGACGGCCCTTAACCACAAGCAGAGAAGTCTGAATCTCTTCAACGTTGACAACCAAATCTTCAGATTCGACCCCTTCGATACAGTTTACCCTATGAGCACCATGCGCAGGCATAGGATTATTAACAACATTCGGCACGGGAGCAAAGTTGATCGTCTTGGCGTCGATCAGGTCTTGGACTTTATGCTGAAAAGCCCGACATTTCTCTATATTATGTCCTGGTGCTCCAGAGTGGAAATCGCACCGGACATTTGCATCATACCCTGGTGGCAAAACAGTTGGTGGAGCCATGGTTCTCAATTCCACAAAACCCAATCTGAGCAACTCAGGCAATAGCTCAGCATAGGTCATGGGCAAAGGATCAAAACGTCTATCAGGCTGCAGCCTCTGCCTCGGCTGATAAGGACGTTGCTGCTGTTGCTGTTGTTGTTGTCTAGGTTGTCGCGGCGGTTGACACTGTTGAGGTGCAGGGATGGTCACTGCAGCAACCTGCCTGTATTGATGCTGATTTCTGTTCGGACCTCGGCGGTGTTGAACAGCGCTAGTTTCACCTTCTCTACGGCGAGGTGCCCCAGAGAAAGGTTTCTTGGATGAAGAGGAACCCACATCAGTGATTTTCCCAGCCTTGATCAAACTTTCCGTCCTCTCACCACAAATCACTACATCAGAAAAGCTCCCAAATGGGCAACTCCCCATTCGGTCCATGAACACTCCCTGCAGCGTACCAATGAACATATCTGTCAACTCCCTCTCCAGCATAGAGGGTTAGACTCTAGCAGCAAGTTCACGCCACCTCTGGGCGTACTCTTTGAAACTCTCATTATTTTTCTGGCACAGACTCTGCAGCTGAGTCCGGCTCGGTGCCATGTCCATGTTGTGCTTATATTGTCTGAGAAAAGCTTCTCCCAGATTCCTCCAACACCGGATAGAATCCCGCTTGAGTTCCATGTACCAATCCAAAGATGCCCCAGATAGGCTATCTTGAAAGAAGTACATCCACATTTTCTCGTCATCTGTATATGCCGAGATCTTCCGATAGTATGCCTGCACGTGGGTGCGAGGGCAGGAAGTACCGTTGTACTTGTCGAAGGTGGGTGCTTTGAATTTATGGGGGATTCTCAGACCCTCTACCAACCCCATGTTTGTGATATCGAACCCAAGAGAGTTCTGGCATTCCATCGCCCTAATTTTCTCAGCCAGGGTATCAACCTTCCTATCCCTGTCCTCCATTCTACCAACATCACCATCGTCCTCACTCATCATCGTGAACATGCCCTCTTGCCTGTCAACAAGAGGAGCTGGATGACGCCCCGGAGCCCGAGTGGCCCTGACATTAACCTCTGCAGCAAGAGGTTGACCATCAACTCTTATTCCCCTAAGTTCATCTCCAGTGGCATAACCATGAACAGGAGCAGCAGCAACGTTGACATTCTCATAACCGGGTGGAGCAACGGGTGAACCACGGTTAGACGCCTGAATAACCGTTTCCTGTCTCTGAACCAAAGCACGGAGCTCCTCTTGACCCTGAGCAACCCCTTGCATCATAGTCAAAAACTGGGCCATGTTCGCCCTCATCTCAGCTAGTTCAGTCTGAACCTGATCCATACTTCTGCACTGATTTAGTCTTGTAGAATACCGGTGAGGTCGCTGATCCGCTATCCTGCCTGACACAGGAACCAGAGTGAGAAGTCGGCACAAGAACACCTGTTATGCAAATGTTATGATTATGATGCTAATGCATATGATGCACATGATAATGATCATTTCTCAGGCATTCAAAGAGCCTGATTCATCTCAAGAAATAACAACCTGTAACAACACAAAGCAACAGGGAGATACAGAAACATCATACAACAGAGTACTGAGTACTGAAAATCTCATCTATAAATGAGCAACTGGATCATACAAGAAAGATCCGAATATCCAACAAAGTACAACAAAGAATCCCACCCAACAGGCCTGGGGGTGATTCATAACATGAACATCAGGAAATACAAGCTAAGACAAGTCACTTCCAGGAATGAGCGTCTTCAAGTAGTGACACTGGTCTATCAACAGTTCACACTCTGAACATTCTGGCAAGGGAGTGATCTTCTCCTTCAACTGTCTTCTAAGCTCGACAACTTCTGCCCCAAGCTGGGTCTCTGATGCAAGTCTCTGGTCGACTTCCTTCTTCAACTGGATATCTCTATCTCTGAGTTGCTTCTCCAAGTCTCTGATCTTCTTCAGATAACCGGCTTCAGATCTCTGCAACCTCAAACACTCTCTGTGTTCCGCATCTAGCAAATTCTCCATCTCTGAATAAGATCTCTTCTTGCTTCTCACACTACCAACACCTGCACTCTGGGCATCTCTGAGTCGATGAGACAAGTTCAACTTATCAGCTTTGGCTTGATACAACTCCATCTGGGCATCTTGCTCTTTCTCCTTCAAGCGACGATTCTCCATCAAGGCTTGCTTATATTGCTCAGCTGGCACAGTATCAGCAAGAATCAAGGGTGGTTGCACTTGCAACGGATTCATCCGATCATAGGGTAGCAATAAAGTTTCCACTCTCTTCTTCACCCAATCAGTGTAATCAGGCATAGCAATGGCGAACTTCTTCCCTAAGACGGATCCATCTCTGACACCAATGGACTTCCAGGCTCTTCCAATCTTCTCCAATCTAACAGGATCAATACGCTTCTAAAAATACACACTCTCAGCTATCTCAGCTTCAAACGGCCTTCTACTCATAATGAACCCCAACTGGCGAAGAGAAAGAACCGGGTTGTAATTGATGCAACCCTTGGTCCCCACAAGTGGCACGTTCCGGAATTCTCCACAACTCATAATAACATCACGCACATCCATCCGGTATGACTGCCATCTGATGTCATATGAAGTAAGAGACATCACCCTCTGAGTCCACCTATAAGTGCTCTGAGCATCAACAAACGACCCACTGACTGGCAGGAGAGACATGAACCATCTGAGCAACAGTGGGAGACAACACCTGATGGCTCCACCCTTACCATGCCTACTGTGGATAGCATAGTAAGTGTCAACTAACAGAGTAGGGACTGGATTCCCTCCAATGAAAATGCAGACTACAGCATAGTCAACAAAGTTTGGCATACTCGGAAACAGAACGATCCCCTAGATCATAACAGCGAGCTGGGCATGAAAAGCTTTCCAAATTCCCTTCTTTGCTTCTTCTCTAGCTACCCTCATCAGAAACTTCAAAGGCATACCCACGACATCCCAACTAGACCTCCAACTATCACTGACCTCCTTAACACCCAACTGGAGAGCTCTGGCCACTGCTCTAAAGTCAACCTCCTTAGGCACATCCAAGAAAGGGACCTGATGCTGAATCGGGACACTCAACAGAATGGAGTACTCCTCGAGGGTAGGCGCCAACTGATAGTCCTGGAAAGTGAAACATCTAAGCTCCGGGTCATAGAACTGAAGAAGAGTCTGCAACGGCACGGGGTCGACTACCATCTTCAACAAAGTCAACAGATCCCCATACTGGTCAACGAACCCCCTCAGATGATCACGAGTCACAAAACTGCTCAACTCAATCAGAGACGTCAGAGACTCACGATGAAAGCTATAGGAACAGGTCTTCCGCTTCGGCTCGGGAACTGTTGCCATCTCTATCAATGAATCAAGCTCTGGAATGTACCTGAGAAATGATATGCATGCAGGGATTAGTTTTCCTTTTTCTTTTTTCATTTTTTCAGTTTTGTTTTTCATTGCATTTCTTTTGAAAAATAAACATGCTATGATGCACATGATGCAGACACGACTGGCAAGCTGTGCATCTCTGAACACAGGATCGAAGCTTCGGCTCGAACTCTGATCACAATCATCTGAAACCCAAAGTCAACTGGTCAACTATCGTCTGAACCCAATCTGAGAAACTGAGTCACCAACAGGAACACACTGAGTCCAACAACCGGTCACCATCAGTCACCAACAGTCACCATCTGTACCTGTTAAAATGATCATTCCCTCCCCACTCACGGGTGTCATCTAGGCCAGGGTAAGGTCGAAAGAAACGCAACATAAATAACCTTTCGCAGAATACCATCATATACACACCTGAAGTATGCAACGATGATACCCCACCAGGGTCTGAACTGCTCGTGACGTCGATGTTCCGCTAAGTGGCGCATACCACCCGCTTCCCATGACTCACTCTATTCCTAGGTTTCCTAGATTGCACTCATAGCCTGGGTATTGGGCCTTTTACCTCGAGTAACACCCACCCCCAATCAGAGAACACACAACCAACACAGCAGATGAAATGAATGAATGCAAACATTAATGCACACATTGAATGCAAACAGTACATGAAATGAATGCAATAAATAACAGCAAATAACAACCAAAGCCCTAACCTAGAGAGCGCTAGGAGAGACTCGCTTAGGGAAGAAGGACCAGCACAGGTCAACTTCTCTGTATCCCCAGCAGAGTCGCCAGCTGTCGCATTACGCGAAAAACCGGCGGGAAAACAAGAACAACAGAGCCGCCACCGTGCGTTATTTATCCCAAAAGAGGGAAAGGAAACGCTCAGAGTAAACCTGGAAAAAGCATGGTCTCGCGACCAAAGAGAATGGGATCGGGAGTCGGTTATGCGAAGGGAAGGTATTAGCACCCCTACGCATCCGTCGTACTCGACGGGATCCACGCACAATAGGAAGGAAAATGGTTGCTAACACACTGCTCATCATCTACACAGGCTGAAAGAGACACAAGAAAACAGACGAGACTAACTCGGCAGGACATCGCGTCCTAGGCCTACTTAGTCTATCAAGCATAGACATCAGAGTCAAAGTAGTTCGGACTGGGGAAACGACACATGCTCGCTAGGATATCGCATCCTATGCATACGTATCTCCTCTGGACGAAGGAGAATCAGAGCATCCGTAGCTCGGCTAACACGCACACAAGCAAACACGGGCAAAGGCAAACGTGGAGCCTGAATGCCAATCACTGGGCTTACATCAACATCCGAACCAAAACACACACAAGAAGGCAAACGTGGAGCCTGAATGCCAATCACTGGGCTTACATCAGCATCCGAACCAAAACGCACACAAGAAGGCAAACGTGGAGCCTGAATGCCAATCACTGGGCTTACATCAGCATCCGAACCAAAACGCACACAAGAAGGCAAACGTGGAGCCTGAATGCCAATCACTGGACTTACATCAGCATCCGAACCAAAACAAACACAGGAAACCAACTGCCAATCGCTGGACTTACGTCGGACTCCAACCAGAAAAGGAGAAACAAACTCATACAAACAAAACAAAAAGGGCGCCCGGAGAGATCAGCTCATCTCCTGCCTACGTACCTCATCTGGTATGAGGATCAGGGCGACGTAGTTCCCCTACGGAGGGATACAGGACTAGCCTAACCAGATAACAGAGGGAGACACAACACTAGGGAGACTACGACTCGAGCCTAGATGTTGTCATGCAAAATCGTCCCTAAGTTAAGGTTTCTAGCTAACTTGCACAGGAAGCAAGCCTATCCTAAACATGACTTGCACAGGAAGAAGAAGGGTCTCGATTGCAACTAGGGCAAGAGAAAGGGGAGGTCTCAATCGCAACGAGGGCGAGAGAAAAGAATTAGTGTTAGTTGTTAGTCAAACTCGACAAGACATCGCATCTCGTTCCTACGTATCTCATCTGGACATGAGAATCAGAGTTGCCGTAGTTTGGCTAAACTATTCCTGTTGGTTGGTGTTTTTTAAGTGGACGACGTCACTACGCAATCTACCGGATGCTCGACCTTTGGAGACTTACTCACCTGTAGTAGAAGGAGTTGACGTATCCTTAAGAGGGGATAATGTTTGTTTGTGTTTTAGGAAAGCTCAAGCAAGAAAGGAAGTCCTATACGAAGGAACCGTGCTACCTTAATTGACATGCAAACGAGACTACGCGGAGTCTAGAAAACCTAGGGGATACAATCACATCACACAAACACATACAACATAAAGTAAACACACCAACAAGGGGCTCAAACATCAGGGCTAGGCTTTAGTCGAGGGGTCATATCAACCTCAACAAACAAGCCTCTGTATCGGGGTAAGGTTAGCTCTTAACCTTGCCATTGAGGGGCTAAGGTGAAGCTGATGAAAGGTGAGTGAAGATGAGACTTCACAGCTCTTATCCCTGGTCAGGGAGAGCTTCAGACAAAGGAGCGTGGGTCCAGAATGGAGGGACCCTTCTACGCTCAAGACTCTGACTCGATTGTGCAACATCACAAGATCTTGGGTTTGTGTCCCAATGCATCAACACAGTGGTGTGAGCAGAGGGACGACTCAACAAAATAGCGGGGGATAGATTGCATATCCCTTGGATTCCGCCAATTGCCTCATAGAGGTCTTCACCTGCTTGGCACAAAAGTAAACAATCACAAACATCGCCTCTTAAGGAGGACTTCAGACAGTTGCCTGGCCAGGTAACAGGCCAGGTCTTCCAGACTACATGAAGTATAGAGATTCTACCTCAACTGGTTAAAAAAACCAAGCAACAGCAAGCAAGTTCTTAAAGAACTGTAAGCGACTAAATGTACCTGAAATCAATCAAGTATCATCAGTACTCAGACAAACCAACAATAAACAGCAAAAGTCAATCTATACAGACAACACAAGTTAATGCACACAAGTGCAAGCCATGAGCTCAAGCTCAAGCATCAAACCTACAATACAAAGCCATGTTAGTGGACAACATCAAACAAATTCAATTTGCAACTTGCATCTATCTCCTTGAGCCTTTTGCATTTCATCCTGAAAATCCACACCAAATGTGAGAAACTAGACCACTAGGCCAAGCCTAGGGTCCAAAGGGGATAAAAAATCCTAAACAGCAAGTGAAAACCAACCAAAATCACATTCAAACAAATTAAAAACAAATGCAATTGGTCCTATGCTCATACCATTCACCATTATCATTTCATGCACAATTTAACCTTAATCATGCAATTTGCAACATCAAAAGACCAAACAGAAAGATCTCAATCAAAAGCATATCAAAACAATTCAATTAATTCCACAAAAATTCACCTCTAAACAGGACACATTCAATGAACTACATATCAATTTTCATACCATTTGGACAACAGGAAGTAGGGTAATGAAAATCAGAAAGTTAAGACAAATGCAAACAAGCCAACACAAGGCATCAAAACAAGTGTCAACTTCAATCAATTGTAAAACAGTGATATCACATGGGAAATTAATGGGACCAAAGCCAAATGGAAGCTGCACATGTTAGGAACCACTCCACCAAATTTCATTATCATAGGATTAGGGATGAGGATTTAGCAACATATGTAAAATTTGTTACACAAGAAACAACCCAAAGATGCTAAACAGCAATCAAAAATCCAAATCAATTAGAAAATGGACCAATTAAATCCACAAAAATTCATGTTTAAAGTTAACATATAAAAGGTATCTCCTGCAAAATATCAGAGCCATAGGCCTAATGGAAGCATAGTAAATTAATTCATGAACTCAGCATATCATAATGTGACACATATTATCACACTCAAAAAGAAAAAATCATATCTACAAATCCAGAGATCCAAAAATCACAAATGATATACCAAAATCTCCAGAAATGTGTCAAGAATCACCATATGAAATTTCATTAATTTTGGATAAAGCATGAGTATTTGGTGATTAAAATGGTAAAACATGCAAATTTGTCACACATGTCAAATATCAATATACCATTCAAAATTTTACCAGGCACAACTTACACTACTATGTATAAAAAAAAGTAGATTAAATTTGGAAACTAACAAAAAAAATCCCACCTGATTTGGACTAATATTGAATTTTATATGATTTTTTGAAGATTTGTAATATTATGAATATTTATTTAAGGTTATACGAATTAATTAAGTGCTAATGGCGTTTTCGTAAATACCAAAACGCATGTGCAGCCTCATTTATGCTGTGGCAGCTCGTGATTGGCCGGTACAGGTGGGAAAGACAATTTTGAAAGTGGCTAGGCACTTGCACGGATTGAAACGCAAATTTCCAGAAAAAGCGCAGAAGCATCGCATGTTCTTGAGCTCACCACTACCAGATTCGGTTACGCTCAAATTGCAACGAAAATGCACAAACAATATACCGTTGGAACCGGCATGCAACGTACATCACTAATATCACCATAGTTTCATCCAGAACTCAACATATAAAAAGGTTCAATCAAGAAAAGTTTTGCATCTAAATGTTCAAATCCATATTTCTCATTCAATACGCAACGAAACTTCGTGATTCAAGCTGCAATCTACTCTACGTTGCAAGATCTACGAGACGCATATCAAGATTTCATGGATTAAAGGATTCGAATTCTCACCTTGTTGATGATGCAGTGATGAAATCGAGCTCTCCAGGTCTTAACAATGCGAAACAGGTGTTCTACAGCAGTTAGGAAGGTGGAAGGATGCTGCAGAATGGTTCAATTGCGCCTCAAGAATCCAAACTTCGCACCTGCCATTGATGTCCAAGCTTGCAACAGTTGGTGTTCTTGCACGATTTACTCCTCAATCTTGTTCAACAGAATTCCAAAAGCACCTGTAGGTCATGAATCAATAGAGAAATCGCACAAAGATTGATGAGATCTTGATGAAATGATAAAAAAAGTGTATGTGGAAATTGGAGAAAAAGTGAGAGAATTTGAGAATTTTCTATTTGGATCTGAAGAAAATGATTAGTGGTAGTGCAATACAGTTATAATTAACTATTTATACCAATGCTTAATCCCAAAATTAATCCCAATTAGCAAAAATGGAAGGTTTAGTGTTAATGTGTAATTTCAAGTGTGTGGCCAAAATGCCCTTCCTTAATGCAGCTCATTTTCTGTCCAAATTTGGTTCAAACAAGTCACAAATGATATTTAGAAATTGTTGCAAAAAGTCCCATTTCAAAATTCCAAATATTTCTCAAATTGGACCATTTTGCCCTTGGATTTTAATTAGTGCACTTGAAAAATGGCCTTTTTGTGTGAATGCTTTTGGCAAAATGTGATGATGGATTATGAAAGTACACATTAAATGTGATTTGCTCAAAGAAAAACCATCCAATTTGGCCACTCCATGTGAGAGTTATGCCACTTTGATTTCGGGCATTTTTGGAAAATGACTGGACCATATCTTGCTAACCACACATGGGAATTTCAAGTTCATGGACTTTTTGGAATGGTGAGATCAAGATCTTAAACTTTCATGTTGGACAAAATTCCATTTTAAACTTGTATGATGAAGTTGTTTTGAGGAGAAAAAGTTTCCATTTTGGGCAGCTGAAATTACAGGTCACCTGCCATTTTAGGAAACTTTTGATCTGACCTCCAAATCTTCAACCTTGGTCTTTGATATGTCAAATGAGACTTGTATGGACATGAATGAGGCCTTTCAAACCATCTCACACCTTCCAATCCATAAAATCAGGCACAGTTGACCATAGTTGACCACCGTTGACTTTCTAGGGTTCCTGGTTGACTGAACAATGACTGATGACTTCTGAGCATCCAATCTTTGGCCAAACCACTTCAAAACGATCCTTGGACCATATGAGCTTGATAAATCAACCCTAGGGCCTTGTCTCAATGGAAATGGCACTTGCTTGCTTGATTGACTGATTCTCCTGATCAGTTTGACATAATTGGTCAACTGAGCTTGCTCTTGGGCAAATGGCTATGCAATGTTATGCAATGGCCTATATTATGCTATGACCTAATTATGAAATGAATGTACAAAATGGTAGGGTGCAAATTTGAGGTGCTACAACAAGGCAAATCATTATGCAGATGAAAAGATTGATTTTATTTTATTTTTAGGGTTTTATGTGATCACCAATTTCATGCAAAAAGCAAAAAGGGAAAATAATTGGAAAAATAAACATTTAGCATGAATTTATTGAATGAAAATATCATTGTATTTATGATGCCAACAATGTCATCACTCCTCCTTTTGGCATGGGAGAAGGGTTTTCAAACAAAGTGATCATTACGCTGACTTATGGATAACTGTAGGAACATCCACAACGACCCAATTGTTGCAGATCCCACCAGGGATAACAAAATTGTCGGAGTCCTCTGCATCCTCTTCCAAGACAGCAGCAGCTTCCTCAGCTTGACCAGCGTGGATGAAACCTCCACTCTTGAACAACCCTTTCTCATTGAAGACCCCAGAAGAAAAGCCAATGCCAGCCCGGGACTTGTTGTCTTCCAGCTCAATCATCTTCCCTAAACCAACAGTTGCACCATGCTCGATGGCCAACTTCGCATCTCTATAGGAAGCAAATGAAGGAGTTCTCTTCTCAACAGGCTCAGCTATAGATAAAGCTTGGAAAGGAGTTCCAACTTCATCCTTAGCATCTATGTATGAGAAACAGCAAGGACCGGGCTAGATACCGGCATAGAAGCAAAAGTTGGAGCAGGACCCTCAGGCATGAAATTAGGAGGCATCCCCCACGGAAACCCGGTTGGCATGGCTGTCGGAGCAAAATGCGCACTGGCAGCATGCACTGTTGACGAGACAATCTCAGAAATAACCGTCCTCTGGGGAGGAGTTGAAGGCATCGGAGAAGACTGATTCTGAGCAGCCAGGAAAGATTCCATCAGAGCGCTCAATCTAGCTACCTCTTCCTTGAGCTTACGGTTCTCTTGCTCGAGATGATCCATCAATCTTGCAGAGTTGGCTCTAGTGTAGTACCGGTGAGTCAGCTTGTCTTCAAAATAAATGAAGAGCACAGAGTCAGGCCACAGGACAAGAGACCGGAAACAACACCTGCTTATGCACATGATGCATGCAATGCTTGTGCATATGATTTGTTTTTATATTTCAAAGGAACTTTAGGGTTTTATTTGCAAATTTTGGAATATTAAGCATTTTATTGCATATGGAAATATCTCATAAAATATCATCAGAGAAAAGAAGTACAACATTGTCAATCAAGTACAAGAGGAAAGGAAAATAATCATCCTATGGATCCCTAGAAGCTCGAGCCATAGGAAGATAAGCTGGACGAAGCCTCTTCAAGCCACTGAACGACACCTGATCCAGAATAGGTATACCCACAAGATAGGCATACTCCTCAAGGGTAGGCAGAAGCTGAAAATCCGGAAAAGAGAATCAACGATACAGAGGATCATAAAACTGCACCAACACGCTCATCAACCCTTCATCAACCTGAGTAGTCAGCAGAGGAAGAAGCTTCCCAAAACGAGCTTTGAAACCCAAGGGATCTAGTACATAGGATGTTAAATTCCTTAACTCTTTCAGATCTGGTTGCCTTAAGCTGTACTTCTTTGTATTCCTTCTTTGTTTTTCCATGTCTCAAAATTTTGCAAATAAACCCCTTAAGTTCCTTGAAAATTTTCTTATTATTTTGATGATATGTATGCAAATGGGTGCATGAATGCATGAATGCAACAATCACACTCAAGGATCAAGCAAAGCACACCAAACAAAGGTCATGGGATGGATCATATCATCCTCAATATCAATCATCCATTTTGGTGGATTATGGTTTACACCTTATCAACACCCAAGTTCCATTGATATTAATGATATATGAACATATCAACCATGAATCAAGGGTTTGTTGCACGTCACGAGCATGGAGTCTCGGTTAAGAACCACCCAAAGGGAGTGTACTAGGGTTTAAACCTGCCAAGCATGTTCTACCAGAGGTTCCCATAGTCATCATCCCATCTTTCGGATATTATCGGAGAAACGAATACTCGTATTCCAAAAATATTCTCAAGAGAGACTCTTATGAGTGTAGTGTCGCGTAACAATCGTATCAAATCTTACATTTGAACGACCTCCGCACTACGTCCTAAAAATAGGCCAAGATGGGTTTGGTAAACTAAGGTCCTTTGCTTCTAAGGCACATATTGGAAAGAGTAGTGTCTAACCACAACTTACTTGTGTGACATTATTGATCCCAATATGACCTCCACCAAGTGAATGGGCTCGCAAGTCAACTTGCTAAGGAATAACTCCACATAAGTCGACAAGACTATGCCATTCTCCTATCCTAAGTGCACTCGAGTTCGGGTATAGAACTCATCTCACAAAGATCACCAAACACACAAGCAATAATATATCAATCAATTCAATCATTACATACAATACAGTAATCCCAAATTGCACAAAAATATGTCACATAACAAATATACAACAAGTGTGAAAAGTTGGCAAAACCCACTAGGGCCTTATTCCTCCCCAGCAGAGTCGCCACTTTTCTGTAGCGGTATATTCGTTACCATTGGAGATATTGACTAAATCCAAGGTAAATCATACAAAGTCGATTCGCCACCGCACTTCTATTTATCCAAAGTAAAGGTTAGAAAGCGAACAAAAACCTAAAAGTTTTATACAAAAACTAGTAAAAGAAACAGAGATCTGGGTAAGGGGGTTGGTTATGCAATGGGAAGGTGTTAGGCACCCAAAACATACTAGGTACTCCTAGGGAGCCCTTTTCATACTTGTTGCAAAAGGTTATTTGTTTTGTGAAATTTATTTGTGCAAACATGATTGAAGAGATGAGAGAAGAATATACAAGTTTATTTATATTTTGTGTTTGGATGGATAAACCCATTGCCTACGTATCCTCTTATAAAAAGATTAGGATCAAAACCTCGTAGTTCGGGGTAACAATTTCAAAATGAGTGGATTGATTGGTCCAAAAGCCTTAAGGTCTTTTGTTATCAAAGGGAGAAAACTCAACCTGAAAAGCCACAAGTCCACCATGTGAGGATAACTTCAATATGCTAGTGAGGGGTTAACCCTATAATAAGCATGGAAGGCTCATTGTCCATCACTAAGGACATAGGTGAGTATTACATCTACCACAAAGAGAACTCAAACCTAATAGCAAAAGGTTATGGAAAATTTGATTAAGAAGTGGTCATTGAAACCACAACAGAACATTTGAATGGGTTGCATTAACCAATTAGAAGTATGTACAAAAATGGTCAAAGTTGACTTAAAGATTCAATTCAAAATGAGTATTATGAAAAGAAAGTTTGAAAATCAAAAGCCTAAGGCTTAGGTTTCTAATGTTGAAAACACAAGTCAAATGTTTGCACAAACAAGGATTTTGGGTGAAAGAGGAGGGTTAAGTTTTAAGGAAAACAAAAAGGTGATGGTTAAGGAATGCATCCACACTAGGTGTTCCTCTCTTGAGATCATAGTGATGATCCAAGCAAGTACCATCCTTTGGAATAGGCAAGCACAAAGCATAAGCAATCAACAAGTCTCATAAGAGATCCTCAAATGAAAGGAAACAAATTGCCAATATATGGACTTACACCCGACTCCTGTCAACAAAAACGGAAACAGAATGCCAATATATGGACTTATATCCGACTCCTAACAACAAAACGGAAACAGAATTCCAATACATGGACTTATATCCGACTCCTAACAACAAAGAAATAAGCATCAAAAGCAAAACACATCAAAAGTTCACATGTATGCAATCATCACACTCTATATACAAACAAGAGGCTCAGACAAAGGGTGGGCTTTAGTCAAGAGGGGTCATATCAACCTCGACAAACAAGCCAAACTGTACAAGGGTGAATTATAGCTCTTAACCACTAACATTGAGAGTTAGGGTGAAGCTGATCAAAGGAAATGAGGATGAGACCTCATGCTCTTAACCCTGGCCTGGGTGAGCTCAAATCAAAGAAAGCGTGGGGATCCAAAAAGAGTGATCCTATTCCACTTGACAGACACTGGACAAAGATCTTGGGTTCATGTTCAAGATCATCAGCACGTAGTGCGAGCATAATGAACGACACACAAAATAACGGGGGATTGACTACAAATCCCTTTTATCCGTCAATTTCCTCTTCACTTAGGAGGACTTATCAAGTAACATGCCTCACTTGGAGGTCTTTGGCACAATCTATAAACAAACACAAACAGAGCCTCTTAAGGAGGACTTGCCAGCAAAATGCCTGCCAAAAAGGTGACAGGACTTCCAGACTACATGAAGTAAGAGAATAACTACCTAAGTGGTGTATCAACCACAATCCAAAGCTTAAGAAAGAGCTAAAAGCAAGCAACTAAGGTACCTGTACAAAGGCTAACCAGTTAGTACTTCAATCAGAAAATCAGACAACAAATAGAGAAACCATTCAACTGTACACAACTCAATGCACAAGTGCTCAAGCAAACAAATGAAGTCATGAGCTCAAGCCTCACTTAAAATCCTACAAAACCAACAAAGGTTAGAATTCAAAGTATTTGTATCTCACAAGGTGAGACCAAACCAAACATCAATGCTAAATGTCCAAACCTGAAACACAAAGCACAATTAGTTATGTACAAAACAACTAGTACAAAGACTAGGTTCAAAGCTAAACCAAATGATCAAAACAGAGGTCAATCTTTCACCTATTGTAAGTTCAAACAATCAATAAATTGTCCTCAAAAGGACCAACATCAATTCATAAGGCAAGTATCTCAAATGGCTCATGCTATGCAAAGACAAACAAATGAGCACAAAATGGACATCCAAATTAGAAAATCCAAATCAAATCAGAAAAGCAAGCAATGGCTATGAAATTTTTTATATGAATTCCACATGTTACGAACAAACAATATACAAAATATCAAATCCAAAAGAGTTCAAATGATAGATGAACAAAAATGCACAAATGCAACATCCAAAATGTGACACAAATTGTCACACTACATCTTCATGTGTCAAAAACAATGATAACATATAATAAAAAATTCAAACCAGTGCTCAAAAATTCATACCACATGAGAAGATCAAGTATGCAAAAATTCAAATCAATTGGATCAACACATAGCATTTCACAAAGCAATGAACATAGCATATCAAATTGGCACAAGGTTCAATCAAAAATTCCAAAATAAAAATCTAGAAAAAAACAAATCATGAAAATAAAGCTATAAAAAACTAGAGATCAAAACAAGATTATGAAAAAAAAAATTGGAGTCAATTTGAAGCATTTTGCTATTTTTTATGATTTTTTAAAGTTGAAGAAATAAAATGGATTAAACATGAAAAGGAGGGAAATGTCAATTCAAATAAAATCCAGCAAAGACATGAACCAGGACTCGAACACGCACTCTAAGGATCCATGAGAAAATCAAATTAAATCAGCATGTGTACACAAGCCAGGATCGAACACACGCTATACAGGGCAAGAAGCGCTGGATATGAAACACATCGTTTCATTTATTATGTGGCAAGCCACGCAAGCGGTCAAACACACGCAGGCAAAGGTCAAAAGCATAGCAACCAATAAAACAGCCAAGCAAGCGACACAGTCAGCGCCACATGGCGCGAACCCTAGGAACATAACCAGACGCCGGAACAATAGTTCCGGTCGTCTTCTCCGGCCGTCTCCGGCGGAGAATCACGAATTTTTTTCCAGATCTTGACAAATTATACATGGTTCAAAAGCTCTTGCAACATAGATCATGAATATCACATTAAAACAACCTAAAACCTCATGGATTCTACGGATCGAGCAAAAACATTTTGGATCTCAAACTGAAAGTTCACATAACATGTTCATTATTCATCCATTTTCAATTCTAAACATATCAGCATGCTCAACTAAGTTAGATCTATCATTCTATAACAAGAAATTGGCAAAAAGAGATGATGAAATTTTCACCTACTTGAAATGTAGTGCTCTAAATTCGTGTCCTCAGGCTCTCAAACTCTCCAGATCTCTTCCTATGCTTATGCCTTGAAGCTTTGTGCAAGAATTAACAGTTGAAATCACCTAGATCCAGTTCAATTTCAAGCTTCCATTAACATGTGATGCACTTGAATCTGCATGGAATCTTGCTCAATTGCCACGAACAATGGTTGGATCTCGCTCAGAATTACACCAGGAGTAAGAATATGCAAAGAGATTGAAGGATTATGTGAAGAACAATGAATTTCGAAGAGAGAGAATTTGGAAATTTGAGATCTGAATTCTGTTATTCCCTTCAATTGTGGTTAGGGTTTGGCTTATATATGGCCTGTTAATGACATTGAAATTGGGATTAGGCAATGGTTAAGCAAGATTAAGAAAATATGAGGTGAATTGCAAAATTGCACAAGTGAGCTTAGCCTGCCATGCCCCACGTGAACAGTACCATGCAAGGGCTGAAATTCACTCCAAATTATTCAATGGTCATGATTTGGACATCAATTTAATTGTACCATGAGCAAATTTTGAATTATGAAAATTCCCTCCAAAATGAACACTTGAGGAATGATGATCATATGAACTCCTTCCATGCAAGGTAAGGCTTGATTTGGAAAGTATTGGTCATGAGGAGCATGTTGCAAAAAGAGTGGACCAAATTGGAGCTTTGTATCAAAAGTTGTGTCACTTTGAACTTCCATGTACACCTTGTGATCATTTGGCCATAACTTCTCAACCATTCATCATATGGACATGCAATAGGACTTTTTGAAAAGGGGAGAGAAAGATATACAACTTTCATGTTCACCAAAAATTCATTTGAAACTTCTTTGATGTTGTAAAATCAAGTTGAATATGGACTGAAAACTTGCCATTTTTGGAAACTTTCAATTATAGGTCACTTTTCATTTTTGGAAACTTTTGACATGACCTCAAAATCTTCAAGATAGATGTTTGAAATGACAAATGGACTTTGTTTGAACATGAATGAGGTATTTCAATCATCTCCCCAATCTCAAAGTCCTCAGTTGACTGCACAATTGACTTTTTGGTCCTCAGATGACCTGGAAATGCCTTGATGAATTTGAGCCTCTACCACTTGGGGACATTGCTTCAAAATGAAACCCTAGCTCATATAAGCTCCTTAGAATGATCATGTAGTCCTTATCTCAAGAAAAAATATCTCAGCTCTTGCACAAAGGATGCTCTTGAAGTGCTTGACCTGTGATTGCTTAAGCTGCAAGTAACAAATGTTAATGACATATTTTTGTGCTTTTGATTAGTAAACAAAATGATAAAAGCAATGATATACAATGCAAGCATTCCTGGTGATCAGAACCACTCACAAGAGATCCCTACCCAAAGGTAAAGGGAGCCAAGATGCTCAAAGATCCTTGAGGCTATGTAATGCAATGCTTATGATGCCATGAGGGATCTTAGGGACAAAATTGGGGTCTTACAGTTTCATCTGGTGTTGATTTTTTATTCCACACACATCAACGAACTTGGCATTTTCGGTTGGCTTTTCCTATTTGGAACATGAAAGGGAAGAGAACTTCACATGAGCATTGAAGAAGCTCAAAGAGTTGTTCACTTATGAGAATTTGCTACCAAAGGTTGTGGTGACGGGTCGTGAACTTACGCTGGTGAATGTCATGGAAGTTGTGTTTCCAAATTCAATCAATTTGTTATGTTTGTTCCATATTTAAAAAAAGTTAGTATGAAGTGTAAGGAGTATGTTAAATCAGAAAGACAAGAACATGTCATGGATCTATAGAATAACATCACATATTTAAATAGAGAGATTGAGTTTGTGGAACACTTGAATCACTTTGAGGTTGTTTGTGATGATATTCCTTTTTTTGTTAAGTATGTGCATGAAATATGGTTGACACCTTATGAAAAACGGATTGTTGTTGTTTTGACTAATAGAGTCGCCCATTTAAGGAAGACAATAACGAACAAATACATGGATATGAGTTTGATGTTATTACATTATTAAATATAATTTAACATATATTTTTATTTATGATTTTTAGGGTTAGGTATTCTCATTAGAGACTAAAAAACATGCTGACTATGAGGCGAGGAGATTTATGTTGAAGTTGAGATGATGTGAACACCATGTTAAAGTTGAAGCTATGTTCAATCAAAGTGTTGTTTCAAAAAAGTATTTTCAACATTTAGCATTGACATAAGACTCCATTCTACGCCATATTGTACAGTTTCGTTTCAAGACAGTGTATACAGCACATTAGAAATGAGCTAGAAAGAGTAAAATTTGTTGGTGCCAACCAAGATTGTCGTTCCTTTTTAGATTGACTATATTTCGCAAAACAACAACATGGAGAAGTGTTCAAGTTTGCCGAGCTACTTCAAGGTGATTTTTTGGTGCAGAAGGGACACATGTTAGGCGTGATGTGTCAACATGTGGGTACAACATCTAGGCATTTCTCAACAGACCGGATTATTGCGTTTTCGAATAAATTTTTTGTTGAAGATTCGGTTAGATTTTATTGATTTTATTTAGAAATATAATTATATTATTTGTTGGACAACTATGAAGATCAAATTAGATTTAAATGTGATTTAAATTTGAATTTGAAACAAACCAAATCATATCTTTCTGTTTGAGATATTTATGGAACAAATCATATCCAACGGATTTTGCAAAGATTCTGGACGAAATTAAATTAAAGATCCAAGGAGAAAGGCCTGTAATATTTTTGTTATATAAGGAGCTCAAAACCTACATTGGAAAGCTCGCAATACGTCGAAGATCTCTAAAGTGTTAGTGTTTCTTTAGATTCCTTGTTATTGTTATATGTACATAACAATATGTTTCTGTAACTTGGCATAGTTGTAGGATTGTATAGTTGAGTTATACATTAATATTCAACATTGATTATTGAGTTATAATCTCAAATCACAGGTTGTGTGATTGAGAAGAAAGTGAGTAGGTTCTCACATTTAGGAGGAGTCCTAAATAGAAATTTACTGGATAGTGTTAGGAAGAGGCATTGAACAACATAGAGTTTGTTGGTTCATATAAGACTAATTGTACCAAACTATTAATAGTTAATTTCCTTTCTTGGGTTGGAAGTCAACCTTCCATATGTAGGTGTTGTTGCATACGCAATGAAGTTTATTTTATGCTACATCATCTTGTACAATTGAATCTATGTGATTGTGGTGTTTCATTTTTAACTTATCAAACCAGTTGTCTAAGACATCGCATTCAACATTTGTCCCTTGAGGACCAAAATTTCAATTGACATTAGATCATACATCCTAGCCTCTTAGATGATCTCCAAGGAAGATACATTATGCTCAAATGAAGACAAAGTAAGATGGAGGATCATTCAACAAAACATCTATTTTGGATGACACCAACTATGATTATTGGAAGTCCATAATGGTTACCTTAAAGTGTATTCATAAAAGTGTTTCAATGTTTTATGTGAGATTTTATATGAATAAATTAGTGATAAGTTGATACTTTATATAGATTTATTTTATATCACTGTTGGATTATCTTTTTCCTCTTCAATTAAAGGAGTTGTTGAGATCTTGTATTATTGTAGCAGACTATTTTGTGTCCATAACACTCGTAGAAAATCTTGTCGCACATAATGTTCTATCTTTTGTCATGCAAAAGTTGTACCATTTGTACCTTTTGTACTATTGCTAAGTTGTTTTTTATTGTAAAACTCTATATAGAAAAGATGATGAATGCATAAATGTTTAGTTGGAAAATGTACGTGTGTAGATTAGGGTTCTATGATTTCAAAACAAAATTTTCATTAACACTTTTGCAGGAACTAATGTATAGATTTTTTTAGAGATTTATTATGGTATGGTGTTATTGAAAATCAAGTGGCGATGCAGAAACATGTAGGTGGAGACACTAATCGACTCTCCCAAAGAGCATTCTCTCAACGTAGTTAAAGCATCCCCCCATCAAAACTAGCCACTCTAAGGGCGTTAGACGGTGGAGCCCGAAGACGTCTACCTCGATCCAAATCATACCTTAGGGGAATGAGCGAAGATCCCACCCTTGGTCGAGTATTGTCCTCTATGACATAGAGCACTCTACTCAACGTAGTTGGCACCCCCCCATTCGAAACTAGCCACTCCAAGGGCGTTAGGCGATGAAGTCCAGAGACTTCTACCTCAATCCGAGTATACCTCGGGGGTAGAAACGAGGATCCTATCCTTCGTCGGGGACGACCCTCTATGATGAGGAGCGCTCATCAAACAAAACAGTGAAACAATGAAAGTTAAATACAACAAAGAAATTCAAGAGTGTTATCGTAAATGCCATGCATGTGCGACTACAACAATCAATTTCTCGCAACACAAAGCATGGAAAAAAGAAATTTATTGGTCTTATCGTAGACGCCACCCACGTGCGACTACCATAATCAATTCCCCACATCCTAAAGCACAAAGTCAGGGGTATTCGCAACCACCGCATGCGTGCGACTAGAATAATCAATTCCTTAGGCAGTAACAATCCTAGTGATGTCCAATAAACTTTAAGGAAATACCTCATAAGTTTGCACAGAATCTAGAACTCTGCACTCGAGATCATAAAAATATAACTCATGTAGGTAAAAGTGCACTTCGCTATAAAAATATATACATATATTTTTCCATTACAAAAATACTTTACATACAGTACACATAAAATAAGGGGGGCGATAGGGTTACCCCTACAAAGAGACGACCTCCCCATCTTTAAGCATTTGATCTGAGCGGACCTGCTCCCTTGAGATACACATAGCATGATGGAAATTCTCCACTTTCTACAAGGTGTTTTCAAAATACTGCAAATCCTTCCTAAGGCTGGCGTTCATACAATCAACCATACGTTGAGTCAGAGAAACATTCTCAAGGCCCAAAGACTCAAATTCCCTTTGAGCTGCTGAAGAAAGATGCTTGAAAAAATGACAAAATGCCTCAAACAGAAGCCATGGACTTGTCCTTCCTTACTACACCCCTCACTAGATGGGTCACCTGGTCAGTAAGAGAGCCAGGGAGACCTATGGGGCATAAAGCATCACTTACTCCATTAAGAGAGGTAAAAGATGCTTGTATATTTTACAGGTATGCATCCCATTGGAGCATCAAGCTACAAACACTTTCTTCCAGCCAATTATTCTCCTCACGTTGATGGTAAGACCAAATAACATATCAACGACTGGATCCATCGAGGTCCAAAGCAGTCGAAGTGCGTTGGGTATACCGCACCAGAGTCGCCAATTCTTCATCCAAATTAGGACCAAACAAATTGGCAAAACATGAACAATCTTCCTCCAAAGGAGGAATGTGACGTTCCTTAAAGGAGCACTGTAAGACCCCAATTTTGACCCTAAGATCCCTCATGGCATCATAACATTGCATTGACATTGCCTTAAGGATCATAAGCATCTTGGCTCCTTACCTTTGGGTGGGATCTTTTGAGAGTTGGTTTGAGATCACCAAGCATGCTTGAATTGTATATCATTGCTTTTCTCATTTTTATTTACTAACCAAAAGCACAAAAAATATGTCACTAACATCTCTTGTTTTTAGCTTGAGCAGTCACAAGGTCCAAAGCTTCTAGGAGATCCTATGTGCATTGATAGGGCCAATTGAAGACGAAAGCAAGCATGGCATTGGTTACCAAATCTCTCA
Source organism: Lathyrus oleraceus (assembly GCF_024323335.1). NCBI lineage: Eukaryota > Viridiplantae > Streptophyta > Magnoliopsida > Fabales > Fabaceae > Lathyrus > Lathyrus oleraceus. Next base: position 286,419,908 of record NC_066582.1, on the reverse strand, counting down.
TCCATCAAATATTCCTCCCAAGTATCTCAATTCATCATTTTTATCAAATTAAATCAAAGGGGCTTGAGGCTTGTTTCCCAAGGAAACCCTAATTCATCTGTTCATCAACTATGCCTTGCTCATAGAGCAACCTCAACTCATGATCAAATACAATCAAGGGAATTTCTTTCACTCATCATTTCATGCATGTTTGAACTTATTTGAGTGTCCTCAATCATCAATTCATCAAGATATGAGGTTTGGACTTGAGAAGTTGATCAGTCAATTCATTTGACTATTTTGAAATACACTGAGACCTAACTTCTGATGTGTTTGTCAAATGTAGATGACCCCAAGATAAAAAATGTTCTTAAAGACCATATGAACAACTTTCATGTTCATAAAAAATTGATTTGAATCTTGGAAGTTCATCATCCATTCCAAGACATTATAGGTCATTTTGACTGAAACCCTAATTTTAGGTCAAGTTCCCAAGGACATAACTCCTTCATTTTTCATGATTTTGAGGTGGGGTAAAATGCATTGGAAATATTAGGATGTCTAACTCAAATGTTATGTTGAGAAAAATTTCAAAATATCAAAATAAATACATGTGATAATGCAAAACATTATAGGTCACTTTGGACCAAATGCATTGAAATGTGAAAAAGTCCAACTTCAAGTGCCCATAACTTCTTCATCAAAAATCCAAATGATGCAAAATTTAAGTCCAAATTGCTTGTATTGAAAATATATACAACTTTTATATTGAAGATTTTGTCATTTGGAGCTTGCATCGTTGAAGCAGAAGGGTTTGAACTTTGGCCAATTTTGAAAATCTCACATGTACATGTTTTGCACCCCACACTTCATGACCACTTTTCATCAATTTCCAAGGATCAAATGGAGTTTTGACCAACATAACAAATTATCCTTATGCAAAAATCTTTCCAACCATTACTCATGAGGTGGTGTTTCTATTTTGGACATGGTATTTTTGAAGGCTTGAACATTATGGCACATTTTGGAAAATCATTTAAATTTGCATTGCATGATCCATTAATACACAATCTGCACATCCAAATTGCTTCTATCATGCATCAGCTACCAAATCCAAGTGGAATTGGGCCCTCCATGCGCCTGTACAGGCCCATGCATGGAGGCCCATTCCATTCATGCAAGTTTATGATCATGCATTTTCAGCTTGCCTTGCCTATAAATACAATGCATGTGAGCTTCATTTCACTAACCTGAAGGCGCCCCAAATGCTGTGCAATTGAATCCCCACCCTCACACCAAAGGAACTATCTTATTTTTCTCTCAATTTTCAGATCTAAATTTTGGTTTCCTCGATTGATTTTCAGATCTTAAAGTTCCTAAACCTTCTTCTCCTTGATCCATAGAGTAAACTGCAAGCATCCATAGCCAGGAATTGTGACCCTAAGCTCTGGAAATCAGAGGTTTACTTCTGATTTAAATTTCTTCGAAACAACTTGAATTGTGCTCATTTCTTGTTGTTGTTGTGTGATCTGAAGTCCTCTACATAGAGGCAACACTATTGAGCTTTGAATTTTTGAAATCTAGCAAGTTCAGTTGAACACCATTAAAATTCCATCTTTGATTTCTCTCAATGTAGAAACCTAGAGTGGATTTGATTGGTACAGGGGTGATGTGCATCACCCAATTTCTCAATTGATGCCTGGATCGTGACTTTTGGTTAACATTTGATTCTCTGCAACTTGAAGCTTGGCCAGAAGTTGGCCGGAGAAGACGGTGGCGCTGGCCACCGTCTGGTCTCTAGTTTGGATCTGACTCGTCCATCTCAGTTTCCAGATCTAATCTCATGCGTTTATTGTTATGACTTTTTTATTGGCAAGGTGCGTTCCAGTTGACCAAGGAACATGGTGGGCGCGCGCTTCCTGACCTCATGATTTGCCAGCTCAATTAATGAGCTCAGATCAAACGGTCCACGCATTTTCCATTTTTTTAATTTCTGATTTTAATTTCTTTTATTTCTTTTAATTTCATTTCTTTTAAAGATTCATAACTCCTTCATTATTGGTCCAAAAAATATGAGACCAATTTCATTTTTCTCCTTTTAATTTCTAGTTTCTAAAAGTGATTTTTAATATTTTTTATTTTATCATTTGATAATTTTTAGGAATTTTCTCTTTTCTGCTTATTTTTAATTCATTTTAAATAGTTTTTGATATCCAAAAAATACAAAAATATTTTTCCAACCTCTTTGAATGGTGATAGATCTATGAAAAATATTCTCATCAATTTATTAATTGATTTGAGATTTTAGTTCAATTAGGTTATTTTTATGCATTTTTAATTGATTTAAAATAGTTTCTGACTTCTAAAAATGCTGAAATTTTTTGTCAAACTTGGTTTGACCTTGTTGAACTTGGGATAATTCACTTGAACTTTTCAAAGTTGATTTGAAGTGAGTTTGAAGTTTGACCTTTCTTTATTATTTTAATTCAAGTTTTATTTTAATATTGAAAAATACCAAAAATATTTTATTTGTTTCTTGACTTCTAATCTTCATCTTGCTTCTGTTTTCTATTGTTTGACCTTGATCTTCTCTATCTTTGGTCAATGCTTGTTGATTATTTCTTTCCATTTCCATTAATGCACTTTATTATTCATCTTCTTCTTCTTCTTTTCTTTTTGGATCAATGAGTTAAAGATTGGTGGTTAACATTGATACATGGAGGTTTAACCTTCCTTGATTTAAATCTAATTCATCTTGATCATGGATCAAGTGAATGACTTTGCATTAAGGATAGGTTGTTTCCTAATCATGCAAAGAACCTAAATCAATACAAGATCATTTCTCATCTTCTTTTTGGCATGGCAAGTTGTAGGAGTTTGATTCACTAATCAAAATCTCTAACTTGTGTTGTTGCCTACATTATTATTGACCGGCCTCAGATAGTTGTGACTTCTATATAAGTCCAATTACGATTGCTTAACATAGCGCTAAATTGCCTTATGGCACACTAACTCTAACACTAACCATTAACCATTAACATTTAATTCTTGCTCTTTGCATTTATGTAATTTACTATTCTTGTACATATTATTCATTTACTTTTGCTCTTTGCTCATTTGAGCATATATTTATGTTAATGCAATTTGCCTTTTGCTCACTTGAGCACATAATTATGTATATATTATTGTGCTTGTGTTTTGTTTTGATTGTTGTGGACCAAAAATGCAAAAATGGACAAATGGACTTAGTTTCTAGGACATTCCCTATGCAAAATTGGAGTAAAAGGACCCTAATGTTGAAGATGGACTAGAAGGACCAAATCTCTAAACTCACTCTTGTCCATTCTTGATTTACTTCATAGAACTCTTTGATGTGTGTGCTTTTGTGCTAGGGAATCCTATTTGAGCCAAATTGAAGAACCATTGCCATGTTCCATCCAAAGTGAAAGATACAAGAGTTATTGAGGATCTTCTAAGAGCTTGTTTGATTATGTTGATTGCTCGAGCTTACACTTATTTTGCTTGTATATTCCAAAGGATGGGAGCTACTTGGATCATCAATATGATCTCAAGAGAGGAACTCCATTTGTGGTCTTGTTTCTTATCCTTCATCTCTTGTATGATTAGGACTTTAGCCATTCTTCTTCTTCCCTCCACTCTAACCCAAGCCAAAACTTTTTTTGCAAACATTTAACATTTGTTTTCAAACATTAGAAACCTAAGCCTTATGCTTTTGATTTTCAAACTTTCTTTTCATAACACTTATCTCGAATTGAATCTTTAAGTCAACTTTGACCATATTTTATAAATACTTTTCATTGATAAATATAACCCATTCAAATACTTTTGTGGTTTCAATGGCCACTTTCTTAATCAAAACTTTTTCATAACCTTTAGCTATTAGGTTTGAGTTATCCTTTAGGTAGATATAATACTCACCTATATCCTTAGTGATGGACAATGAGTCTTCCATGCTTATTATAGGGTTAACCCCTCACTAGCATGTTGAAGCTATCCTCACATGGTGGATTTGTGGTTTTTAGGTTGAGTTTTCTCCCTTGGATAACAAACGACCTTAAGGCTTTTGGACCAATCAATTCACCAACTCATTTTGAGATTTTTACCCTGAACTACGAGGTTTTGATCCTAATCTTTTTTAAGATGGTACGTAGGGAATGGGTTTATCCATTAAAACACAAATTATAAATAACTTGTATATTCTTTTCTTATCTCTTCAATCATGTTTGCACAAATAAATTTTCCACAAAATACCAACCTTACAACCAGTGTGAAAAGGGCTCCCTAGGAGTACCTATGATGTTTTGGGTGCTTAAAACCTTCCCATTGCATAACCAACCCCCTTACCCCGATCTCGTACATTTTTACTAGTTTTTGGTTCGATAAAACTTTTAGGTTTTTGTTCGCTTTCTAACCATTCCTTTGGTTAAATAGAAGTGCGATGGCGACTCGACTTGTATGGTTTACCTTGGATTTAGTCAATATGTCTAATGGTAACCAATACCCCGCTACAGAAAAGTGGCGACTCTGCTGGGGATAAGACGCCTAGTGGGTTTTGCCTATTTTTCATATTTGTCGTATTGTTGTGTATATTATTTTGTGACATATTTTTTGTGCAATTTGGGATTACTGTATTGTATGTAATGATTGAATTGTTTGAATATTAATTCCTTGTATGCTTGGTGATCTTTGTGAGATGAGCTCTATACCTGAATTCGAGTGCACTTAGGATAGGAGAATGACATAGTCTTGTCAACTTGTGTGGAGTTATTCCTTAGCAAGTTGACTTACAAGCCCATTCACTTGGTAGAGGTCATGTTGGGATCAATAATGTCACACGAGTAGTCGTGGTTAGGCATTATTCTTTCCAATATAGACCTTAGAAGCCAAGAACCTTAGTTTACCAAGCCCATCTTGGCATATTCTTAGGACGTAGTGCGAAGGTCGTTTAAGTGTAAGATTTGATATGATTGTTACGCGATACTACACTCATAAGAGTCTCTCTTGAGAATATTTTTGGAATACGAGTAGTCGTTTATCCGATAATATCCGAAAGATGGGATGATGACTATGGGAACCTCTTGTAGAACATGTTTGGCAAGTTTAAACCCTAGTACACTCTCTTTGGGTGGTTCTTAACCGAGACTCTATGCTCGTGACTTGCAACAAATCTTTGATTCATGGTTGATCCGTTCTTGTATCCTTAATATCAATGGAACTTAGGTGTTGATAAGGTGTAAACCATAATCCACCAAAATGGATTATTGATATTAAGGATGACATGATCCATCCCATGACCTTTGTTTAGTGTGTTTTGCTTAATCCTTGAGTGTGATTTGCATCCATGCATTCATGCATCCATTTGCATCCATATCATCAATAATGAGAAAATTTTCAAGGAACTTAAGAGGTCTATTTGCAAATTTTCAGACATGGAAAGACAAAGAAGGAATACGAAGAAGTACAATTTCAGACAACCCGACTTGAAAGAGCTAAGGAATTTAACATCCTATGTATTAGATCCCTTGGGTTTCAAGGCTCGTTATGGGAAGCTTCTATCTATTTTGGCTACTCAAGTGGACGAAGGTTTGATGAGTGTATTGGTGCAGTTCTATGATCTCTTGTACCATTGCTTCACATTTCCGGATTTCCAGCTTTTGCCCACGCTTGAGGAGTATGCCTATCTTGTGGGTATACTTATCCTAGATCAGTTGCCATTCAGTGGCTTAGAGAGTGTTCCTACTTCTCAAGAGATAGTTGATATGTTGCATATAGATAGATCTCTGGTTGGTGCTCATATGACTACCAAAGGTGGAATTCAAGGTCTCCCTTCTGAGTTCCTCATTACTCAAGCTACTATGTATGGGAAGGCCATGAGTGAGGATGCCTTTGAAGCCATATTTGTACTTCTCATCTATGGGCTAGTGTTATTCCCCAACATCGACAAGTTTGTGGATGTGAACACCATTAGGATTTTCTCTACTCTTAATCCCGTTCTGACTCTGTTGGGTGACACTTATTTCTCTTTGCATATGAGGAATACAAAGGGTGTTGGTACCATTGTGTGCTGTTTGCCTCTATTGTACAAATGGTTTATTTCGCACTTGCCGCAGACGGTCGTCTTCAAGGAAAACAAAGGATGTCTACGGTGGTCCACGAGGCTTATGTCTCTCACTAATGATGATATCTTTTGGTACAACCATGTATATGATGGTGTGCAGATTATCGACTCTTGTGGTGAATTCTCCAATGTGCCTCTTCTTGGTACCTGTGGTGGGATTAACTACAACCCTATTTTGGCACGTCGTCAGCTTGGGTTCCCTCTAAAGGATAAACCTAATAACATTATGTTAGAGGGTGCGTTCTTTTAGGAGGGTAAAGATCCCTAAGGCTTTAAGGGTAGGATGGTCCGCGCTTGGCGCAAGATCCATAGCAAGGGAAGGAAGGAGCTTGGACCGAAGAACTGTATTGCTTTGGAATGCTATACCTCTTGGGTTAGGAGGAGAGCTTCCGAGTACCTCATGCCTTATGAGTATCCAAGACCTACACCTTTGGTTGTGGCTGGGCCTTCAACCCTCCCTGACCAAGGAGTAGAGGAGTTGAGAAACGAAGACCGCTCACGTGCCTAGATCCGTGAACGAGAGGAGTTGCTTCAGCAGATTAGGGAAAAGGATGCTTTGATAGAGTTCCTTGAGCACCAGGTTATTGATGATCCTGATGATGCATTAACTTCTCTTCTTCCTTAGTCTTCCAAGTTTTGGAAGAGGAAGAATGATTGACTCGCCAAAGAGAAGGCAGATATGGAGGTAGCCTACGAGAGGGAGGTGAAGAGGCTTCGTGCAGCTTATCTTCCAGTGTCCAGAGCTTTAGATGATTGTTTCTAGGGTTCCATAGGATGTTCATTTTCCTTCTCTCTTGTATTGTATTTGGTTACCAAGACTGTACTTCTTTGGTGTAAAAATATTTTCCAGATATTATTAATGTGATATTTCCATATATGTCCAAATAATTAATATTTTCAAATATTTGCAAATAGGACTCTAAAGTTCCTTTGATATAAAAATTAAATCATATGCACAAGCATTGCATGCATCATGTGCATAAGTAGGTTTTGCTCCAGGCTTCTTGTTTTATGGTCTAACTCTGTGTTCTTCATTTATTTTGAAGACAAGCTGACTCACTGGTACTACACCCGAGCCAACGTATCAAGACTAATGGGTCATTTGGAGCAAGAGAACCGTGAATTCAAGGAGGAAGTGGCCAGATTGACTGCCCTGATGGAGTCATTCATGGCTGCCCAGAGCCAGTCGTCTCCGACGACTTCAACTCCTCCCCAGAGGACAATCATCTCTAAGATTGCCTCTTCAACCGTGCCTGCGGCCAGCACCCACTTTTCCTCAACAGCTATGCCAATCGGGTTTCCTTGGGGGATGCCTCCCAACTTCGTCCCTAAGGGTCTTGCACCCACCTTTGCTTCTCTGCCGACATCTAACCCGGTCTTTGCCGTTCCACCTCCTGTCGTGCATACTATGCCTAGAGTAGACGACACCATCTACCATTCAGAGCCGTCTGAGGGCCCAGATGTCTATGAAAAGATGGATTCTATGAATGACCAGTTTCTTGAGCTTCGCAAGGAATTGAAAACTCTCTAAGGAAATGACCTCTTCGGCAAGTCTGTTGCTGAACTCTGCTTGGTCCCAAACGTCAAAATCCCTGTGAAATTCAAAGTGCCTGACTTTGAAAAATACAAAGGAAATACTTGCCCTCTCAGCCACCTAGTCATGTATGCCAGGAAGATGTCGACTCAGACCGACAATGATCAACTTCTTATTCACTACTTCCAGGACAGTTTGTCCGGTGCTGCCCTGAGATGGTACATGGGCTTGGATAGCGCAAACATCCGATCCTTCAATGACCTTGGCGAGACCTTCGTCAAGCAATACAAGTTTAACGTGGATATGAATCCCGATAGGGATCAATTGAGGGCCATGTCCCAGAAGGATAAAAAACTTTCAAAGAGTACGCCCAGAGGTGGCGAGAGTTAGTAGCACAGATTGTGCCTCCGCTGGAGGAGAAAGAAATGAACAAGATCTTCTTGAATACCTTGAGCTCATTTTACTATGAGCGGATGATTGCCAGCGCTCCTTCTGATTTCACCGACATGGTGAACATGGGGATGCGTCTAGAGGAAGGAGTCAGGGAAGGGCGCCTGACCAGAGAAGAAGGCTCTTCTACCAAATGATATGGGGCGTTTGGAAAGAAGAAAGATGGCGAGGCACATGTTGTGACCTCCCATATTAAACCAAGAAGACCCTCAGTAAGGAGGAAGACCGTGCGTCCTGCCGGTAATCAACATCAGGTGGCTCACATAGCACCTGTTTTCAGAGATAATCAGCAATATCAGCATCATAATACTAATCAGCAACAACAACATCAACAATATCAACAACCGCAGCACCGTCTTCAACAGCAGGCTTACCAGCCTCGAAACAACAATCAAGCCAGTACAAGCTATGAGAGGAAGAGGGTCACTTTCGATCATATTCCTATGACCTATGCAGAATTGTATCCCTCTTTGATAGAGAGGAAATTGATTACTCCATGAGACCCACTGGCTATACCCACCAACCCTCAGTGGTGGTATAAGCCCGAGTTACATCGTGTTTATCATTCCGGTGCTCCCGGACATGACTGTCGCAACGCGAAAAACAACTGGCGGAAAAAATACAGAGCCGCGACCGACGCTATTCATCCTATGACGGAAAGGGAGCGCAGGACTAACCTAAGAAAGGGAAAGGAACGGTCTTACGACCAGAGATTACAAGGTATGGGAGTCGGTTACACAAGGGGAAGGTGTTAGCACCCCTCACGTCCTCCGTACTCGACGGGATCCACGCTCAAAAGATAGCTCAAAGGAAAAGGAAAAGGGTTGCTAATAAACTGCTCAAAGAAACTGCACAAACTGGAACAATAAACAGGTGGGGGAGAGAAAGAAAACGGAGGAAGTGGACTCGGCAGGAGGTTGCATCCTGGGCCTATGTAGTTTGTCAGAAACAAACATCAGAGTCAACGTAGTTCGGGGAAAAGGGGACATGCTCACTAGGACATCGCATCCTATGCCTACGTATCTTCTCTATCCAGAGAAGAATCAAAACACTCGTAGCTCGGCTAACGCACGCTGAAACAAGACACCAAAAAGGGACGCTGAGACGTCGAAGGAAACACTCAAAAGGAAACAGAATGCCAATACATGGACTTACACCGACTCCCAACAATAACAAAAAGGAAACAGAATGCCAATACATGGACTTACACCCGACTCCCAACAATAACAAAAAGGAAACAGAATGCCAATACATGGACTTACACCCGACTCCTAACAATAACAAACGCTAACCAGCAAACACCAAAGAAACAGGTTATCAGAATAACCAGTCATCACAAATGAACCCCAAATGATAACAATCATCACTAATGAACCCCGAAAATGAACCCCAATATGAACCCCACGTAATAACCATCATCACAAATGAACCCCAAAGGTGAACCCCAATATGAACCCCAAGTAATAACCATTATCACAAATGAACCCCAAAGGTGAACCCCAATATGAACCCCAAAGGTGAACCCCAATATGAACCCCAAGTAATAACCATCATCACAAATTAACCCCAAAGGTGAACCCCAAGTGATAACAATCACCACAAATGAACCCCGAATAATAACAGTAGAAATCCCCAAGGTATAAACATACCACCACACACACGCTGAACAAACGGGTACTCACACCAAAGAAACCAAATAAAGGGTGAACACACGCGAAAACAAAGAAAAGGGTGAACAAACATGAAAACAAAGAAAAGGGTGAACACACACAAAACCAAAAAAAAAAGGTGCCCGGAGAGATTGCTCACAACCTCCTGCCTACGTATCTCATCTGGTATGAGAATCAGGGCGACATAGTTCCCCTTAACAGGGGTAAAACACTCTCCTAACCAGAGACCAGGGTGACAGCAAACTAATAGGGAGACTAAGACTCGAGCCTAATAGTTGTCATGCAATCAATATCCCTAAGTTGAGGTCTCTAACATGCATTCAACTTCCTCAGAAATCAATCATACAACTCCTACAGAAATGGAGATGAGAAGAGGAAAGTAGATAAACACATCAACACAAGTAAACAAACATCACACTCTATATCCATACAAGAGGCTCAAATAATGGGTGGGCTTTAGTCAAGAGGGGTCATATCAACCTCGACAAACAAGCCAAACTGTAATGGGTAATCTGTAGCTCTTAACCACTAACATTGAATGTTAGGGTGAAGCTGATCAAAGTTTAAATGAGGATGAGACCTCATGCTCTTAACCTTGGCCAGGGTGAGCTCATGACACAAAAAGCGTGGGGATCCAGAAAGTGGGATCCTTTTCCACTTGACAGACACTGTACAAAGATCTGGGGCACATGTTCAGAAGCATCAGCACGTAGTGCGAGCATAAAGAACGACACACTGAATAACGGGGGATTGACTACTAATCCCTTTTATCCGTCAATTTCCTCTTCTCTTGGAGGTCTTATCAGATATCACATGCCTCTTCTTGGAGGTATTTGGGCACAATTTTAAACAAACACAAACAGAGCCTCTGAAGGAGGACTTGCCAGTAAAATGCCTGCCAAAAAAGTGACAGGACTTCCAGACTACATGAAGTAAGAAGCTAACTACCTGAGTGGTGTGTCAACCACAATCCAATGCTCAAGCAAGAGCAAAAGAAAGCAAGCAACTAAGGTACCTGTACAAAGACTAAACAGTTAGTACTTCAGTCATACAACCAGAAAACAAGCAGTGAAACCCTCTAATAGTTACACAATTCAATGCATAATGCCCAAGCACTCAAATGAACTCATGAGCTCACCACATCATTTAAAACCCTACAAAACAAACATAAGTCAGAACTCAATTCATTTTGTATCTCACAAAGTGAGAACAAATCCAACCATCAATGATAAGTGTCCAAACCTGAAACAAAAGACCAAGTAAGTTCATGTACAAAATCCTAGTACAAAAACAAGATTCAAAACCTAACCAAATAACCAAACCAGAACCCATCCTTTTGCACATCACACATTCAAACACTCCTTTCAATGTCCTCAAAAGGACCAACATCAAATCAATAATCAAGTATCTCAAATGGCCTATGTAATGTAGGGACCAAAAATATGCACAAAATGAACTTCCAACTTAGAAAATTCATATTAAATCAGAAATGCATGCAATGACTTTGGGATTTTTTGTATGAGTTCCTTATGCCATGAATTTTCAATATGCAAAAGATCAAGTCCAGAATGATGCAAATGCTATGTGAACAAAAATGTACCAATTCAATGTCAAAAATGTGACACAAATTGTCACATTTTTCTCTATGTGTCAAAAATGATGATAACATATGAGGAAAATTCCAAACGAGTGACCAATAATTCATGTCATGTATGAATATTATGTATGCAAAAGTGTGGATCACATGGCTCAAAATTGTGGATTTCACAATGCATTGAATGCACTAGGCCAATTTGGCACAACATCAATTCAAAAATTCCCACATAAAAATCCAGGCATAAAAAATTCATGAATTGAGAACCATAAAAAAGTAGACACCAATACAAAACTATGAAAAAAAATTGGGACTCATTTGGATCATTTTTGCATTTTTTATTAATTTTACAAAGTGAACAAAATAATTGGAAAAACAAATGAAAATGGAGGGAAATACAATATTTGAATTAAATCCAGAAAAATCACGAGGCATCAGATCTGGCGCGCGCTTAAGATCCACGGTCCATATTCAAACTCATGAAACATTGCGTTTCATTAATTGACTCACCATGCACAGTCACTAGTCAGCGCATGCGTGGCTTGGTCAAGCGCTCCTCATCCAATCACATTTCCACGCATGAGCCACATGGCGCACACGTCAACCAAAGCCTAACAACACACAGACGCAGGAGCTACAACTCCGGTCGTCTTCTCCGACGAGCCCCACGGTGGCGCCGCCATACACTTTTCCAGAATTTCCTCAAGTCTACACCATTCCACTCGGTTTTTAACGTAGATTCCAAATATCCAATTGGATTCTCCTAATTCTACCTGGATTTTGCAAATCGAAGGGAGAAAGTTTTGAGATCCAAACTTTCAGTCAACATAACATCCTCAATTCTCACTCATTCTCAATTCTAAACACATACTCGTGATCTACACATCAAGCTCTACAATTCTATGGCCTAAAAACAACAAAAGGAGAGGACGAAAATTGAGTCACCTTGAAATGGAGCTTTCTGAAAACGTGTTCTCACGAGCTCATCTGCTCCAGATCCATGCCTTTGAACTTCCTTTGAAGCTTTGTGCAAAAAGAAACGGTTAAATCCTCTTGAATACGCTTCAATTTCCAAATTCTATTGCCATGAGAATGCTCTTGATCTGCTCGAATTCTGGCTGAATTGCTCCAAACAGTGGATGATTCTTGATCAGTGAAGCATGAGGATCAAGAATATGCAAGAATCTTTGAGATTTATGTGGAGAAAAATGCAAATCGAAGAGAGAGAAAATTGAGAGAGTTCTTGAATTTTCAGATCTGAAAAGTTAGTTATGGCAGTTATGATTAGGGTTTGGCTATTTATATCCCTTGCTAATGATACTGTTAATCATTTTAACCATTCACTAATCATGATTAGTGAGTTATGAAGCAATTTGCAAAAATTCAAAATGAGCTCACATGGCCATAATGCACGTGATCATTCCCATGCTAAGCTTCCAATTCACTTATGGACATCCAAGGGTCAAGATTGAAGTGTTATTTTGCTTGTATCTTAAGCCAAAAATGAATGGTGAAGATTCACTTCAATTTGAACATGTGTGAAATAGTGAACATACAAGCCTCTCCCATGCATGACAAAAGCTCATTTTGAGATGTCTTGAACATGAGAAGCATTTTGCAAAAAGAATTGACCAATTTGAAGCATTGTATCAAAAGTTATGCCATTTTGAATTTCCATGCACACCTTGTGATCAAATGACCATAACTCCTCAACCATTCATCATATGGACATGAATTAGGACTTTTTGGAAAGGGGAGACAAAGATATACAACTTTCATGTTCACCAAAAATCCATTTGAAACATCTTTTATATTGGAAAGTCTAGTTGAAAGTGGACCAAAAACTTGCCAAATTTGGAAACTTTGAATTATAGGTCACTTTCCATTTTTAGTAACTTTTGCCATGACCTTTGAATCTTCAATATGGATGTTTAGAATGATGAGTAGACCCATTTTGAACATGATTGAGGTGTCTCAACTCATGTCCCCACCTCATAGCCCTCAGTTGACTGCACAGTTGACTTTTGGTCCTCAGATAACCTTGAGATGTCTTGATAAAGATAGAACCATGATGATGGTGATATATCCTTGCAGATAAGATGATGCTCAAAAACTTTGAAGAATCAAGAAACCCTAATTGAAGCCCATACCCTAAGATGGTTGATGATCAATTCATAGAGACCCTCAGGCTTGAATCACCTAAACTTCTCCATCTTTTGAAAAGACTTTGGAGGATGACCTTCTTATTTTCATATGAGATGCAAAATGCAATGCCTAATGCCCTAAAACATGAAATGCAATGCCCCAAACTAGTCTCAAGAAGAGGAGGGCAAATTTTGAGGTGTTACAATGACGTGGAAAACTGTTACCCACTGAAGACCAAGGTTCAAGACCTTGTGAGATGTGGTATCTTATGTTTCGAGGACGTAGGTACCAATGTAAAGAAGAACCCATTGCCAGAGCATGGGAAATCCTCTGTTAACATGGTCCAGGGCTGCCCTGGTGAATATAAAGTCAAATATGTTAGCCATATTCGACAATCTTTGGTCCAGATGCACAGACTGTTGTGTGAATACAATCATTACGAGCATGACCATGACAGATGTCGAGTTTGCACTGTCAATCAGAGAGGATGTCGTCAAGTCCGCAAAAACATCCAAGAAATGCTGGATGAAGGAGTAATTAAGATACTTCAGAATTGAAATGTTGATGATGGGGATGAAGTCAATGTAATATCTCTGGTATTTCGGATCCCTGAGCCTGTTGTCATTCGATATGATGGCAGCAAGCAAAAGGCTTCTCCCTCTTTGATAATCAAACCAGCTGGCCCTGTGCCATACTCTTCTAATAAAGCGGTCCCCTATCGCTAGAATGCTATGGCCTTGGAGGATGGGAAGGAGGTGCCCCTGCCCTATACTTTTGTTGTTAATATTGCCGATGTCAGCGGCCTGGCCCGTAGCGGTTATGTTTTCTCGGCTGCGCCGAAACCCCAAGCTGATGTCCAAAGGGCCGATGTTGCCGATTATGCTGAACGCCCGGTTGGGAATGCTGTTAATGCTCCGAATCCGGCACTTGTTGCCAATAAACCTGCCTCTGTTGTAAAAACTCCTGTCTCTGTTGGCCAGAGTGGCAATATGAAAGAAGACTATGATGAGATGCTGAGGCTCATCAAAAGGAGTGAGTACAACATTGTAGATCAGCTTCTACATACGCCATCAAAGACCTCTGTATTATCTTCGTTGATGAATTCAGAACCACACCGAGAAGCTCTGCATAAGGTGTTGGATGTGGCGTATGTAGATCATGACGTCACAATAGAACAATTTGATAGTATTATTGCAAACATCACCGCTTGTAACAATTTGAGTTTTTGTGATGCTGATCTCCCTGAGGAGGGAAGAGACCATAATTTGGCACTTCACATATCTATGAGCTGTTAGGATGATGCCGTGTCCAATGTGCTAATGGACACTGGATCATCGCTGAATGTGTTGCCAAAATCCACTCTAGCTATATTGTCATATCAGGGGCCTCCCATGAGGCAGAATGGAGTAGTGGTTAAAGCTTTTGATGAGTCCCGCAAAACTGTGATTGGAGAGGTTGAACTCCCATTCAAGATCAGACCAAGTGATTTCCAGATCACTTTTCAGGTCATGGATATCCACCCATCATATAGCTGTCTGTTGGGCAGACCATGGATTCACGAGGCAGGCGCCGTGACATCCACCCTACACCAGAAATTGAAGTTTGTCAAAAACAAGAAGCTGGTGGTGGTAGGGGGAGAAAAGGCTCTCATGGTTAGCCACTTGTCTTCCTTTTCTTACATAGATGCTGAGGATGAAGTTGGAACGTCATTCCAAGCTTTATCTATTGCTGAGCCTACTAAGAAAGGAACTTCTTCATTTGTGTCCTACAATGATGCTAAGTTGGCCATTGAGCATGGCACAACTACCGGTTTAGGACAAATGATCAAGCTGGAAGACAACAAATCCCGGGCTGGCATAGGGTATTCTTCTGGCCCTTTCAACAAGCATGGGCTGTTCAAGAATGGTGGGTTCATCCACACTGTCCAAGATGAGGAAGCTGCTGCTATTGTGGAAGAGGATGCAGAGGAAGATTCTGGCAACTTTGTCATCCCTAGGGGTCTGCAATAATTGGGTCGTTGTTGATGTTCCAACAGTTATCCATAAGTCAAAGTAATGTTCATTTTGTTCAAAAGGAGGAGTGATGACATTGTTGGCTCATAAATACGATGATATTTTCATTCAATAAATTCATGTTAAATGTTTGTTTTTCCGATTATTTTCACTTTTCGCTTTTTGCATGAAATTGGTGATCACATAAAACCCTAAAAATAGAATAAAATCAATCTTTTCATCTGCATAATGATTTGCCTTGTTTGAATTCTAAAATCACTTTTATATCCAAAATCATTATGCAGGTTGATCAAACCCATTGAACATAATGATCCAACACCATCTCCCAACTTTGAGTTCCCTGTATTTGAGGCAGAAGAAGATGATGTTGAAAAGATTCCTGACGAGATCACCCGTCTACTTGAGCACGAAGAGAAGATCATTCAGCCGCATCTTGCGAATCTGGAAACAGTCAACTTGGGGTCTGAAGATTGTGTGCGAGAAGTGAAGATTGGGGCACTCCTGGAAGAATCTGTCAAGAAGGGGTTGATTGATTTGCTACGAGAATACGTCGACGTCTTTGCCTGGTCATATGAAGATATGCCTAGTCTGGATACTGATATCGTGCAGCATTTCCTACCTTTGAAGCCTGAGTGCGTGCCTGTGAAGCAGAAGCTCAGAAGAACTCATCCTGATATGGCAGTGAAGATTAAAGAGGAAGTTCGGAAGCAAATTGATGCGGGGTTTCTGGTGACTTATATATATCCTCAATGGGTGGCCAATATTGTGCCCGTGCCTAAGAAAGATGGAAAAGTCCGAATGTGTGTGGACTATCGAGACTTGAATAAAGCTAGTCCGAAAGATGATTTCCCTCTACCACGTATTGATATGTTGGTAGATAATACCGCTAAATTCAATGTCTTCTCATTTATGGACGGATTTTCCGGATATAATAAGATTAAAATGGAACCCGAGGATATGGAGAAGACAACATTCATCACACCTTGGGGAACATTCTGTTATTGAGTGATGCCCTTCGGTTTGAAGAACGCTGGAGCCACATATCAACGAGCTATGACTACCTTGTTCCACGATATGATACATAAGAAGATCGAGGTATATGTTGATGATATGATTGCGAAGTCGAAAATGGAAGTTGAACATGTCGAGCACTTGTTGAAGCTTTTTCAGCGGTTGAGGAAGTATAAACTTCGTTTGAATCCTAACAAGTGTACATTTGGAGTCTGTTTCAGCAACTTATTGGGCTTTATTGTCAGTGAGAGAGGTATTGAGGTTGATCCCGCCAAGGTCAAAGCAATACAAGAAATGCCTGCGCCCAAGACTGAGAAGCAAGTCCGAGGTTTTCTTGGCCGCTTGAACTATATTTCCAAATTTATATCCCACATGACTGCCACATGTGCGTCGATATTCAAGCTCCTCCGGAAAGATCAGTCTCATGATTGGACCGAGGACTGCCAAAAGGCCTTTGACAGTACTAAAGAGTATCTGTCCGAGCCTCCAATTCTGTCTCCGCCTATGGAAGGGAGACCCTTAATTATGTATCTGACTGTTCTTGAAGATTCTATGGGTTATGTCCTTGGTCACCAAGATGAAACAGGGAAGAAAGAATATGCTATTTACTACCTGAGTAAGAAGTTCACTGATTGTGAGTCTCGATACTCGATGCTTGAGAAAACATGTTGTGCTTTGGGTTGGGCTGTTAAGCGCTTACGCCAGTATATGTTGAATCAAGTATATCTTTGAGAAGCCTGCTTTAACTGGGAGGATTGCCCGGTGGCAGATGTTGTTGTCTGAGTATGATATTGAGTATCGAGCTCAGAAGGCAATAAAAGGTAGTATTTTGGCTGACCACTTGGCACATCAACCAATTGAGGATTATCAGTCAGTTCAGTATGACTTCCAAGATGAGGAGATTCTGTATTTGAAAATGAAGGATTGCGATGAGCCTACGCTCGATAAGGGCCAGAGCCTGGTTCCCGTTGGAGCATGGTGTTTGATGGCACTGTAAATCAATATGGAAATGGTATTGGGGCAGTGATTATTACTCCCCAGGGCACACATTTCCCTTTTACAGCAAGGCTAACTTTCAAATGCACGAATAATATGGCTGAGTATGAGGCCTGTATCATGGGATTGGAAGAATGTATTGATCTTAGGATCAAGCATCTTGATGTTTATGGTGATTCGGCCCTTGTTGTTAATCAGATTAAGGGTGAATGGGAGACGAATCAGCCTGGCCTCATCCCATATAGAGATTATGCGAGGAGGATCTCAACGTTCTTTACTGAGGTTGACTTCCATCATATCCATCGAGACGAGAATCAGATGGCAGATGCACTTGCTACGCTTGCTTCGATGATTATGGTGAGACTCTGGAATGAGGTTCCCAATATCACTGTGATGCGCTTGGACATACCAACTCAGGTATTTGCAGTTGAAGAAGTAAAAGATGATAAGCCATGGTATTATGATATCAAATGTTTTCTGCAAAGTCAGATGTACCCGCCTGGGGCATCTGTGAAAGATAGGAAGACTTTGAGGAGATTATCAGGCAGTTTCTACCTCAATGGCGATGTGATTTATAAGAGGAATTTTGACATGGTTTTGCTCAGATGCATGGATAGACACGAAGTAGACCTGTTAATGACTGAGGTCCATGAGGTTTCATTTGGTACTCACTCCAATGGACATGCCATGGCTAGAAAGATGTTAAGAGTAGACTACTATTGGCTGACAATGAAGTTTGACTGCAGCAAATATGTGAAGAAATGCCACACGTGTCAGATTTATAAGGATAAGATTCATATTCCCCCGACAGTTTTGAATGTGATTTCATCACCATGGCCTTTCTCTATGTAGGGAATTGACATAATTGGCATGATATAGCCGAAAGCGTC
Source organism: Lathyrus oleraceus (assembly GCF_024323335.1). Classification (NCBI taxonomy): domain Eukaryota; kingdom Viridiplantae; phylum Streptophyta; class Magnoliopsida; order Fabales; family Fabaceae; genus Lathyrus; species Lathyrus oleraceus. The sequence continues at coordinate 286,401,488 of NC_066582.1, read as the reverse complement.
CAATGGTCATAGATTTATTCTCGTAGCAATTGATTACTTCACCAAGTGGGTTGAAGCGGCGTCATATGCAAACGTGACCAGACAGGTGGTTGTGAAGTTTATCAAGAATCAACTCATATGCCGTTATGGTGTGCCAGATAAGATCATTACTGATAATGGATCTAACTTGAACAATAAGATGATGAAAGAGCTGTGTAGCGAGTTCAAGATAACACATCATAATTCTTCTCCTTACAGACCCAAGATGAATGGGGCTGTTGAAGCTGCTAATAAGAATATCAAGAAGATTGTCCAGAAGATGGTTGTTACGTACAAAGATTGGCATGAGATGCTACCATTTGCTTTGCATGGATATCATACATCTGTCCACACTTCAACAGGGGCAACCCCTTTCTCTCTTGTTTACGGAATGGAGGCTGTGCTCCACGTAGAGGTGGATATGCCATCAATGAGAGTTTTGATGGAAGCCAAGTTGACTGATGCTGAATGGGTTCATAGTCGTTATGACCAACTGAATTTGATAGAAGAGAAGAGATTGACTGCCATGTGCCATGGTCAGTTATATCAGCAGAGGATGAAGAAAGCCTTTGATAAGAAGGTCAAGCCTCGTGTGTTTCGAGAAGGTGACCTTGTGCTCAAGAAAGTTTTGTCTTTCGCGCCCGATTCCAGGGGCAAGTGGACTCCAAACTATGAAGGTTCATATGTTGTTAAGAAAGCCTTTTCATGCGGTACTTTGATACTTACAACTATGGATGGGGAGGATTTCACTCGTCCTGTGAATTCAGATGCAGTCAAGAAATACTTCGCCTAAAATAAAAACAAAATAGCTCGCTAAGTTGAAAACCCGAAAGGGCGGCTTAGGCAAAAAAAGAGCGTCTCGTTGGATTGAAAACCCGAAAGGGCGATCCAGGCAAAAGTTAGAGACACAAAAAAAATGAATATATGTATCACGCTAGATTGAGTACCTCACCCTGGGGCAATCTAGGCAAAAATTTGGGATTTGGCAAGTAACTGCATCCTGACAAGACTTTGTTCTACAACTGTCATCTGTTAGAAATTCTCGCTCAGTCATCGTCAACTGAAGCTTCAAATACATCGGATTCAGAGTTGGTGGAGAAATGGTCATTATGTTCAATGTATCCCTTTTCCAATATATATCACCAATTTCAAATTTGTAAAGATCCATGGAGTCTTGCCATTTGCAGACTACCATTCCATCAAATAAATTTGAGCTTTTATCCAATTCTTTGCACTCTTATTTGTTTCTATTCAAACAAATGTTTCGCATGTTTTAATTGAAAAATATCATTGTCCTAAATAAATAAAATTTTCATAAATTGTTTTTAAACAAAGTGAACATTCATAATGACAAAAGGATACTTGGGATGCCTTTAGTGCTCTCCCGAGGATGGTATGATTCCCAAAAGGGTAAGACATTTTTTCATATTCCCAGCATACTTGTATCCTCTTCATTTGTCTTTCAGGAACAAAAGAAAGTTGTACCTCCCACCAAATCCCAGGGAGTTTGGGAGTTCTGGGTGTGATCTCAATCTTCTAGATCCCCATTGAGTATGGATTTAGCATTTGTGTTATCAATTATATGGTTGCCATCCCTTGTGTGGATTGACCTAAAATCCCTTATAGATTGATAAATTGTGTATGCTAATCTTTCTGAAGGAGTTAGTATTCCCTCACTTCAAGTAAGAAATTCCCCTCAGAGTGAGCCGGAAATCCCCAGTATAAGCGGAGCCATCATCAAACTTGGTTTGTAGCCTTTCCTTTGTGGACTTGTCTACTTTTGATCTCCAGCAATTTTGCTCCTCGACCATCCTCAGCAGGGTTGATCCCACTCTTACTCCCCAGTATGGTCACCATCAGGGTATCTCCAGCAGTTGCCTACAGATAATCCCCGATTCGGTCATTAGCAGTACTTCCCTAGTGGAATTGCCTGATCAGAGCCCGTCTGTGATGTCCTCCCGAGCAGAGTGATTGATAAAAATGTTTATCCTTCCTTCCCCAGCAGAGTAGTGTCCATTCCTCCTCGGCAGATGTGATTTCTTTAGCAGTGCAAGGAATGTGTTGGTTTTGAACCTTCTGATTGGTGGTTATTCCCCATAGAGTTTCATCTCCCTCTCCGTTGATTTCCCCAGTAGAGTTGGTTCTATGGTGGATTTTATCCGTGTGTTGATCCTGTCCCCAGCTGGAGTGACTGGTTCTCCTTTCCCTGTAGAGATCTTTGCTTCCTGGTATCTGTTGCCCCCATCAGATTGGATGTTCTCCAGTGGGCTTGGCTTTCTCTCTTGAGATGTAGTACCGGATGTTGGTTCATTGATTCTTGGACCTGTTTGTGTTAGATATGTCTGTTTGTTAGCATTCATCATACATAAACCACGCATATATGCATAATCTTAACATTTAGATATTCATGTTGCATTTCTTGCCATATATCTTTGTTCGTTGTATCCTGCTATTTGGTGATACATATTTCCCCAAGCAGATGTTTGTGTCTGATCTCCCCATGTAGAGTCAGCCCTATAGGCAGAAAGTGTCTACCCTTCCTTCCATATTCCCCACTGAGTTAAGTCCTCGTGGATGAATATTATTTCAGTTTCCTCCCAACACATATATTGGGATGGAGTTCTCCCCTGAGATATATCCTCATTGGGTGGAGTCTTGTTTCATAGTGTCTCTCTAGTTTGTTCCTAGACTGACGACTTTTGTTGTTTCCCCTGCACTTCCCCGCAAGTTTAGATGAATGATTGCTCAGTAACCAGTAATTGTCCATCTATTCCCCAGCGGAATCTGTGGCCTTCTACCCAGTAACCGGTAGTTGTAAGTCCTATTTCTGTGGGTTTCTACCCTTATACCGGTAGTTATAAACCCCATTTTATACCCTCGCAGAATTAACCCCGTTTTGTTCATCCTAACCGATGACGGTTACTCTTCCGTGGTTTTCTACCCAGTATCCGATAGATGTAATCCCCTATTTGTTGGTTATCTTTATCCAATATTCGATATTGATATTCCTTCACCTTTTGAGTATATCTCCCAGTAACCGGTGATATATCTCCCGGATCATTGCCTTTGTCAATGTATCCCCAGCGAGTCATCTTTCATTTACCCTTGGGTGGTAATGTTTGTTTCTCCCTTTGATTGGTCATCATTTTATACCTAGTATTCGGTATCCCGATGCCCTTTCTTTTCGGTCGATTTATCCTTTATTAACCCAGTAACCGGTTATGGATAATCTTCCATGCGAGTATATTATCTACGTTCTGGAAATAATAGATAATATATCTCATGCGCTCTTTGGTCGAAGTTTCTTTGTTCTTCCCCAGTCGAGTAAGATTCATATCCCCTTTGCGGAGTCGAATGCCCATCTTGTAGTCGAGTTTGCTTTTTCAGCTCTCCCTTCGGATGATGAGTGTCTTGGAAATATTCCCCAATTCACGCCTTGGTTGGTCACCTATTATATGCCCAATAACTGGTATCCCTGGTGTTCCTTCCCTTCTGCTCCCTATTATGACTTTTGTCCCCTGTGGAGTCAGATCTCCTGAGTCAAAATATATCTTTTTTGGTCTTCCTCAGACGTTTTTGGATGTTTGATATCTCTCACCCTCATACCGGTCATAGATATTCATTCTCCACGAGCGTGTTGTTCTCTCACCCTTATACCGGTGTTCTGATCACATGTCTCCTTGAGCTTATTACCCAGTAACCGGTAATACCTCATTCTGTTGTTTCCTCGGAGGAGTCCTATTTGGACATTCCCCAGTTAGGTCCCTTAGTGGATTTTCCCCATCAGAGTCCGGATTTTCATCCGAAGTATCCTTTGTGGATAGTTTTGCTGTATTGGCATATTCCCCAATACATGCATCTTTGAGTTAGCTCGAGTCCTTCCATTGATTTATTTTCATGGAATTCCTCTCGTGTCTCTCAGCAAGTCTCAATTCGTGACCTGCTCACGCATTTTATTCCCTCTCCTATCCCCATAAGAGTCCCCAGATTCTTTGTCCCATTGAGTGTATTACTTATATGGATGATCACTTTCTCCTGATTTCTTTTCTCTTTGTGGATACATATCTCCACAAAGTACTACCTTTTGCATACATACATTTTCATCATGAGGTCTCTTAGGGACCAAAATTCGTCTCTTTATTATTATTTAAGCCCATTCTACCTCGTCGAGACGAAGATTTTAACCTTCACTTCTCCGGCTAGAATGACCTTAAATAGGGGCATCTGTAATACCCCAATTTTGACCCTAAGATCCCTCATGGCATCATAACATTGCATTGGCATTGCCTCAAGGATCATAAGCATCTTGGCTCCTTACCTTTGGGTGGGATCTTTTGAGAGTTGGTTTGAGATCACCAAGCATGCTTGAATTGTATATCATTGCTTTTCTCATTTTTATTTACTAACCAAAAGCACAAAAAGTAGGGGTGTTCAAAACCAAACCAAACCAATAGAAAACCGCAAACCAAACCAAACAAAATAGAAACCGCAAAAAACAGCATTTGGTTCGGATTCGTTTGGGTCATTTTTTAATAAAACCGCACGGTTTGGTTTGGTTTGCGGTTTGTATTTTGCAAACCTAACTAAACCAAACCAAACCGCATTATGTTACAACCCAAATTTTACTTATCCCACATCCAACCAAAACATCAAACCTAGTATGCCTTAACCTTTACAATTACAAACAACATCAAACCTAGTATACCTTAACCTTACAATTACAAACGATTTTCTCTTACTCACGCTTAGAATTTCAATTTCAACCTTCTTAAATCTCTCATAGTAGTATCACACATTCTTCTCGTCTACTTTTCCATGTAGGTTTCGCCTATTCTACTCTAATAAGTCATCACTTATGTTCTTTCTTTTTCATCTAATATGTTACTATTTTCTCTTTTAATTATGTTTTTATCGCACCTTTCTTCTCAATCCCGCATCTCTTATGTTCTTTTTTTCATCTTCTCTAATCTCTCATCTCATATGTTTTTTATGTTTTATTATAGTGTCTTCGATATTATTTTATGATACTATTTATATATGTTTTTTATTCCACTTTTGTCTAATCTAATTTTTTGTATATTGAATGAAACATTTTTGTCTAAATATGATGAGTTTGGATGTTATTTAGTCATGTATGAATGACTAAATATAAGGTTATGTTGTTCTCTATAGGTGTATGTATGGCACAATAAAACTATTATAAAAAACCGAACCAACCAAACCAACCCAAACCGCATTGGTTTGGTTTGATTTGGTTTCTAAAAGCCAACCGAACCAAACCAAACCGCATGCTTTTTCTCTCGCGGTTCGGATGATTTTTATCGCCAAAACCTCCCAAACCGCACCACGAACACCCCTAACAAAAAGTATGTCACTAACATCTCTTGTTTGTAGCTTGAGCAATCACAAGGTCCAAAGCTTCTAGGAGATCATATGTGCATTGATACGGCCAATTAAAGATGAAAGCAAGCATGGAATTGGTTCCCAAATCTCTCATCCATCAAATATGCCTCCCAAGTATCTCAATTCATCATTTTGATCAAAGCAAATCAAAGGGGCTTGAGGCTTGTTTCCCAAGGAAACCCTAATTCATCTGTTCATCAACTGTGCCTTGCTCATGGAGCAACCTCAACCCATGATCAAATACAATCAAGGTAAGTTATTTCACTCATCATTTCATGCATATTTGAACTTATTTGAGTGTCCTCAATCATCAATTCATCAAGATATGAGGTTTGGACTTGAGAAGTTGATCAGTCAATTCATCTGACTATTTTGAAATACACTGAGACCTAACTTTTGATGTGTTTGTCAAATGGAGATGACCCCAAGAGAAAAAATGTTCTTAAAGACCATATTAAAAACTTTCATGTTCATCAAAAATTGATTTTAAGCTTGGAAGGTCATCATCCATTCTAAGACATTATAGGTCATTTTGATTGAAACCCTAATTTTGGGTCAACTTCCCAAGGAAATAACTCCTTCATTTTTCATGATTTTGAGGTGGGATCAAATGAATTGGAAATCTTAGGACGTCTACTTCAAATGTTATGTTGAGAAAAATTTCAAAATCTCAAAAGAAATACATATGATAATGCAAAACATTATAGGTCACTTTGGACCAAATGGATTGAAATGTAAAAAAATCCAACTTCAAGTGCCCATAAATTCTTCATAAAAAATCAGAATGATGCAACATTTAAGTCCAAATTGATTTTCTTGAAAAGATATACAACTTTGATGTTGAAGATGTTGTCATTTGGAGCTTGCATAATTGAAGCAGAAGGGTTTGAACTTTGGCCAATTTTGAAAATCTCACATGTACATGTTTTGCGCCCCACACTTCATGACCACTTTTCATCAATTTCCAAGGCTCAAATGGAGTTTTGACCAACATAACAAATGATCCTTATGCAAAAAGCTTTCCAACCATTACTCATGAGGTGGTGTTTCTATTTTGGACATGGTATTTTCGAAGGCTTGAACGTTATGGCACATTTTGGAAAATCATTTAAATTTGCATTGCATGATCCATTAATACACAATCTGCACGTCCAAATTGCTTCTATCATGCATCAGCTACCAAATCCAAGTGGAATTGGGCCCTCCATGCGCCTGTACAGGCCCATGCATGGAGGCCCTTTCCATTCATGCAAGTTTATGATCATGCATTTTCATCTTGCCTTGCCTATAAATACAATACATATGAGATTCATTTCACTAACCTGAAGGCGCCCCAAATGATGTGCAATTGAATCCCCACCCTCACACCAAAGGAACTATCTTATTTTTCTCTCAATTTTCAGATCTGAATTTTGGTTTCCTCGATTGATTTTCAGATCTTAAAGTTCCTAAACCTTATTCTCCTTGATCCATAGAGTGAACTGCAAGCATCCATAGCCAGGAATTGTGACCCTAAGCTCTGCAAATAAGAGGTTTACTTCTGTTTTTAATTTCTTCGAAACAACTTGTATTGTGCTCATTTCTTGTTGTTATTGTGTGATCTGAAGTCCTCTGCATAGAGGCAACACTATTGAGCTTTAAATTTTTGAAATCTAGCAAGTTCAGTTGAACACCATTAAAATTCCATCTCTGATTTCTCTCAATGTAGGAACCTAGAGTGGATTTGATTGGTACAGGGGTGATGTACATCACCCCAGCTCTCGATTGATGCCTGGATTGTGACTTTTGGTTAACATTTGATTCTCTGCAACTTGAAGCTTGGCCGGAGAAGACGGTGGCGCTGGCCACCGTCTGGTCTTCAGATTTGATCTGAGCCGTCCATCTCAGTTTCCAGATCTAATCTCATGCGTTTATTGTTATGACTTTTTTATTGGCAAGGTGTGTTCCAGTTGACCAAGGAACATGGTAGGCGCGCGCTTCCAGACCTCATGATTTGCCAGCTCAATTAATGAGCTCAGATCAAACGGTCCACGCATTTTCCATTTTTTTAATTTCTGATTTTAATTTCTTTAATTTCTTTTAATTCCATTTTAAAAAAAAATTCATAACTCCTTCATTATTGGTCCACAAAATATGAGACCAATTTCATTTTTCTCCTTTTAATTTCTAGTTTCTAAAAATGATTCTTAATATTTTTTATTTTATCATTTGATATTTTTTAGGAATTTTCTATTTTCTGCTTATTTTTAATTCATTTTAAATAGTTTTTGATATCCAAAAAATACAAAAATATTTTTCCAACCTCTTTGAATGGTGATAGATCTATGAAAAATATTCTCACAAATTTATTAATTGATTTGAGATTTATTTGAGATTTTAGTTCAATTAGGTTATTTTTATGCATTTTTAATTGATTTAAAATAGTTTCTGACTTCTAAAAATGCTGAAATTTTTTGTCAAAATTGGTTTGACCTTGTTGAACTTGGGATAATTCACTTGGACTTTTCAAAGTTGATTTGAAGCGAGTTTGAAGTTTGACCTTTCTTTATTATTTTAATTCAAGTTTTATTTTAATATTGAAAAATACCAAAAATATTTTATTTGTTTCTTGACTTCTAATCTTCATCTTGCTTCTGTTTTCTATTATTTGACCTTGATCTTCTCTATCTTTGGTCAATGCTTGTTGATTATTTCTTTCCATTTCCATTAATGTACTTTAATATTCTTCTTCTTCTTCTTCTTTTTTGATCAATGAGTTAAAGATTGGTGGTTAGAATTGATACATGGAGGTTTAACCTTCCTTGATTCAAATCTAATTCATCTTGATCATGGATCAAGTGAATGGCTTTGCATTAAGGATAGACTGCTTCCTAATCATGCAAAGAACCTAAATCAATACAAGATCATTTCTCATCTTCTTTTTGGCATGACAAGTTGTAAAAGTTTGATTCACTAATAAAAATCTCTAACTTGTGTTGTTGCCTACATTATTATTGACCGGCCTCAGATAGTTGTGACTTCTACATAAGTCCAATTACGATTATTTAGCATAGCGCTAAATTGCCTTATGGCACACTAACTCTAACACTAACCATTAACCATTAACATTTAATTCTTGCTCTTTACATTTATGCAATTTACTATTCTTGTACATATTATTCATTTGCTTTTGCTCTTTGCTCATTTGAGCACATATTTATGTTAATGCAATTTCCCTTTTGCTCACTTGAGCACATAATTATGTATATATTATTGTGTTTGTGTTTTGTTTTGATTGTTATGGACCAAAAATGCAAAAATGGACAAATGGACTTAGTTTCTAGGACATTCCCTATGCAAAATTGGAGTAAAAAGACCCTAATGTTGAAGATGGATTAGAAGGACCAAATCTCTAAACTCACTTTTGTCCATTCTTGATTTTCTTCATAGAACTCTTTGATGTGTGTGCTTTTGTGCTAGGGAATCCTATTTGAGCCAAATTGAAGAATCATTGCCATGTTCCATCCAAAGTGAAAGATACAAGAGTCATTGAGGATCTTCTAAGAGCTTGTTTGATTATGTTGATTGCTTGAGCTTACACTTATTTTGCTTGCATATTCCAAAGGATGGGAGCTACTTGGATCATCAATATGATATCAAGAGAGGAACTCCATTTGTGGTCTTGTTTCTTATCCTTCATCTCTTGTATGATTAGGACTTTAGCCATTCTTCTTCTTCCCTCCACTCTAACCCAGGCCAAAACTTTTTGTGCAAACATTTAACAATTGTTTTCAAACATTAGAAACCTAAGCCTTATGCTTTTGATTTTCATACTTTCTTTTCATAACACTTATCTCGAATTGAATCTTTAAGTCAACTTTGACCATATTTTGTAAATACTTTTCATTGGTAAATATAACCCATTCAAATACTTTTGTGGTTTCAATGGCCACTTTCTTAATAAAAACTTTTTCATAACCTTTAGCTATTAGGTTTGAGTTATCCTTGAGGTAGATATAATACTCACCTATATCCTTAGTGATGGACAATGAGTCTTCCATGCTTATTATAGGGTTAACCCCACACTAGCATGTTGAAGCTATCCTCACATGGTGAATTTGTGGTTTTTAGGTTGAGTTTTCTCCCTTGGATAACAAAAGACCTTAAGGCTTTTGGACCAGTCAATTCACCAACTCATTTTGAGATTTTTACCCCGAACTACGAGGTTTTGATCCTAATCTTTTTTAAGATGGTACGTAGGCAATGGGTTTATCCATTCAAACACAAATTATAAATAACTTGTATATTCTTTTCTCATCTCTTCAATCATGTTTGCACAAATAAATTTTCCACAAAATACCAACCTTACAACCAGTGTGAAAAGGGCTCCCTAGGAGTACCTAGGATGTTTTGGGTGCTTAAAACCTTCCCATTGCATAACCAACCCCTTACCCCGATCTCTAACATTTTTACTAGTTTTTTATTTGATAAAACTTTTAGGTTTTTGTTCGCTTTCTAACCATTCCTTTAGATAAATAGAAGTGCGGTGGCGACTCGACTTGTATGGTTTACCTTGGATTTAGTCAATATGTCTAATGGTAACGAATACCCCGCTACAAGCGCAAGCCCGACACAACCAACGACTTAAGAATTGGAGGACCTGAAACATTTAATGACCTCTAAAGAATAGGAAAATATGAGGCACTCCCAGAGGGCTCCAAAGCAACGGAAAGACCTGTTATAGTTCCTTTTGGCCATATTCCCCACCTTAAAATACAAAGAACTACTTTATTCATCATTGAATCTGCACACAATTAGTACCAAAATTAATACGTCCAGAGTAAGCTGACCGAAAGCAAAAAATCCCAAAGCCTATATTCTTACCAAAAATAATCTTCCTTTGTTCATTGGTATGGGCCACCACCATAAGCATAGTATCGATGATGAATTTAAAGCATTCTCGTACGACCTCATCCTAGGGAATGCCGCCCCCAAGAAAACCCAAGTCTTTGACGAGACTTATCAACCGCTTCTTCTAGTATAAAAGTCTTCCTCAAAAAGATGTTCCTCTTTGTACACATAGACCCTGTTTCCCATAAGGAAATGACGCTCAGTCTAGCACTTGGGGAACAACTCAACATATCTGCTCTTCACTCCATTTCCAATAACACAAATTATTGCATAAGGCTCTGGGTGGATAAGGGTAATCAGAAAGAACCGATCTTCAAAATATTGTAGATCCTCCGAGAAAGCCCTAAAGCTCTGAATGGTTGACCCTAGAGAAACTAAACCTCTACCCAGCGTCCGAGACACATGGTCGCGATGAACTTTAAAGAGATGAAAGAAAAGAGTCAAAAAAGGTTTCCCTTCAAATATTCGCACCAATGCTGAAAGACTTTCACATACACTCAACTCATAGGATGAAGTTGTTATAGAGCTGTAAGACCCCAATTTTGACCCTAAGATCCCTCATGATATTCTCATCATGTGCACTAGCATTGGGATCACACCTTGGCATCCTCCTTACCCCTCATTCATTGGGTTTGCATTGGGAGAGATCACCAAGCACCATTTGATTGTATTGCACTTTATTATTCTTTATTTAATAACCAAAATACCAAAAATATGTCATTGTATAGCTTAACTTTTTTGTAGGTAGTGCACATGCTCATCTATGCTCTATCAAGTTCATATATATGGTTTGAGACCCTCAATGCAATGAGCTCAATCAAGAATTGGTCTACATTGGCTCTAAGTATCATATATGAATCCAAATGATCTTTACATGTTATTTTGATCAAGAAATCATCAAGATTTTGGAATTGGTTTGCCTTGGAAACCCTAATTCATCTGGGTATCTTATGTAACTTCTTCAACAAGTTTCTTCAACAATTGATCAAATATTTCAAGGGATACTTCAGATTTACATCATCTTATGCATATATGATCCTCCATGATTTCCAAAAGTCAAGTGAATATCAAGCTAGCAAATTGGTTCATGGTGGTTGACCAGAGAAATTCAACTGATCAAAACTGGGGTTCCCTAGACCCTATCTCCTACAATTTGTGTCATATTAAAATGATTCCAAGGGTAAAATTACTATAAGTGACATTCCAAACAACTTTCATTTTGAAGTCAAGATCTAGTTTTGCTTGGAAATTCATTTTTTATGGTGAAAGATTATTGGTCATTTTGTCTAAACCCTAATTTGGAGGTCAACTTCCCAAGACCATAACTTGCTCATTTTTTATGAGATGAAAGTTATTCAATTTTCACGATCAAATTCAAGATGTCTAATTCAACTTTTATGTTTGGAGGAAGTTCAAATTCAATTTTTAAATGCATGTGATATGAGGAAACATTATAAGTCATTTTGGGCCAATACCATTGAACAAGTGATTTTCCTCAACTTCTAAAATTCATAACTCCTTCATGTTAAATTCAAATGAGGTCAAATTTGTGACCAATTTTAAGTACTTTGAGAGAGATACAACTTTTATGAAGTAACGCTTCTAATTTGAAGCCCATAGAAAAAGTTATCCAAGGTGGATGAAGTGAACATATGGCTTGATACTTAGATTTTTTTTTTCATATGTTTGATTTTCCAAACTTCCACCTTAAAATTCATCATGATCCAAGCTTCAAATAAAAACGTGTTCAACATTAAAGTTGTTCCTCTTAATCTAACATTTCCAAAAAGTCCAAATTCATCTCATTTGGACAAAGAATGAATAACTTGCCCATGGGTTAAATTTGAAGGACCATTTTGAAGATTTGAAGTTCCACTTTCCATACACGAATGCATGGCCTTTCCACATGACTTCAGCATTGCTTACACTCATTTTTGGACCTAAGTGCATCATTACATGAGCCTATCACACGCCCATGCATCCATGCAAAGGATATTGCTATTTTTGGAATTTTGAAAGAAGTGTGCAATTATAAATCACTTGGCCTATAAATAGAGTCCCTCTTGCTCAGAACTATGGACCCTGGCGCGCAAACTTTGAATCAGTAACCATAAACCCTCACATTCAAATGATAAGCTTGGTGATTTTCATTGAAAATCGAGTTTGAATCTCTCAACTGTTCTGAGATTGAAACTCCAAGAGTTCATCCTTTTTCTTGATCCATTTCCACTCCATTAAGCATTTGAAGCAAGGCCAAGCACAATTGAGAGCAAAATCGTGTCCATCTGAACCTACATTGAAGGTGATTTTCAGAATTTTTCATCTCTTCGATTCTCACTCAATTCTCCATTATTCTTGTTGATTTTTGGTTGTGTAAAGTCCTACCAAAATAGGCAACAAGATTGAGTTGCTTAGAGGTCAAATCGAAGCAACTCAGATCATGATCCTCAAAATTCAACTCCCTGTATCTTTCTATATACTTGGAGTTAGATGAAATTGAGGCCAGATTCGAGCTCCTGAGCATTTTTAATTTAAATTCATGTCCTCTTTTTTTTATTTTGGTGATGGTTGAAGGTGGACCAGTCCGGTAAGGTCCACCGGAGAAGAAGACCAGAGCTCTGGCTCCAACGGTGTGTTGGCACGCTTCTGAACCACATGATCATTCTATTTTGTTTTAATTTTGGGAATCCAAAGTGATTACCACGCGTGAGGAACATTTGACTTGGAGTATGGTGGAACGCGTGCTCAGATCCACTTGATCTGCCACCTCAATTAATGAGGGAGATCAAGTGGTCCACGTTTTTTTGTAATTTCTGATTTTCATTTTAATTGACTTATTTTCATTAATTCGTATTAATTTTAACATTGATCCAAAAAATATGGGACTTTCACCAAAAATTCTCAAATTTTTTCTCTTTCATTTTCTAAATTAAAAGTATTTTTTGGATCAATATTAATATTTTTCATGATTTAATTGTTTTTGTGCATATTTTTTATTGTTTAAAAATACTTTTAAGTTTCCAAAAATAATGAATTTTTTTCCCAAAGGTCCTTTGACCTTGTTTGACCTATGATATATCTCTTGGACATTTATTTGGTGTTTTGAAGAGGTTTTAGGATTTTGATCAACCATATTTTAAGTTAATGCATTTTTAATTGATTTTTAATTGTTTAATTGTAAATAAATTATGTTGCGCTATTTTTGTTGACTTGTTGAGTTTGACTATTGTTGTTAGGCCTTGGTCAAGGTTGATTTGACTTTCTTGGATTAAAATCATTAGATTTAGGGGATTGATGAAATGTACATTTCATCTCCCAAAATGAATGAATGATTTTAAATTGATAAAAGTCCTCCCATGACCAATTTGAGTTTATTTCATTTCCCCTCCCTTTTCATCTTCAATCCCTTTCTATCCCATCCATTTCATTGACCTATGATATCTCTACCTCCTAAGGCTAATTGGTTCCTAAACCAATATAAGTATGGATAAGATTAGGTTCACCCTTTTCCCATTTTCTTTTAAGTGTGGTATATTTTAGGAGTATGGTTCATAATACCACATCTCTAACTTGCCCATGGGTTAAATTTGAAGGACCATTTTGAAGATTTGAAGTTCCACTTTCCATACACGAATGCATGGCCTTTCCACATGACTTCAGCATTGCTTACACTCATTTTTGGACCTAAGTGCATCATTACATGAGCCTATCACACGCCCATGCATCCATGCAAAGGATATTGCTATTTTGGAATTTTGAAAGAAGTGTGCAATTATAAATCACTTGGCCTATAAATAGAGTCCCTCTTGCTCAGAACTATGGACCCTGGCGCGCAAACTTTGAATCAGTAACCATAAACCCTCACATTCAAATGATAAGCTTGGTGATTTTCATTGAAAATCGAGTTTGAATCTCTCAACTGTTCTGAGATTGAAACTCCAAGAGTTCATCCTTTTTCTTGATCCATTTCCACTCCATTAAGCATTTGAAGCAAGGCCAAGCACAATTGAGAGCAAAATCGTGTCCATCTGAACCTACATTGAAGGTGATTTTCAGAATTTTTCATCTCTTCGATTCTCACTCAATTCTCCATTATTCTTGTTGATTTTTGGTTGTGTAAAGTCCTACCAAAATAGGCAACAAGATTGAGTTGCTTAGAGGTCAAATCGAAGCAACTCAGATCATGATCCTCAAAATTCAACTCCCTGTATCTTTCTATATACTTGGAGTTAGATGAAATTGAGGCCAGATTCGAGCTCCTGAGCATTTTTAATTTAAATTCATGTCCTCTTTTTTTTATTTTGGTGATGGTTGAAGGTGGACCAGTCCGGTAAGGTCCACCGGAGAAGAAGACCAGAGCTCTGGCTCCAACGGTGTGTTGGCACGCTTCTGAACCACATGATCATTCTATTTTGTTTTAATTTTGGGAATCCAAAGTGATTACCACGCGTGAGGAACATTTGACTTGGAGTATGGTGGAACGCGTGCTCAGATCCACTTGATCTGCCACCTCAATTAATGAGGGAGATCAAGTGGTCCACGTTTTTTTGTAATTTCTGATTTTCATTTTAATTGACTTATTTTCATTAATTCGTATTAATTTTAACATTGATCCAAAAAATATGGGACTTTCACCAAAAATTCTCAAATATTTTTCTCTTTCATTTTCTAAATTAAAAGTATTTTTTGGATCAATATTAATATTTTTCATGATTTAATTGTTTTTGTGCATATTTTTTATTGTTTAAAAATACTTTTAAGTTTCCAAAAATAATGAATTTTTTTCCCAAAGGTCCTTTGACCTTGTTTGACCTATGATATATCTCTTGGACATTTATTTGGTGTTTTGAAGAGGTTTTAGGATTTTGATCAACCATATTTTAAGTTAATGCATTTTTAATTGATTTTTAATTGTTTAATTGTAAATAAATTATGTTGCGCTATTTTTGTTGACTTGTTGAGTTTGACTATTGTTGTTAGGCCTTGGTCAAGGTTGATTTGACTTTCTTGGATTAAAATCATTAGATTTAGGGGATTGATGAAATGTACATTTCATCTCCCAAAATGAATGAATGATTTTAAATTGATAAAAGTCCTCCCATGACCAATTTGAGTTTATTTCATTTCCCCTCCCTTTTCATCTTCAATCCCTTTCTATCCCATCCATTTCATTGACCTATGATATCTCTACCTCCTAAGGCTAATTGGTTCCTAAACCAATATAAGTATGGATAAGATTAGGTTCACCCTTTTCCCATTTTCTTTTAAGTGTGGTATATTTTAGGAGTATGGTTCATAATACCACATCTCTAACTTGCCCATGGGTTAAATTTGAAGGACCATTTTGAAGATTTGAAGTTCCACTTTCCATACACGAATGCATGGCCTTTCCACATGACTTCAGCATTGCTTACACTCATTTTTGGACCTAAGTGCATCATTACATGAGCCTATCACACGCCCATGCATCCATGCAAAGGATATTGCTATTTTTGGAATTTTGAAAGAAGTGTGCAATTATAAATCACTTGGCCTATAAATAGAGTCCCTCTTGCTCAGAACTATGGACCCTGGCGCGCAAACTTTGAATCAGTAACCATAAACCCTCACATTCAAATGATAAGCTTGGTGATTTTCATTGAAAATCGAGTTTGAATCTCTCAACTGTTCTGAGATTGAAACTCCAAGAGTTCATCCTTTTTCTTGATCCATTTCCACTCCATTAAGCATTTGAAGCAAGGCCAAGCACAATTGAGAGCAAAATCGTGTCCATCTGAACCTACATTGAAGGTGATTTTCAGAATTTTTCATCTCTTCGATTCTCACTCAATTCTCCATTATTCTTGTTGATTTTTGGTTGTGTAAAGTCCTACCAAAATAGGCAACAAGATTGAGTTGCTTAGAGGTCAAATCGAAGCAACTCAGATCATGATCCTCAAAATTCAACTCCCTGTATCTTTCTATATACTTGGAGTTAGATGAAATTGAGGCCAGATTCGAGCTCCTGAGCATTTTTAATTTAAATTCATGTCCTCTTTTTTTTATTTTGGTGATGGTTGAAGGTGGACCAGTCCGGTAAGGTCCACCGGAGAAGAAGACCAGAGCTCTGGCTCCAACGGTGTGTTGGCACGCTTCTGAACCACATGATCATTCTATTTTGTTTTAATTTTGGGAATCCAAAGTGATTACCACGCGTGAGGAACATTTGACTTGGAGTATGGTGGAACGCGTGCTCAGATCCACTTGATCTGCCACCTCAATTAATGAGGGAGATCAAGTGGTCCACGTTTTTTTGTAATTTCTGATTTTCATTTTAATTGACTTATTTTCATTAATTCGTATTAATTTTAACATTGATCCAAAAAATATGGGACTTTCACCAAAAATTCTCAAATATTTTTCTCTTTCATTTTCTAAATTAAAAGTATTTTTTGGATCAATATTAATATTTTTCATGATTTAATTGTTTTTGTGCATATTTTTTATTGTTTAAAAATACTTTTAAGTTTCCAAAAATAATGAATTTTTTTCCAAAGGTCCTTTGACCTTGTTTGACCTATGATATATCTCTTGGACATTTATTTGGTGTTTTGAAGAGGTTTTAGGATTTTGATCAACCATATTTTAAGTTAATGCATTTTTAATTGATTTTTAATTGTTTAATTGTAAATAAATTATGTTGCGCTATTTTTGTTGACTTGTTGAGTTTGACTATTGTTGTTAGGCCTTGGTCAAGGTTGATTTGACTTTCTTGGATTAAAATCATTAGATTTAGGGGATTGATGAAATGTACATTTCATCTCCCAAAATGAATGAATGATTTTAAATTGATAAAAGTCCTCCCATGACCAATTTGAGTTTATTTCATTTCCCCTCCCTTTTCATCTTCAATCCCTTTCTATCCCATCCATTTCATTGACCTATGATATCTCTACCTCCTAAGGCTAATTGGTTCCTAAACCAATATAAGTATGGATAAGATTAGGTTCACCCTTTTCCCATTTTCTTTTAAGTGTGGTATATTTTAGGAGTATGGTTCATAATACCACATCTCTAACTTGCCCATGGGTTAAATTTGAAGGACCATTTTGAAGATTTGAAGTTCCACTTTCCATACACGAATGCATGGCCTTTCCACATGACTTCAGCATTGCTTACACTCATTTTTGGACCTAAGTGCATCATTACATGAGCCTATCACACGCCCATGCATCCATGCAAAGGATATTGCTATTTTTGGAATTTTGAAAGAAGTGTGCAATTATAAATCACTTGGCCTATAAATAGAGTCCCTCTTGCTCAGAACTATGGACCCTGGCGCGCAAACTTTGAATCAGTAACCATAAACCCTCACATTCAAATGATAAGCTTGGTGATTTTCATTGAAAATCGAGTTTGAATCTCTCAACTGTTCTGAGATTGAAACTCCAAGAGTTCATCCTTTTTCTTGATCCATTTCCACTCCATTAAGCATTTGAAGCAAGGCCAAGCACAATTGAGAGCAAAATCGTGTCCATCTGAACCTACATTGAAGGTGATTTTCAGAATTTTTCATCTCTTCGATTCTCACTCAATTCTCCATTATTCTTGTTGATTTTTGGTTGTGTAAAGTCCTACCAAAATAGGCAACAAGATTGAGTTGCTTAGAGGTCAAATCGAAGCAACTCAGATCATGATCCTCAAAATTCAACTCCCTGTATCTTTCTATATACTTGGAGTTAGATGAAATTGAGGCCAGATTCGAGCTCCTGAGCATTTTTAATTTAAATTCATGTCCTCTTTTTTTTATTTTGGTGATGGTTGAAGGTGGACCAGTCCGGTAAGGTCCACCGGAGAAGAAGACCAGAGCTCTGGCTCCAACGGTGTGTTGGCACGCTTCTGAACCACATGATCATTCTATTTTGTTTTAATTTTGGGAATCCAAAGTGATTACCACGCGTGAGGAACATTTGACTTGGAGTATGGTGGAACGCGTGCTCAGATCCACTTGATCTGCCACCTCAATTAATGAGGGAGATCAAGTGGTCCACGTTTTTTTGTAATTTCTGATTTTCATTTTAATTGACTTATTTTCATTAATTCGTATTAATTTTAACATTGATCCAAAAAATATGGGACTTTCACCAAAAATTCTCAAATATTTTTCTCTTTCATTTTCTAAATTAAAAGTATTTTTTGGATCAATATTAATATTTTTCATGATTTAATTGTTTTTGTGCATATTTTTTATTGTTTAAAAATACTTTTAAGTTTCCAAAAATAATGAATTTTTTTCCCAAGGTCCTTTGACCTTGTTTGACCTATGATATATCTCTTGGACATTTATTTGGTGTTTTGAAGAGGTTTTAGGATTTTGATCAACCATATTTTAAGTTAATGCATTTTTAATTGATTTTTATTGTTTAATTGTAAATAAATTATGTTGCGCTATTTTTGTTGACTTGTTGAGTTTGACTATTGTTGTTAGGCCTTGGTCAAGGTTGATTTGACTTTCTTGGATTAAAATCATTAGATTTAGGGGATTGATGAAATGTACATTTCATCTCCCAAAATGAATGAATGATTTTAAATTGATAAAAGTCCTCCCATGACCAATTTGAGTTTATTTCATTTCCCCTCCCTTTTCATCTTCAATCCCTTTCTATCCCATCCATTTCATTGACCTATGATATCTCTACCTCCTAAGGCTAATTGGTTCCTAAACCAATATAAGTATGGATAAGATTAGGTTCACCCTTTTCCCATTTTCTTTTAAGTGTGGTATATTTTAGGAGTATGGTTCATAATACCACATCTCTAACTTGCCCATGGGTTAAATTTGAAGGACCATTTTGAAGATTTGAAGTTCCACTTTCCATACACGAATGCATGGCCTTTCCACATGACTTCAGCATTGCTTACACTCATTTTTGGACCTAAGTGCATCATTACATGAGCCTATCACACGCCCATGCATCCATGCAAAGGATATTGCTATTTTTGGAATTTTGAAAGAAGTGTGCAATTATAAATCACTTGGCCTATAAATAGAGTCCCTCTTGCTCAGAACTATGGACCCTGGCGCGCAAACTTTGAATCAGTAACCATAAACCCTCACATTCAAATGATAAGCTTGGTGATTTTCATTGAAAATCGAGTTTGAATCTCTCAACTGTTCTGAGATTGAAACTCCAAGAGTTCATCCTTTTTCTTGATCCATTTCCACTCCATTAAGCATTTGAAGCAAGGCCAAGCACAATTGAGAGCAAAATCGTGTCCATCTGAACCTACATTGAAGGTGATTTTCAGAATTTTTCATCTCTTCGATTCTCACTCAATTCTCCATTATTCTTGTTGATTTTTGGTTGTGTAAAGTCCTACCAAAATAGGCAACAAGATTGAGTTGCTTAGAGGTCAAATCGAAGCAACTCAGATCATGATCCTCAAAATTCAACTCCCTGTATCTTTCTATATACTTGGAGTTAGATGAAATTGAGGCCAGATTCGAGCTCCTGAGCATTTTTAATTTAAATTCATGTCCTCTTTTTTTTATTTTGGTGATGGTTGAAGGTGGACCAGTCCGGTAAGGTCCACCGGAGAAGAAGACCAGAGCTCTGGCTCCAACGGTGTGTTGGCACGCTTCTGAACCACATGATCATTCTATTTTGTTTTAATTTTGGGAATCCAAAGTGATTACCACGCGTGAGGAACATTTGACTTGGAGTATGGTGGAACGCGTGCTCAGATCCACTTGATCTGCCACCTCAATTAATGAGGGAGATCAAGTGGTCCACGTTTTTTTGTAATTTCTGATTTTCATTTTAATTGACTTATTTTCATTAATTCGTATTAATTTTAACATTGATCCAAAAAATATGGGACTTTCACCAAAAATTCTCAAATATTTTTCTCTTTCATTTTCTAAATTAAAAGTATTTTTTGGATCAATATTAATATTTTTCATGATTTAATTGTTTTTGTGCATATTTTTATTGTTTAAAAATACTTTTAAGTTTCCAAAAATAATGAATTTTTTTCCCAAAGGTCCTTTGACCTTGTTTGACCTATGATATATCTCTTGGACATTTATTTGGTGTTTTGAAGAGGTTTTAGGATTTTGATCAACCATATTTTAAGTTAATGCATTTTTAATTGATTTTTAATTGTTTAATTGTAAATAAATTATGTTGCGCTATTTTTGTTGACTTGTTGAGTTTGACTATTGTTGTTAGGCCTTGGTCAAGGTTGATTTGACTTTCTTGGATTAAAATCATTAGATTTAGGGGATTGATGAAATGTACATTTCATCTCCCAAAATGAATGAATGATTTTAAATTGATAAAAGTCCTCCCATGACCAATTTGAGTTTATTTCATTTCCCCTCCCTTTTCATCTTCAATCCCTTTCTATCCCATCCATTTCATTGACCTATGATATCTCTACCTCCTAAGGCTAATTGGTTCCTAAACCAATATAAGTATGGATAAGATTAGGTTCACCCTTTTCCCATTTTCTTTTAAGTGTGGTATATTTTAGGAGTATGGTTCATAATACCACATCTCTAACATGCATTAACACTAAAATTTCTACTGCCTGACCTCAAATAGTTGTGAATTCTATATAAGTCCAGTTACGATTGCTTAGTATATCACTAAATTTTGACCCAAAAGCATAGCATTCTAGTAAGTGAGATTGTAAGTCTCCCCCCTTTCATGGTATTGTGTGGAAACTTGGCCTTTTTTCCTTCCTTTGGAAGATGTCTTAGTTCAAGGATCCATGCTTGTGAATAGAGGGTTGAGTGTTCTCCAAAGAATGACTTAAATAATTGAAAAGCAAAAGCAAATACTAACTTCTAATCAACTAACATTTGACTAACTTTAATTTCAAGTCATTTACTTTATGCATTTTAAATTCAAGTCTTTATCATTTGCCATTATTCATACCATTTAACTTGTTTACTTTAATGTCATTTTCACTTTGCTCACTTGAGCCATATCTTGTGATCATATTGTGATTGTATATACTTGTTTGTGTATTTTGCTTGTGTTTGTGGTCTCTTGACCTTAATATACATAATAATAACAAAAACCCTAAAAAAGGATTTGTATGGACTGTTGGATTTGATCTGAGACATTGGACTTAGAATTAGGCAACATTCCCTTTGCAAGAAGGACTTGGCCAATGCCAACTTTTCTGAAACCAAGTGCTTGTGAAGTGAACTTTCATCTGATGCAAGTGTTGAGATCCCTTTGAGTTCATCTACTACATGGTCTTAATGAAGATGTTACTTTGAACCTGTGTCTAATGCATTATTCTGAGCCATTTAAGGAGCATGTCATCTGATGCATGGAAGCTTATGAAGAAGACTATGGAGTTGCTTGCTTGGATGTGGCTATCTTTATTTGATGCCTTTCTCTTCATCTTGCTATGTGTATTGTTATTGCTTGATTCTAAAATTACAAGGGGAAATTGGGTTTCTATATGATATTCTTGTCTATTGGATTGCATCCCATTGGTCAGATCTTTTCAACTCTTAACTTTTAAATTTTTGCTTAGGATTAGTCTCTTCATCTCCTCTCACTTCTTTAATTTCAAATCTCTCCCTCCTTTTAAAAATTTTATTTGCTTGTGATTTCTTAACTTAGACTCTTTATTGCAAATTAGAAACTTTGGCCTTATGCCATTGCATTTTCAAACTCTTTTTCTTAATCAAATTTGTAAATGAATCTAATCATATTGACTTAAAATTTCAAAAGACAAAAAGAACTAACACTCATTCAAACTCTCTTAGGCCTTTTGTGCCTTTGTTAAACTTAAAATTTTGTTAAAATCAACTCATTCACTTTGAAATTGTTACCACGAACTACGAGGTTTTGATCCCTCATTTTATGTTGGTACGTAGGCACAAGTCCGAAGGTCTTGTCAAAAACAAAAATATAATTAGTAAATTCTTTTCTCATCCCCACACTCTATTTATTTCAAACATCATTTTATACGAAAACACATGTACACACAAAAAAGGGCTCCCTAGGAGTACCTAGGACACTTTGGGTACTAACACCTTCCCTCTATGTAACTAACCCCCTTACCTATAATCTCTGGCATTTTATTAGTTTTGATTTGAAAACTTCTTATCTTTGGGTTTTTTAGTACTTTTCCATTTTCCCTTGGAAAAAATAAAAGTGCGGTGGCGACTCTGGTTCTATTGACGTTAAGTTTATCCATAGCTTAATGGTCATGAATTTACCGCTACAAAAATTAAGTGACGACTCTGCTGGGGAGTAGTCTCCAGTGGGTTAGCCTACTTTTTTGTGTGTATATAATTGTATATTTTATGTATGTATATTTGTATGTATGATATAATCTGCTTGATGTGCTTGGTGATTGTAAGACCCCAATTTTGACCCTAAGATCCCTCATGCAATTTCATCATAAGCATTAACATTGGGATCATGCCTTGGCATCCTCCTTACCCCTCCTTCATTGGGTTTGTTTTGGGAGAGATCACTAAGCATTTTGTGATTATCTCATAATTTTATTTTATCATTTCACTAACCAAAATACCAAAAATATGTCTTTGTATCTATCTAATTCTTTGTAGGAAGGGCATGATCTCCTTGATTCATTGATCACATCTAGGGTTTGAGACCCTTATGAACAAAGAGCACAACCAAGAATTGATTCAAGGATGGTTATGAACATAATATATGAGTCCCAATGATTTCTATATGTTATATTGATCAAATTTTCTTCAAGAGTTTGAGGGTGATTTGCCTTGGAAACCCTAGTTTGACTGGGTATCTTAAGTAACTTCTCCAACAAGCTATCTCACCAATTGATCAAATTTCTCAAGGGGCATTTCAAATTTCATCGTCTTATGCATATATGATCTACCATGAGCCAAGAAAGTCAAGAGATTTGGAGATTAGCAAGTTGGTTGATGGTGGTTGGCCAGATGAATTCATCTGATCAAAACTGGGTCTCCCTAGACCATATCTCCTACAATTTTCACCATATGGAAATGCTTCCAAGATAAAACTTACTCTAAATTACATTATAAACAACTTTCATGTTTAGACCTAGATCTATTTTTGCTTGGAAAATCATTTTCTATATTGAAACATTATAGGTCATTTTGTATAAACCCTAATTTGAAGGTCAAACTCCCAAGGCCATAACTTGCTCAATTCTTATGAGATTAAAGATTTCCAAGTTGCACAATCAAATTAAATGTGTCTACTTTAACTTTTATGTTTGGAGTAGGGGAAAATTCAACTTCTTTGAACATGTGATATGAGGCTACATTATAGGTCACTTTTGACTTATACCATTGATCAAGTGATTTTTCCAAACTTCAAAAGGGCATAACTCTATCATTTCAAATCTAAATGACATGAAATTGGTGACCATTTTTAAGGCCTTTGAGAGATCTACAACTTTGATGAAGACACTTTTCTCATTTGAAGCTCCCATAAAAAGTTAAGCAAGGTGGAATATTGAGATATATGGCTTGACACTTAGAAACTATTTGATATGTCAAAATGTTCCAAACTTCCACCTCAAATATATCCAAGTTCCAAGCTCCAAATGAAAAAGTGTTCAACATCAAACTTGTTACTCTTGATCTCACCTTTCTAAAGAGCTAAAATTCATGCATTTTGGATGAGAATTGCATAGGCTGCACATGGCTTAAACAAGATGATATCATTTGGCATGGATCAATCTTCAAGTGCCAATGCACATGTACCTTGCAATCCAATCCATCTTCAAAGTATCTGATCATTCATTTGGACTTTCAAACCATCATTCCATGGGCCTATGTGCGCCCATGCAACATGGCATCATCATTTTACCAAATTTGGAAAGTGGAAAGAGTGTGAAAATATCATTTGATTTCCCTATAAATTGAGGCCCTTATGCTCAGAATTAAGACACACATTGCGCCAGCTTTGAATCTCCATTGAAAACCCTTCACACTAAGTGTATAACCTTGATAAATTCATTTGAATTTGAGCTTGAATCTCCACTATTTTGGAATTCAATTCTCCAGGAATCCATTGCTTCTAAGCCTTTCCATTCCTCTCCTGCAAGCAATTGAAGTGAAGCCAAGCACGATTCAGATCAAGATCTAGCAAGCTCATACCTCCATTGAAGGTAATTTGCAGAAATTTTAAACTCTTCGATTCTCCTTCATTCTTGCTCAATTCCATTGATTCTTGAGTTGTATGAAGTCCTACCAATGTAGGCAAGAAGATTGAGTTGCTTTGAGGCCAAATCGAAGCAACTCAGATCAGGAACCTCATTTTTCAATTCCACGCATCTCTCAATATAGTTGGAA
Organism: Lathyrus oleraceus; assembly: GCF_024323335.1. NCBI lineage: Eukaryota > Viridiplantae > Streptophyta > Magnoliopsida > Fabales > Fabaceae > Lathyrus > Lathyrus oleraceus. Next base: position 286,376,860 of record NC_066582.1, on the reverse strand, counting down.
TTGGATGAATTGGAGGTGATATTCATGTTCAATGATGTTTTCTCTTTAAAATCATATCCCTGTTTGGAATTTTGGTGATGGTTCATGTTGACCAGTCCGGTGAAGCTCACCGGAGAAGACAACCGGGGCTCTGGCTCCGGTGATGATGTGTCTTGAGTCTGAGCCATGGGATCCAACTTCCACGTTTTAATCTTAGCTTTCCCTTGTGAATACCATGTTTGCAGCGCGTTTGACTAAGGAACACATGGAACGTGTGTTTTGGATCATCAGATCTGCCACCTCAATTAATGAGGGAGATCTGATGGTCCACGTATTTTTGAATTTTCTGAATTTCATTTTAATTCCATTTCCTTCAATAATTCATAATAAATTTAATATTGATCCAAAAAATATGGGACTTTCACCAAAAAAATTCAAAATTTTTTCTCTTTCATATTCTGAATTAAAATTATTTTGTGGATCATTATTAATATTTTTTATGAATTAATTGATTTTTCATTTGTTTTTAATTGTTTAAAAATATTTTTAAGTGTCCAAAAATTATGAAAATTTTCCTCCAAGGTCCTTTGACCTTGTTTGACCTATGATAAATCTCATGGCCATTTATTTGGTGTTTTAATGAGATTTTAGGATTTGGACAAAACATATTTAAATTTAATGCATTATTTTACTATTTTTAATTGAATAAATGTCATTTTAATTGTTTTGACCATTTGGATTGACTTAATTGAGTTTCTTATTTGTCGTTGGGCCTTGGTCAAGGTTGATTTGACTTTGTCAAGTTAATATTATTGGATTTAGGGGATTGATGGAATGTACATTCCATCTCCCAAAATGAATGAATAATAATAATTTGGTAAAAGTCCTCATTTGACCAATTTGTGATCTCATTCATCCCTTTCCCTTTTCATCTAATTCCCTTTCTTCATCCATTCATTTTCAATTGGTCAATGACATCTCAAAGTCCTAATGCTAGTTGATTGAAAGATTAACATGAGTATGAATGAGATTAGGCCACACCTTTGCATATTTTTTGTGTGTGGTATGTTTAAATGGGCATATTTCATAATACTATGTCTCCAACATGCATTAACACCAAAAGTCTATTGCTCAGTCTCAAATAGTTGTGACTTCTATATAAGTCCAATTACGATTGCTTAACATAGCGTTAAATTTGTGACATAAAAGGCATAAGCATTTTAGTTAGTGAGATTGTAAGTCTCCCATCTTCCATGGTATTGTGTGGAAATTTGGCCTTCTTTCCTTCCTTTGGAAGATGTTTTGGTTCAAGGATTCATGCTTGTGGCAAGTGGGTTGAGTGTTTTCCAAAGAATGTCTTAAAATCAAAAGCAAAACAAAACTAACTACTAACTTACTAACCATTAACTTTTAATTCCAAGTCTTTACTTTAATGCAATTTACTTTTAGCACTTTATTATCATTTGTCATTATACATATCATTCTAATTGTTTATGTTAATGTAATTTTTACTTTGTCCACTTGGACCATATTGTGTGATATACTTTGTTGCTTTGCTTGTTTGTGCGTTCTTTGACCTTTAATACACATAATAATAACAAAAACCCTAAAAGACTTTTGAGTGGACTATTGGTTTGATATTGCCCAATTGGACTTAGAACTTAGGCAACATCACTTTGATAATGGACTTGGCCAATGCCAATTTGTTGAAGAACCAAGTGCTTGCAATTTGAATTTCATCTGATACATCATTCAAGATCTCTCCAGTTCATCTGCAACATTGATCATTGTTAAGCTGTTATGTTGAACCTGTGACTTGTGGAATTCATCTGCTACATAGGCTATTTTGAAGAAGATCATGAAGTGGATAAGTTTGGATGAGGCCATCTTTATTTGATGCCTTTTCTCTTCAAGATTGATATAATTGTGCTTTTGTGTATTGCTTGATTCCAATAGTCCAAGGGAATTCTGGGTTTCTATTGACATACTTGTCTATTGGATTGCTCCCATTTGGTCAGATATTTTCAACTTTAAACTTTTAAATTTTTGTGTATAGGGTAGTCTCTTCATCTTCTCACCATTTCTTTAATTTCAAAATCTCTCCCTCCATTTTCAAAACCTTCTTTGTGTGAACTACTTTTGTTATAAACTTTGACCACTTTTGCAAAAGATAGAAACTTTGGCATTATGCCATTGCATTTTCAAACTTATTTTCTTAAATCAAACTTGTAAATAGACTTAACTATACTTGACTTAAACTTTCAAAAAGCCAAAAATAATTAACTCATTCAAACCATTTTCAGGCCTTTGTGCATTTCAAACTTAAATTTTGTTAAAAACCAACATACTTATTTTTGAAATTTATAGCACGAACTACGAGGTTTTGATCCCTCATTTTTATGTTGGTACGTAGGCACAAGACCGAAGGTCTTGTCAAAAACAAAAATATGATTAATGAATTCTTTTCTCATCCCCCCATTCTATTTGTTTATAAACATCACTTTGTACAAAATACATATGCACACAAAAAGGGCTCCCTAGGAGTACCTATGAAACTTTGGGTGCTAACACATTCCCCCTGTGTAACCAACCCCCTTACCTGTGATCTCTGACTTTTATTAGTTTTTATTTGAAAACTTCTTACTAATTGGGTTTTGTTCGTACTTTTTCCCTTTTCCCTTGGAAACAATAAAAGCGCGGTGGCGACTCTTGTTAATTGATCTCTAGCATGTCAATGGCTTGATGATCATGAATTTCTCGCTACAGAAATTAAGTGGCGACTCTGCTGGGGAGTAGTCTCTAGTGGGTTTAGCCTACTTTTTGTGTGAATATATTTGTATATATGTGATGTTTGTATATATGTATGTGTGATATAATCTGCTTGTTGTGCTTGATGATCTCTGAGTGGTGAGATAAGTTCTAACCCGAACTTGAGTGCAATTAAGATAGGAGGATGGTATAGTCATGTTCGACATTTGTGGAGTAGTCCTTAACAAGTCGGCTTGAGATCCATCTGCTCAGTGGAGACTCCTTTGGATTTGGAAATGTCACACAAGTATTTGTGGTTAGGCATTACTATTTCTAATTGGGTCTGAGAAGTTGAGGACCTTAGAACACCTAACCCATCTTGGCCTATTTAGGACGTAGTGCGGAAACTGTTCAAGTGTAGACTTGATAACAGTTGTTACGCGGTACTACACTCAGACGAGTTTCTCTTGAGAATATTATGGGTCGATGAGTCAGTCATCTTAACCTGTAATATTCGATAGATGGAATTAAGACTCTGAGAACTTTTTAGAACATGATCTACAGGTTTTTATCCTTAGTTCACTTCTTTGGGATGGTTCTTACCCAGACTTCATGCTCGTGACTTGCAACAAACCCTTGATTCTTGGTTGATCCAATCAAGTCTTGTCAATATCAACGGAACTTGGGTGTTGATAAGGTGTAAGCCATAATCCACCAAAATGGATGATTGATCTTGACAATGATTTTTTTCATCCCTTGACCTTTATTTACCTTGTGTGTGATCCCTTTCTTGTGATTGTTGCATTCATGCATTTCATCCGCATCATAACATTCATCACACAAAATTTCAAGGAACTAAGGTATCATTTGCAAATATTTTCAGACCATGGATTGTGGACGAAGGAACACTAAGAAGTACAATTTCAGATGTCCAGATTTGAAAGAGTTAAGGAAGATAGCATCTTTTGTATTAGATCCCTTGGACTTCAAACAACGTCATGAGAAGCTTCTATTCATTTTGGCTGCTGATGTGGTTGAAGGACTCTTGAGTGTATTTGTGCAGTTCTATGATCCTCTCTACCATTGTTTCACTTTCCCAGATTTTCAGCTTGTGCCTACCTTGGAGGAGTATTCTCATCTTTTGAGGATACCTGTTTCTAGTAGAGTGCTTTTTAGTGGATTAGAGGAGATTCCCCGATCTAGTATTATTGTTGAAGCTCTTCACTTGAAGAAGTCTAAGATAGAAGCTCATTGGGTGAAGAAAGGTGGATTGTTTGGGTTGCCATCTGATTTCCTCATCAAGGAAGCTACCATTTTTGCTCAAGCTGGTAATGTGGATGCTTTTGAAGCTATCTTTGTGTTGCTCATTTATGGATTAGCTTTGTTCCCTAACATTGACGATTTTGTTGATGTTAACGCCATTAGACTTTTATTGATTGGGAATCATGTGCCTACTTTGTTGGGAGATATGTATTTCTCTTTGCATCTAAGAAATTTTAAGGGTGGTGGAACGATTGTCAGTTGCATTCCTCTTTTGTACAAGTGGTTTATTTCGCAATTGCCTCAGGCGCCTGCTTTTGTGGAGAACAAACAATGTCTAAGGTGGTCTCAGAGATTTATGTCTCTCACTAATGATGATATAGTTTGGTATGATCCGTCCTTAAGCAGTGTGGAGATTATTGATAGTTATGGTGAATTCTCTAATGTGCCTCTTATTGGTACACAAGGAGGAATTAACTACAACCCTGCTTTGGCTCGTCTTCAACTGGGTTCCCCTTGAGAGACAAACCTAATAACATGTTGTTAGAAGGTCTTTTCTATCAAGAGGGTAAATATCCCCAACATTTGAAGCAGAAGATTGTGCATGCTTGGCATAATGTGCATAGGAAAGGAAGATCCGAGCTTGGTACGCGCAATTGTGTAGCTTTGGAAGCTTACACTCTTTGGGTGAAGAAGAGAGCTATGGAGTTAAAGATGCCTTATCCTTGTGAAAGACCTATGTCTATGGTTGTGGTTGAGCCATTAACTCTCCCTAACCAAGATGTAGAGGAGTTGGAAGACGCACTCATCAAGATGAAGCAAGAGAAGGATATGTGGGAAGAGTGTTTCCATGCTTTGAGCAAGAAGCATGAAGAGTTGCAATTGGAGTCTAAGGACAAAGATGCACTGATTGAGCTACTTGAAGACCGAGTGACGAAGAGACAGAGAGAGCCAGAGGTTTCATCTTTTAGCATGCCTCAGCCTTCCGTTGCTTGGAAGAAGATTGTTGACCAGTTTGTCCTCGAGAAGACTCAGATGAAGGCTTCTTTTGAGACTGAGATTCGTCGCATTCGAAGGAAGTACGCGCCTTTAGCCAGATCTTCTGACACTGTTGTTAGGGATCCTTAGGATGACTAGTCTCCTTTTCTCTTGTATCTTTTATTTTGGTTTCTGAAAATGTACTCAGTGTAATCCTTCCAATTTATATAAATAAAAAGAGATTTTTGGTCATATCAAAATTATTGCAATTGCCATTTCTATATTATACATTTGCAAATGATATAATAAGTTCCTTGGAAAATAAAAAAATAATCAATCATTGCATTTCATGCATCATTTGCATAAGCAGGTTTTTTCCAAGTGTCTGATTGGTGTTCTTCTGTGCTTTAGCCAAGCTGACTCACCGGTACAACACCAGAGCTAATCGTCCAAAGATCATGGAACACCTTGAGAAAGAGAGCCGAGATTTGAAAGAGGAGATTGCCCGACTGACTGCCATGATAAAGTCAGTTCTTGCCTCTCAGAGTCAAGCTTCTCCAACACCTGTAACTCCTCCCACGAGGACTGTCATTTCTAAAGTGGTTACCTCTATAGTGACTGCTGCCACCGCCCACTTCACTCCCAATCTGCCTGCTGGATTCCCTTGGGGAATGCCACCTAATTTTGTGCCAGAAGGTTTCGCTCCCACTTTTGCTTCCATGCCGACATCTAGCCCGGTCATGTCCGTGCCACCTCCCGTTGTGCACACTCTGCCTCGCGTAGACGACACCATCTATCGTTCCGAGCCATCTGAGGGCCCGAACGTCTATGAGAAGATGGATGAGATGAACGACCAATTTCTTGAGCTGCGCAAGGAGTTGAAAATACTGAGAGGCAAATATCTATTTGGGAAGAGTGCTGCTGAACTGTGTTTAGTGTCGAATGTGAAAATCCCAGTGAAACTCAAAGTGCCTGACTTTGAGAAGTACAAAGGGAACTCTTGTTCACTCAGTCATCTTGTGATGTATGCCCGCAAGATGTCGACCCAGACAGATAATGACCAACTACTGATTCATTATTTCCAGGATAGCCTGACAGATGCTGCACTCTGTTGGTATATGGGGTTAGATAGTGCAAGCATCCTGTAAGACCCCAATTTTGGGCCCTAAGATCCCTCATGGCCCATATCATTCATATCATAACCTCAAGGATCAATGCATGCTTTTGCTTTCCTCTTAGTGGGTAGATTGCCTTGTAGGTTTGTTTCTTGATCACCAAGCATACTTTGCATTTGTATATCTTTGCTTTCATATGTTTATCATTCAAAAAGTACAAAAATATTGTCTGTTTAACCTTGTTGCTTGCAGTGGAAGCAATCATCAGCAATTAGGTCAAAATCAGTCAGTGATCAGTCAAAGCAATGGATGATGGCCATTCTTGCAGAATTTGGGCATCATGATCAATAATCAAAAGTTCATACATCTTATGACATCATCGGAAGTCAAGTTCTCAAGGAATTAGGGTTTGGAATTCATCAGAAGTGCATCAGTCACTCAAAACCCTAGAAAAGTCAACAGACAGTCAAACTTGGTCAATTGTGGATTTAATCAGAGATTTGATGGATAGAATTGATTTGAAAGAGCTCATTCATGCTTGTATAAGCCTCATATATCATGTCAAACCTCATCATGGAAGAAAATCAAGCCAATCAGAAAATTTCCAGAAATAGAAAGTGGACCTGTATTTCAACTGCCAAAAATGGAAACTTCTTGATCTTAAACTTACATCATGATACAAGCTTCAAATGAATTTTTGCCCAACATGAAAGTTGAAGATCTTGTTCTCCCATTTTCAAAAAGTCCAAGAACATCAAAATCCCATGTGTGGTTGTCAAGATATGATCAAATCATTTTCACCAAATTTCGAACTTCAACAAGCCATAACTCTCAAACCATAAGGCCAAATTTGGTGGGGTTTTTTCCTACACACCACATTTTTCATCCTCTTTCCAAAAATATAAATTTCATGACCTAAAACCTTACCATTCAAAATGGCATTTTTGGACCTTTTGCATTTAAATTCAAAGTTTGACCAAACTTTGACTTTTTGGGTTTTTGACTTTTTCTTGATTTGGTCAATTGGGAAATGTTCCATACAATATTTGTGACTTGTTCCAACCCTTAAACCATCATCATACCACCATTTTCCCATCATTTTGAATTAAAATGCAAAATTGACAAAATTGGCAATTGGCTTCACAAAAGCAAATATAGTACAGCATTTTCTGTACAACCACAAGCAGCATTTTGTTTGGTCTGCTAGCAGCCTTTCCAGCCCATTTGTGCAGACAAACACACCCACCATTTTCACTTGTTCCACAATTAGCAATTTGCAAAATGATCATTACACACAAAACCAATTTACCACATGATTAAATGATGATTAACAGATGATATTTAAGCCTTCATTTTCTGTTTCCAACCCTAGTTTTTCTCAGCCTACCACACAAAAAACAGATGTTCTCTCTTCTTGCATTTTGGCCAAATTGGTTTTTCTGCACAAAACACTGAAAACCCTAGAATCCCCTTCATTGTTTCTCCACAAAAACACTTTGGTGAGCTTCTGTGAACCATACAATTTCATCTGTCCAGCCTTCATCATTTTCTGTTTTCCAAAGAACTCACCATGGCAGTTTAGAGTTTTGAAGAAATCCAAGCAAGTGTGAGTTGAAACGAGTTATCATCCATCATTTAGAGCCAAGGTCTTCACCTGTTTCAAGCTATCACACACCAAGGGCCACTGTTTCACATTTTTCTTCAAGAACAAGTAAGTGAATCGACTTCCATTATATGCAATGCTATGATATGTTCATGAAAGATCATCTTATGCTGATTCTAAGGAAATAAAGTTTGTTTGAAATGGTGTTCTCTTGATGGAGAAATCTGCTTTTCTTTTTCTTGTTACAAATGAACTTTTGGTCGATTTGCATTGCTGGGGTTGATTTAATGAATTTGGACTTGATATTCTTGTTGTTGGATGTTTAATGATGATGTTAGTATGTGTGATTTTGTTTTCTGAACATCTTGAATTTTCAAGCTCATGATGATGATGAGTACTGCTGTTGCATAATCCATGGTTCTGTCCAGAAATTCATGTGAGGTGTGTGTTTGTTTGTTGCTAAATGTTGTGACCTGAACACTAATGCCATGTTATTGTTTGACTTTGTTTGAAAGTTGTTGATTGAATGATTGAACACATGATGTTTGATGTTGTTGGTACCACGAAGACAATGAACTATGCTGTTGTGTGTGTTGCTGTTGTGATGCTACATAAGTGCTAATGCTATGTCATTTATGTGTTGTTGCTCAAAACTTGTTTGGTTTGATGGTGATGAAACATGAACTTGATGTTTTGCTTGCTAAAACCTGCTGCAGTTTTGAATCTCATAAACATGCTCAGAAAATCCATTGCATTGTGTTTGTTGTGTTTGGTGTTGGTTGTTCAATGTTGCATGATATTTGCATGAACCTACTGTGCTATGCTGTTTTGTTTTGTTGTTGATTGATGCTACTGCATCATGACAGTACCTCCTTGCCCTAACTAGTTGTTTCTGCTGGGTTCCAAGTGATTACTTGATGGTGATGAACACAGGCTGTCCATGACTAAAACCTTATCCTTGCCCAAATTTATGAGCTGCCCAAAACTTCCCATGATTTTGATGTTGTTTGTTGATTGTTGTTCATGAACATGAGCTTGAAGTTGCCAATGCCATGCTGCTAGCTTGCTATTGTTCTTGATGATTACATGATTTGATGAGCATACCCTGCTACTGTTATGCTTGAGTCATGAATATGCACAGAATTTTCCCATGTTTCATGTCTTGCTTTGTTATTGAATGATGCTTAACCAGGCTGTTAATGTCCTGCTGTCATTGCAACCTTGAACATGCTCAAAAATCCTTATGGTCATGTGCTGCTATTGCTAAAATCCATATTGGTGTGTACTGTTATTTGGTCTGCTGTTTGAATGATGATGGTATCATGCTGCTTGCCCTGCCATTGTGTGCTTGCTGCTGTTATGATAATGTTGAGAACAACTGCCATGCTGTTATGTGCTGTTGTTTTGATGATTACATATTGATGATGAATATGCCAATGCTGCTGTTTGAATTTTCCTGAACATTGCTCATAAAAACTACATGAATTGTACTTGTTGTGTTTGGTTTATTGGCTGTTTTGGACATTGCATGAACCTACTGTTACTGCACCATTGCTGTCTGCTTGATGCTGTTACGATGATTACATGACAATGATGAAATATACTGCTTGCTATTTATATGCTGTCATGTACTGTTGTTTTGTTTTGTTTGATTACATGATAAACATGAATACATGCTGCAAATGCCAATCATGCTGTTTATGCTTGAACCTAGAACTCTGCCTTTGAAATCCCCATGATTGTGCTTATGCTGTTGGTGAGTTATGTTAGTGGATGTTAGTTGTTGCATGAGTATTGAGGCTGGGTAGTTTTATTCTGTTCATAATTGATTATTTGTTGCTGTTGTTGCCTTGTTCGAATTTCAATTGATTTTGAGCTTGGGGATGATGCTTGTAGGCTGTGCTGATTGTGTGTTTTGGCCGAGACATTTGTTTGATGTTGGTGACAACATGAGTATGCTGGCTGTTAGTGTTTGATGTTGTTGTTCATGATTCATTTGCTTACCATGCTGGAACCATTTTGCTGCTGTTCTGAAACCTTAAAACCTTGCCCAGAATTCTGCATGAATGTGTATGGTTTGAACCGTTTAAGTGTGCATGAGTGTGGTTGTATCATTACCGTGTTTGTTCATGAGCTATGATTTTTGATGGCTGTGATTTTGATTGGAAATGGCATGCTGTATCAGCCGAACCCTAGGTTACATGGACATGTTTGTTGCCCAGAATTTTCGAATGCCATTGGCTGCTGTTGATGTTGCTACTGTTCCATTAGGAACTGGCCAATCACAACATTTCGTTGTGCAGGCCAAAGCTGTGTCGTTTCACTTAAGTTGGCAGAAATTACAAGTCTGCCATCATTGACTCTCATGTTGACCAATTGCCATACCATCTTGTTCATGTTTGCATCATTATTTCATCCAACTTCAACAATTTTTCTAATTCATTTTTCATCCAAAAATTATGATTCTTTTTCCATCATGTTCATGATTGAGTCTAGTTTTTAATTGTGATTTTTAATGATTTTTTCATTGGCTGGATTTTTTATGATAATTATTTTCTTCACATGTATGCCAAAATGATACATTGTGCCATTTCAATTGTGAAATTGTCATATTGCATCCATTGCCTTTGAAAATTTTTGTGGTAGAACTAGACACATTGACCTTCATTTCCATATAAAGTTTGTGGATTTCTCATTTGTGGTTGATAGATATGAATTTTTGAATTAGGGTGTGACAATTCGTGTCACACCAATGATATGCAAATGTATGATTTTTGTTCACATGCTTCCTCTTATCCAAATGATCCCAAATTTTGCATGAATGATCCCTTGCATGTCTAGTTTGTATGTGAATTTTCTTGGAATTAATCATGCTGTTTTCCATTTAATTGAGAATTTTCTTCCATGCTTGGTCATTTGTTGACTTTTTGTGCTATGCCTTGCCAAATCTGTTGTGAAATTCTCAAATCTTATTGTATGATCATGAAATTTCATATGTGATAACTAGACATCTCAAGCTTTGCATTGGTGTAAATTTCATTCATTTCTCTTCTGTTTTCAAATTGATATGATTTTTTGAAGTTGACCCATGCTTGTTGACTTTCACCATGCTTACTTGAATTTGATTTGAATTCATGATTTTACTTGACTGCCTTCCTCTCATCCAAATGCCATGAAATTTTGCATGCTTGCTATGTTAGATGTTAGGATTGAGTGTGATTTATTTCATGATTTTTGGAAATGTTTGAGTTGACTTTTGAAGGAAGTCTTTGCTGTTGACTTTTGTGTGCTTCTCTTGCCATGCTTTGCATCCTGTTGCATATGAAATGACCATGATGCATGATTTGGTTATGAATCCAATTGAGAATGCTTCTTGAATGTTTAAACTTGGTTTGGTTTGACTTTGTCTTGCTGCCTTGACTTTTTCTTTCATCTTTGACCCTAGGCTAGTCCTAGTGGTCTTCTGAGCTTACAATTGAGCTATTTGTTTCAGGTTGAGCACCCATGCTTTAAGGATCACTCAAATGTGATTGAATTTGTTTGTTTATCATGTGCTAACAATTTGTGTTGTAGGTGACTCATACTTGAGTCTTTGTGCCTTGCACAATTGGTCCCACTGTGTGACTATTGGTTCATTTCCTTTTGGTTTTGACTGTTGACTTGTTTGCTAATGAGTTTGACTTTTGCAGGTGCTTTAGTTGCTTAAGTTCTTTAAACTTGCTTGCTTGCTTTGCTTTATAGCATTTGCTTTGAGGTATAATTACTTCTTCTTCATGTAGTCTGGAGACCCGGTCTGTTATTTGACCGGGCAAACTGTCTGAAGTCCTCCTTAAGAGGCAATGCCTGTGTTTGTTTATATTTGTCCTAAGCAGGAAAAGTCCTTCAAGTAAGGCAATTGGTGGAAGGTAGGGATAAGTAATCTATCCCCCACTATTCAGTGTGTCCTCTCTTTGCTCCCAGTACCTGGTTGAAGCAATGAGATAAATACCCAAGATCTAATCGAGTCAATAATGTGGAGAGAGTTCCTACTTTCTGAACTCCCACACTTTCTTTGATGCTCTCTCTTATCTGAGATTGAAGCAATGAGGCACACCCCTCATCTCCTATTCATCTGCTTCACCTGAGTCCCTCAATGGCCAGGTTAAGAGCGACCTTTATCCATTACAGTGGACTTTTAAAGTCAAACCCTCTTGTGTGAGCCCCCATTGTTTGGCTATAGAGTGTGCTGTTTGCTATTCATTGATTGATTGATTGCTTCATATGCATTTGTTTGCCTGTATGCTATGCATTTATCATCATCATCAATTGCCATTAATGCATGATCATCTCATTTGTTTGTGATGCTATCATTGTTGTTTGCCCATTGAGGACAATTGTAAGTCCATTGCTTTGGCATTTGCTCCTGTGATATGGAAGGATAGAGTGTAAGACCTCATTGGTCACTCATATCTTCTGTTTATCTGTTTGTATGTGAGGATACAGTTATAAGTCCCTGTAAGTTGGCATCTGTTATCCTGTGATCATAATTTGATCTGTTTGATTTGTATGTGAGGTTGCAGTTATAAGTCCCTGTAAGTTGGCATCTGCTTTCCTGTGATCATAGTTTGTTTATCTGTTTGTATGAGAGGTTGCAATTATAAGTCCCTGTAAGTTGGCATTTGCATTCCTGTGATCATATTGTTGCTTTTGTTCTTGTATGTGAGGATCCATTATAAGTCCCAGTGACGTGGCATTGGATTTCCTAGGACCATACTGTGGAGTTAACCTAAGTCCAGATAAATTGGCAGTTGATTTCCGTATTTCTCATTCTTGTTTTCTTTTGAGGAGATTAGTGTAAGTCCATTGAGTGGCTTCTGATATCCCGTTCTGTTTTAGGAGATTGGTATAAGACCATTGATTGGCATCCGATATCCGCTTTTGCTTGATTTGCTTGTTTGTTATTATTAATTGCTATTCCAAAGGACACACTTGAATCATCTCCATATGATTTCAAGAAGTGAACCTTCTAAGAAGTTTTACTATCCATCCTCATCCATTCATCATTCATTATGTCCTAGACTTTTCACACTTTACCTTTAAACTTGACATAAGTGTTGTGCAAACATCTTCATGTTTTCTAACTAAAAAACCTGGACTCAAGTCCTTGACCTTTTTTTCAAACCCATTTCATAATACTTCTTTGAATTGATCTTAATCATACTTTGACCCCATTTTCATAATCATAATCAGTAACTCCACTCATTCACTTGTTTTGGCTTTGTCCATTAATCTTTCATACATGAGCTATAGGTTTGATTTATCTTAGTGGTTGATGTTAATCTCACCTTCTGTCTTTAGTGATTGAATTGTAAGTCTTCCTCGCCTATTATAGGGTTAACCCCTCCTGGCCAGTTGAAGCTTTTCTCACATGGTGGACGTTGTTGTTTGTATAAGGTTGAGTTTTCTCCCGTGGATAACGTAAGACCTAGGGTTTGTGTTTAAAATTGAACCTAACCCACTTTTGGAAATCTTTTAGCCGAACTACGGCGTTCTGATCCTTACCTTTGATGGAAGGTACGTAGGCAACGGGTTCATCCGTTCGAACCCAATAATAATAAAAATGTATATTCTTTTCTCACCATCCCAATCATGTTTGCACAATCTTTATGTCATAACAAATAATAATTTTTGCATAACAAGTGTGAAAAGGGCTCCCTAGGAGTACCTAGGACGTAGTGGGTGCCTAACACCTTCCCATTGCGTAATTTACCCCTTACCCAGACTCTCTGATCTTTTTATTAGTTTTCTACGTGTAAAACTTCTTAGGCTTTTGTTCGCTTTTTAGCCAATCCTTTGGATAAATAAAAGTGCGGTGGCGACTCGAAATTTTCATGTATCTCCTAGCTTATGATTTAACCAATAGATCATATAGCAACGAATACACCGCTACAGAAAAGTGGCGACTCTGCTGGGGATATCTATCGAATCCCTGGTTGTATTGCCTACTTTTCACCCTTGTTGTGTTATGTTATTATTCTTTATCTGACATATTTTTGTACAATTTGGGATGAATGTATTGATTGTAATGTGTGAATTGCTTGATATACATTTGCTGTGTGCTTTGGTGATCTGTGAGATGAGTTCTATACCCGAACTCGAGTGCACTCTAGGATAGGAGAATGGCATAGTCTTGTCGACTGGTGTGGAGTAGTCCTTAGCCAGTTGACTTGCGAGCCCATTCACTTGGTGGAGGTCATGTTGAACTAATAATGTCACACAAGTTATTTGTGGTTAGGCATTATTCTTTCAATCATGTTCCGCAGAAGCCAAGGACCTTAGTTTACCAAACCCATCTTGGCCTATTTTTAGGACCGTAGTGCGGAGGTCGTTCAGATGTCAGTTCTGATACGATTGTTACGCGATACTACACTCATAAGAGTTTCTCTTGAGAATATTCTTGGAATACGAGTATTCGTTCCTCCGATAATATTCGAAAGATGGAACGATGATTATGGGAACCTCTGATAGAACATGTCTGGCAGGTTTAAACCCTAGTACACTCCCTTTGGGTGGTTCTTAACCGAGACTCCATGCTCGTGACTCTCAACAAACCCGTGATTCGTGGTTGAGTCGTTCAAACATTGTTAATATCAATGGATCCCGGATCAGGTGTAAAACCTAAAATCCACCAAAGCGGCTGGTTGATATTAAGAATGTTTGAACCGGTTCATGTACCGTTAATATCAATGGAACTTGGGTGTCGATAAGGTGAAAACCTAAATCCACCAAAATGGATGATTGATATTAGGGATACATAGAGCTTTCCCACGACCTTTGTTTGGTGTGCTTTGTTTGATCCTTGAGTGTGTTTGTTGCATTCATGCATTCACGCATTCATCCGCATTCATGTCATCAAAAGAGAAAATTTTCAAGGAACTTAAAGGGTTATTTGCAAAATTTTCAGACATGGAAAGACCGAAAAGGCATACAAAGAAGTACAGCTTCAAGCAGCCCGATGTAAAAGAGTTAAGGAATCTGACATCATATGTATTAGATCCCTTGGGTTTCAAAGCTCGATATGGGAAGCTTCTGCCGTTGCTGACTACTCAAGTGGATGAGGGATTGATGAGCACTCTTGCTCAGTTCTATGATCCGCTCTATCATTGCTTCTTATTTCCGGACTTCCAGTTGTTGCCGACTTTGGAAGAATACTCTCACCTTATTGGGATTCCTATTCTGGATCAAGTGCCGTTCAGTGGCTTAGAGAGTATTCCATCTGCTCGAGAGATTTCCAGCTTGTTGCACATAGATGAAGATCTGATTAGAGCTAATCTGACTACCAAAGGCGGAATTCAGGGTTTTCCTTCCGAGTTCCTCATTGCCCAAGCTACCTTTTATGGGAAGGCCATGAGTGAGGATGCCTTTGAGGCTCTATTCGTATTGCTTATCTATGGATTGGTGCTGTTTCCCAACTTCGACAAGTTCGTCGACATGAACGCCATTAGGATCTTTTCAGTCCTTAATCCGTTCCGACCTTGTTGGGTGATGCATATGTCTCCTTGCATCTGAGGAATATGAAGAATGGAGGAGTCATTGTCTGCTGTTTACCCCTGCTGTACAAGTGGTTTATTTCGCACTTGCCGCAGACAGTTGCTTTCAAGGAGAACAAGGGATGTCTACGGTGGTCTCAGAGACTCATGTCTCTCACCAATGATGATATCACCTGGTATGATCGCGTGTATGATACCGTCCAGATCATCAATTCTTGTGGTGAATTCCCCAATGTGCCTCTTCTTGGTACATGTGGTGGGATTACCTACAACCCTACGCTTGCACGTCGTCAGCTTGGGTTCCCCCTAAAGGATAAACCCCATAACATTCTGTTAGAAGGTGTATTCTTTCAGGAGGGTAAAGATCCCCAAGGCCTGAAAGCCAGATTTGTCCGCGCTTGGCGCAATATTCGCATAAAGAGTAGGAATGAATTGGGTCCAAAGAACTGCATTGCTTTGGAGCCATACACCTCTTGGGTCAGACAGAGGGCTGCTACCTACCTGATGCCATATGATCATCCGAGACCTACACTGTTGGATGTGGCTGGGCCTTCAACCCTCCCTACCCAACGTGTAGAGGAGTTGAGAGAAGAAGACCTTTCGCGTGCCTGGATCCGCGAGAGAGAGAATTGCTGCAGCAGCTCAAGGAGAAAGATGATATGATTGAATTTCTCGAGCACCGAGTGATCGACGATCCGAACGACACTTGGACTTCTCTGCTTCCTCAGTCTTCCAAATTCTGGAAAAGGAAGTATGATCAACTTGCAAAGGAGAAGGCTGATATGGAGGCTGCCTATGAGAGAGAGATCAAGAAGTTGTACACTTCTCGTCTTCCAGCATCCCGAGCAATAGGGATCCATAGGATGTTATTTACCTTTTCTCTTTGTAATATTTAAAAGAATGCTGTACTTCTTTGTCTTAATATTTTGAATGAAATATTTTCCATGAGCAATCAAATGTTTAATATTCAAAATATTGCAAATGAACCCTAAGGGTTCCTTGAAAATCAAAGCATTTGCACAAGCATTTCATGCATCATTCTTGCATAAACAGGTACCCATTTTTTCTGGTCTTCCGGTTCTAACCCCTGCTCTTCATTTATTTTGAAGACAAGCTGACTCACCGGTATTATACAAGGGTCAACTCTGCAAGGATTATGGAGCAGTTGGAACAAGAGAATCAGACTCTGAGAGATGAAGTCGCCAGACTTGGCGCTCTGATGGAGCAACTTCTTGCTGCCCAGAATCAGCCTGCTCCTCAACAACCAGCAACTCCGGTTCAGCGGACGGTTATATCAGAGATAGCTACTTCATCGGTGCCTGTCAGTGCCCAGCAGCCTAATGCCATGCCTCCCGGTTTTCCTTGGGGGATGCCTCCTGGCTTTATGCCTGATCTGCCAGCTCCAACATTCGCTCAAATGCCGGCATCTAGCCCGGTCCCTATTCCTGTTCCTCCTGTCGTGCATACCATGCCGAGGGTAGACGACACCATTTATCACTCTGAAGCGTCTGAGGGCTCAGATGTACATGAGAAAATGGATGCAATGAACGATCAATTCCTCGAGCTGAGAAAGGAATTGAGAACTCTCAGAGGCAAAGATCTCTTCGGCAAGTCAGCAGCCGAACTTTGTCTAGTTCCCGGTGTGAAAATACCAGTCAAATTCAAGTCCCAGACTTTGAGAAGTATAAAGGGAACACTTGTCCTTTGGCACACTTGGTCATGTATGCCAGAAAGATGTCCACGCAGACAGACAACGATCAACTCTTGATCCACTATTTCCAAGACAGTTTGTCTGGTGCTGCTCTCCGTTGGTACATGAGCTTGGACAGCGTCAACATCCGCTCTTTCAACGATCTTGGCGAAGCTTTCGTCAAGCAATATAAATACAACGTTGACATGGCGCCTGACAGAGATCAACTCAGGTCTATGTCACAAAAGGACAAAGAGTCGTTCAAGGAGTACGCCCAGAGATGGCGTGAGCTGGCAGCTCAAATCACTCCACCATTAGAAGAGAAAGAGATGACCAAGATCTTTCTGAAGACTCTTGGGTCATTCTATTATGAGAGAATGGTGGCCAGCGCTCCCTCTGATTTCACCGAGATGGTGAACATGGGGATGCGTCTTGAAGAAGGCGTCCGTGAAGGACGGTTGTCTAAAGATGATGGTTCTTCCTCTAAACGGTATGGAGCGTTTAAGAGGAAAGAAGGTGAAGCTCATGCTGTGCAGTCTCAGCCGAAACATCGAAGACCCTCTGTTCAGAGGAAGCCTGCACATCATTCCAGACATCAGCATCAGGTGGCTAGTGTGGCACCTGTATTCAAGGATAATGCTCAACAGTATCAGCATCAGCAGCAATATCCACAACCGCAATACCAGCAACAGCAGCGTCCACAGCAACAGGCTTACCAGCCTCGTGGAAGTACAACCAATCAGGCTAATGTGAACTATGATAGGAAGAAGGTCAGCTTCGACCCTATTCCGATGACATATACAGAGCTTTATCCCTCCTTGTTGGAGAGGAAGTTGGTTTCTCCCAGGGATCCTCCTGCTATTCCTGCCAATCCGCAATGGTGGTACAAACCAGACCAGCATTGTGTCTACCATTCCGGTGCTCCGGGCCACAACGTTGAGAACTGTTTCCCGCTGAAGAATAAGGTTCAAGACCTTATGAGAAGCGGAATTTGAGTTTTGAAGACTCCAACCCGAATGTCACCAGGAACCCATTGCCTTCGCATGGGAAATCTGTGAATATGATCCAGGAAGACCTTGGGAATACAAGGTGAAGTACATCAGCCATATCCGGCAGTCGTTGGTTGATTTACATAGATGCTGTGTCAGCACAGTTATTTGGAGCATAACCATGACCAGTGCCGTGTCTGTTCTGTCAACCGCTTGGGTTGTGATCAGGTTCGCAGAGCTTCAGATGATGTTGAATGAAGGTACCATTGAGATTCTCCAGAATCGCAATGTGGATGTTGTTGAGCCCGAAGTGAGTGTTATCTCCCCGGTGTTCAAATTGCCTGAGCCCGTTGTTATTCGTTACAATAGCAACAAGCCTAAGGCTTCCCCTGCTTTGATCATCAAACCAGCTGGCCCTGTGCCGTATTCATCTGATAAAGCTGTACCTTTCCGGTACAATCCTGTTGCTGTCCAGGATGGGTTGAGGTACCTCTGCCGTCCACTTCTGTGACCACTATTGCTGATGTTAGTGGATTGACCCGCAGTGGTCGTGTCTTTTCTGCGCCTGCTAAGGCTGTTGCTTCTGAATCTGTTGAGCATCCGTAGGGAATGCTGTGAATGTTCAGAATCCGGCACTTGATGTTGCCAAACCCTCCTCGTCTGTACAAAAGACTCCTTTTTCTTCAGATGGCCCGAGTGGCATTGTTGATGAAGAATCTGATGAGATGCTGAGGCTCATCAGAAAAAGCGAGTACAATATTGTAGACCAGCTTCTACACACGCCCTCCAAGATTTCTATTCTTTCTCTATTGCTGAACTCAGAGCCTCATCGGGAATCTCTGCAGAAAGTCTTGGATCTGGCGTATGTCGATCACGACGTCACCCTGGAACAATTCGATAGCATTGTTGCAAACATTACCGCCTGCAACACCTTGAGCTTTTGTGACGCTGATCTCCCTGAGGAGGGAAGAGACCACAACATGGCTTTACATATCTCTATGAATTGCAAATCTGATGCAATGTCCAATGTATTGGTGGACACTGGATCGTCCTTGAATGTATTGCCAAAATCCACACTCTCTCGATTGTCGTATCAAGGTCCTCCTATGAGGCAGAGTGGGGTTGTTGTAAAAGCTTTTGATGGGTCGCGTAAGACCGTGATTGGGGAAGTGGATCTCCCAATCAAGATTGGACCAAGTGATTTCCAGATCACTTTTCAAGTAATGGATATTCACCCATCATACAGCTGTCTCTTGGGCAGACCATGGATTCATGAGGCTGGCGCCGTGACATCCACCCTACACCAAAAGTTGAAGTTTGTGAAAAACAAGAAATTGGTTGTAGTAGGGGGAGAAAAGGCTCTCCTGGTCAGTAATCTATCTTCTTTCTCGTATATTGATGCAGAGGATGAAGTTGGAACTCAGTTCCAAGCTTTATCTATTGATAAACCAATCGAGAAGAAGTCTCCTTCATTCACTTCCTACCGAGATGCGAAGCTGGCCATTGAATGTGGTGCAGTTGCTGGATTAGGGAAAGTGCTTGAACTTGAAGATAACCGTTCCCGGGCTGGCATTGGCTATGGTTCTGGGGCATGCAATGAGCAAGGTCTGTTCACCAGTGGAGGATTCATCCATGCTGATCAACCTGCAGAAGAGGAAGCTGCTGCTATCATTGAAGAAGAAGATGCAGAAGACTTGAACAATTTTGTTATTCCTGGTGGTGTCTGCCACAATTGGGTCGCTGTGGATGTTCCTACAGTTATCCATAGATCAGAGTAATTGTTCATTTTGTTTAAAACCCTTCTCCCATGCCAAAAGGAGAAGTGATGACATTGTTGGCAAAGCATATATACAATGATATTTTCATTCAATTTTTGCATTGTCAAAACATTTGTTTTTCCTTTGTTTTCACTTTTTGCTTTTCTTTATGAAATCAGTGATCACAAAAAACCATAAAAACAAAAATAAAAGCTGTAAAAGCAACATTCTTTCATCTGCATAATGATTTGCTTGTTTAAATTCTGAAGTTTTTCTTAACCAAAATCATTATGCAGGTTGATCCTAAAACCCATTGAACATAATGATCCAACGCCATCTCCCAATTTTGAATTCCCTGTATTTGAGGCAGAGGAAGATGACGTTGAAGAGATTCCTGATGAGATCACCCGTCTCCTTGAGCACGAAGAGAAGATCATTCAGCCGCATCTCGAAGACTTGGAAACAGTCAACTTGGGATCTGAAGATTGTGAGCGCCTGGTGAAGATTGGGGCACTTCTTGAAGAGTCTGTTAAGGAAGATTTGATCAGCTTGCTACGAGAATATTCAGATATCTTTGCTTGGTCCTATGAAGACATGCCGGGTTTAGATACAGATATTGTGCAACATTTCCTGCCTTTGAAGCCTGAGTGCGTGCCTGTGAAGCAGAAGCTCAGAAGAACTCATCCAGATATGGCAGTGAAGATCAAAGAGGAAGTTCAGAAGCAAATTGATGCGGGGTTTCTGGTGACTTCGACATATCCTCTATGGGTGGCCAATATTGTGCCTGTTCCTAAGAAGGACGGAAAAGTCCGTATGTGCGTTGATTACAGAGATTTGAATAAAGCTAGCCCAAAAGATGATTTTCCTCTACCACACATTGACATGTTGGTAGACAATACAGCTAAATTCAAAGTCTTTTCCTTTATGGACGGATTTTCCGGATATAATCAAATCAAGATGGCACCAGAGGATATGGAGAAGACAACATTCATCACACCTTGGGGAACATTCTGTTATCGAGTGATGCCCTTCGGTTTGAAGAACGCCGGAGCCACGTATCAACGAGCTATGACTACCTTGTTTCATGATATGATGCACAAGGAGATAGAAGTCTATGTTGATGATATGATTGCTAAGTCCCGAACGGAAGTTGAGCATATTGAGCATTTGTTGAAGCTTTTTCAGCGTTTGAGGAAATTCCAGCTTCGTCTGAATCCGAACAAATGTACTTTTGGAGTCCGTTCCGGAAAGTTGTTGGGTTTTGTGGTAAGTGAAAGAGGTATTGAGGTTGATCCTGCAAAGGTCAAAGCAATACAAGAGATGCCCGCACCCAAAACTGAGAAGCAAGTCCGAGGTTTTCTTGGCCGCTTGAACTACATTTCCAGATTTATATCCCACATGACTGCCACATGTGCGCCGATATTCAAGCTCCTCCGGAAAGATCAGTCTCATGATTGGACCGAGGATTGCCAGAAAGCTTTCGACAGTATCAAAGATTATCTGTCCGAACCTCCGATTTTGTCTCCGCCAGTAGAAGGAAGACCTCTGATTATGTACTTGACAGTTCTTGAAGACTCGATGGGTTGTGTACTCGGTCAACAAGATGAATCAGGGAAGAAGGAGTTTGCTATCTACTACCTCAGTAAGAAGTTTACTGATTGTGAGTCTCGGTACTCTATGCTTGAGAAGACGTGCTGTGCTTTAGCTTGGGCAGCTAAGCGTTTGCGCCAGTACATGATTAATCATACAACTTGGTTGATATCCAGAATGGATCCAATTAAGTATATCTTCGAGAAGCCTGCTTTAACTGGGAGGATTGCCCGTTGGCAGATGCTGTTGTCTGAGTATGATATTGAGTATCGAGCTCAGAAAGCTATCAAAGGTAGTATCTTGGCTGACCATCTAGCGCACCAGCCAATTGAAGATCATCAGTCTGTTCAGTATGACTTCCCTGACGAGGAAATCTGTATTTGAAGATGAAAGATTGCGATGAGCCTACACTTGATGAAGGTCCAGAACCTGGTTCCAGATGGACGATGGTGTTTGATGGCGCTGTTAATCAATATGGAAATGGAATTGGGGCAGTAATTGTTAATCCCCAGGGTTCGCACATTCCGTTTACAGCAAGGCTAACCTTCAAATGCACGAATAATATGGCGGAGTATGAAGCCTGTATTATGGGACTTGAAGAATGCATTGATTTGAGAATCAAATATCTTGATGTCTATGGTGATTCAGCTTTGGTTGTCAATCAGATCAAAGGTGAATGGGAGACGAATCAACCAGGTCTCATCCCATACAGAGATTATGCAAGGAGAATTTCAACTTTCTTCACAGAAGTCGAATTTTATCATATTCCTCGAGAAGATAATCGGATGGCAGATGCCCTTGCAACGCTTGCTTCTATGATAGTTGTCAGATGGTGGAATGATGTCCCCAACATTACTGTGATGCGCCTGGATAGACCCGCTCACATATTTGCAATCGAAGAAGTGAAAGATGACAAGCCTTGGTATTTTGATATCAAGAATTTCCTCCAGAACCAGGTCTACCCGCCTGGGGCATCTGTGAAAGATAGAAAAACTTTGAGAAGGTTGTCAGGCAGTTTCTACCTCAGTGGTGAAGTGCTGTACAAGAGAAATTTTGATATGGTTTTGCTCAGATGCGTGGATAGACACGAAGCAAACCTGTTGATGACTGAGGTCCATGAGGGTTCATTTGGTACTCATTCCAATGGACATGCCATGGCTAAGAAGATGTTGAGAGCAGGCTACTATTGGCTGACAATGGAGTCTGACTGTTGCAAGTATGTGAAGAAATGTCACAAGTGTCAAATTTATGCGGATAAGATTCATATTCCTCCGACACTCCTGAATGTGATTTCATCACCATGGCCTTTCTCTATGTGGGGAATCGACATGATCGGCATGATTGAGCCGAAAGCGTCCAATGGACATCGGTTTATTCTCGTAGCAATTGATTACTTCACCAAATGGGTTGAAGCCGCGTCATACGCGAATGTAACCAGACAGGTGGTTGTGAAGTTTATCAAGAATCAGTTGATTTGCCGTTATGGTGTGCCAGAGAGGATCATTACTGATAATGGATCCAATCTGAACAATAAGATGATGGATGAGTTGTGCGCTGAATTTAAGATTGCACACCATAATTCCTCTCCTTACAGACCTAAGATGAATGGGGCTGTTGAAGCTGCTAACAAGAATATCAAGAGGATTATCCAGAAGATGACTGTCACTTACAAAGATTGGCATGAGATGCTGCCATTTGCTTTGCATGGATATCGTACGTCTGTACGCACTTCAACAGGGGCAACCCCTTTCTCTCTTGTTTATGGCATGGAAGCCGTTCTCCCAGTAGAGGTGGAGATCCCATCAATGCGAGTCTTGATGGAAGCCAAGTTGACTGATGCTGAATGGATTCAGAGTCGTTATGACCAGTTGAATTTGATCGAAGAGAAGCGATTAACTGCCATGTGCCATGGTCAGTTGTATCAGCAGAGAATGAAGAAAGCATTCGACAAGAAGGTCAAGCCTCGTGTGTTCCGAGAAGGTGACCTTGTGCTCAAGAAGTTTTGTCTTTCGCGCCCGATTCCAGGGGCAAGTGGACTCCAAACTACGAGGGTCCATATGTTGTTAAGAGAGCCTTTTCAGGCGGAGCTTTGATGCTTACAACAATGGATGGGGAGGATTTCACTCGTCCTGTGAATTCAGATGCAGTTAAGAGATACTTTGCCTAAAAAAAAAAGTATATGCAAAAAAAAAAAAAAAAAAAAAAAAAAAAAAAAAAGAATAGCTCGCTAAGTTGAAAACCCGAAAGGGCGGCTTAGGCAAAAATGAGCGTCTCGGTGGAGAACCCGCAAGGGTAATTCAGGCAAAAATTAGAGACTTGAAAAAAGAGATATATTTGCATCCCGCTAGATTGAGTACCTCACTCTGGGGCAATCTAGGCAAAATTAGGGATTTGGCAAGTAACTGCATCCTGACAAGACTTTCTGGTTCATCAGTCGTCATTTCGTCAGAAGATTCTCGATTCGTCGTCAACTGAAGCTTCGGATACATCGAGATTCAAATTGGTAGAGAAAGGATCATTATGTTCAATGTAGCCCTCTTCCAATATATACCACTGATTTCAAATTTGTACAGATCTATGGAGTCTTGCCATTCGCGGACTACCATTCCATCAAATCAATTTGAGCTTTTTATCCAATTATTTGCACTCTTATTTGTTTCAATTCAACAAATGTTTTGCATGTTTTAAATTGATAAAAATGTCATTGTTTTAAACAAATCAAATTTTTCAAATTTTTTGTTTTAAACAAAGTGAACATTCACAAGATTGAAAGGATACTCAAGAATATCTCAGTGCTCTCCCGAGGGTGGCATGATTCCCAACAGGTAAGACATTGGTTCATATTCCTGGTTTGGTGGTATCTTCTTCCTTCAGATCTTTGTTGAGGTTGTTCCTCAGATAGAGTTGTGGTTGGGGTTGTTCCCCAGTACAGTCGCAAGTGATATGTTGTGGAAGACTTCGTTTTTCTCCAGCAGCAGTTTTCCCCCCAGCATGGGTGTTTTCTTGTGAAGTTTCGGCGGTTGATGGTTTATCACCTTGGTGCCCCGTCACTTTCTCCAGTGGGTCGTATATCCCCAGACTTTATTTGTCTCCTCAGCCGTCATGAGTGTAACTGATTGATTGATACTCCCCTCGGAGTCGCGAGTATAGCTGTTATTAACATCCCCACCAGGGTTGCAAGAAGAGTTGTTACCTCTTTTCCCCATGCAGTGTGCCAGTAGGAATTGTCTGTTTCCTCAGCACGATTGTTGTCTTTTTGAAGACCCGGTAAGTCAGTGGTTTGATACCCGGTGCTTTACCTTCTCCCCGGCGAAGTCGTCTGTGGAATTGTTGCTATCTCTCCATCAGAGTTTTTTTTTCTCTTCAGCAGAGCAGGATTTATTTTCCTACTCAGTGGTTGATTTGGGTTGACATCCCAGTATATTGCAACCATCTTTCCCTCAGCTTAGTCTGCAGAGTTTGTTGTGGCAGTTTCGCCTGTTGAATACTCTTTCAATCCCCAATATGGTCGGATGATGGCTTTGGCCTCCAGTAAACGGATTGATTTCCTGACTGTTTGTGATCCCCAGTAGAGTGGCTTGTATTGCAGAATCTACTTGTCGTGATCAGTTTACTGTGTATTCTCCCCAAGTGGATTGGTTCGTTGCAGAACCTATTTGTTTGATCTGTCCTCCCTCAGTGGTTTGTTCCCAAGAGAGTAGCCGACAGTTTTCCCCAGTAGAGTTGCTTATGCAGTTAGATTCTATTTGGATGATATCATTCTCCCTCAGTGGGTTGTTCCCCAGTGGAGTTATGTGGATTTTTGCTTCTACAGCAGTTCGTGCTTATGCATTTGTTTGTTTCTCAGTTGACACTGGGATCCCCTGCAGATGCTTTGGAACTTCTCTTGTTCCCCTACAGATTTGTCTTGGTGACTGTCTTGCCCGTTGTGACTTTCTGTACCCTGATTGGGTTGTTTCCTGATATCTATGATTCTCTGCTTCTTCAGCAGTACTTGCAGATCTTTGCTTTACAGCATGTAGATCTCCGCAGATTGGCTCTCCAGCTGGTTTTTCCCCTGGAAGTATAATACCGGACGTTTGGTTCCTGAACCTGTTTGTGTTAGAATTGTCTGTTTTGTCAACATTCATCAAACATAAATCACGCATATTCATGCATACTCATAAAACATTCAGATATTCATGTTGCATTTCTTGCCATATATCCGTTGTTTGTTGTCTCCTGCTATGGTGATATAGATCTCTTTACAGATCTCCCCAAGCAGAGGTCGGGTGTTTAAAATCTCTCCATATAGAGTCAACCCCATAAGCAGAAAATGTTCGTCTTTCCTTCTGCAGTTCCCCACTGAGATATATCCTCGTGGATGACGGTTTCTTCCGTTTCCTCCCAACACATATATTGGGATGGATTTTCCTATTTGAGTTACATCCTCATTAGGACGTGTCTTTATTCAGTCTGTCTTTTCGGATCGTTCCCGAATTGGCTATTTGTCAGATATCTTGTGTTTCCCAGTGGGTTGTTCCCCAGCGGAATGTTTTTTGGGCCTCTACCCCCATTACCGGTAGTTATAAGTCCTACTTTTCCTGGCTTTCTTAACAGAATTTGTGGTTATACACCTTTTATTCTCCAGCCAGAGTTTTTGGTTTTCTACCTCGTGCCCGGTAGTTGTAAATCCTATTTTCCTGCTCTTCAGCAGTTGTTGGTTTGTTATAAACCCTATTTTGGTTTCCCGTGCGGATTTGTGATTTGTTCTATCCCCACGCGGAGTTTTTGGTCTTCTACCCCGTATTCGGTAGATGTAAACCCTAATTTTTGTGGTTATCTTCATTCAATATTTGATGATGATTTTCCTTTGCTTGTATAAGTTGCTCAGATCAGCACTTATATCCTCAGCAAGTTTTTTGTGGATAATTGTCGTATGCTAGCAATTTTATCCTCAGTGGGTCTTTTCACCGTATGCTAGTGATTTGTTCCCCGGATCATTGGTTGTTTACCAGTGCATCCCCAGCTAGTCTTCTTTGGATAACTGCCGGATGCTTGCAATTTATCCTCAGCAGTTCGCCTTTCATTTACCCTTTTGTCGGTAATGTCTGTTGCTCTTTTGATTGGTTGTCATTATATACCTAATTTGGTATCCCGATGCCTTTCTTTTCGGTTGATTTATCCTTTATTAACCCAGTAACCGGTTGTGGATAATCTTCCATGCGAGTATATTATTCACGGTCTGCCGGTAATGGATATTATATCTCATGCACTCTTTGGGTTTGTGTCCCCAGTTGAGTAAGATTCGTTTTCCTGTCGTGGATTCGAATGCCCATCCTGTAAGTCGATTTGCTTTTTCAAGCCCTCCTTTCGGATGATGAGTGTTTTGGAAGTGAAAACCAATTCACGTCTTCGGATTTTATCCTATAAACAACCCAGTAACCGGTTCAGGATAATTTTCCGTTCGAGTATGTTATTCACGGTCTGCCGGTAATGAATAATATGTCTCATCTGAGTATTCTATCCACGTTCTGACGGTAATGGATATTATATCTCGTGCGCTCTTGAGTCAATCTTTTGATTGTTTTCCCCTCAGAGTAAGATTCATTTTCCTTGTGGAATTGAATATCCATCCTATAAACGAGTTTGTTTTTTTTCTAGCTCTCTTCAGGATGATGAGTGTTTTGGAAGTGGAATCCAATTCACGCTTTGGTTGGTCACCTATTATATACCCAGTAACCGGTATCCTTGGTGTTCCTTCCTGAGTTTGTTACCCGTATGCCTGGTAACATCTCATTTTCTTTGTTACTTCCCCAGTGGAACTTTTTGTTGCTTCTCCCCAGGAGTCAGCTTGTGTCTCTCCAATGGATTTATTTTCCATTTGGAATTCTTTTCCCGGTGTGAGTTCTTCACTCCCCAGTGAGTTCTCCAGTCTGTTTTCTATTCTTCTAATCAAAGTCGTGTCTTGTTCACGCTGTGTCAGTTTATCTTCCCCAGTTTGGAGTCGTGTATTGTCCACACATTTCTTTTTCTTTTATTATCCCCATAGAGTCTTGTTAGAGTCTCTGTTCCTGGTGAGTGTATTGCTCCGATGGATCGTCTTTTCTTCTGTGTGAATCATATTCCCCACAAAATTTGTGTCTTTTACATGCATACATTTGCATCATGAGGTCTCTTAGGGACCAAAATTTGTCTCATTACTGTTATTTAAGCCCATTCTACCGCGTCGAGATGAAGATTCCTAAACTTCACTTCTCCGGCTAGAATGACCTTAAATAGGGGCATCTGTAAGACCCCAATTTTGGGCCCTAAGATCCCTCATGGCCCATATCATTCATATCATAACCTCAAGGATCAATGCATGCTTTTGCTTTCCTCTTAGTGGGTAGATTGCCTTGTAGGTTTGTTTCTTGATCACCAAGCATACTTTGCATTTGTATATCTTTGCTTTCATATGTTTATCATTCAAAAAGTACAAAAATATTGTCTGTTTAACCTTGTTGCTTGCAGTGGAAGCAATCATCAGCAATTAGGTCAAAATCAGTCAGTGATCAGTCAAAGCAATGGATGATGGCCATTCTTGCAGAATTTGGGCATCATGATCAATAATCAAAAGTTCATACATCTTATGACATCATCGGAAGTCAAGTTCTCAAGGAATTAGGGTTTGGAATTCATCAGAAGTGCATCAGTCACTCAAAACCCTAGAAAAGTCAACAGACAGTCAAACTTGGTCAATTGTGGATTTAATCAGAGATTTGATGGATAGAATTGATTTGAAAGAGCTCATTCATGCTTGTATAAGCCTCATATATCATGTCAAACCTCATCATGGAAGAAAATCAAGCCAATCAGAAAATTTCCAGAAATAGAAAGTGGACCTGTATTTCAACTGCCAAAAATGGAAACTTCTTGATCTTAAACTTACATCATGATACAAGCTTCAAATGAATTTTTGCCCAACATGAAAGTTGAAGATCTTGTTCTCCCATTTTCAAAAAGTCCAAGAACATCAAAATCCCATGTGTGGTTGTCAAGATATGATCAAATCATTTTCACCAATTTCGAACTTCAACAAGCCATAACTCTCAAACCATAAGGCCAAATTTGTGGGGTTTTTTCCTACACACCACATTTTTCATCCTCTTTCCAAAAATATAAATTTCATGACCTAAAACCTTACCATTCAAAATGGCATTTTTGGACCTTTTGCATTTAAATTCAAAGTTTGACCAAACTTTGACTTTTTGGGTTTTTGACTTTTTCTTGATTTGGTCAATTGGGAAATGTTCCATACAATATTTGTGACTTGTTCCAACCCTTAAACCATCATCATACCACCATTTTCCCATCATTTTGAATTAAAATGCAAAATTGACAAAATTGGCAATTGGCTTCACAAAAGCAAATATAGTACAGCATTTTCTGTACAACCACAAGCAGCATTTTGTTTGGTCTGCTAGCAGCCTTTCCAGCCCATTTGTGCAGACAAACACACCCACCATTTTCACTTGTTCCACAATTAGCAATTTGCAAAATGATCATTACACACAAAACCAATTTACCACATGATTAAATGATGATTAACAGATGATATTTAAGCCTTCATTTTCTGTTTCCAACCCTAGTTTTTCTCAGCCTACCACACAAAAAAACAGATGTTCTCTCTTCTTGCATTTTGGCCAAATTGGTTTTTCTGCACAAAACACTGAAAACCCTAGAATCCCCTTCATTGTTTCTCCACAAAAACACTTTGGTGAGCTTCTGTGAACCATACAATTTCATCTGTCCAGCCTTCATCATTTTCTGTTTTCCAAAGAACTCACCATGGCAGTTTAGAGTTTTGAAGAAATCCAAGCAAGTGTGAGTTGAAACGAGTTATCATCCATCATTTAGAGCCAAGGTCTTCACCTGTTTCAAGCTATCACACACCAAGGGCCACTGTTTCACATTTTTCTTCAAGAACAAGTAAGTGAATCGACTTCCATTATATGCAATGCTATGATATGTTCATGAAAGATCATCTTATGCTGATTCTAAGGAAATAAAGTTTGTTTGAAATGGTGTTCTCTTGATGGAGAAATCTGCTTTTCTTTTTCTTGTTACAAATGAACTTTTGGTCGATTTGCATTGCTGGGGTTGATTTAATGAATTTGGACTTGATATTCTTGTTGTTGGATGTTTAATGATGATGTTAGTATGTGTGATTTTGTTTTCTGAACATCTTGAATTTTCAAGCTCATGATGATGATGAGTACTGCTGTTGCATAATCCATGGTTCTGTCCAGAAATTCATGTGAGGTGTGTGTTTGTTTGTTGCTAAATGTTGTGACCTGAACACTAATGCCATGTTATTGTTTGACTTTGTTTGAAAGTTGTTGATTGAATGATTGAACACATGATGTTTGATGTTGTTGGTACCACGAAGACAATGAACTATGCTGTTGTGTGTGTTGCTGTTGTGATGCTACATAAGTGCTAATGCTATGTCATTTATGTGTTGTTGCTCAAAACTTGTTTGGTTTGATGGTGATGAAACATGAACTTGATGTTTTGCTTGCTAAAACCTGCTGCAGTTTTGAATCTCATAAACATGCTCAGAAAATCCATTGCATTGTGTTTGTTGTGTTTGGTGTTGGTTGTTCAATGTTGCATGATATTTGCATGAACCTACTGTGCTATGCTGTTTTGTTTTGTTGTTGATTGATGCTACTGCATCATGACAGTACCTCCTTGCCCTAACTAGTTGTTTCTGCTGGGTTCCAAGTGATTACTTGATGGTGATGAACACAGGCTGTCCATGACTAAAACCTTATCCTTGCCCAAATTTATGAGCTGCCCAAAACTTCCCATGATTTTGATGTTGTTTGTTGATTGTTGTTCATGAACATGAGCTTGAAGTTGCCAATGCCATGCTGCTAGCTTGCTATTGTTCTTGATGATTACATGATTTGATGAGCATACCCTGCTACTGTTATGCTTGAGTCATGAATATGCACAGAATTTCCCATGTTTCATGTCTTGCTTTGTTATTGAATGATGCTTAACCAGGCTGTTAATGTCCTGCTGTCATTGCAACCTTGAACATGCTCAAAAATCCTTATGGTCATGTGCTGCTATTGCTAAAATCCATATTGGTGTGTACTGTTATTTGGTCTGCTGTTTGAATGATGATGGTATCATGCTGCTTGCCCTGCCATTGTGTGCTTGCTGCTGTTATGATAATGTTGAGAACAACTGCCATGCTGTTATGTGCTGTTGTTTTGATGATTACATATTGATGATGAATATGCCAATGCTGCTGTTTGAATTTTCCTGAACATTGCTCATAAAAACTACATGAATTGTACTTGTTGTGTTTGGTTTATTGGCTGTTTTGGACATTGCATGAACCTACTGTTACTGCACCATTGCTGTCTGCTTGATGCTGTTACGATGATTACATGACAATGATGAAATATACTGCTTGCTATTTATATGCTGTCATGTACTGTTGTTTTGTTTTGTTTGATTACATGATAAACATGAATACATGCTGCAAATGCCAATCATGCTGTTTATGCTTGAACCTAGAACTCTGCCTTTGAAATCCCCATGATTGTGCTTATGCTGTTGGTGAGTTATGTTAGTGGATGTTAGTTGTTGCATGAGTATTGAGGCTGGGTAGTTTTATTCTGTTCATAATTGATTATTTGTTGCTGTTGTTGCCTTGTTCGAATTTCAATTGATTTTGAGCTTGGGGATGATGCTTGTAGGCTGTGCTGATTGTGTGTTTTGGCCGAGACATTTTGTTTGATGTTGGTGACAACATGAGTATGCTGGCTGTTAGTGTTTGATGTTGTTGTTCATGATTCATTTGCTTACCATGCTGGAACCATTTTGCTGCTGTTCTGAAACCTTAAAACCTTGCCCAGAATTCTGCATGAATGTGTATGGTTTGAACCGTTTAAGTGTGCATGAGTGTGGTTGTATCATTACCGTGTTTGTTCATGAGCTATGATTTTTGATGGCTGTGATTTTGATTGGAAATGGCATGCTGTATCAGCCGAACCCTAGGTTACATGGACATGTTTGTTGCCCAGAATTTTCGAATGCCATTGGCTGCTGTTGATGTTGCTACTGTTCCATTGGGAACTGGCCAATCACAACATTTCGTTGTGCAGGCCAAAGCTGTGTCGTTTCACTTAAGTTGGCAGAAATTACAAGTCTGCCATCATTGACTCTCATGTTGACCAATTGCCATACCATCTTGTTCATGTTTGCATCATTATTTCATCCAACTTCAACAATTATTTTCTAATTCATTTTTCATCCAAAAATTATGATTCTTTTTCCATCATGTTCATGATTGAGTCTAGTTTTTAATTATGATTTTTAATGATTTTTTCATTGGCTGGATTTTTTATGATAATTATTTTCTTCACATGTATGCCAAAATGATACATTGTGCCATTTCAATTGTGAAATTGTCATATTGCATCCATTGCCTTTGAAAATTTTTGTGGTAGAACTAGACACATTGACCTTCATTTCCATATAAAGTTTGTGGATTTCTCATTTGTGGTTTGATAGATATGAATTTTTGAATTAGGGTGTGACAATTCGTGTCACACCAATGATATGCAAATGTATGATTTTTGTTCACATGCTTCCTCTTATCCAAATGATCCCAAATTTTGCATGAATGATCCCTTGCATGTCTAGTTTGTATGTGAATTTTCTTGGAATTAATCATGCTGTTTTCCATTTAATTGAGAATTTTCTTCCATGCTTGGTCATTTGTTGACTTTTTGTGCTATGCCTTGCCAAATCTGTTGTGAAATTCTCAAATCTTATTGTATGATCATGAAATTTCATATGTGATAACTAGACATCTCAAGCTTTGCATTGGTGTAAATTTCATTCATTTCTCTTCTGTTTTCAAATTGATATGATTTTTTGAAGTTGACCCATGCTTGTTGACTTTCACCATGCTTACTTGAATTTGATTTGAATTCATGATTTTACTTGACTGCCTTCCTCTCATCCAAATGCCATGAAATTTTGCATGCTTGCTATGTTAGATGTTAGGATTGAGTGTGATTTATTTCATGATTTTTGGAAATGTTTGAGTTGACTTTTGAAGGAAGTCTTTGCTGTTGACTTTTGTGTGCTTCTCTTGCCATGCTTTGCATCCTGTTGCATATGAAATGACCATGATGCATGATTTGGTTATGAATCCAATTGAGAATGCTTCTTGAATGTTTAAACTTGGTTTGGTTTGACTTTGTCTTGCTGCCTTGACTTTTTCTTTCATCTTTGACCCTAGGCTAGTCCTAGTGGTCTTCTGAGCTTACAATTGAGCTATTTGTTTCAGGTTGAGCACCCATGCTTTAAGGATCACTCAAATGTGATTGAATTTGTTTGTTTATCATGTGCTAACAATTTGTGTTGTAGGTGACTCATACTTGAGTCTTTGTGCCTTGCACAATTGGTCCCACTGTGTGACTATTGGTTCATTTCCTTTTGGTTTTGACTGTTGACTTGTTTGCTAATGAGTTTGACTTTTGCAGGTGCTTTAGTTGCTTAAGTTCTTTAAACTTGCTTGCTTGCTTTGCTTTATAGCATTTGCTTTGAGGTATAATTACTTCTTCTTCATGTAGTCTGGAGACCCGGTCTGTTATTTGACCGGGCAAACTGTCTGAAGTCCTCCTTAAGAGGCAATGCCTGTGTTTGTTTATATTTGTCCTAAGCAGGAAAAGTCCTTCAAGTAAGGCAATTGGTGGAAGGTAGGGATAAGTAATCTATCCCCCACTATTCAGTGTGTCCTCTCTTTGCTCCCAGTACCTGGTTGAAGCAATGAGATAAATACCCAAGATCTAATCGAGTCAATAATGTGGAGAGAGTTCCTACTTTCTGAACTCCCACACTTTCTTTGATGCTCTCTCTTATCTGAGATTGAAGCAATGAGGCACACCCCTCATCTCCTATTCATCTGCTTCACCTGAGTCCCTCAATGGCCAGGTTAAGAGCGACCTTTATCCATTACAGTGGACTTTTAAAGTCAAACCCTCTTGTGTGAGCCCCCATTGTTTGGCTATAGAGTGTGCTGTTTGCTATTCATTGATTGATTGATTGCTTCATATGCATTTGTTTGCCTGTATGCTATGCATTTATCATCATCATCAATTGCCATTAATGCATGATCATCTCATTTGTTTTGTGATGCTATCATTGTTGTTTGCCCATTGAGGACAATTGTAAGTCCATTGCTTTGGCATTTGCTCCTGTGATATGGAAGGATAGAGTGTAAGACCTCATTGGTCACTCATATCTTCTGTTTATCTGTTTGTATGTGAGGATACAGTTGTAAGTCCCTGTAAGTTGGCATCAGTTATCCTGTGATCATAATTTGATCCGTTTGATTTGTATGTGAGGTTGCAGTTGTAAGTCCCTGTGAGTTGGCATCTGCTTTCCTGTGATCATAGTTTGTTTATCTATTTGTATGAGAGGTTGCAATTATAAGTCCCTGTAAGTTGGCATTTGCATTCCTGTGATCATATTGTTGCTTTTGTTCTTGTATGTGAGGATCCATTATAAGTCCCAGTGACGTGGCATTGGATTTCCTAGGACCATACTGTGGAGTTAACCTAAGTCCAGATAAATTGGCAGTTGATTTCCGTATTTCTCATTCTTGTTTTCTTTTGAGGAGATTAGTGTAAGTCCATTGAGTGGCTTCTGATATCCCGTTCTGTTTTAGGAGATTGGTATAAGACCATTGATTGGCATCCGATATCCGCTTTTGCTTGATTTGCTTGTTTGTTATTATTAATTGCTATTCCAAAGGACACACTTGAATCATCTCCCATATGATCTCAAGAAGTGAACCTTCTAAGAAGTTTTACTATCCATCCTCATCCATTCATCATTCATTATGTCCTAGACTTTTCATACTAAACCTTTTAAACTTGACATAAGTGTTGTGCAAACATCTTCATGTTTTCTAGCTAAAAAACCTGGACTCAAGTCCTTGATCTTTTTTTTCAAACCCATTTCATAATACTTCTTTCAAATTGATCTTAATCATACTTTGACCCCATTTTCATAATCATAATCAGTAACTCCACTCATTCACTTGTTTTGGCTTTGTCCATTAATGCTTTCATACATGAGCTATAGGTTTGATTTATCTTAGTGGTTGATGTTAATCTCACCTTCTGTCTTTAGTGATTGAATTGTAAGTCTTCCTCGCCTATTATAGGGTTAACCCCTCCCTGGCCAGTTGAAGCTTTTCTCACATGGTGGACGTTGTTGTTTGTATAAGGTTGAGTTTTCTCCCGTGGATAACGTAAGACCTAGGGTTTGTGTTTAAAATTGAACCTAACCCACTTTTGGAAATCTTTTAGCCGAACTACGGCGTTCTGATCCTTACCTTTGATGGAAGGTACGTAGGCAACGGGTTCATCCGTTCGAACCCAATAATAATAAAAATGTATATTCTTTTCTCACCATCCCAATCATGTTTGCACAATCTTTATGTCATAACAAATAATAATTTTTGCATAACAAGTGTGAAAAGGGCTCCCTAGGAGTACCTAGGACGTAGTGGGTGCCTAACACCTTCCCATTGCGTAATTTACCCCTTACCCAGACTCTCTGATCTTTTTATTAGTTTTCTACGTGTAAAACTTCTTAGGCTTTTGTTCGCTTTTTAGCCAATCCTTTGGATAAATAAAAGTGCGGTGGCGACTCGAAATTTTCATGTATCTCCTAGCTTATGATTTAACCAATAGATCATATAGCAACGAATACACCGCTACACATCCACACTCCCAATGATCTAGGTGAGGCTTTTACGAAATAGTATAAGTACAACGTAGATATGGCGCCAGATAGGGACCAGCTAAGGTCCATATCTCAGAAGGACAATGAGACATTCAAGGAGTATGCCCAGTGTTGGAGGGAGTTGGCTTCCCAGATCACTCCTCCTTTGGAGGAGAAGGAGATGACAAAAATCTTTCTGAAAACCCTGAGTTCATTTTATTATGAATGCATGATTGCCAGTGCCCCTAGTGATTTTACCGAAATGGTAAACATGGGGATGAGACTTGAAGAAGGGGTACGTGAAGGACGATTATCAAAAGATGAGGCGTCAACAAGCAAGAAGTATGGGAGTAGTTTCAATAAGAGGAAGGATAATGAGACCAATGCAATTTCTAGTGGGAGGCAGAGGAGGCCTCAAATCAGAAGAAATCCACCACCCCGTCAACATCATCATCACCAAGTATCTTCCGTCATTCCAGTATTTTCAAATCAGCAAACAACACCAATCCAACAACAACAACAACAATATCAAAATCAACATCAATAACAACAACCACAACAAAGAACAAACACCTACAACAACAACAATTCTAACAACAATCATCACCAGCAACATAATTTTGAGAGGAAGAAGGTCTCTTTTGACCCGATTCCTATGTCATACGCAGAACTGTACCTGTCATTAGTCCTCAAAAATTTGATTCAACCGAGGAATCCACCGCAGATCCCAGAACCACTTCCATGGTGGTATAAACCTGAGCTTTGCTGTGCTTTTCATCAGGGTGCATCTGGGCATGATATCAAGAGCTGTTATCCATTGAAGTATGAGGTGCAAAATCTTATGAAGAGTGGTATGGTGTCCTTCGAGGACCGCGCGCCAAATGTGAAAGTTAATCCTTTGCCCACTCATGGGAATTCTTCAGTGAACATGGTGGATGGTTGTCCAGGTGAATTCAAGGTTTTTGATGTCCGGTTTATCCGAAGATCTTTGGTGCAAATGTATAAAGATATCTGTTTGGTGAGTAACTGTGAACATGATCACGATGGTTGTGATATTTGTAGCATGAACCCAATGGGGTGTGTTGTAGTGAAAACGGACATCCAGCGCCTGATGGATGAAGGCATGATCCAGACTATTCAATCCCGTCATGTAGATGATGATGTTAATGTAATTGTTCCCGTTTTCAAACAACCAGAGCGGTTGGTGATTCAGTACGATAACAACAGTAACTAGAACGTCAGCAATAGATCAGTTTCGCCGTTGGTAATACGGTCAGCGAGCCCAGTCCCGTATGCATCTGATAAGGCTGTACCATATCAATATAATGCTACCATGATGGAGAATGGTCAAGAGGCCCCGTTGCCTATGACCAATTCAATGGTAAGCATTGCAGATGTGACGAAGGTGACCCGCAGTGGTCGAGTTTTTGGACCGGTGTTCCCGGAGAATAGAGAAGAAACAATTGTTGGTAAGAAGGCGGAGGTGCCTAGTTGTTAGATGCCCAAAAGTGCTTAATTGAGCTATCATATGTGGGCATCTTTCACTCTATTTCCCTGCTAAAATTGTCAAAATCACCTTGGTTTTTGATGAAATGCATTACATTGATAAATAAGCTTGGTGCCCTTGATTTGTGTGTTATTGTGCAGAAAGAAGGCATGAAATAATTGAAATTGAAGACACAAGAAAGTTGGCAAAGGAACCAAAGCAAACAAGCATTCATCAGCCTGCTCGCTAGGCGAGGGCTGTGGCGAAGCACTGGTTCGCTAGGCGAGCGCCAAGCGAAAAGCTCCAGTAAATTGTCAATAAATTCGCCAGGCGAGCTGACAGCGAAGGTGGTAGCGAGTTCGTTCTGTTTTGGTGAAAAGCGCAGCCAGCACTCACTCGCTAGGAGAAGCTCTAGCGAGTCCCCAGCGAGCATTCCAGTAGCAAAACCTCTCAACCTCGCTGGGGCGAAGGTTGAAGCGTGTCCTTCGCTAGGCGAAGGTATGTTCGCTAGGCGAACATGACAGTTCAGCAGACCCTGTTTCTCTGGGCGCAGGTGCCTTATGTGCCCATATTAGACCCTCGCTAGGCGAGCCATTCTGCTCGCCTAGCGAGCATGACAGCCCAGCAGAGGTCTATAAGTAGCAGGTGCCACTTTTGAGCACCATACCTAGTTTTACCTCATTTTTCCACTTTTGTACTTTTGTTAGATATTTTTACAGCATTGTTCTTGGGAGCTTTTATACCCTAATTTTCATTTCTCTTCATCTTAGAACCATCTTCTACAAAAAGAAGGTGGATTCCCATCCAACTTCGATTATCCGACTTGGATGTTGATCAACCTTCTTTCCTTACTTGCCGACCAAGCTACCATGAAAATGAGTAGCTAAGTCATCCATTTGTCAAGGTTAGATGTAGGTGATTACTAGCTTTGTATGTAAATGTAAGGATCCTCATATGTAAACTCTTTAATGGTAAATATATGATGAAAACTTTGTTTCTATTTAAAACTCTTTGTGTTGGTTTATGATCGAGAGATGTTTACCGACTCTTGACCTAGGTTTTCATCCAAACTTGTTTGTTAGCTAGAGATAGTAATGAATGATTTTGTTCACCATAAGGTTGAACCAAAAAGTTGTCATTTTGATAGATTGTGTTCGAGAGAAACAATGGATCAAAAATGGCAAAACTCACAATGTGTGTTCGAGAGAAACATATTGAGAGGACTTTGTGAAATGATTTATCATCTAAAGGAGTTTATAAGATTGTTGACCGAGCAAATACATGCAAAGTGATCATTGAAACCTAACTTTGGCAATATTTCTCATTTATTCAAACCAAAACTTTTACCGCAATTTATTACTTTTTATGCAAGATAACTTGATTAAAACCAAAACCCTATTGTTACATTGAGCTAAGATTAATACAACCATCGAACGGCGGTGATATCTTACAATCCCTGTGGATACGATAACAAAAACCCGACACGAAATATACTTTCAACAAAATGGCGCCGTTGCCGGGGATTGTAAATTGATATTGCGAGCATCGCAATGGTTGTTTAAGTTTTAGCTTGTGAATTTTTGACTTGTGCTTGTAATCTGTTTGGTTTAGTGTGCAGCTTACATTTTATGCGAGGGCAAATCCCTGTGGACGAACTTCTTTTTGATCCTGAGATCGAGAGAACCGCAAGGAGGCTCAATAGAAAAACGAGACGTAGGAGGCAACAGGCTAGACAACGCCAAGAGCAAGGAGAAAGTTCTTCAACCACAAATCCACCACCATTCATACCATTCATACCAAACATGGAGCCACAACCACCACCACCTATTTCTACTCCATGCATCAATAGTCCAAGGAACACCGCTCAGTTTGCCAACCACACAGGAAGGCAAGCTGAGATGAAAACGGGAACTCTGAATTTATTATATGGGAGTCCATTCACCGGAATGGACCATGAAGACCCATTTGCTTTTCTCACAAAATTTTATGAGATAGCATTGGCTGCCGGAGTGGATCAGGCTCAGGAGCTTCCGTTGTTCAGACGATTATTTCCCCACGCTTTGCTCGGTAAAGCAAAGGATTGGTACCTAGATCAAACACCAGCCGTAATGACAGACTGGAACGTGTTAGAAGAGAAATTCATTGAAAGATTTTTCTCCCATAACCGATTCATGGAATCAAAGACGGCCATCTCGGTGTTTTCTCAAGGAACCAGTGAGTCATTAAATGAAGCGTGGGAAAGATTCAAGTCCATGCTTCGGAAATGTAAAGGGCATGGATTTGATGAAATGACTCAAATCCATATCTTCAGAAATGGACTTCAACCAAACTGCAAGACATTGTTGGGTGCCACCTCGGGTGGCTCGTTGATGTCAAAAAGTGCCGAAGAAGCCACGAACATTATAAATCGAATGGCTTTGAATGATCTTCAGAGTCAAAGTCGAGGAAATTCTTTGAAGAAGGCGGGAGTGCTTGAGCTAGGGACGAACGATGCCATCCTTGCCCAAAACAAGCTCATCTCACAACAAGTGGAACTCTTAACGCAACAAATCAAAGAGTTAAGAGAACTGTCAAAAGCTAAACAAATAGCTTGTTGTGAACTTTGTAAAGGTGAACATGACACCGGATTTTGTCCACCTCCCGGTTTTGACGAAGTAAACTACATGGCCAATCAACGGGACTATCAACCGAGACAACAACAACAACAACCTTATCAACCGCACCCTCAAAATCAACAACAACAATTCCAAGGGAACCAAGGGTTCCAACCTAGGAGTAACTATTACCATAACCAAGGTTATGGAGGTGGTTCTTCTAGCCGTCAAAACCCTCCATAAAATCCATATCAATCTCCACAACCGCCGGCCGTCACTTCTAAATTGGAAGAGACATTGACGCAATTCATGCAAATGTCAATGGCTAACCAAAAGAGCAACGACGCGGCCATAAAAAATCTCGAGACTCAAGTTGGGCAACTTGCTAAGCAACTCGCGGAACAACAAACCGGTCCTTCCTTTTCGGAAAACACGCAAACAAATCCTAATGCACATTGTAAGGCGATCATGACGAGAAGTGGGAGGGAGTTGGGTAGTGAGAATGAAAAAAGAGTTGAGAGTGAACAAAGAGAGAAAGAGAAAGAAATTGAGGAGGAAATAGTGGAGGAAAATGTTGATGGTGAAGTAGGAGTGTGGAGTGATGAGGAAGAAGTTGAAAAGAATAAAAATAATGGTGAAGTTGAAAAAGAGAAAGGTGTGGAGATGGAAAAAAATACAAGTGATGAGGTAATAAGGGAGGTAGTGAAAAAACCTAGATGGAAGAGTGCTAGAATTGCAAAGGGAAAGGAGGTAGTGAGCGCTACTCCTATCCAAAACCTTCCTTATCCTCATGCTCCTTCCAAAAGGGAGAATGAACGGCATTACGCCCGGTTCATGGATATTTTTAAACAGTTGCAAATCAACATTCCGTTTGCCGAAGCCTTGGAACAAATGCCCAAGTATGCCAAATTCATGAAGGACATACTAACCAAAAAGCGGAGGTATACGGAACCGGAGACCATCGTCCTTGATGTGAGCTGCAGTGCCATTATTCAAAGGACGCTTCCTAAGAAAGAGGTTGATCCGGGAAGAGTTACATTGCCGGTTAAAATTGGTGACGTGTATGTCGGGAAGGGACTTATTGACTTGGGGTCAAGTATTAATCTTATACCTTTGTCAATTATCAAGAGACTTGGCAACATTGAGATTAAGTCCATCCGAATGACGTTGCAATTGGCGGATAAGTCGACGACCCATCCTCATGGCGTAGCCCAAGATGTTTTGGTGAAGGTCGACAAATTCTTTTTCCCGGTCGATTTTATTGTTATTGATATGGAGGAAGATGATGATGCTCCGCTCATCTTGGGCCGACCATTCATGAAGACCGCGAGAATGATGATAGATGTTGATGACGGTTTAATGAAGGTGCGAGTTCAAAATGAGGAAGTCACATTCGATCTATTCGAGGCAATGAAGCATTCCAAAGATAGAAATGATAGCTTTCGCATCGATGTGATCGAAGACGCTATTATGGAGGTTTCAAAGCATATTCATGAGATATCTCCTATGGAGTTAGCTCTTGACGACTCATTGGAGGTTTTCACTGTGGAAGAAGAGCTAGCTCTTGAGGAATGCTTAAAGGAACTTGATAGTTTCGACGACCTACAACCATGGGAAGTAGAGGAGGAAAACTTGAAGAAGGAGGTCATTGACGAAAAAGCGCCAATTGAATTAAAAGTGTTACCTTCGACTTTGAAGTATGTGTTTCTAGATGAGACCGAGGCAAAGCCGGTCATCATAAGCAACCTTTTGACAAAAGAAGAAGAAGCCCGTCTAATCATTGTGCTAAAAACCAATCAAGAAGCTATGGGTTGGACTCTTTCCGATCTAAAAGGAATTAGTCCATCCTATTGTATGCACAAGATTTTGATGGAGGAAGATTTTAAGCCGGTGGCTCAACCACAACGCCGCTTAAATCCTACGATGAAGGAGGTTGTAAGAAAGGAAGTGGTGAAGCTATTGGATGCGGGAATGATTTACCCAATCTCGGATAGTCCATGGGTTAGTCCCGTGCACGTGGTTCCGAAGAAGGGTGGAATGACCGTAATCCGAAATGACAAGGACGAATTGATCCCTACTAAAGTTGCAACGGGGTGGAGAATGTGTATAAATTATAGACGGTTGAATACCGCGACTCGAAAGGACCATTTTCCACTCCCATTTATGGATCAAATGCTCGAAAGACTATCGGGCCAACAATACTATTGTTTTTTGGACGGCTACTCCGGGTACAACCAAATTGCGGTTGACCCGGTTGATCATGAGAAGACGGCTTTCACGTGTCCGTTTGGAGTGTTCGCATACCGAAAAATGCCCTTTGGGCTGTGCAATGCACCGGCGACCTTCCAACGATGTGTCCAAGCCATTTTTGCCGATCTAATAGAGAAAACAATGGAAGTCTTCATGGATGACTTCTCGGTATTCGGTGGGACGTTTAGTCTATGCTTGGCAAATTTGAAGACGGTGTTGGAAAGGTGTGTGAAGACCAATTTGGTGCTTAATTGGGAGAAGTGTCACTTCATGGTGACCGAGGGGATCGTGCTAGGCCACAAAGTCTCTAGAAGGGGGCTTGAAGTGGATAGAGCTAAGGTTGAAGTAATTGAAAAATTACCCCCTCCTGTGAATGTGAAGGGCATCCGTAGCTTTTTGGGGCACGCGGGGTTCTACCGGCGCTTTATCAAGGACTTCTCAAAGGTGGCTAAGCCTTTGAGCAATTTGCTCGCCAAGGACCAGGTATTTCTCTTCACCGAAGATTGTTTGCAAGCTTTTGAGGTTTTAAAAGAAAAATTGGTTACCGCTCCAATAATAGTCGCTCCCGATTGGAATTAAAATTTTGAACTAATGTGTGACGCGAGTGACTATGCTGTTGGAGCGGTACTTGGCCAAAGAAAAGACAAAACTTTCCATGCGATACATTATGCGAGTAAGGTTCTTAACGAGGCTCAAATAAATTATGCCACAACGGAAAAAGAACTACTTGCAATAGTGTATGCGCTAGAAAAGTTTAGGTCTTATCTTATAGGGTCTAAAGTCGTTGTGTATACCGACCACGCGGCGATTAAATATCTGCTAACCAAACCGGATTCGAAGCAAAGGCTCATCCGTTGGATCCTCTTGTTACAAGAATTCGATGTGGAAATCAAAGACAAGAAGGGGTCAGAAAACTTGGTAGCGGATCATTTATCCCGATTAGTGAACGTGGAGGTTACCGCGTTTGAAAAGGAAATCCGGGAAGAATTTCCTGATGAAAAACTATTTAAGGTTCAAGTTAGGCCGTGGTTTGCAGACTTTGCGAACCACAAGGCTAGTGGTTTTGTGCCTGCCGACCTAACTTCGAACCAAAAAAGGAAGTTCCTTTCGGATGCGAAGTATTATGTTTGGGATGACCCATACTTGTTTAAGTTGGGTAGTGATAACCTATTAAGGAGATGCGTAACTGGTGATGAAGCTCAGAGCATCCTTTGGCATTGTCACAACTCGCCTTATGGCGGACATTATAATGGGGTTAGAACGGCCACTAAAATTCTTCAATCGGGATTTTATTGGCCAACTATTTTCAAAGACGCACATACCCATGCGCAAAGTTGTGACAGTTGCCAAAGAAGCGGTGGGATAGGTAAGAGAGATGAGATGCCTCTCCAAAATATCCAAGAAGTGGAAGTATTTGATTGTTAGGGCATAGATTTTGTAGGACCTTTCCCACCCTCTTATGGGAATGAGTACATGCTTGTCGCTGTTGATTATGTCTCTAAGTGGGTTGAGGCGATCGCCTCACCTCGGGCGGATGCCAAAACGGTGATAAATTTTTTGAAGAAAAACATATTCTCCCGTTTCGGAACCCCCCGAGTGTTGATAAGTGACGGAGGGTCACACTTTTGTAATGCACCTTTGGAAACTATTTTAAAACATTACGGTGTATCGCATAGGGTGACAACTCCGTATCACCCTCAGGCTAACGGGCAAGCTGAGGTCTCTAATCGAGAGATTAAGAGAATCCTCGAAAAAACCGTGTCTAATTCAAAAAAAGAGTGGTCCCAAAAATTGGACGAAGCATTATGGGCCTACCGTACGGCCTTTAAAGCTCCAATTGGCCTAACTCCCTTTCAATTGGTATTTGGTAAAACTTGCCATTTGCCGGTTGAATTGGAGCACAAGGCCTTGTGGGCCCTAAAGTTTTTAAATTTTGAACATGAGTTGGCCGGTAACAAAAGGAAGGTACAACTACTGGAGTTGGAGGAGATGCGCAATGCCGCATACCACTCAAGTTGGTTGTACAAGGAAAAGGCAAAGAAGTATCACGACAAGAAGCTCCGTAACAAAGAATTTGTGCCCGGACAATTGGTCCTATTGTTCAACTCCCGGTTGAAATTGTTTCCCGGGAAGTTGAAATCAAAATGGTCGGGGCCATTTCGGGTGAAAGAAGTAAAGGAATATGGGGCTATTGTCATTGAAGACATAGACCAGAAAGATAGTTGGACAGTGAATGGCCAACGATTGAAAATTTATCTCGACGGTCATGTGGATCGCGAGAGCTGTGCTCTACCGCTCGATGTTCCTCTGTGAGCATCGCACCGTCGAGCTTAGCCGACGTTAAACAAGCGCTTGTTGGGAGGCACCCCAACATTGTAAGT
This sequence comes from Lathyrus oleraceus, assembly GCF_024323335.1. Taxonomy (NCBI): domain Eukaryota; kingdom Viridiplantae; phylum Streptophyta; class Magnoliopsida; order Fabales; family Fabaceae; genus Lathyrus; species Lathyrus oleraceus. The sequence continues at coordinate 286,333,126 of NC_066582.1, read as the reverse complement.
ATTTACTGTTTTTGTGTTGTGTTGTGTTGGGTTACCTTGTGATAAAACTGTTCTGGATGAACTTGCAAGTGCTGCATTTGAAAAAAGCACTTGCTGTCATGCTCGCTAGCATCTCGCTAGGCGAGGCAGAGCGAGCAGGTTCGCTAGCTGCTCGCTAGGCGAGGCAGCAGCGAGCGCTGCATGACAGTTTGTATTTAAATCTCAGCAGGGCAACCATTTTGCCCCAAACTCAAAAATTTTCTGTACGGCTCTGCTGAGGAATTTTTGATAAGCTCTTCACACTCTCTCATTTGCATCTCTATCACCAACACTTGCTCTATTCGGTCATTTGCAAACTCTACTCTCTTCACATTTCCGAATCCGTGTAACTAAGGTTTGCCCTACTACATTTTTCTTGTTGTTTGAATTCTAAATTTCCAATATGAATAGCAATTAGGATGAGTGGAGTATGGGAAACTTTAGCTTTGCATGTGGTATTTAGGGTTTTGCAAATTGGGATTTTAGGTTTAGGAATTGGGGATTTTTAGGTTTTGCATGCAAATAGGTAATCCCCAATAGCATAGAACGATTATTTGCTTGAGAAATCATTAGGTTCTGATGTTGGAACCAATTGAGTATGGGTTTTGGGGGAGAATCTCTGAACATGCTGAAAAACCCCAAAACCCGTAAGGTTCGCTAGCACTCGCTAGGCGAGCCTGGGGCGAGCGTTCGCTGCCACTTCGCTAGGCGAAGCAGCAGCGAGCATGGCAGTCTTTTAAATTATGCTTTGATGTCTAATCTGTTTGTTTGGTGTGTGTTGTTTCCTCTCATATTTTGCAGAATGGAGTCAAGGTCTGGAGCGGGTAAGAAAAGAAAGGGAGCGACTACTTCTCGGACAGTGCCTATCCAGTTTGACCAAGACAAGTTTCTCGGTCCAAAACAGGCTGCACGGTACATCGCTCTGGAGAAGCGAAAAATACTTCCAGAGAAGCGATTTCTGATCAACCCACAGGGCACTTACAGAAATTTTGCCGGGTTAATTGACGCGAAGAATTGGGATAGGTTGATTAATCCCTTAGAGCATTACGACATAGCGACAGTGCGTGAATTTTATGCTAACGCACTACCCGACGACGATGAGCCCTTTACTTGGGTATCTAGAGTTGTCGGGCGTCCAATTCCATTTGACCGGGATGCTATCAACCGAATCCTTGGGGAACCGCTCCAGCTGGGAGCTGAAGAGAGAGACCAATACCACATTGACCTAAGGCTTCACCGTGATGTTCCTGCCATTACTACCGCCCTGCTTTTACCAGGGAAATCGGTTGAGCTGAACCCATCTGGGGTTCCAATGAGGTATCACCGGGAGGACATGACTCCCATGGCTCAACTGATACTGCTCTTGGTTTTGACCAACATCCAGCCTAAATCACACACCTCTACTGTGCCGATCCCAGTGGCACATTTGGTCCATTCCATCCTCACCAATGTCGAGATCGATGTGGCGAGGATCATCGCAAATGAGCTGAAGTCCGTGGTCGAGAGCGGGCTTAAGTCGAGGGCTCGTGTTAATTGTCCCCTAGCTTTCCCGTGTTTGATCATGAGTTTATGCGTTCAGGCAAGGGTGAGACTTCCGTCTCGTGGGCAGGTAAGGATCCCGTCACCTATCGATGATCGGTATGTGGCCAAATATTGTAGAGCAAAGACTACCGGTGGTAGTGCAGCCTCAGGAAGTACTCGGGCTTCTGATGGTCCTGGTACTTCTACTCCTAGACTTGATCCGTACGTCCAAGCTATGTGCAATTACAGTTTGGAATGGATGGCGGCATCCCAGAGAGCCATGTTGGATATGCACGACTCTATGCAGCGGTTGCAGCTGCAAGGAAGTGGTGCCCATGCTTTGATGACGCGTGAGCAGTTTCTGCTTCACGCCGACTGGCCTGTGGACACGCCAGTGTATAGTGAGGGGGTGGGCGCTGATGCTGATGATGATGATGATGATGATGTTGATGATGAGGCTACCGGTTCTGAGGCCGGTAGCGAGGAGGAGTCCTGAGCCCTTAGTGGGTTAAGTTTTTGTATTTTTTCAGCTTTTATGTCATTTCTATTTGTATTTTCGGATTTTGTATCTTGATTTTGGTGTTGTACTATTGGGGTGTTTTGTCCCCCATGAACAAATTTATATTTTCAGTTAATGTTAATTATTTATGTTTTTAATTTTGTGTGTTTAATAAATTTTTGGTTGATTGAGTGGCAAACCCTTCTAGATTGGTTGCTCCTCAAGAAGTACCCAATGAAGGTGCATCCGAGCTTGGATGGCAATGATAAGAATAAACAAGTGAATGAAGCTAAGGTACATGGTTACCTTCGGCTAGAATTTTAGAATGCATTAGGAACTTTACTCTTTTTGGTAAATTGAATATTGTCTTTTTGCAACATAATTGAATGAATGTTTCATCTAGAACTTAAAACCACAAATTGTGAGAAACCTCCATTGTACATTTAAATGCTGGATTCTAATAAGTTTTGTTGATTCATGAGATTCATGCTTTGTCTTTTATTATTGTGAAATTGTGGAAGCAATTAGAAATGATCAAGGCACTTGTTTTCTTTTGAGCACAACTACATCCAAAAACAACTTACCTGTGAGCAGAGAGAGTATTTGTTAACCCCTTTGAGCTTAAACAGTTGAATCTCGGCTTGAAATAAAGCGAGATCTCAAAAATCTTTTTTTTTACAACCCGGAAAATCTTGATTATTGTTCTTTTGCCGTAAAAAGTTAAGAGCATTCACTTAGGGTGAGTAAGAAATAAGTTGGGGAGAACGAAAAAGAATCGGTAAGTACCACAACTCTTGAAAAAGAAAAGAAAAACCGAGCAAGCATAGAAAAATATATGTATAGAAAATATAGAAAAGAAACATCTGTTTTGTATATATGATGTGAAAGAAAAGAACAAAAATAAAAAGAATGAAAATGAATGCTTGCTTGGAAGAAAAATACTGAAAAATAAAAATTGAGTTGTGGAATATGTGTTGTGAAGGTTTCAAATAAGAAACAAATGAAACAAAGTCGAGTAGTGTGAATAATACTGTGAATGTCTCTTTTGCATCGGCACTTTCGTTTCAATGGCCTTAGAAATGACCCTTGTTTGTTAACCTAACCAAGCTTCAACCGAAAAGCCCTTAGTGATCTTTATGCTTCCACAGTACCATTTATAATTGTTAGACATTGTATGAATCTATTTGATTTCTTCATTGTTTGTTAGAGAGTGAGATTAATCCCGCGGTTGCAAACGCGTAAAATCTTCATTCCTTATTCGAAGAGGAGAGATAGGATGATTCATTCAGAATAGTACTGTTGTAGATAGATAAATATTTTGCATTGCTATTTAAGTTTTAGTTCTTGTGTATTATTTTATTCAAACCGTTGGAAACTTGTATTTGCTGATTTCGCGTGTGTTTGAGCCGTTTATCCAACTTCGGAGAAACCATTTTCTTAAAGCAAATCCTCTTGTCCTTCAAGAGGCATACTTTGCTTGAGGACAAGCAAGAATCTAGTTGGGGAGAGTTGTTAGATGCCCAAAAGTGCTTAATTGAGCTATCATATGTGGGCATCTTTCACTCTATTTCCCTGCTAAAATTGTCAAAATCACCTTGGTTTTTGATGAAATGCATTACATTGATAAACAAGCTTGGTGCCCTTGATTTGTGTGTTATTGTGCAGAAAGAAGGCATGAAATAATTGAAATTGAAGACACAAGAAAGTTGGCAAAGGAACCAAAGCAAACAACCATTCATCAGCCTGCTCGCTAGGCGAGGGCTGTGGCGAAGCACTGGTTCGCTAGGCGAGCGCCAAGCGAAAAGCTCCAGTAAATTGTCAATAAATTCGCCAGGAGAGCTGACAGCGAAGGTGGTAGCGAGTTCGTTCTGTTTTGGTGAAAAGCACAGCCAGCACTCACTCGCTAGGCGAAGCTCTAGCGAGTCCCCAGCGAGCATTCCAGTAGCAAAACCTCTCAACCTCGCTGGGGCGAAGGTTGAAGCGTGTCCTTCGCTAGGCGAAGGTATGTTCGCTAGGCGAACATGACAGTTCAGCAGACCCTGTTTCTCTGGGCGCAGGTGCCTTATGTGCCCATATTAGACCCTCGCTAGGCGAGCCATTCTGCTCGCCTAGCGAGCATGACAGCCCAACAGAGGTCTATAAGTAGCAGGTGCCACTTTTGAGCACCATACCTAGTTTTACCTCATTTTTCCACTTTTGTACTTTTGTTAGATATTTTTACAACATTGTTCTTGGGAGCTTTTATGCCCTAATTTTCATTTCTCTTCATCTTAGAACCATCTTCTACAAAAAGAAGGTGGATTCCCATCCAACTTCGATTATCCGACTTGGATGTTGATCAACCTTCTTTCCTTACTTGCCGACCAAGCTACCATGAAAATGAGTAGCTAAGTCATCCATTTGTCAAGGTTAGATGTAGGTGATTACTAGCTTTGTATGTAAATGTAAGGATCCTCATATGTAAACTCTTTAATAGTAAATATATGATGAAAACTTTGTTTCTATTTAAAACTCTTTGTGTTGGTTTATGATCGAGAGATGTTTACCGACTCTTGACCTAGGTTTTCATCCAAACTTGTTTGTTAGCTAGAGATAGTAATGAATGATTTTGTTCACCATAAGGTTGAACCAAAAAGTTGTCATTTTGATAGATTGTGTTCGAGAGAAACAATGGATCAAAAATGGCAAAACTCACAATGTGTAAACATATTGAGAGGACTTTGTGAAATGATTTATCATCTAAAGGAGTTTATAAGATTGTTGACCGAGCAAATACATGCAAAGTGATCATTGAAACCTAACTTTGGCAATATTTCTCATTTATTCAAACCAAAACTTTTACCGCAATTTATTAATTTTTATGCAAGATAACTTGATTAAAACCAAAACCCTATTGTTACATTGAGCTAAGATTAATACAACCATCGAACGGCGGTGATATCTTACAATCCCTGTGGATACGATAACAAAAACCCGACACGAAATATACTTTCAACACTAGTGTAGATCCAGTGGGTTGTTCAAAAGATAAGTCTGGTGAATCCAACAATTTGAAAGCCAATAGTGATGAAGATGAGGTAATCCGACTGATCAAGAGGAGTGAATTTAATGTAGTTGAGCAGTTTCTCCAAACTCCCTCAAAGATTTTCGTGTTGTCTCTGCTTTTGAATTTTGAAGCGCATAGAGAAGCACTCGAGAGAGTTCTTAAGCATGCATACATGGAGCAAGATGTTAATGTGGCTCAATTTGATCATATAGTGGCTAACATCACTTCATGCAATAATCTGAGCTTTTGCGATGAAGAACTCCCTGAGGAGGGAAGGAATCACAATCTGGCTTTGCATATTTCGATGAATTGCAAAGAAGATGCTTTGTCAAACGTGCTAGTTGACATTGGGTCATTACTCAATGTGCTTCCAAAGTTAACACTATCAAAGTTATCTTATCAAGGAGCTCCCATGAGGTATAGTGGAGTAATTGTCAAAGCCTTTGATGGATCACGCAAAACAGTCATTGGAGAAGTGGACCTTCTAGTCAAGATAGGTCCGAGTGATTTTCAGATTACTTTCCAGGTAATGGATATTCACCCGGACTATAACTGTTTATTGGGAAGGCCATGGATTCATGAGGCAGGGGCTGTTACTTCCACTCTGCATCAGAAGCTCAAATTTGTCAAGAATGGTAAGTTGGTGATTGTGGGAGGTGAGAAAGCGTTATTGGTCAGTCATCTATCATCTTTCTCCTATGTGGAAGCTAAGGATGAGGTTAGAACTCTGTTCCAAGCCTTATCTATTGCTGCTGAGAAGAGAGTTGGGGAACCAATGTCCTTTTTGAGAGATGCGCAAAGAATTGTTGAAGAAGGTCATGTTGATCAACGGGGGCGTGTGGTAGAGGTTGCCGACAACAAGGGAAGAACTGGTTTGGGGTTCCATAAGGGCTCGTCAATCGTTAGATCTAAAGAGATGAAACTCAGTTTCCGTAGCAGATGGTTCATTCATGGGAATGAACAACACTTAGCTGCTGTGCTAGAGGACAATGAAGAGGAAGACTGCACCAACTTTGTGACGCATGGACAAACATGCAACAATTGGACTGCTGTTGATATTCCTGTTATTTTGCATCGATCTAAGTAATTACTTTTATATTTTAAAATCCTTCTCCTATGCCTAAGGGAGAAGTGAACATTGTTTGGGCATTTTAAATTGATCATCAATAAAATTAATTATATTCATCCACATCTTTGATGTTTTGTTTTTACTTGTTTCTTTATTCTGAAAATGGTAATCACAAAAAACATAAATAAACAATATAATTGTCCATCTGCATAATATTTGGTCACAAATTCACTTCTCTAAAATCTAAATATCAAATCATTATGCAGGTTGGTTCCTAACCCCATTGAATACAATGATCCTTCTCCTTCTCCAAATTTTGAATTCCCTGTGTTTGAAGCCGAAGAGGAAGGTGATGTAGAAGTGAGTGATGAATTGTCTCGTCTTCTTGAGCAAGATGAGAAGGTTATTCAACCGTTTGAAGAGCAGATTAAGCTAGTCAACTTGGGTTCCGAAGATGATGTGAAGGAAGTCAAGATTGGGTCTCGACTGCTAAATTAAAGTCTTTTCGTTTATGGATGGATTTTCCGAATATAATCAGATTAAGATGGCACCTGAGGATATGGAGAAGACCATATTCATTACACCCTGGGGAACATTCTATTATAGAGTGATGCCTTTCGGTCTAAAGAATGCCGGTGCAACTTACCAGAGAGCAATGACTACTCTTTTTCATGATATGACGCATAAAGAGATTGAAGTTTATGTCAATGACATGATTGTTAAATCAATTGATGAAGAGGAACATGTTAAGCATTTGTTGAAGCTATTACAGCATTTGAGGAAGTATAAACTCCGCTTGAATCCCAATAAGTGTACTTTTGGTGTTCGTTATGGTAAGTTGTTGGGCTTTATTACCAGCGAGAAAGGTATTGAAGTTGATCCTGCCAAGGTCAAAAACATACAAGAGATGCCTGCGCCCAAAACTGAGAAGCAAGTCAGAGGTTTTCTCGGCCGCTTGAATTACATTTCCAGATTCATTTCCCACATGACTGCCTGTAAGACCCCAATTTTGGGCCCTAAGATCCCTCATGGCCCATATCATATCATATCATGGCCTCAAGGATCATTGCATGCCTTTATTTCCCTCCTAGTGGGTAGGTTGCCTTGTGAGTGTGGTTCTTGATCACCAAGCATGTCTTGCATTTGTATATCTTTGCCTCTCATATGTTTATTAACCAAAAAGTACAAAAATATTGTCAGCTAACCTTGTTGCTTGCAGCTGAAGCAATCATCAGCAATTAGGTCAAAGACAGTCAACAGTCAGTCAAAGCAATGGATGGTGGCCATTCTTGCAGAATTTGGGCACCATGATCAATAATCAAGAGTTCATATGACTTGAGACATCATTTGAAGTCAAGTTCTCAAGGATTTAGGGTTTGGAATTCATCAGAAATGCTTCAATCATCCAAAACCCTAGAAAAGTCAAACTTGGTCAACTGTGGATTTAATCAGTGATTTGATGGATGAAATTGATTTGAAGGAGCTCATTCATGTCCATATAAGCCTCATATATCATGTCCAACCTCATCATGGAAGAAAATCAAGTCAAACAGAAAATTTCCCAAAATAGAAAGTGGACCTGTAATTTCAACTGCCAAAAATGGAAACTTCTTGATCCTCAACTTACATCATGATACAAGCTTCAAATGAATTTTTGCCCAACATGAAAGTTGAAGATCTTGTTCTCCCATTTTCAAAAAGTCCACGAACTCTCAAATCCCATGGATGGTTTGCAAGATATGATCAATTCAATTTCAAAAATTTATGAACTTCAACAAGCCATATCTCATGAACCATAAGGCCAAATTTGGTGGGGTTTTTTCCTACAAACCACATTTTTGCTCCTCTTTCCAAAAATATAAATTTCATCCTCCAAAACCTTTCCAATCAAAATGGCATTTTTTGACCTATTTCATTTAAAAATCAAGTTTGACCAATAGTTGACTTTTTGATTTATTGTTTTTTTCTCACTTTGGCCAATTGGGATTTGTTTCATATGGTATTTGCAACATGATCCAAGTCCAAATTCATGCTCATGATACCATCATATCACCATTTTGGCATAAGGTGCATAACTTGAAATTTTGCAAATGGCTTCATTAAAACAAGGCAATGTTAGCAATCCTTGAGCAGACCAAAAACAGCAAATTGGAAGGTCTGTTCACAGCCTGTATCAAGCCCAAACCGTGCAAGCATACACCCTCCACTTTCACTTATGCAAGTTTAGCAAAATTGCAAATTGGTTTCATTTGGCATAAGCAAGCTTAGCATTTCATTAGCCATGTTAAACAATCATATTTAAAGTGATTTTCTGCCAGATTCCAACCCTAGAGACAGCAGCCACACGACCAAAAAACCTTCATTTTCTCTCATCTTGCATTTTGACACTTTGTGAATTTCTACACAAAACTTCAAAAACCCCGAGCCCTTCTTCATCATTCCTTCATCTGGACAATATTTGGAGCTCCTTTGAACCATCAAACTCCACCTGTGCAGCCCCTTCTTGTTCCGTTTCTCCAAGATACCTCCCATGGCAGATCGTGATTTACTTATGTCCAAGCATTCTTGAGCTTAAAGAACTTCATCATCCATCAGCATAAAGCACAAGGAAGATCTGTTTCGAACTGGAAACATCCAAGCAGCCCTGTTTCACATTCTTCTTCAAAAACAAGTAAGGTTTCGACTTCAATCATTTGCCATGCCATGATATGTTTTAGGTAGCTCTGATTATGCTGATTCCAATGAACTATGCCTTGCTTGAAATGGTTGTGTTATGATGGAGAAATCTGGATTTTATTTTGTGTGTTCAAACCTATTTTCACTCGATTTGCCTTGCTTAGGATGAGTTAGTGAGATTGGATGCTATATTTGTGATGCTTGATGTGTGCTGATGCTATTGCTATGCTCATTTTTTGATTCTGGGCATTTCGAAATTTTGATTATATGAAGGTGATGAACATATGCACTGTTGTGTTGAACCCTAAAACCTGCCCAGAAATCCACATGAATCATGTCCTGTTTGTTGGTGTTATGATGCTGCATGAGTGTTAATGCCATGATGTTTGAGTTTTTCTGCTTGGAATTGTTTTATGATGATGAACTCGCATGAATGCCATGGCTGTTGCTGCATAAACCCTAAGGGTTTTAAAACCCAGAATTTTGAATGCTCATTGGTCCGTGTACTGTTCCATTGGCCATCAGCCAATGGGAACATTTCATTTCCCCTGCCTAAACGCATCGTTTGAGTAAGTGAGGGCGCTATTTACCAAATTGCCACGCTGACCACATGTTTGACTCATTGTTCCATGCTATGTATTCATGTTGCTACAATTTATTCACTCATCTTCTAAAATCCATTTCTCCTTCATTATTCATCCAAAAATCCTGAAATTTTTTGCATAATGTTCACAAGAATGTCTAGTATTTAATCATGATTTTTAATAATTTTTTGTGTGGCTGGATTTTAAATAGTATGAGTTTTCTTGTCATGTATGCCCAATTGATACTTTGTGCCAAAACTTCTGTGAAATAATGATGATGCATCCTTTAGTTCTGAAATTTTTTGTGGAGAAACTAGACACATTCACCTTTGTTTCCATGTAGAGTTTATGCATTTATCATATGTGGTTTGCTGGATACAAATTTTTGAAGTAGGGTGTGACAATTTGTGTCACACCAATGTTATGCTATTTCATGATTTTTGTTCACATGCTTCCTGGCTTCCAAATAACTTGAAATTTTGCATGAATGATCTCTTACATGTCCAGTTGGTGTATGAATTTTCTGGGATTTAATGATGCTATTTCCTATTTGTTTGAGAATTTTCTTCCCTGCCTAGTCAATGGTTGACTTTATATGATACATGATGCCAAATCCTTTGTGAAATTCTCATACCATATTGTATGATCATGAAATTTCATATGTGCATACTAGACATCTTGAGCTTTGCATTGGTGTTAATCCCATTCATTTCTCATCTGTTTTCATTTTGTTATGATTTTTTGAAGATGACACATGTTTTGTTGACTTCTTTGTGCACACTTGAAATTGTGTTGACTTCCTGATTTTTTTTGACTATCTTCCCATGATCCAATTGAGCTGAAATTTCATATGCATGCTATGTTATGGATTGTGATTGAGTATGAATTATTTCATAATTTTAGGAATTGATTATGTTTGCTTTTGAGCTTGGTCTTGCTGTTGACTTCTATATGCTTTCCTTTGCCATGCTTTGCATTCTTTTGTGTATGAAATGACAATTAATGCATGATTTGATTGTGAATCCAATTGAGGTAGCTTCTTAAATGTTTGAACATGAATTGGGTTGACTTTTCTTTGCTGTTTTGACTTTTTCTTTCATCTTTGACCCTAGGCTAGTCCTAATGGTCTTTTGAGCTTACAATTGAGTTAATGTTTCAGGTTAAGCACCAATGCCTCAAAGATCATTCAAATTTGATTGAGTTGGATTATATATATCATGTGCTAACCCTTGTTTTGTAGGTGTGACTCATATAGTTGAGTCTTGTGCTTTGCACATTGGTCCCTCTGTGGTTGACTGTTGTTTATCCATTCCTTTTGTTTTAAACTGTTGAACTGTTTACTAATTGGTTTGACTTTTTCAGGTACTTTAGTTGCTTAAGTTCTTTGAACTTGTTTTGCTTTGCTATTTAGCAATTTGCTTTGAGGTATAATTACTTCTTCTTCATGTAGTCTGGAGACCCGGTCTGTTATTTGACCGGGCAAACTGTCTGAAGTCCTCCTTAAGAGGCAATGCTTGTGTGTGTTTAATTTTGTCCCAAGCAGGAAAAGTCCTTCAAGTAAGGCAATTGGTAGATCAAAGGGATAAGTAGCCTATCCCCTACTATTCAGTGAGTCCTCTCCTTGCTCCCATTACATGGTTGTAGCATTGAGATAAATACCCAAGATCTATAGAGTCAATAATGTGGAAAGAGCTCCATCTTTCCGAGCTCCCACACTTTCTTAAATGCTCTCCCTGATCAGGGATAGAAGCAATGAGGCACACCCCTCATCTCCTTTCATCTGCTTCACCTTAGCCTCTCAATGGCAAGGTTAAGAGCAACTTTTTACCCTATCACAGTGGACTTTCATAGTCAAACCCTCTTGTATGAGCCCCCCTTTGTTTGGCTATAGAGTGTGCTGTTTGATATTCATTGATTGATTGATTGCTTCATATGCACCTGTTTGCTTATATGTTGTGCATTTATCATCATCAATTGCCATTAGTGCATGATCATATCATTTTGTCTGTGTGACATTATTATTGTTGTTTGCCCATTGAGGACAAGTGTAAGTCCATTTCTTTGGCCTTTGCTCCTATGATATGGAAGGATAGAGTGTAAGACCGCATTGGTCACTCATATCTTCTGTTTTATCTGTTTGTATGTGAGGATACAGTTATAAGTCCCTGTAAGTTGGCATCTGTTGTCCTGTGATCATAATTTGGTCTGTTTGATTTGTATGTGAGGTTGCAGTTATAAGTCCCTGTAAGTTGGCATCTGCTTTCCCGTGATCATAAGATGTTTTGTCTGTTTGTATGAGAGGTTGCAATTATAAGTCCCTGTAAGTTGGCATTTGCATTCCTGTGACCATATTGTTGCTTTTGTTCTTGTATGTGAGGATCCATTGTAAGTCCCTGTAATGTGGCATTGGTTTTCCTGTGATCATATGTGGAGTTAACCTAAGTCCAGATAGATTGGCAGTTGACTTCCATTTCTCATTTTTGTTTTAGGAGATTAGTGTAAGTCCATTGAGTGGCTTCTGATATCCCGTTCTGTTTTAGGAGACTGGTGTAAATCCATTTATTGGTATCCGGTATCCGCCTTTTATTTTTGTTTGAGGAGATTAGTGTAAGACCATTGAGTGGCATCTGATATCCCGTTTTGTTTTAGGAGATTGGTATAAGCCCAGTGATTGGCATCCGATATCCGCTTTCTTTCTTGTTTGTTTGTTATTATCCATTGCTCATTCCAAAGGACACACTTGAATCATCTCCCATATGATTTCAAGAAGTGAACCTTCTAAGAAGTTTTACTTTCCATATCTATCCATTCATCCTCATTATGCCCTAAACCTTTTCACACTTTGATTTCAAACTTGACATAAGTGTTGTGCAAACATCTTCATGTTTTCTAACTAAAAACCTGGACTCAAGTCCTTGACCTTTTTTTCAAACTCCATTTCATAATACTTCTTTTGAATCAATCTTAATCATACTTTGACTCCATTTTCATAATCACAATCAATTAACTTCACTCATTCACTTGTTTTGGCTTTATCCATTGTTAATCTTTTCATACATGAGCTAGAGGTTTGATTTATCTTAGTGGTTGATGTTAATCTCACCTTCTGTCTTTAGTGATTGAATTGTAAGTCTTCCTTGCCTATTATAGGGTTAACCCCTCCCTGGCAAGTTGAAGCTGTTCTCACATGGTGGACGTGGTTGTTTGTATAAGGTTGAGTTTTCTCCCGTGGATAACGTAAGACCTTAGGGTTTGTGTTTAAAATTGAACCCAACCCACTTTTGGAAATCTTTTAGCCGAACTACGGCGTTTTGATCCTTACCTTTGATGGAAGGTACGTAGGCAGCGGGTTCATCCGTTCAAACCCAATAACTAACTTGTACATTCTTTTCTCATCATCTCAATCATGTTTGCACAATGTTTATGTCATAACAAATACAATATTATACAACAAGTGTGAAAAGGGCTCCCTAGGAGTACCTAGGACGTAGTGGGTGCCTAACACCTTCCCATTGCGTAATTTACCCCTTACCCAGACTCTCTGATCTTTTTATTAGTTTTCTACGTGTACAACTTCTTAGGCTTTTGTTCGCTTTTTAGCCAGTCCTTTGGATAAATAAAAGTGCGGTGGCGACTCGAAATTTCAATGTATCCCTTGCTTATGGTTTAATCGATAAATCATATAGCGACGAATACACCGCTACAGAAAAGTGGCGACTCCACTGGGGATCGAACCCAGAATCTCTGGTTGTATTGCCTACTTTTCACCCTTGTTGTGCTATATTATTATTTGTCATTTGACATATTTTTGTACGATTTGGGATCACTGTATTGATTGTAATGTGTGAATTGCTTGATATACATTTGCTGTTTGCTTTGGTGATCTGTGAGATGAGTTCTATACCCGAACTCGAGTGCACTCTAGGATAGGAGAATGGCATAGTCTTGTTGACTGGTGTGGAGTATTCCTTAGCCAGTTGACTTGCGAGCCCATTCACTTGGTGGAGGTCATGTTGAACTAATAATGTCACACAAGTCATTTGTGGTTAGGCATTATTCTTTCAATCATGTTCCGCAGAAGCCAAGGACCTTAGTTTACCAAACCCATCTTGGCCTATTTTTAGGACCGTAGTGCGGAGGTCGTTCAGATGTCAGTTCTGATACGATTGTTACGCGATACTACACTCATAAGAGTTTCTCTTGAGAATATTCTTGGAATACGAGTATTCGTTCCTCCGATAATATTCGAAAGATGGAACGATGATTATGGGAACCTCTGATAGAACATGTCTGGCAGGTTTAAACCCTAGTACACTCCCTTGGGGTGGTTCTTAACCGAGACTCCATGCTCGTGACTCTCAACAAACCCATGATTCGTGGTTGAGTCGTTCAAACATTGTTAATATCAATGGATCCCGGATCAGGTGTAAAACCTAAAATCCACCAAAGCGGCTGGTTGATATTAAGAATGTCTGAACCGGTTCATATACCGTTAATATCAATGGAACTTGGGTGTTGATAAGGTGAAAACCTAAATCCACCAAAATGGATGATTGATATTAGGGATACATTGAGCTTTCCCACGACCTTTGTTTGGTGTGCTTTGCTTGATCCTTGAGTGTGTTTGTTGCATTCATGCATTCACGCATTCATCCGCATTCATGTCATCAAAAAGGAAAATTTTCAAGGAACTTAAAGGGTTATTTGCAAAATTTTCAGACATGGAAAGACCAAAGAGGTATACAAAGAAATACAGCTTCAAGCAGCCTGATGTAAAAGAGTTAAGGAATCTGACATCATATGTATTAGATCCCTTGGGTTTCAAAGCTCGCTATGGGAAGCTTCTACCTCTGCTCACCACTCAGGTTGACGAAGGGTTGATGAGCACTCTGGTTCAGTTCTACGATCCGTTGCATCATTGCTTCTTATTTCCGGATTTCCAGTTGTTGCCGACTTTGGAAGAATACTCTCACCTCATTGGGATTCCGATTCTGGATCAAGTGCCGTTCAGTGGCTTAGAGAGTATTCCATCCGCTCGAGAGATTTCCAGCTTGTTGCACATAGATGAAGATCTGATTAGAGCTAATCTGACTACCAAAGGCGGAATTCAGGGTTTTCCTTCCGAGTTCCTCATTGCCCAAGCTACCTTTTATGGGAAGGCCATGAGTGAGGATGCCTTTGAGGCTCTATTTGTGTTGCTCATCTATGGATTGGTGTTGTTTCCCAACTTCGACAAGTTCGTGGACATGAACGCCATTAGGATCTTTTCAGTCCTTAATCCAGTTCCGACCTTGTTGGGTGATGCGTATGTCTCCATGCATCTGAGGAATATGAAGAATGGAGGAGTTATTGTCTGCTGTTTACCCCTGCTGTACAAGTGGTTTATTTCGCACTTGCCGCAGACAGTTGCTTTCAAAGAGAACAAGGGATGTCTACGGTGGTCTCAGAGACTCATGTCTCTCACCAATGATGATATCACCTGGTATGATCGCGTGTATGATACCGTTCAGATCATCGATTATTGTGGGGAATTCCCTAATGTGCCTCTTCTTGGTACATGTGGTGGGATTACCTACAATCCTATTCTTGCACGTCGTCAGCTTGGGTTCCCCCTAAAGGATAAACCTAATAACATTCTGTTAGAAGGTGCATTCTTTCAGGAGGGTAAAGATCCCGAAGGCCTGAAAGCCAGATTTGTCCGTGCATGGCGCAATATCCACAAGAAGAGTAGGAATGAATTGGGTCCAAAGAACTGCATTGCTTTGGAGCCATACACCTCTTGGGTCAGACAGAGAGCTGCCACCTACCTGATGCCGTATGATCATCCAAGACCTACACCGTTGGATGTGGCTGGGCCTTCAACCCTCCCTACCCAACATGTAGAGGAGTTGAAAGAAGAAGACCTTTCGCGTGCTTGGATCCGTGAAAGGGAGGAATTGCTGCAGCAGCTCAAGGAGAAGGATGCTATGATTGAATTTCTCGAGCACCGAGTGATCGACGATCCGAACGACGCTTGGACTTCTCTGCTTCCTCAGTCATCCAAATTCTGGAAGAGGAGGTATGATCGACTTGCCAAAGAGAAAGCTGATATGGAAGCTGCCTATGAGAGAGAGATCAAGAAGTTGTGCACTTCTCGTCTTCCAGCATCCCGAGCTAATAGGGATCCATAGGATGTCATTTACCTTTTCTCTTTGTAATAATTGAATGCAAAAATGCTGTATTTCTTTGTCTTATATTTGAATGAAATATTTTCCATGAGCAATTAAAATGTCTAAATATTCAAAATATCGCAAACAATACCCTAAGGGTTCCTTGAAAACAAAGCATTTGCACAAGCATTTCATGCATCATTCTTGCATAAGCAGGTACCCTTTGTTTCTGGTCTTCTGGTTCTAACCTTTGTTCTTCATTTATTTTGAAGACAAGCTGACTCACCGGTATTATACAAGGGTCAACTCTGCCAGAATCATGGAACAGTTGGAGCAAGAGAACCAAAGTCTAAGAGAAGAGGTCGCCAAACTTGGCGCTTTGATGGAGCAACTCCTTGCTGCTCAGAATCAGCCTGCTCCACAGCCAGCAACTCCCGTTCAGCGGACGGTTATTTCTGAAGTGGCTACTTCAACGGTGCCAGTTAGTGCCCATGTGCCCAATGCCATGCCTCCCGGTTTTCCTTGGGGGATGCCTCCAGGCTTCATGCCTGATCTGCCAGCTCCAACCTTTGCTCAAATGCCGGCATCTAGCCCGGTCCCTGTTCCCGCTCCTCCTGTCGTGCATACCATGCCTAGGGTAGACGACACCATCTATCACTCTGAGGCATCTGAGGGCTCAGATGTTCATGAAAAGATGGACGCAATGAACGATCAATTCCTCGAGCTGAGAAAGGAATTGAGGACTCTCCGTGGCAAAGATCTCTTCGGCAAGTCTGCAGCCGAACTCTGCCTAGTTCCCGGTGTGAAGATCCCAGTCAAGTTCAAGGTCCCAGACTTTGAAAAGTATAAGGGGAACACCTGTCCACTCGCTCACCTGGTCATGTACGCCAGGAAGATGTCAACACAAACTGATAATGATCAACTCTTGATCCATTATTTTCAAGACAGTTTGTCTGGTGCCGCGCTCAGATGGTACATGAGCCTGGACAGTGTCAACATCCGATCTTTCAACGACCTTGGCGAAGCTTTCGTCAAGCAATATAAGTATAATGTTGATATGGCACCTGACAGAGATCAACTCAGGTCCATGTCCCAAAAAGACAAGGAATCGTTCAAGGAGTACGCCCAGAGATGGCGTGAGCTGGCAGCTCAAATCACTCCACCATTGGAAGAGAAAGAGATGACCAAGATTTTTCTGAAAACTCTTGGTTCATTTTACTATGAACGAATGGTGGCGAGCGCTCCCTCTGATTTCACCGAGATGGTGAACATGGGGATGCGTCTTGAAGAAGGTGTCCGTGAAGGACGGTTGGCTAAAGATGATGGTTCTTCCTCTAAGCGATATGGGGCATTTAAGAGGAAAGAAGGTGAAGCGCATGCTGTGCAGTCTCAGCCGAAGCAAAGAAGACCCTCTGTTCAGAGGAAGCCTGCACGACATTCTAGTCATCAGCACCAGGTGGCTAACGTAGCGCCTGTATTCAAAGATAATGCTCAACAATATCAGCATCAGCAGCAATGTCCACAACCGCAGTACCAACAGCAACAGCAGCGTCCACAGCAACAGGCTTACCAGCCTCGTGGAAGTACAACCAATCAGGCTAACATGAATTATGATAGGAAAAGGGTCAGCTTCGATCCAATTCCTATGACATATGCAGAGCTTTATCCCTCCTTGTTGGAGAGGAAATTGGTTTCTCCCAAGGATCCTCCTGCTATTCCTACAAACCCGCAATGGTGGTACAAACCAGACCAGCATTGTATCTATCATTCCGGTGCTCCGGGCCACAATGTAGAGAACTGTTTCCCACTGAAGAATAAGGTTCAAGACCTTATGAGAAGTGGAATTCTGAGTTTTGAAGACTCAAACCCGAACGTCACCAGGAACCCATTGCCTTCGCATGGGAAATCTGTGAACATGATTCAGGAATGCCTTGGGAAGTACAAGGTTAAGTATGTCAGCCACATCAGGCAGTCGTTGGTTGATTTACATAAGATGCTGTGTCAGTACAACTATTTGGAGCATAACCACGACAAGTGTCGTGTTTGTTCGGTTAACTGCTTGGGTTGCGACCAGGTCCGTAGAGAGCTTCAACAGTTGTTGAATGAAGGTACTATTGAGATTCTCCAGAATCGCAATGTTGATATAGTTGAACCTGAAGTGAATGTCATCTCGCCAGTGTTTAAGCTACCTGAACCGGTTGTTATTCGTTATAATAGCAACAAACCGAAGGCTTCACCTTCTCTGATTATCAAACCAGCAGGCCCTGTGCCCTATACATCTGATCGAGCTGTGCCACTCCGGTACAATCCTGTTGCTGTCCAAGATGGGGTCGAAGTGCCTTTGCCTTCAACTTCTGTAACCACTATAGCTGATGTCAGTGGGTTGACCCGAAGTGGTCGTGTATTTTCTGCGCCTCCGAAGGCTACTGCTTCTGATACTGTTGAGCGCCCTGTGGGGACCGCTGTGAATGTTCAGAATCCGGCACTTGATGTTGCCAAACCCTCCTCGTCTGTACAAAAGACTCCTGTTTCTTCAAGTGGCCCTAGCGGCATTGTTGATGAAGAATCTGATGAGATGCTGAGGCTCATCAGAAAAAGTGAGTACAACATTGTAGACCAGCTTCTACACACGCCCTCCAAGATTTCTATTCTTTCTCTATTGCTGAATTCAGAGCCTCATAGGGAGTCTCTGCAGAAAGTCTTGGATCTGGCGTATGTTGATCACGACGTCACCCTGGAACAATTTGATAGCATTGTTGCAAACATTACCGCTTGCAACACTTTGAGCTTTTGTGACGCTGATCTCCCTGAGGAGGGAAGAGACCACAACATGGCCTTACATATCTCTATGAACTGCAAATCTGATGCAATGTCCAATATGTTGGTGGACACTGGATCGTCCCTTAATGTATTGCCAAAATCCACACTCTCTCGTCTGTCATATCAAGGTCCTCCTATGAGGCAGAGTGGGGTTGTTGTGAAAGCTTTTGATGGGTCGCGCAAGACCGTGATTGGGGAAGTTGATCTTCCAATCAAAATAGGACCAAGTGATTTCCAGGTTACTTTCCAAGTAATGGATATCCACCCATCTTACAGCTGTCTCTTAGGCAGACCATGGATTCACGAGGCTGGCGCCGTGACATCCACCCTACACCAGAAGCTGAAGTTTGTCAAAAACAAGAAATTGGTTGTAGTAGGGGGAGAAAAGGCTCTCCTGGTTAGCCATCTGTCTTCTTTCTCGTACATTGACGCAGAGGATGAAGTTGGAACTCAGTTTCAAGCTTTATCTATTGATGAACCAATCGAGAAGAAGTCTCCTTCATTCACTTCCTACCGAGATGCGAAGCTGGCCATTGAATGTGGTGCAGTTGCTGGATTAGGGAAAGTGCTTGAACTTGAAGATAACCGATCCCGGGCTGGCATAGGCTATGGTTCTGGGGCATGCAACGAGCAAGGTCTGTTCACCAGTGGAGGATTCATCCATGCTGATCAACCTGCAGAAGAGGAAGCTGCTGCTATCATTGAAGAAGAAGATGCAGAAGACTTGAACAATTTTATTATTCCTGGTGGTGTCTGCCACAATTGGGTCGCTGTGGATGTTCCTACAGTTATCGATAGATCAGAGTAAATTGTTCACTTTTGTTTAAAACCCTTCTCCCATGCCAAAAGGAGAAGTGATGACATTGTTGGCAGCATTTTAATACAATGATGTTTTCATTCAATTAATGCATTGTCAAACATTTGTTTTTCCATTTGTTTTCACTTTTTGCTTTTGCATGAAATCAGTGATCACAAAAAAAACCACAAAACATAAAAACAAGAATAAAAGCAAACATTTTCATCTGCATAATGATTTGCTTGTTTAAATGCTAAAGTTTTTCCTTAACCAAAATCATTATGCAGGTTGATCCTAAAACCCTTTGAACATAATGATCCAACGCCATCTCCCAATCTTGAATTCTTTGTATTTGGAGCAGAGGAAGATGATGCTGAAGGGGATTCCTGATGAGATTACTCGCCTTCTTGAGCGAAAAGAAGCTCATTCAGCTGTATCATGAGAATCAGCAAAACAGTTAAACTGGGGCATTGCAAATGCAATAAAAAAAAAAAAAAAAAAAAGAAAAGAGGGTGAAAAAGATGAAAAAATCAAAAATCAGCAAAAAAAAATTTCAAAATTTTTCCAAAGAAAAAAGAAAAATTATACCCTCAAGTCCCTAGTTGACTGATGCTGAATGGATTCAGAGTCGTTACGACCAGTTGAATTTGATTGAAGAGAAGCGATTAACTGCCATGTGTCATGGTCAGTTATATCAGCAGAGAATGAAGAAAGCATTCGATAAGAAGGTCAAGCCTCGTGTGTTCCGAGAAGGTGACCTTGTGCTCAAGAAAGTTTTGTCTTTCGCGCCCGATTCCAGGGGCAAGTGGACTCCAAACTACGAGGGTCCATATGTTGTTAAGAGAGCCTTTTCAGGCGGAGCTTTGATGCTTACAACAATGGATGGGGAGGATTTCACTCGTCCTGTGAATTCAGATGCAGTCAAAAGATACTTTGCCTAAAAAAAAAAAGTATATGCAAATGAAAAAAAAAAAACAAAAAAAAAACAGAATAGCTCGCTAAGTTGAAAACCCGAAAGGGCGGCTTAGGCAAAAATGAGCGTCTCGGTGGAGAACCCGCAAGGGTAATCCAGGCAAAAATTAGAGACTTGAAAAAAAGATATATTTGCATCCCGCTAGATTGAGTACCTCACCTTGGGGAAATCTAGGCAAAAATTAGGGATTTGGCAAGTAACTGCATCCTGACAAGACTTTCTGTCCACCAGTCGTCATTTCGTCAGAGGATTCTCGATTCGTCGTCAACTGAAGCTTCGGATACATCGAGATTCAAATTGGTAGAGAAAGGATCATTATGTTCAATGTAGCCCTCTTCCAATATATATCACTGATTTCAAATTTGTACAGATCTATGGAGTCTTGCCATTTGCAGACTACCATTCCATCAAATCAATTTGAGCTTTTTATCCAATTATTTGCATTCTTATTTGTTTCAATTCAACAAATGTTTTGCATTGTTTTAAATTGATAAAATGTCATTGTTTTAAACAAATCAATTTTTTTTCAAAATTTTTGTTTTAAACAAAGTGAACATTCACAAGATTGAAAGGATACTCAAGAATATCTCAGTGCTCTCCCGAGGGTGGCATGATTCCCAACAGGTAAGACATTCGTTCATTTTCCTGGTTTGGTGGTATCTTCTTTCTCCAGATCTTTGCTGAGGTTGTTCCTCAAACAAAGTTGTTGTTGGGGTTGTTCCCCAGTACAGTCGTAAGCAGAGTGTTGTTGAAGACTTCGTTTTCTCCAGCAGCAGTTTTCCCCTAGCATGGGTGTTTTCTTGAGAAGTTTCGGCGGTTGATGGTTTGTCATCCTGGTGCCCTGTCACTTTCTCTAGTGGGTCGTATGCCCCAGACTTTATTTGTCTCCTCAGCGCAGTCATGAGTATAGCCATTGACTGATACTCCCCTCGGAGTCGCGAATAGAGCTGCTATTAACATCCCCACCAGGGTCGCGAGTAGAGATGTTATTGATATCCCCATCGGAGTCGCGAGTATAACCGTTGTTGATACTCCCCTCAGAGTTGCAAGTGGAGTTGTTACCGCTTTTCCCCATGCAGTGTGCCAGCAGGATTTGTCTGTTTCCTCAGCACGATCGCTTTCTTTTTGAAGACTTGGTAAGTCAGTGGTTTGATACCCGGTACTTTACCTCTTCCCCGGCGAAGTCGTCTGTGGAATTGTTGCTATCTCTCCATCAGAGTTTTTCTCTTCAGCAGAGCAGGATTTATTTTCCTACTCAGTGGTTGATTGGGTTGACATCCCAGTTTTTCATCCATCTTTTCCTCAGCGTAGTCTGCAGAATGTTTGTTGTGGCAGTTTTGCCTGTTGAATACTCCTTCAATCCCCGTATGGTTGGATGATGGCTTTGGCCTCCAGTGAATGGATTTATTTCCTGACTGTTTGTGATCCCCAGTAGAGTGGCTTATATTGCAGAATCTACTTGTTGTGATCAGTTTGCTTTGTATATTCTCCCCAAGTGGAGTGGTTTGTTGCAGAATCTGCTTGTTTGATCTGTCCTCCCTCAGTGGTTTGTTCCCAAGAGAGTAGCCGACAGTTTTCCCCAATAGAGTTGCTTATGCAGTTAGATTCTACCTGGATGATATCATTCTCCCTCAGTGGGTTGTTCTCCAGCGGAGTTGTGTGGATTTGCTTCTACAGCAGTTCGTGCTTATGCAACGCACCCTTTGTTTCTCAGTTAACACTGGGATCCCCTGCAGATACTTTGGGATTTCTCTTGTTCCCCTACAGATTCGTCTTGGTGGCTGTTTCGCCCGTTGTGACTTTCTGTACCCTGATTGGGTTGTTTCCTGATATTTCCGATTCTCTGCTTCTTCAGCAGTACTCGCAGATCTTTGCTTCTCAGCATGAAGATCTCCGCAGATTGGCTTTCCAGCTGGTTTTTCCCCTGGAAGTATAATACCGAACGTTTGGTTCCCGGACCTGTTTATGTTAGAATTGTCTGTTTTGTCAGCATTCATCAAACATAAATCACGCATATTCATGCATATTCATAAACATTCAGATATTCATATTGCATTTCTTGTCATATATCTTTTGTTTGTCGTGTTTCCTGCTATGGTGATATAGATCTCTTTACAGATCTCCCCAAGCAGATGTCGGGTGTTATAAATCTCTCCATATAGAGTCAACCCCATAAGCAGAAAATGTTGTCTTTCCTTCTGCAGTTCCCCACCGAGATATATCCTCGTGGATGACGGTTTCTTCCGTTTCCTCCCAACACATATATTGGGATGGATTTTCCTATTTGAGTTACATCCTCATTAGGACGTGTCTTGATTCAGTCCGTCTTTTCGGATCATTCCCGAATTGGCTATTTGTCAAAAGTCTTGTGCTTCCCAGTGGGTTGTTCCCCAGTGGAGTAGTTTTTGGGCCTCTACCCTCATTACCGGTAGTTATAAGTCCTACTTTTCCTGGCTTTCTTAACAAGAATTTGTGGTTATACACCTTTTATACTCCAGCCAGAGTTTTGGTTTTCTACCCTCATACCGGTAGTTGTAAATCCTATTTTCCTGCTCTTCAGCAGTTTGTGGTTTGTTATAAACCCCTATTTTGGTTTCCCGTGCGGATTGGTGATTTGTTCTATCCCCCACGCGGAGTTGTTGGTCTTCTACCCCGTATTCGGTAGATGTAAACCCTAATTTTGTGGTTATCTTCATTCAATATTTGATGTTGATTTTCCTTTGCTTGTATAAGTTGCTCAGATCAGCACTTATATCCTTAGCAAGTCTTTTGTGGATAATTGCCGTATGCTAGCAATTTTATCCCCAGTGGGTCCTTTCACCGTTTGCTCGTGATTTGTCCCCCGGATCATTGGTTGTATACCAATGTATCCCCAGCTAGTCCCTGTGGATAATTGCCGGATGCTTGCAATATATCCTCAGCAGATCGCCTTTCATTTACCCTTTTGTTGGTAATGTCTGTTGCTCCTTTTGATTGGTCATCATTATATACCTAGTTTGGTATCCCGATGCCTTTCTTTTCGGTTGATTTATCCTTTATTAACCCAGTAACCGGTTGTGGATAATCTTCCATGTGAGTATATTATTCACGGTCTGCCGGTAATGAATAATATATCTCATGCACTCTTCAGTCGAAGCCTTTTGCGTTTCCCTGTTCGAGTAAGATTCGTTATTTCCCTTTGTGGAGTCGAATATTTCTTTGTTGTCGGATAATTGCCGGATGCTTGCAATTTATCCCTTTGAGTTGTCTTTCGTTTACCCGGATGCTTGGTATCGATTGTCTCTCTGTTCTGGATAGTCACCTATTATATACCCAGTAACCGGTATCTCTGGTGTCTTTTCCTTTCGAGTATATTATTCACGGTCTGCCGGTAATGAATAATATATCTCGTGCGCTCTTTAGTTGGAATCCTTTGTTGATTTTCCCCAACTGAGCAAGATTCGTATTCTTTGTAGAATCGAATATCCATCCTTTAACCAGTTTGTGTTTTGGATGATGAGTGTTTTGGAAGTGAAATCCAATTCACGTTTCGGTAGATCACCTATTATATACCCAGTAACCGGTATCTCTGGTGTTTCTTACCATGCGAGTTTATTATCTACGTTCTGACGGTAATAGATAATATATCTCATGCGAGTATCTTATCCACGGTCTGCCGGTAATGGATATCATATCTCATGCACTCTTTGGGTTTGTGTCCCCAGATGAGTAAGATTCGTTTTCCCGTTGTGGATTCGAATGCCCATCCTGTAAGTCGATTTGCTTTTTCAAGCCCTTCTTTCGGATGATGAGTGTTTTGGAAGTGAAATCCAATTCACGTTTTCGGTAGATCACCTATTATATACCCAGTAACCGGTATCCTTGGTGTTTCTTGCCATGCGAGTGTATTATTCACGGTCTGCCGGTAATGAATAATATGTCTCATGCGCTCTTTGGTTGGAATCCTTTGTTGATCTTCCCCAGTCGAGTAAGATTCGCATTCTTTGTAGAATCGAATGTCCATCCTTTAACCAGTTTGTGTTTAGGATGATGAGTGTTTTGGAAGTGAAAACCAATTCACGTCTTCGGATTTTATCCTATAAACAACCCAGTAACCGGTTCAGGATAATTTTCCTTTCGAGTATATTATTCACGGTCTGCCGGTAATGAATAATATGTCTCATGCACTCTTGGGTCAATCCTTTGTTGTTTTCCCCTCAGAGTAAGATTCATATTCTTTGTAGAATCGAATATCCATCCTTTAACAAGTTTGCTTTTCTAGCTCTCTTCAGGATGATAAGTGTATTGGAAGTGAAATCCAATTCACGCTTCGGTAGATCACCTATTATATACCCAGTAACCGGTATCCTTGGTGTTCCTTCCTGTTTTTTGTTACCCTTATGCCTGGTAACATCTCATTTTGTTTGGTGCTTCCTCAGTGAAGTTTTCTTGCTGCTTTCCCCACAGGAGTCAGCTTGTGTCTCTCCAGTGGATTTATTTTCCATTTGGAATTCTTTTCCCCAGTGTGAGTTCTCTAATCCGTTTTCTGTATTTTCCTAATCAGAGTCGTGTCACGTTCACGCTGTGTCAGTTTTGTTTATCCCCAATTAGAGTCTTGTTAGAGTCTCTGTTCCTGGTGAGTGTACTACTCCGATGGATCGTCTTTTCTTCTGTGTGAATCATATTCCCCACAGAATTTTGTCTTTTGCATGCATACATCTGCATCATGAGGTCTCTTAGGGACCAAAATTTGTCTCATTACTGTTATTTAAGCCCATTCTACCGCGTCGAGATGAAGATTTCTAAACTTCACTTCTCCGGCTAGAATGACCTTAAATAGGGGCATCTGTAAGACCCCAATTTTGGGCCCTAAGATCCCTCATGGCCCATATCATATCATATCATGGCCTCAAGGATCATTGCATGCCTTTGTTTCCCTCCTAGTGGGTAGGTTGCCTTGTGAGTGTGGTTCTTGATCACCAAGCATGTCTTGCATTTGTATATCTTTGCCTCTCATATGTTTATTAACCAAAAAGTACAAAAATATTGTCAGCTAACCTTGTTGCTTGCAGCTGAAGCAATCATCAGCAATTAGGTCAAAGACAGTCAACAGTCAGTCAAAGCAATGGATGGTGGCCATTCTTGCAGAATTTGGGCACCATGATCAATAATCAAGAGTTCATATGACTTGAGACATCATTTGAAGTCAAGTTCTCAAGGATTTAGGGTTTGGAATTCATCAGAAATGCTTCAATCATCCAAAACCCTAGAAAAGTCAAACTTGGTCAACTGTGGATTTAATCAGTGATTTGATGGATGAAATTGATTTGAAGGAGCTCATTCATGTCCATATAAGCCTCATATATCATGTCCAACCTCATCATGGAAGAAAATCAAGTCAAACAGAAAATTTCCCAAAATAGAAAGTGGACCTGTAATTTCAACTGCCAAAAATGGAAACTTCTTGATCCTCAACTTACATCATGATACAAGCTTCAAATGAATTTTTGCCCAACATGAAAGTTGAAGATCTTGTTCTCCCATTTTCAAAAAGTCCAAGAACTCTCAAATCCCATGTATGGTTTGCAAGATATGATCAATTCAATTTCAAAAATTTATGAACTTCAACAAGCCATATCTCATGAACCATAAGGCCAAATTTGGTGGGGTTTTTTCCTACAAACCACATTTTTCCTCCTCTTTCCAAAAATATAAATTTCATCCTCCAAAACCTTGCCAATCAAAATGGCATTTTTTGACCTATTTCATTTAAAAATCAAGTTTGACCAATAGTTGACTTTTTGATTTATTGTTTTTTTCTCACTTTGGCCAATTGGGATTTGTTTCATATGGTATTTGCAACATGATCCAAGTCCAAATTCATGCTCATGATACCATCATATCACCATTTTGGCATAAGGTGCATAACTTGAAATTTTGCAAATGGCTTCATTAAAACAAGGCAATGTTAGCAATCCTTGAGCAGACCAAAAACAGCAAATTGGAAGGTCTGTTCACAGCCTGTATCAAGCCCAAACCGTGCAAGCATACACCCTCCACTTTCACTTATGCAAGTTTAGCAAAATTGCAAATTGGTTTCATTTGGCATAAGCAAGCTTAGCATTTCATTAGCCATGTTAAACAATCATATTTAAAGTGATTTTCTGCCAGATTCCAACCCTAGAGACAGCAGCCACACGACCAAAAAACCTTCATTTTCTCTCATCTTGCATTTTGACACTTTGTGAATTTCTGCACAAAACTTCAAAAACCCCGAGCCCTTCTTCATCATTCCTTCATCTGGACAATATTTGGAGCTCCTTTGAACCATCAAACTCCACCTGTGCAGCCCCTTCTTGTTCCGTTTCTCCAAGATACCTCCCATGGCAGATCGTGATTTACTTATGTCCAAGCATTCTTGAGCTTAAAGAACTTCATCATCCATCAGCATAAAGCACAAGGAAGATCTGTTTCGAACTGGAAACATCCAAGCAGCCCTGTTTCACATTCTTCTTCAAAAACAAGTAAGGTTTCGACTTCAATCATTTGCCATGCCATGATATGTTTTAGGTAGCTCTGATTATGCTGATTCCAATGAACTATGCCTTGCTTGAAATGGTTGTGTTATGATGGAGAAATCTGGATTTTATTTTGTGTGTTCAAACCTATTTCACTCGATTTGCCTTGCTTAGGATGAGTTAGTGAGATTGGATGCTATATTTGTGATGCTTGATGTGTGCTGATGCTATTGCTATGCTCATTTTTTGATTCTGGGCATTTCGAAATTTTGATTATATGAAGGTGATGAACATATGCACTGTTGTGTTGAACCCTAAAACCTGCCCAGAAATCCACATGAATCATGTCCTGTTTGTTGGTGTTATGATGCTGCATGAGTGTTAATGCCATGATGTTTGAGTTTTTCTGCTTGGAATTGTTTTATGATGATGAACTCGCATGAATGCCATGGCTGTTGCTGCATAAACCCTAAGGGTTTTAAAACCCAGAATTTTGAATGCTCATTGGTCCGTGTACTGTTCCATTGGCCATCAGCCAATGGGAACATTTCATTTCCCCTGCCTAAACGCATCGTTTGAGTAAGTGAGGGCGCTATTTACCAAATTGCCACGCTGACCACATGTTTGACTCATTGTTCCATGCTATGTATTCATGTTGCTACAATTTATTCACTCATCTTCTAAAATCCATTTCTCCTTCATTATTCATCCAAAAATCCTGAAATTTTTTGCATAATGTTCACAAGAATGTCTAGTATTTAATCATGATTTTTAATAATTTTTTGTGTGGCTGGATTTTAAATAGTATGAGTTTTCTTGTCATGTATGCCCAATTGATACTTTGTGCCAAAACTTCTGTGAAATAATGATGATGCATCCTTTAGTTCTGAAATTTTTTGTGGAGAAACTAGACACATTCACCTTTGTTTCCATGTAGAGTTTATGCATTTATCATATGTGGTTTGCTGGATAAAATTTTTTGAAGTAGGGTGTGACAATTTGTGTCACACCAATGTTATGCTATTTCATGATTTTTGTTCACATGCTTCCTGGCTTCCAAATAACTTGAAATTTTGCATGAATGATCTCTTACATGTCCAGTTGGTGTATGAATTTTCTGGGATTTAATGATGCTATTTCCTATTTGTTTGAGAATTTTCTTCCCTGCCTAGTCAATGGTTGACTTTATATGATACATGATACCAAATCCTTTGTGAAATTCTCATACCATATTGTATGATCATGAAATTTCATATGTGCATACTAGACATCTTGAGCTTTGCATTGGTGTTAATCCCATTCATTTCTCATCTGTTTTCATTTTGTTATGATTTTTTGAAGATGACACATGTTTTGTTGACTTCTTTGTGCACACTTGAAATTGTGTTGACTTCCTGATTTTATTTGACTATCTTCCCATGATCCAATTGAGCTGAAATTTCATATGCATGCTATGTTATGGATTGTGATTGAGTATGAATTATTTCATAATTTTTGGAATTGATTATGTTTGCTTTTGAGCTTGGTCTTGCTGTTGACTTCTATATGCTTTCCTTTGCCATGCTTTGCATTCTTTTGTGTATGAAATGACAATTAATGCATGATTTGATTGTGAATCCAATTGAGGTAGCTTCTTAAATGTTTGAACATGAATTGGGTTGACTTTTCTTTGCTGTTTTGACTTTTTCTTTCATCTTTGACCCTAGGCTAGTCCTAGTGGTCTTTTGAGCTTACAATTGAGTTAATGTTTCAGGTTAAGCACCAATGCCTCAAAGATCATTCAAATTTGATTGAGTTGGATTATATATCATGTGCTAACCCTTGTTTTGTAGGTGTGACTCATATAGTTGAGTCTTGTGCTTTGCACATTGGTCCCTCTGTGGTTGACTGTTGTTTATCCATTCCTTTTGTTTTAAACTGTTGAACTGTTTACTAATTGGTTTGACTTTTTCAGGTACTTTAGTTGCTTAAGTTCTTTGAACTTGTTTTGCTTTGCTATTTAGCAATTTGCTTTGAGGTATAATTACTTCTTCTTCATGTAGTCTGGAGACCCGGTCTGTTATTTGACCGGGCAAACTGTCTGAAGTCCTCCTTAAGAGGCAATGCTTGTGTGTGTTTAATTTTGTCCCAAGCAGGAAAAGTCCTTCAAGTAAGGCAATTGGTAGATCAAAGGGATAAGTAGCCTATCCCCTACTATTCAGTGAGTCCTCTCCTTGCTCCCATTACATGGTTGTAGCATTGAGATAAATACCCAAGATCTATAGAGTCAATAATGTGGAAAGAGCTCCATCTTTCCGAGCTCCCACACTTTCTTAAATGCTCTCCCTGATCAGGGATAGAAGCAATGAGGCACACCCCTCATCTCCTTTCATCTGCTTCACCTTAGCCTCTCAATGGCAAGGTTAAGAGCAACTTTTTACCCTATCACAGTGGACTTTCATAGTCAAACCCTCTTGTATGAGCCCCCCTTTGTTTGGCTATAGAGTGTGCTGTTTGATATTCATTGATTGATTGATTGCTTCATATGCACCTGTTTGCTTATATGTTGTGCATTTATCATCATCAATTGCCATTAGTGCATGATCATATCATTTTGTCTGTGTGACATTATTATTGTTGTTTGCCCATTGAGGACAAGTGTAAGTCCATTTCTTTGGCCTTTGCTCCTATGATATGGAAGGATAGAGTGTAAGACCGCATTGGTCACTCATATCTTCTGTTTTATCTGTTTGTATGTGAGGATACAGTTATAAGTCCCTGTAAGTTGGCATCTGTTGTCCTGTGATCATAATTTGGTCTGTTTGATTTGTATGTGAGGTTGCAGTTATAAGTCCCTGTATGTTGGCATCTGCTTTCCCGTGATCATAAGATGTTTTGTCTGTTTGTATGAGAGGTTGCAATTATAAGTCCCTGTAAGTTGGCATTTGCATTCCTGTGACCATATTGTTGCTTTTGTTCTTGTATGTGAGGATCCATTGTAAGTCCCTGTAATGTGGCATTGGTTTTCCTGTGATCATATGTGGAGTTAACCTAAGTCCAGATAGATTGGCAGTTGACTTCCATTTCTCATTTTTGTTTTAGGAGATTAGTGTAAGTCCATTGAGTGGCTTCTGATATCCCGTTCTGTTTTAGGAGACTGGTGTAAATCCATTTATTGGTATCCGGTATCCGCCTTTTATTTTTGTTTGAGGAGATTAGTGTAAGACCATTGAGTGGCATCTGATATCCCGTTTTGTTTTAGGAGATTGGTATAAGCCCAGTGATTGGCATCCGATATCCGCTTTCTTTCTTGTTTGTTTGTTATTATCCATTGCTCATTCCAAAGGACACACTTGAATCATCTCCCATATGATTTCAAGAAGTGAACCTTCTAAGAAGTTTTACTTTCCATATCTATCCATTCATCCTCATTATGCCCTAAACCTTTTCACACTTTGATTTCAAACTTGACATAAGTGTTGTGCAAACATCTTCATGTTTTCTAACTAAAAACCTGGACTCAAGTCCTTGACCTTTTTTTCAAACTCCATTTCATAATACTTCTTTTGAATCAATCTTAATCATACTTTGACTCCATTTTCATAATCACAATCAATTAACTTCACTCATTCACTTGTTTTGGCTTTATCCATTGTTAATCTTTTCATACATGAGCTAGAGGTTTGATTTATCTTAGTGGTTGATGTTAATCTCACCTTCTGTCTTTAGTGATTGAATTGTAAGTCTTCCTTGCCTATTATAGGGTTAACCCCTCCCTGGCAAGTTGAAGCTGTTCTCACATGGTGGACGTGGTTGTTTGTATAAGGTTGAGTTTTCTCCCGTGGATAACGTAAGACCTTAGGGTTTGTGTTTAAAATTGAACCCAACCCACTTTTGGAAATCTTTTAGCCGAACTACGGCGTTTTGATCCTTACCTTTGATGGAAGGTACGTAGGCAGCGGGTTCATCCGTTCAAACCCAATAACTAACTTGTACATTCTTTTCTCATCATCCCAATCATGTTTGCACAATGTTTATGTCATAACAAATACAATATTATACAACAAGTGTGAAAAGGGCTCCCTAGGAGTACCTAGGACGTAGTGGGTGCCTAACACCTTCCCATTGCGTAATTTACCCCTTACCCAGACTCTCTGATCTTTTTATTAGTTTTCTACGTGTAAAACTTCTTAGGCTTTTGTTCGCTTTTTAGCCAGTCCTTTGGATAAATAAAAGTGCGGTGGCGACTCGAAATTTCAATGTATCCCTTGCTTATGGTTTAATCTATAAATCATATAGCGACGAATACACCGCTACAGAAAAGTGGCGACTCCACTGGGGATCGAACCCAGAATCTCTGGTTGTATTGCCTACTTTTCACCCTTGTTGTGCTATATTATTATTTGTCATTTGACATATTTTTGTACGATTTGGGATCACTGTATTGATTGTAATGTGTGAATTGCTTGATATACATTTGCTGTTTGCTTTGGTGATCTGTGAGATGAGTTCTATACCCGAACTCGAGTGCACTCTAGGATAGGAGAATGGCATAGTCTTGTTGACTGGTGTGGAGTATTCCTTAGCCAGTTGACTTGCGAGCCCATTCACTTGGTGGAGGTCATGTTGAACTAATAATGTCACACAAGTCATTTGTGGTTAGGCATTATTCTTTCAATCATGTTCCGCAGAAGCCAAGAACCTTAGTTTACCAAACCCATCTTGGCCTATTTTTAGGACCGTAGTGCGGAGGTCGTTCAGATGTCAGTTCTGATACGATTGTTACGCGATACTACACTCATAAGAGTTTCTCTTGAGAATATTCTTGGAATACGAGTATTCGTTCCTCCGATAATATTCGAAAGATGGAACGATGATTATGGGAACCTCTGATAGAACATGTCTGGCAGGTTTAAACCCTAGTACACTCCCTTGGGGTGGTTCTTAACCGAGACTCCATGCTCGTGACTCTCAACAAACCCATGATTCGTGGTT
Source organism: Lathyrus oleraceus (assembly GCF_024323335.1). NCBI lineage: Eukaryota > Viridiplantae > Streptophyta > Magnoliopsida > Fabales > Fabaceae > Lathyrus > Lathyrus oleraceus. The sequence continues at coordinate 286,301,504 of NC_066582.1, read as the reverse complement.
GAGTCGTTCAAACATTGTTAATATCAATGGATCCCGGATCAGGTGTAAAACCTAAAATCCACCAAAGCGGCTGGTTGATATTAAGAATGTCTGAACCGGTTCATATACCGTTAATATCAATGGAACTTGGGTGTTGATAAGGTGAAAACCTAAATCCACCAAAATGGATGATTGATATTAGGGATACATTGAGCTTTCCCACGACCTTTGTTTGGTGTGCTTTGCTTGATCCTTGAGTGTGTTTGTTGCATTCATGCATTCACGCATTCATCCGCATTCATGTCATCAAAAAGGAAAATTTTCAAGGAACTTAAAGGGTTATTTGCAAAATTTTCAGACATGGAAAGACCAAAGAGGTATACAAAGAAATACAGCTTCAAGCAGCCTGATGTAAAAGAGTTAAGGAATCTGACATCATATGTATTAGATCCCTTGGGTTTCAAAGCTCGCTATGGGAAGCTTCTACCTCTGCTCACCACTCAGGTTGACGAAGGGTTGATGAGCACTCTGGTTCAGTTCTACGATCCGTTGCATCATTGCTTCTTATTTCCGGATTTCCAGTTGTTGCCGACTTTGGAAGAATACTCTCACCTCATTGGGATTCCGATTCTGGATCAAGTGCCGTTCAGTGGCTTAGAGAGTATTCCATCCGCTCGAGAGATTTCCAGCTTGTTGCACATAGATGAAGATCTGATTAGAGCTAATCTGACTACCAAAGGCGGAATTCAGGGTTTTCCTTCCGAGTTCCTCATTGCCCAAGCTACCTTTTATGGGAAGGCCATGAGTGAGGATGCCTTTGAGGCTCTATTTGTGTTGCTCATCTATGGATTGGTGTTGTTTCCCAACTTCGACAAGTTCGTGGACATGAACGCCATTAGGATCTTTTCAGTCCTTAATCCAGTTCCGACCTTGTTGGGTGATGCGTATGTCTCCATGCATCTGAGGAATATGAAGAATGGAGGAGTTATTGTCTGCTGTTTACCCCTGCTGTACAAGTGGTTTATTTCGCACTTGCCGCAGACAGTTGCTTTCAAAGAGAACAAGGGATGTCTACGGTGGTCTCAGAGACTCATGTCTCTCACCAATGATGATATCACCTGGTATGATCGCGTGTATGATACCGTTCAGATCATCGATTATTGTGGGGAATTCCCTAATGTGCCTCTTCTTGGTACATGTGGTGGGATTACCTACAATCCTATTCTTGCACGTCGTCAGCTTGGGTTCCCCCTAAAGGATAAACCTAATAACATTCTGTTAGAAGGTGCATTCTTTCAGGAGGGTAAAGATCCCCAAGGCCTGAAAGCCAGATTTGTCCGTGCATGGCGCAGTATCCACAAGAAGAGTAGGAATGAATTGGGTCCAAAGAACTGCATTGCTTTGGAGCCATACACCTCTTGGGTCAGACAGAGAGCTACCACCTACCTGATGCCGTATGATCATCCAAGACCTACACCGTTGGATGTGGCTGGGCCTTCAACCCTCCCTACCCAACATGTAGAGGAGTTGAGAGAAGAAGACCTTTCGCGTGCTTGGATCCGTGAAAGGGAGGAATTGCTGCAGCAGCTCAAGGAGAAGGATGCTATGATTGAATTTCTCGAGCACCGAGTGATCGACGATCCGAACGACGCTTGGACTTCTCTGCTTCCTCAGTCATCCAAATTCTGGAAGAGGAGGTATGATCGACTTGCCAAAGAGAAAGCTGATATGGAAGCTGCCTATGAGAGAGAGATCAAGGAGTTGTGCACTTCTCGTCTTCCAGCATCCCGAGCTAATAGGGATCCATAGGATGTCATTTACCTTTTCTCTTTGTAATAATTGAATGCAAAAATGCTGTATTTCTTTGTCTTATATTTGAATGAAATATTTTCCATGAGCAATTAAAATGTCTAAATATTCAAAATATCGCAAACAATACCCTAAGGGTTCCTTGAAAACAAAGCATTTGCACAAGCATTTCATGCATCATTCTTGCATAAGCAGGTACCCTTTGTTTCTGGTCTTCTGGTTCTAACCTTTGTTCTTCATTTATTTTGAAGACAAGCTGACTCACCGGTATTATACAAGGGTCAACTCTGCCAGAATCATGGAACAGTTGGAGCAAGAGAACCAAAGTCTAAGAGAAGAGGTCGCCAGACTTGGCGCTTTGATGGAGCAACTCCTTGCTGCTCAGAATCAGCCTGCTCCACAGCCAGCAACTCCCGTTCAGCGGGCGGTTATTTCTGAAGTGGCTACTTCAACGGTGCCAGTTAGTGCCCATGTGCCCAATGCCATGCCTCCCGGTTTTCCTTGGGGGATGCCTCCAGGCTTCATGCCTGATCTGCCAGCTCCAACCTTTGCTCAAATGCCGGCATCTAGCCCGGTCCCTGTTCCCGCTCCTCCTGTCGTGCATACCATGCCTAGGGTAGACGACACCATCTATCACTCTGAGGCATCTGAGGCTCAGATGTTCATGAAAAGATGGACGCAATGAACGATCAATTCCTCGAGCTGAGAAAGGAATTGAGGACTCTCCGTGGCAAAGATCTCTTCGGCAAGTCTGCAGCCGAACTCTGCCTAGTTCCCGGTGTGAAGATCCCAGTCAAGTTCAAGGTCCCAGACTTTGAAAAGTATAAGGGGAACACCTGTCCACTCGCTCACCTGGTCATGTACGCCAGGAAGATGTCAACACAAACTGATAATGATCAACTCTTGATCCATTATTTTCAAGACAGTTTGTCTGGTGCCGCGCTCAGATGGTACATGAGCCTGGACAGTGTCAACATCCGATCTTTCAACGACCTTGGCGAAGCTTTCGTCAAGCAATATAAGTATAATGTTGATATGGCACCTGACAGAGATCAACTCAGGTCCATGTCCCAAAAAGACAAGGAATCGTTCAAGGAGTACGCCCAGAGATGGCGTGAGCTGGCAGCTCAAATCACTCCACCATTGGAAGAGAAAGAGATGACCAAGATTTTTCTGAAAACTCTTGGTTCATTTTACTATGAACGAATGGTGGCGAGCGCTCCCTCTGATTTCACCGAGATGGTGAACATGGGGATGCGTCTTGAAGAAGGTGTCCGTGAAGGACGGTTGGCTAAAGATGATGGTTCTTCCTCTAAGCGATATGGGGCGTTTAAGAGGAAAGAAGGTGAAACGCATGCTGTGCAGTCTCAGCCGAAGCAAAGAAGACCCTCTGTTCAGAGGAAGCCTGCACGACATTCTAGTCATCAGCACCAGGTGGCTAACGTAGCGCCTGTATTCAAAGATAATGCTCAACAATATCAGCATCAGCAGCAATGTCCACAACCGCAGTACCAACAGCAACAGCAGCGTCCACAGCAACAGGCTTACCAGCCTCGTGGAAGTGCAACCAATCAGGCTAACATGAATTATGATAGGAAAAGGGTCAGCTTCGATCCAATTCCTATGACATATGCAGAGCTTTATCCCTCCTTGTTGGAGAGGAAATTGGTTTCTCCCAAGGATCCTCCTGCTATTCCTGCAAACCCGCAATGGTGGTACAAACCAGACCAGCATTGTATCTATCATTCCGGTGCTCCGGGCCACAATGTAGAGAACTGTTTCCCACTGAAGAATAAGGTTCAAGACCTTATGAGAAGTGGAATTCTGAGTTTTGAAGACTCAAACCCGAACGTCACCAGGAACCCATTGCCTTCGCATGGGAAATCTGTGAACATGATTCAGGAATGCCTTGGGAAGTACAAGGTTAAGTATGTCAGCCACATCAGGCAGTCGTTGGTTGATTTACATAAGATGCTGTGTCAGTACAGCTATTTGGAGCATAACCACGACAAGTGCCGTGTTTGTTCGGTTAACTGCTTGGGTTGCGACCAGGTCCGTAGAGAGCTTCAACAGTTGTTGAATGAAGGTACTATTGAGATTCTCCAGAATCGCAATGTTGATATAGTTGAACCTGAAGTGAATGTCATCTCGCCAGTGTTCAAGCTACCTGAACCGGTTGTTATTCGTTATAATAGCAACAAACCGAAGGCTTCACCTTCTCTGATTATCAAACCAGCAGGCCCTGTGCCCTATACATCTGATCGAGCTGTGCCACTCCGGTACAATCCTGTTGCTGTCCAAGATGGGGTCGAAGTGCCTTTGCCTTCAACTTCTGTAACCACTATAGCTGATGTCAGTGGGTTGACCCGAAGTGGTCGTGTATTTTCTGCGCCTCCGAAGGCTACTGCTTCTGATACTGTTGAGCGCCCTGTGGGGACCGCTGTGAATGTTCAGAATCCGGCACTTGATGTTGCCAAACCCTCCTCGTCTGTACAAAAGACTCCTGTTTCTTCAAGTGGCTCTAGCGGCATTGTTGATGAAGAATCTGATGAGATGCTGAGGCTCATCAGAAAAAGTGAGTACAACATTGTAGACCAGCTTCTACACACGCCCTCCAAGATTTCTATTCTTTCTCTATTGCTGAATTCAGAGCCTCATAGGGAGTCTCTGCAGAAAGTCTTGGATCTGGCGTATGTTGATCACGACGTCACCCTGGAACAATTTGATAGCATTGTTGCAAACATTACCGCTTGCAACACTTTGAGCTTTTGTGACGCTGATCTCCCTGAGGAGGGAAGAGACCACAACATGGCCTTACATATCTCTATGAACTGCAAATCTGATGTAATGTCCAATGTGTTGGTGGACACTGGATCGTCCCTTAATGTATTGCCAAAATCCACACTCTCTCGTCTGTCATATCAAGGTCCTCCTATGAGGCAGAGTGGGGTTGTTGTGAAAGCTTTTGATGGGTCGCGCAAGACCGTGATTGGGGAAGTTGATCTTCCAATCAAAATAGGACCAAGTGATTTCCAGGTTACTTTCCAAGTAATGGATATCCACCCATCTTACAGCTGTCTCTTAGGCAGACCATGGATTCACGAGGCTGGCGCCGTGACATCCACCCTACACCAGAAGCTGAAGTTTGTCAAAAACAAGAAATTGGTTGTAGTAGGGGGAGAAAAGGCTCTCCTGGTTAGCCATCTGTCTTCTTTCTCGTACATTGACGCAGAGGATGAAGTTGGAACTCAGTTTCAAGCTTTATCTATTGATGAACCAATCGAGAAGAAGTCTCCTTCATTCACTTCCTACCGAGATGCGAAGCTGGCCATTGAATGTGGTGCAGTTGCTGGATTAGGGAAAGTGCTTGAACTTGAAGATAACCGATCCCGGGCTGGCATAGGCTATGGTTCTGGGGCATGCAACGAGCAAGGTCTGTTCACCAGTGGAGGATTCATCCATGCTGATCAACCTGCAGAAGAGGAAGCTGCTGCTATCATTGAAGAAGAAGATGCAGAAGACTTGAACAATTTTTGTTGATTCCTTAGGATTGGCATTAATTTTAGAAAACAAATAATGTAATCATCTCTGTTGTTTTAATATGTTGGGTTGAAGAAATTCAACATCTGGACCAACATGTCATGTACGATGTCACGACGTCAGGTCTGTGACATCGCACATGTGTAGAAGACTGAATTAATTAATTCAGTATATGTCAAGGGATCAGCAAGGATATCTGGTGAATATCCTAACTCCCTTGTGGAGGACTTGAAGACTAATTCAGAATATATATAGGCTCAAAATATGGAGATATATATGGAGAGAGATTAGGAACTTGAAGACCTTGTTTTTAGCAGAATTTTTCTGCTGAAGTTGTAACAGCAAAGAACAAGTCTGCTGCAGCTTTCTGAAGGCCCAAATCCAGTTGGGTGATTAGGTTATAAATAGCTGATTGTAATCTAGTTTTTGTAAGCCTCTTAGAATGAATTTTTAGGGGTGTGTGTAAGGTAAACCTCCCAATCTGTGGGAAGGTTACCATGTGTTTCTCAGTGGTAAACCTGAGAGTGTTTGTCACTCAAAGCCTGTAGGCAAGAGTGATTATGTTCTTGAATGAAGCTGTGAAGCAAGTTCAAGGTGTTTGCACATTACATTGTATTTGTAGTGATAGGAATGGAAACTGGAGGTTTCTATCTAGGAGTTCCTAGGTATAGATCGCATTGGGTAGGGATTAAGTGAGGAGTTGTAAACGGGGGAGTTTAACTCTGAATTGATACTACTAATAGTGGATCTTCTTCCTGGCTTGGTAGCCCCCAGATGTAGGTCATGTTGGACTGAACTGGGTTAACAATTTCCTGTGTTTGTTTACCTCTGCATGTTATAATCATGTCTGCCATAATTCAGGTTGTGTTACAGTCTGCCAATTAAGTTAATAACAAACCTGATACATAGACTTCTGTTGGAATGTCAATCAGAATATTTTGACATTCATCAACAACAGCACATACTGTTTAATAAGCTGATGAATTCAGTTTAGTATGTAGTGAAGTCTGGTTTTCAAAAGCATATCAGACAAGGCCAAAAGAGCAGTGTGAAACTGTCAAACTGGATGTCTTGACAGTTCTTCCAGTAAGCTGATACTGAAGTAGAGACTGGTTGGTCTTTTACAGTACAGCAAATTTAGCAGTCTGTGTTCAGGAACTAAACAGACTGAGCATATGGTTCTGGGCTTGGATGTCAGACGGAATGTTGTGACATTCATTCCTGACAGCATATGCTATATTGTTGGATGGTTAGTTTATCTGCTTCAGGATTTTTCTCAGGCTATCCTTCAGGAATCCACCAGCTGTTCTAAAATCTAGGAAACTAACAACTAAGCTACAATTAATGAACCTAACAAATAATCTATTTGTTAGCTCCTTAATAAGTGGAGATTAGTTTAACTTGTTACAACCTTTAATCTAGGAAATACAAGTACATGACCAACAAACTGGAACAATGTAACAGATGATGTTCAAAACAGGATTGAGACATCATGATGGCAACTGTGCAGGAAAACAACAGTGGTGAATGTTATGGTGCCCATAAAAAATTGTTCCTCCTCTATAGGATGACATAGAAGGAGAGGTTGTGACACTGTGAAAAGGTGCACAATAGTACAGAGTGTAATAACTGTCTTGCTGTAATAAGTACAATGTTAGATCAGATGTCATGACTTGAAGTAGAACATCTGAATACTGACTACACCAGAATTTCAATTGGTATCAGAGCAGGCATCCTGTTCTGTCTCTGGATGAGATCCATGGGTGATACTTTGTGGTATCTTGCAAGGAGTTATGTTAGTACTGATGCTGGAACCTGTGTAAGGTTCTGTAATTCCCTGAATGGTCCCTTGAAGTAGGTGGATGGACTGTTCATGACAGGAATGGTGTGTACCTGTCTCTGGAGGGTGGCAATTGGCCTGAGTGTGAGACAGCTGTGCCAGTACTTAATCACATTCAAACCTGGTATGGTCTTGGAGGCCAATCTGGTGAAGTGTGTGTTCACAGGTTGAGTTGTATTATGATTTCCGCTGCATAATACCTGGCAGAACTCAAACTCTGATGTAGCTTCCCCTCATGTGGATGAAAGGCTGATGTGTTCAAGATCTCATCATAATCTACTGAAGATGTCAAAGATACTTGAGTCTCCTCAAGTCCACTCATCATGACGTTCTCACTTCAGGATGGTAAGAGTCACTTAATTACTGATTCTCTTACTCTCTTGAGTAGTGTATATGAAGACCTTGAAGACCTTCAAGGAAGGTTTGTTCCAAGGAGGTGGAACCAATGTTCTATGTGATGTTAGAACATGTTGTTCAACAAGTATGCAGCTACTGGTTGAAGAGCAGATGTTTTAGGGTTCAAACAAAGGGATAATTCTGTTTGGAACCTACTCCTGACCTGGAAGAGGAGACATCTGTGTGTGCTAAGTTGACAAACGCAGGGTCAACTGGGTGTGTGCTCAAGAAGGTCATGCCTAGAAGTTGAGCTAGTTGAGATGTGACATTGTGCAATCTCCTGCTGTTTGGCATATCCCTGCAGGTTGATCAGGATTGGATAGTTGTTCCCTGAAGTACTATGGTGTGTTGGAAGACAAGTCTCCTGGAGGTTAGCAGTCAATAATGGGGTAACCTGATTGTGATATCATTTAAGGGGGCTGGAACCATGAATCTTGTTATTCAAACACCACGTTTAGAAGTGGCAGTTCTTACTAGGAGTGAGAATATGAAGATTCATAGGTTGGTTGAGGTAATATGCTCTGGCAATGCATATCTACCATTGACTGGTGCTGTTTGTCTCACTAGTACTTATGGTCAGCTGAAGTCTGATTGGTCTGATTGGAGGAGTTAGTTGCCACTGGTAGGGATAGTGTATGTCATGTTGAGACATATGTGTACAATGCATGGATATTGGTGTGGAGTATCCATGATTGTTGATTTGAGGGGGAGTTTTGGTCAACCCCCTCACGTTTGGTCAGCCTAGGGTCAGGTTGGCTGTTGACCTGTGTCACATGGGTTCTGGTTGATGTGTGACACATTTGCAAGGAAGGATTCATCTCTCTCATTCCTAAGGGTGAATCTAATCTGGAAAGAGTCTCAAGACTGTTGAGGTGCTTGCAAGCAGAAGATGTTGACACAAGAAGAGTATTTTCAAAGTATTCTTATGGTGGAAGTATCTGAAAGGATAATTGGGAAAGGATTTAAGATCAATGTCTACTTGTGTCAAGTACAAGTACTTAATTGATTATCCTTGGAGCTCAAGATAACTGATGTTCTTAAAGATGTTGGAACATCACTTCTTCAAGACCCTGTGCAGAATCACAGGAAGGACAGTACATTGGCTTATGAGCTATCTCTTTGGTGGCAGCAAAAGCATATGATCTCTGAAAAGGTTTCCTGGCAAGAAACATGTTCAGCCTTGGTATGTACAAGAAGAAGAAGACATCATAGTCTTGATGGTGGTCACTTGGATCAGTTTAGTTCTGATCTAGGTAAGGAAGTGCATTGGCTAATGCACACTGTGGAGTTAAGAACAAGTGGCAGCATTCTTAACCTCATGGAAACAGCCTTGCTGTAGGAAGTGGAATCCTTGGCAGAGCTGAAGGGTTAGTTCCCAACTGGTCCTTCTGAAGACTCATACATCAGAGTGTCTGATGTCTTTGGAGAAGTAGCAGGGATTCATCAAGGTGTAAGCCTGGATGACTTAACTGCAAATCTGCAGGATGGAGGGTGTTTACTCAAACTTGGTTCACAATCAAGTCTATGAGAACATTGAACTCTGGTTCTGTGAAAGGGAGGAAGTTCTTTCAAGTGGCAGAAGAAGGAGCTGAATTCAACAGCTAGATGTCAAAACACAATGTTGTGACATTTGGTTCAACATCAGACGCTTAGTTGGTGAAGTGGCACATCAACTTGAGATAGAAAGGTCTACAGGGTTGTAGATTGGATACTTCAAAAGCTTGAAGTTCTAGTCTCACTTGAAAGGTCAGAATATCTTTGGGAGAAGTCTGATAAATTTGGGGAGGTCAAAAAGCAGCATTTGACTTTTTCATATGAGGATTCATGAAGGAGGTAATCAACCAGTGGCATTTGGTCTATCTCAGAAGTGAGTTCGAAGAATCAAGGTAATCAACATAAGGCAGCTGATTAGTCTTGAGGAAAGTCTGAGACAAATTACTTTTGAACAGAAAAGTATTAAGTTAAAGACAAAAGGAGAAGTTTTCTATTCATCCCTTGGAGCTTGTGGTAGAAGTTCTGAGCTATCTATGGAAGACTGTCTCTGGTAGTGGGATGAGAGTGTATATCCCTATGTATGTCTGGGTTCCTCTGGCCCAAGCTGAGGACTCAGTAATATCTGAAGTCTATCAGATAGTGCTCCTTGTGATGCTGTGAAGGAAGTCTCAGCTGATGTTCAAACATCTTGTGAAGTGATCTTCTGTTCTGGTTAGAAGAGAAATTGACACAGAGTGTGGATGTGTTCAGCCAAGAGGGTTGGACAGAGGGTGCGCTCTTGAAGACATGACGATGCGTCTTATGTTTTCCTTTCATCAAGTGGTCTGGAATCTCTTTGAATCAGGAAGTATGTGAAGGTCCAACCTTGGGGTGTTGGATATGATCATGTGTGACCTCCAAGAGAGTAGGTTGTCCATGACAGGGGGAGTTGTGCCTTTGTGCTGCAAGCAATCACCAAGCTTGTGGTCTATGTGTTCCCAGATGACTAGGTAGTTATCAGGATGCTGTGATGTGCAGCAAGGCTGAGTGAGCAGAAGAATGTCTGACCGGATGTCATGACATTGCCCTGGACAGTGCTGTTAATTCCTTCTGAATCTTAAAGTCATTAGGAATTATAAGGGTGATGTGGCTAAGTCTGATAAACCAGAATAAGCCTGTTGGCTACAGCTGTGTGGTACAGGGGGAGTAACCATCAACTGAAGTGTGAAAAGTTGGCTGTAGCAGTGCTAGGTGTCAAGTATCTACTGGAGGGATGACAGAGGTCTTGTTGAATACTGGCTGAATGCAGGAATGTTAAGACATCGCGTGCAACGTGTCTGACTGCATATATGGAATGGTCTCCATGCACTGGAACGGCTGTTTTGGAAAAGAAACAGTCAAGAGCTATAAAAGGTATTCAAAGATAGTCTGAGATTTTGTTGGTGATTCTCTGACTGTTTCTCAGCAAAAATAAATGCATCTTGACCAAGCATTTATTTCTACCGGAAATTCCTAGGCACGGGCTGGACTATTTAAAGGATGCAATAGCCCTCTTCCTCTCACAAGAAAAACACTCCATTCTCAGAATCATGGGGTATGTTAAGGTTTGGGCAAGCTGCGCCTGGATCTGGTTTTGTGAAGGGTGCCTTTACAAATGTTTAGCTAAAAAGGGGGAGAGAAAATATAGTCCTAGGGTTGAGAATGTACCAGAAGAAAGCCAACTGTGGATGTGGCACCAAACAGAAGTTGGCATCAGGCACAAAATCCACCAACTGGGTTTACCACTTGTGTCTTGTGATCTGAGTTAAGAAGACAGTTGTGCCTTGTGATCTGAGTTACATTGTCTATGTACTCAGCATTACATATTCTTCTGGAAGCTCTCCGGTTGAGGGGAAGGGTTCTGGTACAACTGAGTATTGTCCCCCTTCTTCCCCATGTACACCAACTTTGGTGTTTGTGGTGGTGGAGCCAATGACGGAGATGAAGAGCATTCCCAAATTGGGATGTTTTGTCCAGTGTATTGTTTATTTGTTTTAGCTAAAATTTGCCAAAGGGGGAGATTGTTGATTCCTTAGGATTGGCATTAATTTTAGAAAACAAATAATGTAATCATCTCTGTTGTTTTAATATGTTGGGTTGAAGAAATTCAACATCTGGACCAACATGTCATGTACGATGTCACGACGTCAGGTCTGTGACATCGCACATGTGTAGAAGACTGAATTAATTAATTCAGTATATGTCAAGGGATCAGCAAGGATATCTGGTGAATATCCTAACTCCCTTGTGGAGGACTTGAAGACTAATTCAGAATATATATAGGCTCAAAATATGGAGATATATATGGAGAGAGATTAGGAACTTGAAGACCTTGTTTTTAGCAGAATTTTTCTGCTGAAGTTGTAACAGCAAAGAACAAGTCTGCTGCAGCTTTCTGAAGGCCCAAATCCAGTTGGGTGATTAGGTTATAAATAGCTGATTGTAATCTAGTTTTTGTAAGCCTCTTAGAATGAATTTTTAGGGGTGTGTGTAAGGTAAACCTCCCAATCTGTGGGAAGGTTACCATGTGTTTCTCAGTGGTAAACCTGAGAGTGTTTGTCACTCAAAGCCTGTAGGCAAGAGTGATTATGTTCTTGAATGAAGCTGTGAAGCAAGTTCAAGGTGTTTGCACATTACATTGTATTTGTAGTGATAGGAATGGAAACTGGAGGTTTCTATCTAGGAGTTCCTAGGTATAGATCGCATTGGGTAGGGATTAAGTGAGGAGTTGTAAACGGGGGAGTTTAACTCTGAATTGATACTACTAATAGTGGATCTTCTTCCTGGCTTGGTAGCCCCCAGATGTAGGTCATGTTGGACTGAACTGGGTTAACAATTTCCTGTGTTTGTTTACCTCTGCATGTTATAATCATGTCTGCCATAATTCAGGTTGTGTTACAGTCTGCCAATTAAGTTAATAACAAACCTGATACATAGACTTCTGTTGGAATGTCAATCAGAATATTTTGACATTCATCAACAACAGCACATACTGTTTAATAAGCTGATGAATTCAGTTTAGTATGTAGTGAAGTCTGGTTTTCAAAAGCATATCAGACAAGGCCAAAAGAGCAGTGTGAAACTGTCAAACTGGATGTCTTGACAGTTCTTCCAGTAAGCTGATACTGAAGTAGAGACTGGTTGGTCTTTTACAGTACAGCAAATTTAGCAGTCTGTGTTCAGGAACTAAACAGACTGAGCATATGGTTCTGGGCTTGGATGTCAGACGGAATGTTGTGACATTCATTCCTGACAGCATATGCTATATTGTTGGATGGTTAGTTTATCTGCTTCAGGATTTTTCTCAGGCTATCCTTCAGGAATCCACCAGCTGTTCTAAAATCTAGGAAACTAACAACTAAGCTACAATTAATGAACCTAACAAATAATCTATTTGTTAGCTCCTTAATAAGTGGAGATTAGTTTAACTTGTTACAACCTTTAATCTAGGAAATACAAGTACATGACCAACAAACTGGAACAATGTAACAGATGATGTTCAAAACAGGATTGAGACATCATGATGGCAACTGTGCAGGAAAACAACAGTGGTGAATGTTATGGTGCCCATAAAAAATTGTTCCTCCTCTATAGGATGACATAGAAGGAGAGGTTGTGACACTGTGAAAAGGTGCACAATAGTACAGAGTGTAATAACTGTCTTGCTGTAATAAGTACAATGTTAGATCAGATGTCATGACTTGAAGTAGAACATCTGAATACTGACTACACCAGAATTTCAATTGGTATCAGAGCAGGCATCCTGTTCTGTCTCTGGATGAGATCCATGGGTGATACTTTCTGGTATCTTGCAAGGAGTTATGTTAGTACTGATGCTGGAACCTGTGTAAGGTTCTGTAATTCCCTGAATGGTCCCTTGAAGTAGGTGGATGGACTGTTCATGACAGGAATGGTGTGTACCTGTCTCTGGAGGGTGGCAATTGGCCTGAGTGTGAGACAGCTGTGCCAGTACTTAATCACATTCAAACCTGGTATGGTCTTGGAGGCCAATCTGGTGAAGTGTGTGTTCACAGGTTGAGTTGTATTATGATTTCCGCTGCATAATACCTGGCAGAACTCAAACTCTGATGTAGCTTCCCCTCATGTGGATGAAAGGCTGCTGTGTTCAAGATCTCATCATAATCTACTGAAGATGTCAAAGATACTTGAGTCTCCTCAAGTCCACTCATCATGACGTTCTCACTTCAGGATGGTAAGAGTCACTTAATTACTGATTCTCTTACTCTCTTGAGTAGTGTATATGAAGACCTTGAAGACCTTCAAGGAAGGTTTGTTCCAAGGAGGTGGAACCAATGTTCTATGTGATGTTAGAACATGTTGTTCAACAAGTATGCAGCTACTGGTTGAAGAGCAGATGTTTTAGGGTTCAAACAAAGGGATAATTCTGTTTGGAACCTACTCCTGACCTGGAAGAGGAGACATCTGTGTGTGCTAAGTTGACAAACGCAGGGTCAACTGGGTGTGTGCTCAAGAAGGTCATGCCTAGAAGTTGAGCTAGTTGAGATGTGACATTGTGCAATCTCCTGCTGTTTGGCATATCCCTGCAGGTTGATCAGGATTGGATAGTTGTTCCCTGAAGTACTATGGTGTGTTGGAAGACAAGTCTCCTGGAGGTTAGCAGTCAATAATGGGGTAACCTGATTGTGATATCATTTAAGGGGGCTGGAACCATGAATCTTGTTATTCAAACACCACGTTTAGAAGTGGCAGTTCTTACTAGGAGTGAGAATATGAAGATTCATAGGTTGGTTGAGGTAATATGCTCTGGCAATGCATATCTACCATTGACTGGTGCTGTTTGTCTCACTAGTACTTATGGTCAGCTGAAGTCTGATTGGTCTGATTGGAGGAGTTAGTTGCCACTGGTAGGGATAGTGTATGTCATGTTGAGACATATGTGTACAATGCATGGATATTGGTGTGGAGTATCCATGATTGTTGATTTGAGGGGGAGTTTTGGTCAACCCCCTCACGTTTGGTCAGCCTAGGGTCAGGTTGGCTGTTGACCTGTGTCACATGGGTTCTGGTTGATGTGTGACACATTTGCAAGGAAGGATTCATCTCTCTCATTCCTAAGGGTGAATCTAATCTGGAAAGAGTCTCAAGACTGTTGAGGTGCTTGCAAGCAGAAGATGTTGACACAAGAAGAGTATTTTCAAAGTATTCTTATGGTGGAAGTATCTGAAAGGATAATTGGGAAAGGATTTAAGATCAATGTCTACTTGTGTCAAGTACAAGTACTTAATTGATTATCCTTGGAGCTCAAGATAACTGATGTTCTTAAAGATGTTGGAACATCACTTCTTCAAGACCCTGTGCAGAATCACAGGAAGGACAGTACATTGGCTTATGAGCTATCTCTTTGGTGGCAGCAAAAGCATATGATCTCTGAAAAGGTTTCCTGGCAAGAAACATGTTCAGCCTTGGTATGTACAAGAAGAAGAAGACATCATAGTCTTGATGGTGGTCACTTGGATCAGTTTAGTTCTGATCTAGGTAAGGAAGTGCATTGGCTAATGCACACTGTGGAGTTAAGAACAAGTGGCAGCATTCTTAACCTCATGGAAACAGCCTTGCTGTAGGAAGTGGAATCCTTGGCAGAGCTGAAGGGTTAGTTCCCAACTGGTCCTTCTGAAGACTCATACATCAGAGTGTCTGATGTCTTTGGAGAAGTAGCAGGGATTCATCAAGGTGTAAGCCTGGATGACTTAACTGCAAATCTGCAGGATGGAGGGTGTTTACTCAAACTTGGTTCACAATCAAGTCTATGAGAACATTGAACTCTGGTTCTGTGAAAGGGAGGAAGTTCTTTCAAGTGGCAGAAGAAGGAGCTGAATTCAACAGCTAGATGTCAAAACACAATGTTGTGACATTTGGTTCAACATCAGACGCTTAGTTGGTGAAGTGGCACATCAACTTGAGATAGAAAGGTCTACAGGGTTGTAGATTGGATACTTCAAAAGCTTGAAGTTCTAGTCTCACTTGAAAGGTCAGAATATCTTTGGGAGAAGTCTGATAAATTTGGGGAGGTCAAAAAGCAGCATTTGACTTTTTCATATGAGGATTCATGAAGGAGGTAATCAACCAGTGGCATTTGGTCTATCTCAGAAGTGAGTTCGAAGAATCAAGGTAATCAACATAAGGCAGCTGATTAGTCTTGAGGAAAGTCTGAGACAAATTACTTTTGAACAGAAAAGTATTAAGTTAAAGACAAAAGGAGAAGTTTTCTATTCATCCCTTGGAGCTTGTGGTAGAAGTTCTGAGCTATCTATGGAAGACTGTCTCTGGTAGTGGGATGAGAGTGTATATCCCTATGTATGTCTGGGTTCCTCTGGCCCAAGCTGAGGACTCAGTAATATCTGAAGTCTATCAGATAGTGCTCCTTGTGATGCTGTGAAGGAAGTCTCAGCTGATGTTCAAACATCTTGTGAAGTGATCTTCTGTTCTGGTTAGAAGAGAAATTGACACAGAGTGTGGATGTGTTCAGCCAAGAGGGTTGGACAGAGGGTGCGCTCTTGAAGACATGACGATGCGTCTTATGTTTTCCTTTCATCAAGTGGTCTGGAATCTCTTTGAATCAGGAAGTATGTGAAGGTCCAACCTTGGGGTGTTGGATATGATCATGTGTGACCTCCAAGAGAGTAGGTTGTCCATGACAGGGGGAGTTGTGCCTTTGTGCTGCAAGCAATCACCAAGCTTGTGGTCTATGTGTTCCCAGATGACTAGGTAGTTATCAGGATGCTGTGATGTGCAGCAAGGCTGAGTGAGCAGAAGAATGTCTGACCGGATGTCATGACATTGCCCTGGACAGTGCTGTTAATTCCTTCTGAATCTTAAAGTCATTAGGAATTATAAGGGTGATGTGGCTAAGTCTGATAAACCAGAATAAGCCTGTTGGCTACAGCTGTGTGGTACAGGGGGAGTAACCATCAACTGAAGTGTGAAAAGTTGGCTGTAGCAGTGCTAGGTGTCAAGTATCTACTGGAGGGATGACAGAGGTCTTGTTGAATACTGGCTGAATGCAGGAATGTTAAGACATCGCGTGCAACGTGTCTGACTGCATATATGGAATGGTCTCCATGCACTGGAACGGCTGTTTTGGAAAAGAAACAGTCAAGAGCTATAAAAGGTATTCAAAGATAGTCTGAGATTTTGTTGGTGATTCTCTGACTGTTTCTCAGCAAAAATAAATGCATCTTGACCAAGCATTTATTTCTACCGGAAATTCCTAGGCACGGGCTGGACTATTTAAAGGATGCAATAGCCCTCTTCCTCTCACAAGAAAAACACTCCATTCTCAGAATCATGGGGTATGTTAAGGTTTGGGCAAGCTGCGCCTGGATCTGGTTTTGTGAAGGGTGCCTTTACAAATGTTTAGCTAAAAAGGGGGAGAGAAAATATAGTCCTAGGGTTGAGAATGTACCAGAAGAAAGCCAACTGTGGATGTGGCACCAAACAGAAGTTGGCATCAGGCACAAAATCCACCAACTGGGTTTACCACTTGTGTCTTGTGATCTGAGTTAAGAAGACAGTTGTGCCTTGTGATCTGAGTTACATTGTCTATGTACTCAGCATTACATATTCTTCTGGAAGCTCTCCGGTTGAGGGGAAGGGTTCTGGTACAACTGAGTATTGTCCCCCTTCTTCCCCATGTACACCAACTTTGGTGTTTGTGGTGGTGGAGCCAATGACGGAGATGAAGAGCATTCCCAAATTGGGATGTTTTGTCCAGTGTATTGTTTATTTGTTTTAGCTAAAATTTGCCAAAGGGGGAGATTGTTGATTCCTTAGGATTGGCATTAATTTTAGAAAACAAATAATGTAATCATCTCTGTTGTTTTAATATGTTGGGTTGAAGAAATTCAACATCTGGACCAACATGTCATGTACGATGTCACGACGTCAGGTCTGTGACATCGCACATGTGTAGAAGACTGAATTAATTAATTCAGTATATGTCAAGGGATCAGCAAGGATATCTGGTGAATATCCTAACTCCCTTGTGGAGGACTTGAAGACTAATTCAGAATATATATAGGCTCAAAATATGGAGATATATATGGAGAGAGATTAGGAACTTGAAGACCTTGTTTTTAGCAGAATTTTTCTGCTGAAGTTGTAACAGCAAAGAACAAGTCTGCTGCAGCTTTCTGAAGGCCCAAATCCAGTTGGGTGATTAGGTTATAAATAGCTGATTGTAATCTAGTTTTTGTAAGCCTCTTAGAATGAATTTTTAGGGGTGTGTGTAAGGTAAACCTCCCAATCTGTGGGAAGGTTACCATGTGTTTCTCAGTGGTAAACCTGAGAGTGTTTGTCACTCAAAGCCTGTAGGCAAGAGTGATTATGTTCTTGAATGAAGCTGTGAAGCAAGTTCAAGGTGTTTGCACATTACATTGTATTTGTAGTGATAGGAATGGAAACTGGAGGTTTCTATCTAGGAGTTCCTAGGTATAGATCGCATTGGGTAGGGATTAAGTGAGGAGTTGTAAACGGGGGAGTTTAACTCTGAATTGATACTACTAATAGTGGATCTTCTTCCTGGCTTGGTAGCCCCCAGATGTAGGTCATGTTGGACTGAACTGGGTTAACAATTTCCTGTGTTTGTTTACCTCTGCATGTTATAATCATGTCTGCCATAATTCAGGTTGTGTTACAGTCTGCCAATTAAGTTAATAACAAACCTGATACATAGACTTCTGTTGGAATGTCAATCAGAATATTTTGACATTCATCAACAACAACACATACTGTTTAATAAGCTGATGAATTCAGTTTAGTATGTAGTGAAGTCTGGTTTTCAAAAGCATATCAGACAAGGCCAAAAGAGCAGTGTGAAACTGTCAAACTGGATGTCTTGACAGTTCTTCCAGTAAGCTGATACTGAAGTAGAGACTGGTTGGTCTTTTACAGTACAACAAATTTAGCAGTCTGTGTTCAGGAACTAAACAGACTGAGCATATGGTTCTGGGCTTGGATGTCAGACGGAATGTTGTGACATTCATTCCTGACAGCATATGCTATATTGTTGGATGGTTAGTTTATCTGCTTCAGGATTTTTCTCAGGCTATCCTTCAGGAATCCACCAGCTGTTCTAAAATCTAGGAAACTAACAACTAAGCTACAATTAATGAACCTAACAAATAATCTATTTGTTAGCTCCTTAATAAGTGGAGATTAGTTTAACTTGTTACAACCTTTAATCTAGGAAATACAAGTACATGACCAACAAACTGGAACAATGTAACAGATGATGTTCAAAACAGGATTGAGACATCATGATGGCAACTGTGCAGGAAAACAACAGTGGTGAATGTTATGGTGCCCATAAAAAATTGTTCCTCCTCTATAGGATGACATAGAAGGAGAGGTTGTGACACTGTGAAAAGGTGCACAATAGTACAGAGTGTAATAACTGTCTTGCTGTAATAAGTACAATGTTAGATCAGATGTCATGACTTGAAGTAGAACATCTGAATACTGACTACACCAGAATTTCAATTTTGTTATTCCTGGTGGTGTCTGCCACAATTGGGTCGCTGTGGATGTTCCTACAGTTATCCATAGATCAGAGTAAATTGTTCACTTTTGTTTAAAACCCTTCTCCCATGCCAAAAGGAGAAGTGATGACATTGTTGGCAGCATTTTAATACAATGATGTTTTCATTCAATTAATGCATTGTCAAACATTTGTTTTTCCATTTGTTTTCACTTTTTGCTTTTGCATGAAATCAGTGATCACAAAAAAAACCACAAAACATAAAAACAAGAATAAAAGCAAACATTTTCATCTGCATAATGATTTGCTTGTTTAAATGCTAAAGTTTTTCCTTAACCAAAATCATTATGCAGGTTGATCCTAAAACCCTTTGAACATAATGATCCAACACCATCTCCCAATCTTGAATTCTTTGTATTTGGAGCAGAGGAAGATGATGCTGAAGGGGATTCCTGATGAGATTACTCGCCTTCTTGAGCGAAAAGAAGCTCATTCAGCTGTATCATGAGAATCAGCAAAACAGTTAAACTGGGGCATTGCAAATGCAATCAAAAAAAAAAAAAAACAAACAAAAAAAAAAGAAAAGAGGGTGAAAAAGATGAAAAAATCAAAAATCAGCAAAAAAATTTTTCAAAATTTTTCCAAAGAAAAAAGAAAAATTATACCCTCAAGTCCCTAGTTGACTGATGCTGAATGGATTCAGAGTCGTTACGACCAGTTGAATTTGATTGAAGAGAAGCGATTAATTGCCATGTGTCATGGTCAGTTATATCAGCAGAGAATGAAGAAAGCATTCGATAAGAAGGTCAAGCCTCGTGTGTTCCGAGAAGGTGACCTTGTGCTCAAGAAAGTTTTGTCTTTCGCGCCCGATTCCAGGGGCAAGTGGACTCCAAACTACGAGGGTCCATATGTTGTTAAGAGAGCCTTTTCAGGCGGAGCTTTGATGCTTACAACAATGGATGGGGAGGATTTCACTCGTCCTGTGAATTCAGATGCAGTCAAAAGATACTTTGCCTAAAAAAAAAAAGTATATGCAAATGAAAAAAAAAAAAAACCAAAAAAAAAACAGAATAGCTCGCTAAGTTGAAAACCCGAAAGGGCGGCTTAGGCAAAAATGAGCGTCTCGGTGGAGAACCCGCAAGGGTAATCCAGGCAAAAATTAGAGACTTGAAAAAAAGATATATTTGCATCCCGCTAGATTGAGTACCTCACCTTGGGGCAATCTAGGCAAAAATTAGGGATTTGGCAAGTAACTGCATCCTGACAAGACTTTCTGTCCACCAGTCGTCATTTCGTCAGAGGATTCTCGATTCGTCGTCAACTGAAGCTTCGGATACATCGAGATTCAAATTGGTAGAGAAAGGATCATTATGTTCAATGTAGCCCTCTTCCAATATATATCACTGATTTCAAATTTGTACAGATCTATGGAGTCTTGCCATTTGCAGACTACCATTCCATCAAATCAATTTGAGCTTTTTATCCAATTATTTGCATTCTTATTTGTTTCAATTCAACAAATGTTTTGCATTGTTTTAAATTGATAAAATGTCATTGTTTTAAACAAATCAATTTTTTTTCAAAATTTTTGTTTTAAACAAAGTGAACATTCACAAGATTGAAAGGATACTCAAGAATATCTCAGTGCTCTCCCGAGGGTGGCATGATTCCCAACAGGTAAGACATTCGTTCATTTTCTTGGTTTGGTTGTATCTTCTTTCTCCAGATCTTTGCTGAGGTTGTTCCTCAAACAAAGTTGTTGTTGGGGTTGTTCCCCAGTACAGTCGTAAGCAGAGTGTTGTTGAAGACTTCGTTTTCTCCAGCAGCAGTTTTCCCCTAGCATGGGTGTTTTCTTGAGAAGTTTCGGCGGTTGATGGTTTGTCATCCTGGTGCCCTGTCACTTTCTCTAGTGGGTCGTATGCCCCAGACTTTATTTGTCTCCTCAGCGCAGTCATGAGTATAGCCATTGACTGATACTCCCCTCGGAGTCGCGAATAGAGCTGCTATTAACATCCCCACCAGGGTCGCGAGTAGAGATGTTATTGATATCCCCATCGGAGTCGCGAGTATAACCGTTGTTGATACTCCCCTCAGAGTTGCAAGTGGAGTTGTTACCGCTTTTCCCCATGCAGTGTGCCAGCAGGATTTGTCTGTTTCCTCAGCACGATCGCTTTCTTTTTGAAGACTTGGTAAGTCAGTGGTTTGATACCCGGTACTTTACCTTTTCCCCGGCGAAGTCGTCTGTGGAGTTGTTGCTATCTCTCCATCAGAGTTTTTCTCTTCAGCAGAGCAGGATTTATTTTCCTACTCAGTGGTTGATTGGGTTGACATCCCAGTTTTTCATCCATCTTTTCCTCAGCGTAGTCTGCAGAATGTTTGTTGTGGCAGTTTTGCCTGTTGAATACTCCTTCAATCCCCGTATGGTTGGATGATGGCTTTGGCCTCCAGTGAATGGATTTATTTCCTGACTGTTTGTGATCCCCAGTAGAGTGGCTTATATTGCAGAATCTACTTGTTGTGATCAGTTTGCTTTGTATATTCTCCCCAAGTGGAGTGGTTTGTTGCAGAATCTGCTTGTTTGATCTGTCCTCCCTCAGTGGTTTGTTCCCAAGAGAGTAGCCGACAGTTTTCCCCAATAGAGTTGCTTATGCAGTTAGATTCTACCTGGATGATATCATTCTCCCTCAGTGGGTTGTTCTCCAGCGGAGTTGTGTGGATTTGCTTCTACAGCAGTTCGTGCTTATGCAACGCACCCTTTGTTTCTCAGTTAACACTGGGATCCCCTGCAGATACTTTGGGATTTCTCTTGTTCCCCTACAGATTCGTCTTGGTGGCTGTTTCGCCCGTTGTGACTTTCTGTACCCTGATTGGGTTGTTTCCTGATATTTCCGATTCTCTGCTTCTTCAGCAGTACTCGCAGATCTTTGCTTCTCAGCATGAAGATCTCCGCAGATTGGCTTTCCAGCTGGTTTTTCCCTGGAAGTATAATACCGAACGTTTGGTTCCCGGACCTGTTTATGTTAGAATTGTCTGTTTTGTCAACATTCATCAAACATAAATCACGCATATTCATGCATATTCATAAACATTCAGATATTCATATTGCATTTCTTGTCATATATCTTTTGTTTGTCGTGTTTCCTGCTATGGTGATATAGATCTCTTTACAGATCTCCCCAAGCAGATGTCGGGTGTTATAAATCTCTCCATATAGAGTCAACCCCATAAGCAGAAAATGTTGTCTTTCCTTCTGCAGTTCCCCACCGAGATATATCCTCGTGGATGACGGTTTCTTCCGTTTCCTCCCAACACATATATTGGGATGGATTTTCCTATTTGAGTTACATCCTCATTAGGACGTGTCTTGATTCAGTCCGTCTTTTCGGATCATTCCCGAATTGGCTATTTGTCAAAAGTCTTGTGCTTCCCAGTGGGTTGTTCCCCAGTGGAGTAGTTTTTGGGCCTCTACCCTCATTACCGGTAGTTATAAGTCCTACTTTTCCTGGCTTTCTTAACAAGAATTTGTGGTTATACACCTTTTATACTCCAGCCAGAGTTTTGGTTTTCTACCCTCATACCGGTAGTTGTAAATCCTATTTTCCTGCTCTTCAGCAGTTTGTGGTTTGTTATAAACCCCTATTTTGGTTTCCCGTGCGGATTGGTGATTTGTTCTATCCCCCACGCGGAGTTGTTGGTCTTCTACCCCGTATTCGGTAGATGTAAACCCTAATTTTGTGGTTATCTTCATTCAATATTTGATGTTGATTTTCCTTTGCTTGTATAAGTTGCTCAGATCAGCACTTATATCCTTAGCAAGTCTTTTGTGGATAATTGCCGTATGCTAGCAATTTTATCCCCAGTGGGTCCTTTCACCGTTTGCTCGTGATTTGTCCCCCGGATCATTGGTTGTATACCAATGTATCCCCAGCTAGTCCCTGTGGATAATTGCCGGATGCTTGCAATATATCCTCAGCAGATCGCCTTTCATTTACCCTTTTGTTGGTAATGTCTGTTGCTCCTTTTGATTGGTCATCATTATATACCTAGTTTGGTATCCCGATGCCTTTCTTTTCGGTTGATTTATCCTTTATTAACCCAGTAACCGGTTGTGGATAATCTTCCATGCGAGTATATTATTCACGGTCTGCCGGTAATGAATAATATATCTCATGCACTCTTCAGTCGAAGCCTTTTGCGTTTCCCTGTTCGAGTAAGATTCGTTATTTCCCTTTGTGGAGTCGAATATTTCTTTGTTGTCGGATAATTGCCGGATGCTTGCAATTTATCCCTTTGAGTTGTCTTTCGTTTACCCGGATGCTTGGTATCGATTGTCTCTCTGTTCTGGATAGTCACCTATTATATACCCAGTAACCGGTATCTCTGGTGTCTTTTCCTTTCGAGTATATTATTCACGGTCTGCCGGTAATGAATAATATATCTCGTGCGCTCTTTAGTTGGAATCCTTTGTTGATTTTCCCCAACTGAGCAAGATTCGTATTCTTTGTAGAATCGAATATCCATCCTTTAACCAGTTTGTGTTTTGGATGATGAGTGTTTTGGAAGTGAAATCCAATTCACGTTTCGGTAGATCACCTATTATATACCCAGTAACCGGTATCTCTGGTGTTTCTTACCATGCGAGTTTATTATCTACGTTCTGACGGTAATAGATAATATATCTCATGCGAGTATCTTATCCACGGTCTGCCGGTAATGGATATCATATCTCATGCACTCTTTGGGTTTGTGTCCCCAGTTGAGTAAGATTCGTTTTCCCGTTGTGGATTCGAATGCCCATCCTGTAAGTCGATTTGCTTTTTCAAGCCCTCCTTTCGGATGATGAGTGTTTTGGAAGTGAAATCCAATTCACGTTTTCGGTAGATCACCTATTATATACCCAGTAACCGGTATCCTTGGTGTTTCTTGCCATGCGAGTGTATTATTCACGGTCTGCCGGTAATGAATAATATGTCTCATGCGCTCTTTGGTTGGAATCCTTTGTTGATCTTCCCCAGTCGAGTAAGATTCGCATTCTTTGTAGAATCGAATGTCCATCCTTTAACCAGTTTGTGTTTAGGATGATGAGTGTTTTGGAAGTGAAAACCAATTCACGTCTTCGGATTTTATCCTATAAACAACCCAGTAACCGGTTCAGGATAATTTTCCTTTCGAGTATATTATTCACGGTCTGCCGGTAATGAATAATATGTCTCATGCACTCTTGGGTCAATCCTTTGTTGTTTTCCCCTCAGAGTAAGATTCATATTCTTTGTAGAATCGAATATCCATCCTTTAACAAGTTTGCTTTTCTAGCTCTCTTCAGGATGATAAGTGTATTGGAAGTGAAATCCAATTCACGCTTCGGTAGATCACCTATTATATACCCAGTAACCGGTATCCTTGGTGTTCCTTCCTGTTTTTTGTTACCCTTATGCCTGGTAACATCTCATTTTGTTTGGTGCTTCCTCAGTGAAGTTTTCTTGCTGCTTTCCCCACAGGAGTCAGCTTGTGTCTCTCCAGTGGATTTATTTTCCATTTGGAATTCTTTTCCCCAGTGTGAGTTCTTCACTCCCCAGTGAGTTCTCTAATCCGTTTTCTGTATTTTCCTAATCAGAGTCGTGTCACGTTCACGCTGTGTCAGTTTTGTTTATCCCCAATTAGAGTCTTGTTAGAGTCTCTGTTCCTGGTGAGTGTACTACTCCGATGGATCGTCTTTTCTTCTGTGTGAATCATATTCCCCACAGAATTTTGTCTTTTGCATGCATACATCTGCATCATGAGGTCTCTTAGGGACCAAAATTTGTCTCATTACTGTTATTTAAGCCCATTCTACCGCGTCGAGATGAAGATTTCTAAACTTCACTTCTCCGGCTAGAATGACCATAAATAGGGGCATCTGTAAGACCCCAATTTTGGGCCCTAAGATCCCTCATGGCCCATATCATATCATATCATGGCCTCAAGGATCATTGCATGCCTTTGTTTCCGTCCTAGTGGGTAGGTTGCCTTGTGAGTGTGGTTCTTGATCACCAAGCATGTCTTGCATTTGTATATCTTTGCCTCTCATATGTTTATTAACCAAAAAGTACAAAAATATTGTCAGCTAACCTTGTTACTTGCAGCTGAAGCAATCATCAGCAATTAGGTCAAAGACAGTCAACAGTCAGTCAAAGCAATGGATGGTGGCCATTCTTGCAGAATTTGGGCACCATGATCAATAATCAAGAGTTCATATGACTTGAGACATCATTTGAAGTCAAGTTCTCAAGGATTTAGGGTTTGGAATTCATCAGAAATGCTTCAATCATCCAAAACCCTAGAAAAGTCAAACTTGGTCAACTGTGGATTTAATCAGTGATTTGATGGATGAAATTGATTTGAAGGAGCTCATTCATGTCCATATAAGCCTCATATATCATGTCCAACCTCATCATGGAAGAAAATCAAGTCAAACAGAAAATTTCCCAAAATAGAAAGTGGACCTGTAATTTCAACTGCCAAAAATGGAAACTTCTTGATCCTCAACTTACATCATGATACAAGCTTCAAATGAATTTTTGCCAAACATGAAAGTTTAAGATCTTGTTCTCCCATTTTCAAAAAGTCCAAGAACTCTCAAATCCCATGTATGGTTTGCAAGATATGATCAATTCAATTTCAAAAATTTATGAACTTCAACAAGCCATATCTCATGAACCATAAGGCCAAATTTGGTGGGGTTTTTTCCTACAAACCAAATTTTTCCTCCTCTTTCCAAAAATATAAATTTCATCCTCCAAAACCTTGCCAATCAAAATGGCATTTTTTGACCTATTTCATTTAAAAATCAAGTTTGACCAATAGTTGACTTTTTGATTTATTGTTTTTTTCTCACTTTGGCCAATTGGGATTTGTTTCATATGGTATTTGCAACATGATCCAAGTCCAAATTCATGCTCATGATACCATCATATCACCATTTTGGCATAAGGTGCATAACTTGAAATTTTGCAAATGGCTTCATTAAAACAAGGCAATGTTAGCAATCCTTGAGCAGACCAAAAACAGCAAATTGGAAGGTCTGTTCACAGCCTGTATCAAGCCCAAACCGTGCAAGCATACACCCTCCACTTTCACTTATGCAAGTTTAGCAAAATTGCAAATTGGTTTCATTTGGCATAAGCAAGCTTAGCATTTCATTAGCCATGTTAAACAATCATATTTAAAGTGATTTTCTGCCAGATTCCAACCCTAGAGACAGCAGCCACACGACCAAAAAACCTTCATTTTCTCTCATCTTGCATTTTGACACTTTGTGAATTTCTGCACAAAACTTCAAAAACCCCGAGCCCTTCTTCATCATTCCTTCATCTGGACAATATTTGGAGCTCCTTTGAACCATCAAACTCCACCTGTGCAGCCCCTTCTTGTTCCGTTTCTCCAAGATACCTCCCATGGCAGATCGTGATTTACTTATGTCCAAGCATTCTTGAGCTTAAAGAACTTCATCATCCATCAGCATAAAGCACAAGGAAGATCTGTTTCGAACTGGAAACATCCAAGCAGCCCTGTTTCACATTCTTCTTCAAAAACAAGTAAGGTTTCGACTTCAATCATTTGCCATGCCATGATATGTTTTAGGTAGCTCTGATTATGCTGATTCCAATGAACTATGCCTTGCTTGAAATGGTTGTGTTATGATGGAGAAATCTGGATTTTATTTTGTGTGTTCAAACCTATTTTCACTCGATTTGCCTTGCTTAGGATGAGTTAGTGAGATTGGATGCTATATTTGTGATGCTTGATGTGTGCTGATGCTATTGCTATGCTCATTTTTTGATTCTGGGCATTTCGAAATTTTGATTATATGAAGGTGATGAACATATGCACTGTTGTGTTGAACCCTAAAACCTGCCCAGAAATCCACATGAATCATGTCCTGTTTGTTGGTGTTATGATGCTGCATGAGTGTTAATGCCATGATGTTTGAGTTTTTCTGCTTGGAATTGTTTTATGATGATGAACTCGCATGAATGCCATGGCTGTTGCTGCATAAACCCTAAGGGTTTTAAAACCCAGAATTTTGAATGCTCATTGGTCCGTGTACTGTTCCATTGGCCATCAGCCAATGGGAACATTTCATTTCCCCTGCCTAAACGCATCGTTTGAGTAAGTGAGGGCGCTATTTACCAAATTGCCACGCTGACCACATGTTTGACTCATTGTTCCATGCTATGTATTCATGTTGCTACAATTTATTCACTCATCTTCTAAAATCCATTTCTCCTTCATTATTCATCCAAAAATCCTGAAATTTTTTGCATAATGTTCACAAGAATGTCTAGTATTTAATCATGATTTTTAATAATTTTTGTGTGGCTGGATTTTAAATAGTATGAGTTTTCTTGTCATGTATGCCCAATTGATACTTTGTGCCAAAACTTCTGTGAAATAATGATGATGCATCCTTTAGTTCTGAAATTTTTTGTGGAGAAACTAGACACATTCACCTTTGTTTCCATGTAGAGTTTATGCATTTATCATATGTGGTTTGCTGGATACAAATTTTTGAAGTAGGGTGTGACAATTTGTGTCACACCAATGTTATGCTATTTCATGATTTTTGTTCACATGCTTCCTGGCTTCCAAATAACTTGAAATTTTGCATGAATGATCTCTTACATGTCCAGTTGGTGTATGAATTTTCTGGGATTTAATGATGCTATTTCCTATTTGTTTGAGAATTTTCTTCCCTGCCTAGTCAATGGTTGACTTTATATTGTACATGATGCCAAATCCTTTGTGAAATTCTCATACCATATTGTATGATCATGAAATTTCATATGTGCATACTAGACATCTTGAGCTTTGCATTGGTGTTAATCCCATTCATTTCTCATCTGTTTTCATTTTGTTATGATTTTTTGAAGATGACACATGTTTTGTTGACTTCTTTGTGCACACTTGAAATTGTGTTGACTTCCTGATTTTATTTGACTATCTTCCCATGATCCAATTGAGCTGAAATTTCATATGCATGCTATGTTATGGATTGTGATTGAGTATGAATTATTTCATAATTTTTGGAATTGATTATGTTTGCTTTTGAGCTTGGTCTTGCTGTTGACTTCTATATGCTTTCCTTTGCCATGCTTTGCATTCTTTTGTGTATGAAATGACAATTAATGCATGATTTGATTGTGAATCCAATTGAGGTAGCTTCTTAAATGTTTGAACATGAATTGGGTTGACTTTTCTTTGCTGTTTTGACTTTTTCTTTCATCTTTGACCCTAGGCTAGTCCTAGTGGTCTTTTGAGCTTACAATTGAGTTAATGTTTCAGGTTAAGCACCAATGCCTCAAAGATCATTCAAATTTGATTGAGTTGGATTATATATATCATGTGCTAACCCTTGTTTTGTAGGTGTGACTCATATAGTTGAGTCTTGTGCTTTGCACATTGGTCCCTCTGTGGTTGACTGTTGTTTATCCATTCCTTTTGTTTTAAACTGTTGAACTGTTTACTAATTGGTTTGACTTTTTCAGGTACTTTAGTTGCTTAAGTTCTTTGAACTTGTTTTGCTTTGCTATTTAGCAATTTGCTTTGAGGTATAATTACTTCTTCTTCATGTAGTCTGGAGGCCCGGTTTGTTATTTGACCGGGCAAACTGTCTGAAGTCCTCCTTAAGAGGCAATGCTTGTGTGTGTTTAATTTTGTCCCAAGCAGGAAAAGTCCTTCAAGTAAGGCAATTGGTAGATCAAAGGGATAAGTAGCCTATCCCCTACTATTCAGTGAGTCCTCTCCTTGCTCCCATTACATGGTTGTAGCATTGAGATAAATACCCAAGATCTATAGAGTCAATAATGTGGAAAGAGCTCCATCTTTCCGAGCTCCCACACTTTCTTAAATGCTCTCCCTGATCAGGGATAGAAGCAATGAGGCACACCCCTCATCTCCTTTCATCTGCTTCACCTTAGCCTCTCAATGGCAAGGTTAAGAGCAACTTTTTACCCTATCACAGTGGACTTTCATAGTCAAACCCTCTTGTATGAGCCCCCCTTTGTTTGGCTATAGAGTGTGCTGTTTGATATTCATTGATTGATTGATTGCTTCATATGCACCTGTTTGCTTATATGTTGTGCATTTATCATCATCAATTGCCATTAGTGCATGATCATATCATTTTGTCTGTGTGACATTATTATTGTTGTTTGCCCATTGAGGACAAGTGTAAGTCCATTTCTTTGGCCTTTGCTCCTATGATATGGAAGGATAGAGTGTAAGACCGCATTGGTCACTCATATCTTCTGTTTTATCTGTTTGTATGTGAGGATACAGTTATAAGTCCCTGTAAGTTGGCATCTGTTGTCCTGTGATCATAATTTGGTCTGTTTGATTTGTATGTGAGGTTGCAGTTATAAGTCCCTGTAAGTTGGCATCTGCTTTCCCGTGATCATAAGATGTTTTGTCTGTTTGTATGAGAGGTTGCAATTATAAGTCCCTGTAAGTTGGCATTTGCATTCCTGTGACCATATTGTTGCTTTTGTTCTTGTATGTGAGGATCCATTGTAAGTCCCTGTAATGTGGCATTGGTTTTCCTGTGATCATATGTGGAGTTAACCTAAGTCCAGATAGATTGGCAGTTGACTTCCATTTCTCATTTTTGTTTTAGGAGATTAGTGTAAGTCCATTGAGTGGCTTCTGATATCCCGTTCTGTTTTAGGAGACTGGTGTAAATCCATTTATTGGTATCCGGTATCCGCCTTTTATTTTTGTTTGAGGAGATTAGTGTAAGACCATTGAGTGGCATCTGATATCCCGTTTTGTTTTAGGAGATTGGTATAAGCCCAGTGATTGGCATCCGATATCCGCTTTCTTTCTTGTTTGTTTGTTATTATCCATTGCTCATTCCAAAGAACACACTTGAATCATCTCCCATATGATTTCAAGAAGTGAACCTTCTAAGAAGTTTTACTTTCCATATCTATCCATTCATCCTCATAGGTTCCCTAAACCTTTTCACACTTTGATTTCAAACTTGACATAAGTGTTGTGCAAACATCTTCATGTTTTCTAACTAAAAACCTGGACTCAAGTCCTTGACCTTTTTTTCAAACTCCATTTCATAATACTTCTTTTGAATCAATCTTAATCATACTTTGACTCCATTTTCATAATCACAATCAATTAACTTCACTCATTCACTTGTTTTGGCTTTATCCATTGTTAATCTTTTCATACATGAGCTAGAGGTTTGATTTATCTTAGTGGTTGATGTTAATCTCACCTTCTGTCTTTAGTGATTGAATTGTAAGTCTTCCTTGCCTATTATAGGGTTAACCCCTCCCTGGCAAGTTGAAGCTGTTCTCACATGGTGGACGTGGTTGTTTGTATAAGGTTGAGTTTTCTCCCGTGGATAACGTAAGACCTTAGGGTTTGTGTTTAAAATTGAACCCAACCCACTTTTGGAAATCTTTTAGCCGAACTACGGCGTTTTGATCCTTACCTTTGATGGAAGGTACGTAGGCAGCGGGTTCATCCGTTCAAACCCAATAACTAACTTGTACATTCTTTTCTCATCATCCCAATCATGTTTGCACAATGTTTATGTCATAACAAATACAATATTATACAACAAGTGTGAAAAGGGCTCCCTAGGAGTACCTAGGACGTAGTGGGTGCCTAACACCTTCCCATTGCGTAATTTACCCCTTACCCAGACTCTCTGATCTTTTTATTAGTTTTCTACGTGTAAAACTTCTTAGGCTTTTGTTCGCTTTTTAGCCAGTCCTTTGGATAAATAAAAGTGCGGTGGCGACTCGAAATTTCAATGTATCCCTTGCTTATGGTTTAATCGATAAATCATATAGCGACGAATACACCGCTACACTGCCACATGTGCACCTATATTCAAGCTTCTTCGGAAAGATCAGTCTTGTGTTTGGACTAAAGACTGCCAAAAAGCTTTTGACAGTATCAAGGAAAATTTGCTTGAGCCTCCTATTTTGTCTCCACCTGTTGAAGGAAGACCGTTGATAATGTATTTGACTGTGCTCGAAGATAGTATGGGTTGTGTTCTTGGTCAGCAAGATGAGTCTGGAAAGAAAGAATTTGCAATTTACTACCTCAGTAAGAAGTTCACCGACTGTGAGACTCGGTATTCAATGCTTGAGAAAATTTGTTGCGCATTGGCTTGGGCTGCCAAGCGTCTGCGTCAGTATATGTTGAATCATACCACTTGGTTGATATCCAAAATGGATCCAATCAAGTATATATTTGAGAAGCCTGCTTTAACTGGGAGAATTTCCCGTTGGCAGATGTTGTTGATAGAGTATGATATCGAATACCTATCTCAGAAGGCGATCAAAGGTAGTATCTTAGCTGACCATTTGGATCACCAACCAATTGAAGATTACCAGTTAGTGCAGTATGATTTTCCAGATGAAGAGATTTTGTACTTGAAAATGAAAGATTGTGATGAACCATTGCTAGAAGAAGGTCCAGAACCTGGTTCCTGGTGGGGCATGGTATTTGATGTAGCTGTTAATCAATATGGAAAGGGCATTGGGGCAGTGATTATTACTCCTCAAGGCACGCATCTACCATTTACATCTAGATTGACTTTCAAGTGTACAAACAACATGGTAGAATATGAAGCTTGCATTATGGGGCTTGAAGAGGCCATGAATCTTAGAATCAAGTATTTGGATGTCTTCGGTGATTCGGCTTTGGTTGTGAATCAGATCAAAGGAGAATGGGAGATGAATCAATCCGGTTTGATACCATATAGAGATTATGCGAGGAGGATTTCAACTTTCTTTACAAAGGTTGAGTTTCATCATATCCCTCGAGATGAGAACCGGATGGCAGATGCTCTTACAAAATTGGTATCAATAATTGTAGTGAAATATTGGAATGAAGTTCCCAATTCATCTGTGATGCATCTTGATAGGCCAACTCATATGTTTGCTGTTGAAGAGATCAAAGACGAGAAACTGTGGTATTACGACATCAAATGTTTCCTCCAAAGTCAGGTTTACCCGCCTGGGGCATCTCAGAAAGATAAGAAGACTTAGAGAAGATTAGCCTGTAATTTCTAAAATGGTGATGTACTGTACAAGAGAAACTTCGACATGGTTTTGCTCAGATGCGTGGATAGACACGAAGCAGACTTGTCGATGGCTGAAGTGCATGAAGGTTCCTTTGGCACCCATTCCAATGGACATGCAATGGCGAAGAAGATGTTGCGAGCAGGTTACTGTTGGCTGACAATGGAATCTGACTGTTGCAAGTTTGTGAAGAAATGCCACAAGTGTCAAATTTATGCTGATAAGATTCATGTTCCTCCGACACTATTGAATGTTATCTCTTCCCCATGGCCATTCTCCATGTGGGGAGTTGATATGATTGGGATGATTGAGCCCAAAGCTTTGAATGGACACCGTTTCATTTTGGTGGCAATTGATTACTTCACAAAATAGGTTGAAGCGACATCGTATGCAAATGTAACCAAACAAGTTGTTGTAAGGTTTATCAAGAATCAGATCATATGCTGTTATGGTGTGCCAAGTAAGATCATTACTGACAATGGATCTAACTTGAATAACAATATGGTGGAAGCTCTTTGTAAAGACTTCAAGATTGCACATCATAATT
The DNA here is from genome assembly GCF_024323335.1 of Lathyrus oleraceus. Taxonomy (NCBI): domain Eukaryota; kingdom Viridiplantae; phylum Streptophyta; class Magnoliopsida; order Fabales; family Fabaceae; genus Lathyrus; species Lathyrus oleraceus. The sequence continues at coordinate 286,269,276 of NC_066582.1, read as the reverse complement.
CTTCTCCCTATAGACCCAAAATGAATGGGGTTGTTGAAGCTGCGAACAAGAACATCAAGAAGATCATCCAGAAGATGGTTGTCACATTTAAGGATTGGCATGAGATGCTCCAATTTGCCTTACATGGGTATCGTACATCCGTCCGCACTTCAACAAGCGCAACCCCTTTCTCTCTTGTTTATGGTATGAAAGCAGTACTCCCCGTAGAGGTTGAGATTCCTTCATTATGTGTGCTCATGGAAGCCAAGTTAACTGAAGCTGAATAGTGTCAGACCAGGTTTGACCAGTGGAATTTGATTGAAGAAAAGAGATTAACTGCCATGTGTCATGGTCAGTTATATCAGCAGAGAATAAAGAAAGCTTTTGATAAGAAGGTCAAACCTCTGTAGCACCTCAAATTTGAACCTCCCATTTGTATATACATTTTCATTTTAGGTCATTAACATTGCATTGTTCATCACATAGTTCATTGCATGTCATCAGTAAGACTGGTCAGGAGATTCAGTTGTGCAAGCATGCAAGTGCATTTTCCATGGAATCAAAGCCCTAGGGTTGGTTCAATGAGTTCATGTGACCAAAGGATCATTTTGAAGTGGTTTGGCCAAGAATTGGAGGCTCAAAGCTCATCAGTCAATGTACAATTCATCTGAAACCCTAAAAAGTCAACAGAAGTCAACTGTCAATTCAACCATGGATTTGAAGGTGGGAGATGGTTAGAGAGGCCTCATTCATGTCCATACAAGTCTCATTTGACATTTCAAACATCAACATTGAAGGATTTGAGGTCAGATCAAAACTTTCCAAAAATAGTAAGTGACCTGTAATTTGAATTTGCCAAAAATGGAAAGGTTTTCTCCTCAAGATTACATGACCAAGAAAGCTTCAAATGAAATATTGTCCAACATGAAAGTTGAATATCTTTCTCTCCCATTTCCAAAAAGTCCAAGATCATGGATTTCTCATGTGTGGTTGAAGAGATATGGATCAATCATGGCCAAGTGTGACTTGAACTTCAAACATGCATAATTTTCAAACCAAAAGGCCAAATGGAGTGGTTCTTTTTTGTACATTCATATTTTGACCTCTACTATCCAAATCATGCATCACATGCCATGCATTTTCATCACATAATCATTTGATTTTTCACTTGATTTTTGGAGGGAATTATAATTTAAAATTGGTGCATTGTTTTCACATTCCACCACTTGCATTGGCTTCCAAACAACATTTCAAGTGAATTCCAAGGCATTTTCGTGCACTGTTCCATTGGTTTTCATGCATAGAGGTGCATTATCTAATTTGGTACTTACACCTTGTTTTCCCTAATCCACTCGCCAAATGCTTAAACATGTTTAAGGACTTGATTAGGAGGGGGTATAAAGGGCTAAGCATAACAGATTTCTGCATAACAACATCACAATTTCCAGATCTAGAATTTCTTCACAAATTTTCTCTCACTTTTTTCTTCAATTTTCTCCAAACACATTGCATTGTTCTTGATTCATTCATCATCTATAAGCATTATTGAGCATTGTTGAACCAAGATCCACAGGATTTCGTGCAGTTGGAAGCATTTCTAAGCTTGAAGCTCATCCATGGCAGTTGCAATTTCTGTTGGAATCAAGCTCGATTAAGGCTCATTTCTTCATCCATTCATCCATACAAGTGTTGTAGAGGTTTTGTTTGAGCTTTTCAAGGCCTAAATCCCTCGATTCCAGTTCTGCATCTTCATCAAGGTCAGAAATCGCATCTCTCAATTCATGAAATTGTTATGCTAGTTTTGTAGATCTTTGAGCACTGGTTAATCTGAGCTTTGAATCACTGAAATCCGTGCCAAATTGAGTGAGATATGTTAGTTTGAATTTTTAATGATGATTCTTGTTTCATTCGATCCGTGCATGTATGTTGTTTCCTGGATGAAATTGTTGTTGATTATTGATGTATGATGCAATATCTTTACAATGATATGCTCACTGGATGTTTCTGGACATGTTGCATTTTTTTGGAATTTTGAAGATGAAGATCTTGAAGATCTTCATCAAGTTCATGAATGCCTGCGTTTTTCCTGCGAATTTACCTATGACCTTCATACAGTTTGCTGCGAATTTTGTTGCATGTTCATATAGTTTCCTGCGGATTTCATTTGGCTGCATGCATGAGATGTTAGGGTTTACGCCAAAAACGGCTGCGTTTCAGCCTGAGCGCGCCTCTTTTCAAATTGTTCCTCCCTTCGATTCCCCGCTACCACACATTTTCAAATGCCTTGCTGATTTATTTGGTTTCCCTCCATAATCATGTACATGATCCACATGCATTTTTTTTATTTTTTCTTTCACTTCATAAATTCATAACTAATTGATAAATGATCCAAAAAATATGGGAATTTTTGCATTGTTTTCCTTATTGTGTCTAGTTTTTTTTGGTTATTTTTCCACAATTTGTGCATTGCTGGAAATTAATTGGTGCTAGGGATTGTGAACATACATGTTTTTTGTACCTTGCTTGCCATATTTCTTGTGAAATGATGAGTTTTAATCTAATGCCTATGAAATGTTACATGCTTAAACTAGACTTCATGCTGGACATTTTGGTGTTGAGTTTGCATTTTTATCATTTATGGTTGCTGATTTATGCTCATGTGGATGTAGGTGTGACAATGTGTGTCACACCTTTGCTTGCTCAATTTGATTAATTTGTTTTCCATGCCAAATAAATTCCAAATGATGTGATTTTTTGTGTTATGCCTCTTGTGGATGTTATGAATGCTCATGTTATTTTGTGGAATTTTTGGATTGATTTCTGATTTGATTGAGAATTTTCTTGCTGGATGATCATTTGTGAGCTTTTGAAGTGTCTTGAATTTCATTTGTTTGTGAAATGGTTATGATTTAGCCTATGAATGTGAAATTTTGCACATTGCTTATAGACATATTAAAGTGTGTTTTGGCTTTGGTTTGAGGTTTTTACCTTGTTCCATTTTTGTTTTAGGCTTGTGCTAAGTTGATGTGTCAAGACGTGCCACCAATATGCTTGTTTGTGCTTACCTTGCCTTATACAATTTGATTACCATGCTTAATCTTGTCCAATTGCCCTAATTTTTTGTGTGTTGATCATGTTGTATGTTCTGTTTAGCCATGATTTTTGTTGAGATTAATTGAATCATTTTTGAATTAATGTGCATTTGTTAATTCTGTTGTCTCAATGTGCTTTCAAATTGCATACCTTGCCATGATTGGTTTATGAAATGAATTTGGTTGATGCTATTTACATGGGACCTTTTGGATTATGTTCTTAATTGATTGAGGTTAATTCATGTTGAATTTCATGTTCTGTTTTGAATTATTTCTCCCTCTTTGACCCTAGGCCTTGTCCTAGTGGTTTGTGCTTATGTTTGAGTTTTGTTTTCAGGTTAAGAAGCACATTTGCCATAGTTGATGATGCTCACTCATTTGGATTGATTAATTGGTTTATATTGGTTAACCTTGAGTTGTTTTGTAGGTGGATTTTAGCTCATTTGAGTTGAGCTTGTGGCTTGCACCTTGTTGCATTGCTTGTTTGACTGTGTACTGTGGACTGTTGACTATTGGTTGTCTGTTTGACTTTTTGACTTGTATACTGATTGAGTTAGATTTTTTCCAGGTACATAAGTCGCTTAAGTTCTTTTGAACTTGCTTTTGCTTTTGCTTGGTTGCTTAACCATTTGAGGTACAACTCTCTGACTTCATGTATTCTGGAAGATTTGTCCTGTTATTTGGGCAGGCACCTGTCTGAAGCCCTCCTTAAGAGGCAATGCTTGTGTTTGTTTATCTTTGTGCCAAGCAGGAAAAGACCTCCATGAGGCAATTGGCAGATAAAAGAGATGTGCAATCCATCTCCTGCTATTCAGTGTGTCATTCACTCTGCTCACACACCTTGTGTTGATGCATTGTGGATATTAACCCAAGATCTTTGTTGTGTCAGTCATATGTGGAGAAGAGTTCCCACATTCTGGACTCCCATACTTTCATTTGTCTGAAGCTCTCCCAGGCCAGGGATAAGAGCTGTGAAGTCTTATCTTCACTTCCCATTTCATCTGCTTCACCCTAACTCTCAATGTTAGGGTTAAGAGCTAACATCACCATGTTCCAGTTGGCTTGTGTTTCACAGCCTAACCTTGTGTGAGCCCACTTTGTTCGTATATAGTGTGTGCTAATTGTGTGTATGTTTGTTTTGCCTGTGCTGTTTAGGATAGCTTGCTCCCTGTGCAAGTTAGATAGAAACTTCAACCTAGGACCATGGCGAATTTACATGATAACTATTAGGCTCGAGTTAGTCTCCCTTATAGTTCGTCATTTCCCAGTCTCTGGTTAGGTTAGAAGTCCTCTTTCCCTGCGTAGGGGAACTACGTCGCCCTGATCCTCATACCAGATGAGGTACGTAGGCAGGAGATGAGCTGATCTCTTCGGGCGCCCTTTTTCTTTTTCAACCTTTTGTTTTGTTTGTGTGAGTTGTTTCTCCCTTTCTGGTAGGAGTCTGACGTAAGTCCAGCGATTGGCAGTTGGTTTCCTGTGTGTGTGTTTGTTGGTTCGGAGTCTGATGTAAGTCCAGCGATTGGCATTCGGTTTCCATGTTTGCCTGTTTGTGTGGAGTCTGACATAAGTCCAGCGATTGGCAGTCCGTTTCCTGTGTGGTTTTATTTGGCGTGCGTTAGCCGAGCTACGAGTGCTCTGATTCTTCTCCTGTCAGAGAAGATACGTATGCATAGGATGCGACATCCTAGCGAGCACGTTTCCCCCTGTCCCGAACTACGTCGACTCTGATGTCTGTTCCTGACAGACTACGTAGGCCCAGGATGCGATATCCTGCCGAGTTAGTTTCCTTTGTCTTTCCTGTGTCTCTTTCAGCCAGTGTGTGATGTTTGAGCAGTGTTTAGCAACCTTTATCCTTCCTTTTGTGCGTGGATCCCGTCGAGTACGACGGATGCGTAGGGGTGCTAATACCTTCCCTTCGCATAACCGACTCCCGATCCCATCTCTCTTTGGTCGCGAGACCATGTCTTTTCCAGGTTTACTTCGAGCGTTTCCTTTCCCTCTTTTGGGATAAATAACGCACGGTGGCGGCTCTGTTGTTTCGTTTTCCCGCCGGTTTTTCGCGTAATGCGACAGCTGGCGACTCTGCTGGGGATAAAGAGAAGTTGACCTCTTGCTGGTCCATCTTCCCTAAGCGAGTCAGTCCTAGCGCTCTCTAGGATAGGGTTTGGTTGCTTTTGCTGTTTCATTTATTGCATTTATGATTATTATGTTGTATATATGTGCATATCTGTTTGCATGCATCATACTGTCATTATGTTGGATCCTGTACAGGTTGGTTCCTCTGATTTGGGGTGGGTGTTCTGAGTGAGGCCCAATACCCAGGCCTGAGTATACACCTAGGATTAGTGTGGTCTCATGTTTCTTCACATGTTGTACGACATGATGAGGAGACGTTTCACCACAGCCGGACGAGGTTCATTTGAGAGAGTCCTTCCGTTTGGAGTTATTCCACTCAGGTTGGGTTATCTCATTTGAGCTATTGACTTCGGTGACCGTTCTTTCCCGGATCTTTGGTTTAGACGATCTTAAGAGAGCTGCAACGGCACACCCGAAAGGGCAAACCCATTGAGTATCTTTACCCGATTGTCGAGACCATTGTCCGCCTTAGGATGCCCTTGTTAGAATTCACCTGTGAGGGGAGGGTTTGATTCTTGCAAGTACAGGTTTCTGCCAGTGATGCTGTGTTGGTGACCTTAAGCCGGATTTATGGATCTTTATTTCTGGACGCCGGAGGTTTGACCCTGGTATTGATCAGAGGGTTCCGTTTATTTCGGATCCCTGGGCTGAATTTGAGGGTGCTTGCTCAGATGACTATGGGTCTCAGATGACTTTGGGTTTCAGATGACTTTGCGGTTCCAAATTCAGGCCGAAGCTTTGATCCCGTGCCGCTTGATACTCAGCCGACCTGTCATGGCTCCATCATTTGCATCATAGCATGTTTATTTTCCAAAAAATAATGCACGAAAGAAGAAAAAAGTTAACCCGCATATGCATATCCTTTATCAGGATCATTCATGATAAAATATAGTACCCATATCATGCATATCATGCACATATCATTCTTGCATTACAGACATGCTTGGGAGAGGCTTCTCACTCTGGTTCCTGACTGAGACAGGATTGCTGATCATCGTCCGCACCGCTACGCTACGAGACTGAATCAACAGAGAAACATGGACCAAGTTCAGGCTGAATTGGCTGAGATGAGGGAAAACATGGCCCAATTCATGACCATGATGCAAGGAGTTGTTCAAGGGCAAGAGGAGCTGCGTGCCTTAGCCCAGAGACAGGAAATTGTGATTCTGCCGTCCAACCGTGCTTCACAATTGGGTGTCCCGGTTCATGAGAATGTTGCTGCTGCTGCTCCCGCCAATGACTACACTGTGGGGGATGAATTGAGGGGTATCAGAATCAATGGATAGCCTCTTGCTGCAGAGACTGTTAATGTTAGAGCAACCCGTGCTCCGGTTCGCCATCCTGCTCCGCTGGTTGACCGGTAGGAGGATATGTTCACTCTCCTCAGTGATGATGATGAAGTTGTGAGAACTAAAGAGAGGAATATAAAAGTGGATGCCCTTGCTGAGAAAATCCGTGCCATGGAGTGTCAGAACTCTTTAGGCTTCGATGTAACGGATATGGGTTTGGTTGATGGGCTGAGGATCCCCTACAAATTCAAGGCGCCATCTTTTGATAAATACAATGGCACTTCTTGTCCTCGCACCCATGTGCAGGCTTATTACAGGAAGATCTCCGCATACACTGACGATGAGAAGATGTGGATGTACTTTTTCCAAGACAGTTTGGCTGGAGCGTCTTTGGACTGGTACATGGATCTGAAGAGAGAATCAGTCAGAAGCTGGAGAGATCTGGGTGAAGCCTTTCTAAGGCAATACAAGCACAACATGGATATGGCTCCGAGCCGAACCCAACTGCAGAGCTTGTGTCAGAGGACTGGGGAAAGCTTCAAAGAGTATGCCCAGAGATGGCGTGAGCTAGCCGCAAGAGTACAACCTCCGATGTTGGAGAGAGAGCTGACTGACATGTTCATCGGGACCTTGCAAGGTGTGTTCATGGACCGCATGGGGAGTTACCCGTTCAGTAGTGTCATACCCCAAAATTTGCCCGTTAATCTTTCAAGACACTCCAACTCATTGTTCAAGGCATTGAACAAAAACCCAACACATAGATGGCCAAATCCAGAAAATGGCCCAAACTGGCATGCTCGCTAGGCGAGCAACTCCTTCGCCTAGCGAACCCTTCGCTACGCCACTCGCCTAGCGAAGCTTGCGAATACCAGAAAATTCTGGGCTTCATTCTGAGCCCATCAGGTCACAAAAAATTATTATAAATAGCAGAACTTCATTCAGAAAAAGGGGACAGAGGCAGACGGACAGAAACCCTAGCAAGGAAACCCTAACAGAAGCAACACAGCAAACCCTGGAGGCTAACCCAGAGAATTCAGAGCAACCCTAAAGGAAACCCTGAAGGAAACTCATCTGCACCAAGGTTACCTCCGCCCAACTCAATCCGGCGCCAACCCTAAGAGTGACTTGCCAATTCAAGGTTGCAATTCAGTTGCAAACAGGTTTGCATTACTATTACCGCTTTATGTTCTTAACTTGCATGTGGCATTATGATTGAATCTATAAAAATATCTTAAGTTTTTGCATGTGAATTTAAGTATATATGAATATCTTGAACGTTTAACCATGTAATTTCTGTAATGGATGCCATAGGGTTTGGAGCTTTCTGGAATTGTACTGTTACCAAAACCAGAACCCGCAGCCGCTCGCTAGCATATTGCTAAGCGAGCATGTAGCGAGTATTCGCTAAGCCTTCGCTAGGCGAGGCAGGGGCGAACGTGACAGTCGCTGATTTTTCTGTTCTGTTCTATGCTTATCTGATCTGTTTTATTCTAACCATGCGTTATTTTGCCTGACATTCCTACCACTGTGTTTCTTTTGTGGTGTAATTCTCGATTGCACCCTGATTTGGTATTCTGACCTATTTGCTGAATTTTGTAAGGGTTCACATACTCCCGGAGAAAGTAGCTTGCTAGGTATTCCACTTTATTTGTGGGATACCCTTGTGGAGATTCACCCTAATTACCTAATTGATTATAATGTGGACCTAATTACCTAATTGATTACAACTACCTAATTGACTGTAAAATGTTGCCTTTGAATATGTGATCTTGGACCTCTCTTTGTTGCCTTACGGTATTACGGTATTATGGTCATGTCCCGCGAATGTGGGGATACACTTAGCAAAGACCCTTCGATTAAATCATCATGTCCCTATAAAATAAATCATCGTCCCTCGGAGGTTGCCTGCGAATATATGATTTTGTCCCTCGGTGACCCGTCTTTGTAGCCTACGGTTAAATGATGATCGTCCCTTCGAATGCTAAGGTATCCTTACAGATGTTGCCTTCAATGACCAATCGATGACCCTACGATGGCCCTTTTACCTCCAAAGGATAAAACTACTTACTTCTCAATAGTAAGGACAATTTTACCCTCATAAGGATAGGAAATGCCCATAAAGACCTTGGGTGGGTATAACTCTTAATTGTTGGCTCACAACCTAAAACATTTTTCATACCTCACACTTTGCAAATACTAGAAAATCACCACTTGGTATACATTCGTACTAGAATCATTGCCAAGTTATATTTTTCTAAACCGCTTTCAAAATTAAACGAGATAAATACTTTGTATACATTCGTACAAGAATCATTACAAAGTTAAACTCTCTTTTCAAAACATTTTTTAAGCAATTCACAAACACTTTTTTTTTCAGACAAACATAAGTGATCAAGCAATTAAGAGCCCATGGATAACCATGGATACAAAGGGTGCTAACACCTTCCCTTTGTATAATGTACCTCTTGAACCCAAAATCTAATTAAGGTCTTTCCTGTTCTTTTCCACCTTTCCTTATTGGATAAAAGAAAAGTCGGTGGCGACTCTTGCTATCCGCGACATTTGCTTTCCAAAGCAAAAACACACCAAAGTCAGTTCACCGTATGACAGAACTGGCGACTCTGCTGGGGACTTAAAAAGAGAGGTTGCCTTAAAAAAAAAAGATCACTTATTTGAATTGTCTGATTTACTTTTAAGGGATTGCTTGGGTATCCTATGCTTGAGTGAAAGATCCTACACCCGGATCTAGTGTACCTTAGGTAAGTAGAAAGAGATCATCGCGATTGTCCGGCGTATACTGGAGTGGTCAAAATGATGGCTACGGTTAATGTGACACTTTGGATGTCCTGATGTTCCTCATGTTTACTTGAGGAAAAATTTGGCTTCCGCGTGGTGTCATCAAAGTATTAACCAGACCTTTAGAACTCTAATTGACTCATCCTTGCCATTAGAAAGTAGTGAGATAACTGACTTCGGTTCCGACTGGGGTTGGTTGAGACTCGATACTACACTCTTTGAGATTGGACTTTAGGGAAGCTTTGGTCAACCACTTGGTGTTGCACTGAAGTGGACTTAAAGGAAGGTCAATGATTGGAGATCCTTTTAGAACCCGGTTACTATTCTAGGACAGGTTGAACCAACCAAACTTCAGTGGGGAGGGTACTTACCTATGGAACTCATGCAAGCCTTAAAACCTAGGAATGATTGCAGGGTGATTTGTTTGTGTTTGTTACTTACATAACATCATAACATCATAACATCATGACATCATGACATCATGGCATTGTACTAACCATTTCAAGGACTCTAAACATTGAAAACATGTCATACATTGCATAGCATAACATAACATTGCATAACAGGTACTCTAAAGGGATCAATGTTCTCACGATCTTCCTATTGCAAACAAAAAAATGGACCTCGAACAAACTGTCAAAGATCTCCAGGCTCAGAATGCTCAATTCCAGGAGATGATCTTGAACTTATCCAAGGGGCAGGAGGAACTGAAGGCTCTTTTGCTCGAGAAGAAAAAAGACAAGAAACCTGTGAGTTACATTAACCCGGGAAGAAGGCTTAAAGGACAGGTTACAGGAATCAAGATTAGAGTTCCGAAGGATCAAGGAGAGGAGACAGAGAGTGATTCGGAAGAGGAGAATGTTGACCTCTTCAACCCTGAGGACGACGATGAAGATTATGAAAATGAACAGTACTCTCCAAAAGATGATAAGTATAAGTTGCTGGAAGAACGCATGCTAGCTATGGAGGGTCAAAAGACGCCCAGTCTGGATTTCGAAAGCTTAGGTCTGGTCTCTGATGTGATCATTCCCCGCAAATTCAAGGTCCCCGCTTTCACTAAGTATGATGGGGCATCTTGTCCTCAGATGCATCTGAGAGCTTATGTGAGAAAGATTCAGCCGTATACCACTGATTGGAAACTATGGATCCATTTCTTCCAAGAGAGTCTGTCTGGCACACAGTTAGAATGGTACTATCAGCTCGAGAGCTCTGACATCTGCACCTGGACTGATTTAGCGACAACTTTCTACAAGCATTACCAGTATAATTCTGAATTAGCACCTACTCGACTACAGTTGCAGAATATGACTATGGGATCTAAAGAAAGCTTCAAAGAATATGCTCAAAAATGGAGAGATTTGGCTGGCAGAGTCAAACCCCCCATGACTGATCGAGAATTAGTGGACATGTTCATGAGCACACTGACTGGCCCATTCTACAGCCATCTATTGAGAAGTTCCTCATCGGGTTTCACTGAACTTATATTAACAGGTGAGCATGTTGAACGCGGCATTCGAAGTGGAAAGATACAGGCGGATACCTCTGATCCTCCGGAGACTCCTAATGACATCACTGCCCCTCTGCCTAACCATGGCGAGACTGTCAATGCTGTGGAAGATGCTGATAACGATTGTGACTTGGATAGTTGGATTTTCCTAACAATTGGTGACGAACTCAATAATTGGAAGGCTGAAGACACTATCCTGATTTCCTTTAGTCAGGAGTAATTGTTATTGCTTATTTTAATGTATTAAATTTTGTTAAAGGTTTTGTCATTTTTATAAGCATATTCACATTCAATAAATCAATGGACCTTTTTGCATTCAAATATTGCGCTCTTTATCTTTCCTGTCATCTTTCAAATAAGCTATGTTTTCTTGCACACACTCACGTAACAATTTGCCGATCCATATCCACTCTGGATCTTGTTGGTAATAACTCTGCTACTGTTCATTATGACTTTGAAAATCCGATCTACCAAGCCGAGGATGGAAGTGAGGAAGATTGTGAAGTACCTGAGAACTTTCCAGACTGTTACTGCAAGAAGAAAAGACCATACAGCCGCAGGAATAATCAATTGAAACTGTGAATCTGGGTACTGAAGTAGACAAGAAAGAAGTCAAAATAGGAGCAGGCTTGGAAAATAGTGTCAAAGAGAGATTGAGTCGGATGTTACGTGACTATGTAGAGGTTTTCGCTGGAAAAATCAAGAGATGATATGGAATGATGAATGTCAAAATCAAGAAGCATCTCCAAGAACCCATAAATCCGATGCCACCAGTTGAAGGAAGGCCTCTAATCATGTATTTGACCGTGTTAGAAAATTCAATAGGGTGTGTGTTGGGGCAACATGACGAGTCTGGTCGAAAAGAGCATGCAATATACTACCTTAGCAAAAGGTACCGACTGTGAAACAAGATACTCACAACTCGAGAAAGCTTGCTGTGCTTTGGCTTGGGCTGCTCGCCGACTAAGACAGTATATGTTGAATCATACCACTTTATTGATTTCTAAGATGGATCTTATCAAATATACATTTGGAAAACCCACTCTCTCCAATTTGAACAACAAGATGATTACTGAACTCTGCACGCAGTTCAACATAAAACACCATAACTCTTCTCCGTACCGGCCAAAGATGAATGGTGCCGTAGAAGCTGCTAATAAGAATATCAAGAAGATCATACAAAAGATGACAGTAACATACAAAGACTGGCATGAGATGTTACCCTTTGCTCTTCATGGTTATCGCACTTTAGTGCGCACTTCGACAGGGGCAACTCCTTTCTCTTTAGTCTACGGAATGGAAGCCGTTTTACCAGTGGAAGTCCAGATTCCGTCTCTAAGAATTATGAAAGATGCAGGCTTAGATGAGGATGAATGGATTCAGACTCGACTTGATCAGATAAATTTGATTGATGAAAAGAGACTTGCGGCTGTTTGTCATGGGCAGATATATCAGAAGCGCATGACCCAGGCATTCAACAAAAAGGTCAAGAGACGGGTGTATCAAATCGGCGACTTAGTTATCAAGTGTATCATTCTACCACAAAGTGATCCCAGGGGCAAATGGACTCCCACATACGAAGGATCATTTGTAGTTAAGAAGGTATTCTCTGGTGGAGCCATGATACTCGCTACAATGGATGGAGAGGACTTTCCACATCCCGTGAACGCAGACATAGTCAAAAAATACTACGCATAAAAGAGACCCGCTAGGTCGACGCACCTAGGCAAAAGTAAGGGCATCCCGGCGAACCAAAAGGGTTCGGGCAAAAATTAGGGATAAACATATAAAAATGTACACCCGGCAAGTCGAAAACCTGAAAAGGCGGCTTGGGCAAAAAAGGGTATCCTGGTGGACTGAAAACTTGAAAAGGCGGTCCAGGCAAAAATTAGGGATTAAAAGCGTATGACTATGTCCCGTTCTCAGTCAGCTTCACCCAAGTCAAAGGGACTGAACAAGCCAATCACTTCTATCCGACAGCAGGAGATGAGACGTTTGAAGACATAATGACAGTAGTAGAATTAAAATCAATAGGACTTTTTCTTCATAACTTTTCTTTGTTGTCTCGACGATTTCCTCTTACTAGGATTTCTGTCTCCTTGTGCTCAAATTGCCTGTTTATAGGTCCACTTTCAAAATCAATACAACTTTACTCCCAAAAAGATGCTTTTACTTTCTCTGTTTTGTTTGCGTAAACGTCCATTGATTTAATTTGAATTGATATATGCATTTGAATATGATCGATGTTTATCAAAATACATGCACAAAACGGAAATAGCAATTACTAAAAGACTTCAGGATCGAGGAGAAGGTGTAATCATGCTTTCCAACGAATCCGGTTGCTAATTCTATTCCCCCAGCATAAACCAGTTACTCCCCAGAAGGAATTGGCATCGCTAGACAGACGGATCATCTCTTCCATCCCCAGCCAGGCTTCTGGTGAATATTTCTACCATCAAACAGAAATCAAGTATCCCTAGCTAAGAGAGGGTCATCGATACAAATGTCTCCTACCAGAATATTGGGATTTATTTTCCCTTGGAAAAACTTTCCCCACGCATAGTTCATTCATTACATCATTTCGCAGCATACGCATGCATACAATGTTCGCATTTACTTTCGAAAGCATAAAACATCTCATGCATCATGACATGGCATGAGGCTAACTTTGTTTTTCAGGTTAATTATCCTCCTGATACCGTCAGAGTAAAGATCCACTCAGACGGACATCTTTATCAATTACGTTCAAGATTCAACTACACCTCTCAGATACAATCCATATGAACGTCCATTCCGACAAGCACTCTGATGGTGGCATCTTTAAGCCCACCCCAGATATTCATTGCAAATACAACATATACAAATACTATCAGATATAGCCTAGCGTACGGTTCATTCTGATTCAGCTCAACATATGACTCCTTCAACTCAGATACGATCTAACGTACGATCCATTCTGACCTTCAACTACTCCAATACGGTCTAACTTACGACCCAGTTGGACCTTCAAATCCTCAGATACTGCCTAGCGTACGGTACATTCCGGGGTGTAGTCTAGCGTACGACTACTTTCTTCTTCAGATACAGCCTAACGTACGACTCATTCTGCAACTCAGATACGATCTAACGTACGATCCATTCTGACCCTTTTCTCAGATACAGCCTAACGTACGGCTCATTCTGCAACTCCAATACGGTCTAACGTACGACCCATTTGGATCTTCAAATCCTCAAATGCTGCCTAGCGTACGGTATATTTCGGGGTGTAGTCTAGCGTACGACTACTTTCTTCTTCAGATACAGCCTAACGTACGGCTCATTCTGCAACTCAGATACGATCTAACGTACGATCCATTATGATCTTCAAATCCTCAGATGCTGCCTAGCGTACGGTACATTCCGGGGTGTAGTCTAGCGTACGACTACTTTCTTCTACAGATACAGCCTAACGTACGGCTCATTTTGCAACTCAGATACGATCTAGCGTACGATCCATTCTGATCTTCAAATCCTCAGATACTGCCTAGCGTACGGTACATTCCGGGGTGTAGTCCAGCGTACGATCCATTCTGATCTTTCATCCCCAGCGAAGTCACCCGCCTAATGAATAACTCATTCTGCGATTAAGATACGATATAGTGTATGATCCATTCTGATCCTTTATCCCCAGCAGTGTATGACCCATTCTGATCTTTCATCATCAAAATTCCTGGATGGCATCTCTAAGCCCATCTCCATCAAGATTAACCTTTGATTAACAAGTGCAAATTTTTGGGGCATTCTAGTGTTCAATAATCTTCCACCTCCAGACCACGAATGGCATACGTACCATTCTAACTCTCTGGGTTCAAGAATATTGAACAGGGGCAGCTGTCATACCCCAAAATTTACCCGTTAATCTTTCAAGACACTCCAACTCATTGTTCAAGGCATTGAACAAAGACCCAGCACATAGGTGGCCAAATCCAGAAAATGGCCCAAACTGGCATGCTCGCTAGGCGAGCAACTCCTTCGCCTAGCGAACCCTTCGCTACGCCACTCGCCTAGCGAAGCTTGCGAATACCAGAAAATTCTGGGCTTCATTCTGAGCCCATCAGGTCACAAAAAATTATTATAAATAGCAGAACTTCATTCAGAAAAAGGGGACAGAGGCAGACGGACAGAAACCCTAGCAAGGAAACCCTAACAGAAGCAACACAGCAAACCCTGGAGGCTAACCCAGAGAATTCAGAGCAACCCTAAAGGAAACCCTGAAGGAAACTCATCTGCACCAAGGTTACCTCCGCCCAACTCAATCCGGCGCCAACCCTAAGAGTGACTTGCCAATTCAAGGTTGCAATTCAGTTGCAAACAGGTTTGCATTACTATTACCGCTTTATGTTCTTAACTTGCATGTGGCATTATGATTGAATCTATAAAAATATCTTAAGTTTTTGCATGTGAATTTAAGTATATATGAATATCTTGAACGTTTAACCATGTAATTTCTGTAATGGATGCCATAGGGTTTGGAGCTTTCTGGAATTGTACTGTTACCAAAACCAGAACCCGCAACCACTCGCTAGCACATCGCTAAGCGAGCATGTAGCGAGTATTCGCTAAGCCTTCGCTAGGCGAGGCAGGGGCGAACGTGACAGTCGCTGATTTTTCTGTTCTGTTCTATGCTTATCTGATCTGTTTTATTCTAACCATGCGTTATTTTGCCTGACATTCCTACCGCTGTGTTTCTTTTGTGGTGTAATTCTCGATTGCACCCTGATTTGGTATTCTGACCTATTTGCTGAATTTTGTAAGGGTTCACATACTCCCGGAGAAAGTAGCTTGCTAGGTATTCCACTTTATTTGTGGGATACCCTTTTGGAGATTCACCCTAATTACCTAATTGATTATAATGTGGACCTAATTACCTAATTGATTACAACTACCTAATTGACTGTAAAATGTTGCCTTTGAATATGTGATCTTGGACCTCTCTTTGTTGCCTTATGGTATTACGGTATTATGGTCATGTCCCGCGAATGTGGGGATACACTTAGCAAAGACCCTTCGATTAAATCATCATGTCCCTATAAAATAAATCATCATCCCTCGGAGGTTGCCTGCGAATATATGATTTTGTCCCTCGGTGACCCATCGTTGTAGCCTACGGTTAAATGATGATCGTCCCTTCGAATGCTAAGGTATCCTTACAGATGTTGCCTTCAATGACCAATCGATGACCCTACGATGACCCTTTTACCTCCAAAGGATAAAACTACTTACTTCTCAATAGTAAGGACAATTTTACCCTCATAAGGATAGGAAATGCCCATAAAGACCTTGGGTGGGTATAACTCTTAATTGCTGGCTCACAACCTAAAACATTTTTCATACCTCACACTTTGCAAATACTAGAAAATCACCACTTGGTATACATTCGTACTAGAATCATTGCCAAGTTATATTTTTCTAAACCGCTTTCAAAATTAAACGAGATAAATACTTTGTATACATTCGTACAAGAATCATTACAAAGTTAAACTCTCTTTTCAAAACATTTTTTAAGCAATTCACAAACACTTTTTTCAGACAAACATAAGTGATCAAGCAATTAAGAGCCCATGGATAACCATGGATACAAAGGGTGCTAACACCTTCCCTTTGTATAATGTACCTCCCGAACCCAAAATCTAATTAAGGTCTTTCCTGTTCTTTTCCACCTTTCCTTATTGGATAAAAGAAAAGTCGGTGGCGACTCTTGCTATCCGCGGCATTTGTTTTCCAAAGCAAAAACACACCAAAGTCAGTTCACCGTATGACAAGTAGCTTTTCTGATGTTGTTGTCTGTGGGGAGAGGACTGAGAGTCTCATTAAAGCAGGAAAGATACAAGATCCTGGCTCTTCAAGTTCTTCGAATTCTAAGAAGCCATCCTCTGGGGCACCCAGAAGGGGAGAGAGTGAAACAAATGTTGTGCACCGTTGGAGGAATGTGAACAGAGGACAGTATCGTCAGGCTGCTGCTGTGACTATTCCAGCAACTCAACCCCAACAGCAGAGAAGACCAGCTCAACAATATCAGCATCAACAACATTGTCCTCAACAGCAGGCTTACCAGCCTCACAATGGTAATCAAGCCAGTACGAGTAATGAGAGGAAGAAGATCACTTTTGATCTGATCCCTATGTCATACGCAGAACTGTATCCCTCTTTGATAGAGCGGAACTTGATTACTCCCAGAGACCCGCCGGCTATACCCGTCAACCCTCGGTGGTGGTATAGGCCTGATCAGCATTGTGTGTATCATTCGGGTGCTCCTGGTCATGATGTGGAAAGCTGCTTTCAGTTGAAGAATAAGGTGCAGGACCTTATGAGATCAGGGATTCTGAGCTTTGAGGACTTAGGTCCCAATGTTAATCGAGCTTGAAGATGACAAGCCCCGGGCTGGCGTTGGCTTTTCTTCTGAGGTATTCGACGAAAAAGGGTTGTTCAAGAGCGGAGGTTTTGTTTACGCTAATCAAAGGAGAAGTTGCTGATGCAAAGGATTCTGACAGTTGTCATCCCTGGTGGGATCTGCCACAATTGGGTCGCTGTGGGCGTTCCTACAGTTGTTCATAAGTCAGAGTAATAATCACTTTGTTTAAAAACCCTTCTCCCATGCCAAAAGGAGAAGTGATGACATTGTTGGCAACATTTGTGCAATGATATTTTCATTCAAATAAAAGCATGTAAAACATTTGTTTTTCCATTTGTTTTCCCTTTTCGCTTTTTGCATGAAATTGGTGATCACAAAAAACCCTAAAAACAAGAATAAAAGCAATCTTTTCATCTGCATAACGATTGTCTTGTTTGATTTCCAAAAAGCTTTTCATACTCAAAATCATTATGCAGGTTGATTCTTAAACCCATTGAACATAATGATCCAACGCCATCTCCCAAATTTTGAATTCCCTGTATTCGAAGCGGAAGAAGATGACGTTGAAAGGATTCCTGACGAGATTTCCCGACTTCTTGAGCAAGAAAAGAAGATCACTCAACTGCATCTCGAGAATCAGCAGAACAGCCAACTGGGGAATTTTAAAAAAAAAAGAAAAAAAAGAAAAAAAAAGAAAGAGGAGGGTGAAAAATCAAAAGAAATCAAAAGAAATCCAAATCAAAAGAAAGAAAAAAGAAAGAAAGAAGCAAAAGAAAAATAGCACCCTCAAAGTCCCAAGTTGACTAATGCTGAATGGATTCAGAGTCGTTACGACCAAGTGAATCTGATCGAAAAGAAGAGATTAACTGCCATGTGGCATGGTCAGTTATGTCAGCAGAGAGTGAAGAAAGCATTCGATAAGAAGGTCAAGCCTCGTGTGTTCCGAGAAGGTGACCTTGTGCTCAAGAAAGTCTTGTCTTTCGCGCCCGATTCCAGGGGCAAGTGAACCCCAAGCTATGAATGTCCATATGTTGTCAAGAGAGCCTTTTCAGGCGGTGCTCTGACACTTACAACAATGGATGGAGAAGTTCACTCGTCCTGTGAATCCAGATGCAGTCAAGAAATACTTCGCCTAAAACAAAAATAAAAAAGCAAAATAGCTCGCTAAGTCGAACACCCCAAAGGGCGACTTAGGCAAAAAGGAGCGTCTCGGTGGATTGAAAACCCGAAAGGGCGATCCAGGCAAAAGTTAGAGACATTGAAAAAAAAAGAATTTGCATCCCGCTAGATTGAGCACCTCACACTGGGGCAATCTAGGCAAAAATTAGGGATTTGGCAAGTAACTGCATCATGACAAGACTGTGCTCTACATCTGTCATCCGCCAGGAATTCTCGATTCGTCGTCGACTGAAGCTCCGGATACATCGAAATTCGGAATGGTAGAGAAAAGGTCATTATGTTCAATGTAGCCCTTCTCCAATATATATCACCGATTTCAAACTTGTACAGATCTATGGAGTCTTGCCATTTGCAGGCTACCATTCCATCACATCAATTTGAGCTTTTATCCAATTATTTGCACTCTTATTTGTTTCAACTCAACAAATGTTTTGCATGTTTTAATTGATAAAGTATCATTGTTTTCAAAATAAACAAATTTTTCAAAAATTATTCTTAAACAAAGTGAACATTCACAATGATGGAAGGATACTTAGGAGATCCGCAGTGCTCTCCCAAGGGTGGTATGATTACCAACAGGTAAGACATTTGTTCGTATCTCGAGCATAACTGTATCTTTTTCCTGTAGGACCTCTTATGGTTTCTCCTCAGCGAGATTGCTCAGTGCAGTGTTGGTTGAAGTTGTTCATCTTCATGTCCCCGGCAGTGCAACATTCTTCCTCCAAGTCCCTGTTAGCCCTATTGTGGTGCATCCCAGTAGAGTGCTGTTTGAGCCCTACCGTGGGGCATCCCCAGAAAGTTTGCTGTTGGAACACTTTTGTGGGCCAGTTCCCAAGCAGAGTGTTTATTGAAGACTTCAACTTTCGTCTCTCCAGCAGAGCAGTATTTTCCTCCCCCCGGCATGGGTGCTTGTCTTTGGAAGATTCGGTACTTGGTGGATTGACATCCCAATAATCCGACATTCCCTCGGATAGATTCCTCAGCGGAGTTGTTGGCATGATGAGCTTTATCAATGCCTGTTTATCTTCATCAGAGATCTGGTTGCTTCTTGGTATCTCTGATCTCCAGCATGAGTTGTTGTTGTGGCGTGTCTGCATGTACATTGAACTCTTTCATTCGGTTGCGATTGATGATCCCTCCGGAAGCCTCTTGTGACCTTCCTCCCCTGCAGGATGATGTTGTGCCCTGGTGTCCCAGTTTCCAGCAGATCGCGTTTGATCTCTGGTGATTTTGGCCTTCCCTCTGGAGGAGTAGCACCGGGTGGTTGATTCCTGGACCTATGTGTGTTGAACATGTCTGTTCGTCAGCATTCATCATACATTCCTCATGCATAATGCATACATGCATAATTATAGCATTCAGATACTCATGTTGCGTCTTGTGCCGTGTATCTGTTGATGGTTGTCTCCTGCTATTGGTGATACAGATCTCCCCAGTAGATCCTCCCCTAACAGATGTGGGTGTGTCTGATCTCTCCATATAGAGTCGACCCCTTAAGAAGAAAGTGTCTGTCATTTCCTTCTGCGCTCCCCACTGAGTTATATCCTCGTGGATGACGGTTGTTTCCGTTCCCTCCTTGCACACATAACAGGATGGGTTTTCCCTATTGAGTTCTTTCCTCATTAGGATGAGTCTTGATTCAGTCTGCCTTTTTGGATCGATCCTAAATTGGCTTCCTTGTGGCTGTCTCTTGTGCTTCCCTGTGGTATAAATGAATAGTTGCTCACTAACCGGCACTCATTCATCTTATCCTCAGCGGAATTTGTGGTTTCTACCTACTAACCGGTAGTTGTAAGTCCTATCTTTGTGGTTTTCTGCCTACTAACCGGTAGATGTAATCCCCTCTTTGCGTTTATCATCACCCAATTGGTATTGATATTCCTTTTCCCTTTCGGATATTTGCTTTGATTAAGCAATCTTATCCCCAGCGGGTCTTCCTCTTCCTTTTGGATAATTGCTCCGAGTAAGCAATTTTATCCTCAGTGGGTCCTTTTTCATTCACCGTTTGCCGGTAATGTTTGTGGTTTCCCCTTTTGATTGGTCGTCCTTTGCATACCTAGTCTGGTATCCCGATGCCTTTCTTTTCGGTCGATTTATCCATTTAACAACCTATAAACCGGTTATGGATAATCTGCCATGCGAGTGTATTATCTATGTTTTGACGGCTAAAGATAATATATCTCATGCGCTCTTTGGTCGAAGTCTTGACCTTCCCAGTCGAGTAAGATTCATATTCCTTGTGGAATCGAATGTCCATCCTTTAACAAGTTTGCTTTCGCTCTCTTCAGGATGATGAGTGTTTTGGAACACAAACCAATTCACGTTTTCGGTCGATCTATCCATTTAACAACCTACAACCCGGTTATGGATAATCTTCCATGCGAGTGTATTATCTACGTTTTGACGGCTATAGATAATATATCTCATGCGCTCTTTGGTCGAAGTCTTGTCCTTCCCAACTGAGTAAGATTCGTATTCCTTGTGGAATCGAATGTCCATCCTTTAACAAGTTTGCTTTCAGTCTCTTCAGGATGATTTCGGTCGATTTATCCATTTAACAACCTACAACCCGGTTATGGATAATCTTCCATGCGAGTGTATTATCTACGTTTTGACGGCTATAGATAATATGTCTCATGCGCTCTTTGGTCGAAGTTTTGTCCTTCCCAGTCAAGTAAGATTCGTATTCCTTGTGGAATCGAATGTCCATCCTTTAACAAGATTGCTTTTCTAGCCCTCTTCAGGATGATGAGTGTTTTGGAACACAAACCAATTCACGCTTTGGTCGGTCACCTGTTTTATGCCTACAACCCGGTATCCTTGGTGGTCCTCCCTGTCTGCTCCCTGTCGTGACCTTGATCCCCAGTGAGTCACCTCTCCGTTGGTGTCGATAAACGTTGAGTTTTTCCTAGTTGTCCGTTGACGTCTAGTTGTATCTTCCCCACAGGTCATCCGTTGATGTCCGTTCACCTCTCCGTTGGTTTCGATAAACGTTGAGTTTTTCCCAATCGTCCGTTGACGTTTGGTTGTGATTAGCTGTTTCCTCAGTAAGTTCACCTTCTACGTTGGTGTCGATAAACGTCGAGCTTCTCCCTTGCGTCCGTTGACGTCTGATCGAGTCTTCCCATTCATCCGTTGATGTCTGGTCTCCTTCTCCGTTGGTGTCGATAAACGTCGAGCTTCTCCCTTGCGTCCGTTGACGTCTGGTCGAGTCTTCCCATTCATCCGTTGATGTCTGGTCTCCTTCTCTGTTGGTTTCGATAAACGTTGAGTTTTTCCCGTTCGTCCGTTGACGTCTGGTCGAGTCCTTCCCATTCATCCATTGATGTCTGGTCACCTTTCCGTTGGTTTCGATAAACGTTGAGTTTTTCCCATTCGTCCGATGACGTCTGGTTGTATCCCTTTCTTTCCATTCATCTGTTGATGTCTGGTTACCTCTCCGTTGGTTTCGGTAAACGTCGAGTTTTTCCTGGTCGTCCGTTGGCGTCTAGTTGTGATTTCTATTTCTATTCATCGTCCTTCGATGACGGGTCGTGGTTCCTTTTCTGAAAAAAAAAGTCATAATCCCCCAGTGGAGTCGTGGGTAGACATCTTGTCTGGTTCAGTGACAAATATCAGATCCCAGTGGAAGCGCCCACAGATCCCAGTGGAAGCGCCCGTTGGTGAATTTTCCTTTCTTGGATCCCTGCAGAGTGCAAATTTCTATGGTTCTTCGGTATTCAATCCCTGTTTACCTTGAAGGTCTGACAGTTGTTGCTCTCATTCGTTCAGGTTCCCAGTTGATTGAATAGGGGCAGCTGTAGCACCTCAAATTTGCACCTCCCATTTGTATATACATTTTCATTTTAGGTCATTAACATTGCATTGTTCATCACATAGTTCATTGCATGTCACCAGTCAGACTGGTCAGGAGATTCAGTTGTGCAAGCAAGCAAGTGCATTTTCCATGGAATCAAAGCCCTAGGGTTGGTTCAATGAGTTCATGTGACCAAAGGATCATTTTGAAGTGGTTTGGCCAAGAATTGGAGGCTCAAAGCTCATCAGTCAATGTACAATTCATCTGAAACCCTAAAAAGTCAACATAAGTCAACTGTCAATTCAACCATGGATTTGAAGGTGGGAGATGGTTAGAGAGGCCTCATTCATGTCCATACAAGTCTCATTTGACATTTCAAACATCAACATTGAAGGATTTGAGGTCAGATCAAAACTTTCCAAAAATAGTAAGTGACCTGTAATTTGAATTTGCCAAAAATGGAAAGGTTTTCTCCTCAAGATTACATGACCAAGAAAGCTTCAAATGAAATTTTGTCCAACATGAAAGTTGAATATCTTATTCTCCCATTTCCAAAAAGTCCAAGATCATGGATTTCTCATGTGTGGTTGAAGAGATATGGATCAATCATGGCCAAGTGTGACTTGAACTTCAAACATGCATAATTTTCAAACCAAAAGGCCAAATGGAGTGGTTCTTTTTTGTACATTCATATTTTGACCTCTACTATCCAAATCATGCATCACATGCCATGCATTTTCATCACATAATCATTTGATTTTTCACTTGATTTTTGGAGGGAATTATAATTTAAAATTGGTGCATTGTTTTCACATTCCACCACTTGCATTGGCTTCCAAATAACATTTCAAGTGAATTCCAAGGCATTTTCGTGCACTGTTCCATTGGTTTTCATGCATAGAGGTG
Organism: Lathyrus oleraceus; assembly: GCF_024323335.1. Classification (NCBI taxonomy): domain Eukaryota; kingdom Viridiplantae; phylum Streptophyta; class Magnoliopsida; order Fabales; family Fabaceae; genus Lathyrus; species Lathyrus oleraceus. The sequence goes on along the minus strand of NC_066582.1, from coordinate 286,246,205 downwards.
CATTATCTAATTTGGTACTTACACCTTGTTTTCCCTAATCCACTCGCCAAATGCTTAAACATGTTTAAGGACTTGATTAGGAGGGGGTATAAAGGGCTAAGCATAACAGATTTCTGCATAACAACATCACAATTTCCAGATCTAGAATTTCTTCACAAATTTTCTCTCACTTTTTTCTTGAATTTTCTCCAAACACATTGCATTGTTCTTGATTCATTCATCATCTATAAGCATTATTGAGCATTGTTGAACCAAGATCCACAAGATTTCGTGCAGTTGGAAGCATTTCTAAGCTTGAAGCTCATCCATGGCAGTTGCAATTTCTGTTGGAATCAAGCTCGATTAAGGCTCATTTCTTCATCCATTCATCCATACAAGTGATGTAGAGGTTTTGTTTGAGCTTTTCAAGGCCTAAATCCCTCGATTCCAGTTCTGCATCTTCATCAAGGTCCGAAATCGCATCTCTCAATTCATGAAATTGTTATGCTAGTTTTGTAGATCTTTGAGCACTGGTTAATCTGAGCTTTGAATCGCTAAAATCCGTGCCAAATTGAGTGAGATATGTTAGTTTGAATTTTTAATGATGATTCTTGTTTCATTCGATCCGTGCATGTATGTTGTTTCCTGGATGAAATTGTTGTTGATTATTGATGTATGATGCAATATCTTTACAATGATATGCTCACTGGATGTTTCTGGACATGTTGCATTTTTCTGGAATTTTGAAGATGAAGATCTTGAAGATCTTTATCAAGTTCATGAATGCCTGCGTTTTTCCTGCGAATTTACCTATGACCTTCATACGGTTTGCTGCGAATTTTGTTGCATGTTCATATAGTTTCCTGCGGATTTCATTTGGCTGCATGCATGAGATGTTAGGGTTTATGCCAAAAACGGCTGCGTTTCATCCTGAGCGCGCCTCTTTTCAAATTGTTCCTCCCTTCGATTCCCCGCTACCACACATTTTCAAATGCCTTGCTGATTTATTTGGTTTCCCTCCATAATCATGTACATGATCCACATGCATTTTTTTATTTTTTCTTTCACTTCTTAAATTCATAACTAAATGATAAATGATCCAAAAAATATGGGAATTTTTGCATTGTTTTCCTTATTGTGTCTAGTTCTTTTTGGTTATTTTTCCACAATTTGTGCATTGCTGGAAATTAATTGGTGCTAGGGATTGTGAACATACATGTTTTTTGTACCTTGCTTGCCATATTTCTTGTGAAATGATGAGTTTTAATCCAATGCCTATGAAAGTTTACATGCTTAAACTAGACTTCATGCTGGACATTTTGGTCTTGAGTTTGAATTTTTATCATTTATGGTTGCTGATTTATGCTCATGTGGATGTAGGTGTGACAATGTGTGTCACACCTTTGGTTGCTCAATTTGATTAATTTGTTTTCCATGCCAAATAAATTCCAAATGATGTGATTTTTTGTGTGATGCTTCTTGTGGATGTTATGAATGCTCATGTTTTTTTGTGGAATTTTTGGATTGATTTCTGATTTGATTGAGATTTTTCTTGCTGGATGATCATTTGTGAGCTTTTGAAGTGTCTTGAATTTCATTTGTTTGTGAAATGCTTATGCTTTAGCCTATGAATGTGAAATTTTGCACATTGCTTCTAGACATGTTAAAGTGTTTTTTGGCTTTGGTTTGGGGTTTTTACCTTGTTCCATTTCTGTTTTAGGCTTGTGCTAAGTTGATGTGTCAAGAGGTGCCACCAATATGCCTGTTTGTGCTTACCTTGCCTTATACAATTTGATTACCATGCTTAATCTTGTCCAATTGCCTTAATTTTGTGTGTGTTGATCATGTTGTATGTTCTGTTTAGCCATGATTTTTGTTGAGATTAATTGAATCATTTTTGAATTAATGTGCATTTGTTCATTCTGTTGTCTCAATGTGCTTTCAAATTGCATACCTTGCCATGATTGGTTTATGAAATGAATTTGGTTGATGCTATTGACATGGGACCTTTTGGATTATGTTCTTAATTAATTGAGGTTAATTCATGTTGAATTTCATGTTCTGTTTTGAATTATTTCTCCCTCTTTGACCCTAGGCCTTGTCCTAGTGGTTTGTGCTTATGTTTGAGTTTTGTTTTCAGGTTAAGAAGCACATTTGCCATAGTTGATGATGCTCACTGTCGCATCGCGCGAAAAACCGGCGGGAAAAGAAAGAACAACAGAGCCACCACCGTGCGTTATTTATCCCAAAAGAGGGAAAGGAAACGCTCAGAGTAAACCTGGGAAAAGACATGGTCTCGCGACCAAAGAGAATGGGTTCGGGAGTCGGTTATGCGAAGGGAAGGTATTAGCACCCCTACGCATCCGTAGTACTCTACGGGATCCACGCACAAAAGGAAGGATAAATTGGTTGCTAAACACTGCTCAAATACTCACACACACTGGCTGAAAGAGACACAAGAAACTGACTGAAACTGACTCGGCAGGATGTCGCATCCTGGGCCTACTTAGTCTATCAGGCATAGACATCAGAGTCGAAGTAGTTCGGACTGGGGAAAAACATGCTCGCTAGGATGTCGCATCCTATGCATACGTATCTTCTTGGACGAAGAAGAATCAGAGCATTCGTAGCTCGGCTGACACGCACACAAACGAACAAAAGCAAAGGCAAACGTGGAGCCCGACTGCCAATCACTGGACTTATGTCAGCATCCGAACCAAACACACACAAAGAGGCAAACGTGGAGCCTGAATGCCAATAGCTGGGCTTACATCAGCATCCGAACCAAACACACGCACACTGGAACCTAACTGCCACTCGATGGACTTACATCAGCTTCCAAGCACACAATAACGCAACAAGTTAATAGGGAGTCGGGGACTCGAGCCTATAACTGTCAAGCACACACTCAAACAGACAGACAACAAATTGCTAAGGAGTCAGGCACTCGAGCCTAGCAACTGTCAGACAACACACACAAAAAAAGAAAAGGGCGCCCGGAGAGATCAGCTCAATCTCCTGCCTACATACTTCATCTGGTATGAAGATCAGGGCGATGTAGTTCCCCTACGCAGGGATAAGGATCTAGCCTAACCAGATAACAGAGGGAGACACAACTAGGGAGACTACGACTCGAGCCTAGATGTTATCATGCAAAATCATCCCTAAGTTAAGGTTTCTAGCTAACTGGCGCAGGGAGCCAGCCTATCCTAATCATGACTTGCACAGGGAGCAAGCCACACACACACTTAACTTGCACAGGAAGCAAGCCAAGCAAAACCTAACTTGCACAGGAAGCAAGTCTAAACTAATCCTAACTTGCACAGGAAGCAAGTCAAACAATCCTATCTTGCACAGGAAGCAAGTCAAACAATCCTACAAGCACAGATAGCACACGCTATACACAAACAAGTGGCTCAAACAAGGGTTAGGTTTTAGTCAAGGGGTCATATCAACCTCAACAAACAAACCTCTGGAATGGGGTGAGTGTTGCTCTTAACCTTGCCATTGAGGGGCTAAGGTGAAGCAGATGAAAGGATGAAGTGAGGATGAGACCTCACAGCTCTTATCCCTGGCCTGGGAGAGCTCAAGACAAGAATGTGTGGGTTCAGAAAGTGGGAACCCTTCTACACATTTAAAACTGACTCAACTGTACAATTGTACAAGATCTTGGGTTTGTATCTGCAATGCATCAACACAGTGGTGTGAGCAAAAGCAGATGACACACTGAATAGTGGGGGATAGATTGCATATCCCTACCTTCCACCAATTGCCTCTTCACTTAGGAGGTCTTTGACTCTATGCAAGGACAAAAGTAAACACCCACAAACATTGCCTCTTAAGGAGGACTTCAGACAGTTGCCTGGCCAAGTAACAGGCCAGGTCTTCCAGACTACATGAAGATGAAGAGACATACCTCAATGCAAATTGCTTATACAAGCAAAGCAAAGCAAAAAGTTCACAAGGAACTAAGCAACTAAAGCACCTGAAACAGTCAAACAGATGTTAGTATACAAGTCAGGATTAAATCAAAATGAAACAGACATCAACCAGTCAACACAAGCAAGTGAATGTGCAAGGCACAAAGCTTAAGGCATGTGAGCCAAGCAACCTACAAAACAAAGAGGTTAGACAATGATATTTAATCGAGCTCAGTCGAAAGAATTGGTCTCAATGGCCATTTGATGGTTAACCTGAAATCACAAACTCAAAGGTGAGTAACAGGACCACTAGGGCAAGCCTAGGGTCAAAAATGAAAGAGAAAGTCAAAACAGCAAGGGTTAAGCATCCAAAATCATGTTCAAACAATTAGGAAACACAACCAATTGGATTTACATCCATATCAATCATCATCATCATTTCATGAACCATTTAGGTCAAAACATGGCACACAGAAGCTCACAGAAGTCAACAGCAAGACTTAACTCAAAAGCAATCTAAACATTTTCCAAAAATCACCAAATAAATCATGATCAAACCTAACACACAGCATGGTAAGCATGTCAAATTTCATCTCATTTGGACAAGTTTAGGAGGTCAAAAACATTTAATCGGGACTTTGTCAAAATTAAATCGAGCATTGTGTGAAAAATTACCCTAAGCGTCTAAGGGGACATGTTCCTACCCTAAATTGATTTCACACAAAAATCCCAGGTCTGAAAGATCAAAAAAACCACATGAAACACACAAGATGACATTTAATCGGTAGAACTCATAAAATCGGGATAAATTCACAAAATGGCCTAAAAAGTCAACGAAGTCAAACACTCATATTTTTTGTCATTTTTCATGTTCACATATTTATTTCATGTTAAGTAAAACAAGAATCAAAAATGAAAATCAAAATGGAAATTGTTAAAAGAAAACATAAAAATGCACTTTTTAAAAAAGGAAAAAAACACAAATGGGGGAGATGGGATTCGAACCCCTCCCCTTGGCAATTCAACTCAGCGCGCCCACCACTGGGCTGTGAGTCACTTGGTGAGTTTTTGTTGCTCCCAATCAAAATAAAGCAAACAATAATTTTAAAACTAAAATGCGCGCGCCCTGGCACCATCTTCCTCCCCAAAATCAAACATATTTTCAAACTTCACCAACATGCATCTTCCTCTACAGTGCACGAAATTAAATGAAACAAAAACCAAAATTCATCTATTTCATGTGCTTAACACAACCATGGTCATGAAATTCAAAATGGTGCACTGTGCATAAAGATACATCATGATGAACACAGAAACCCTAACTCCCTAGCAGCAAAACTCAAAATCACACACAAGCAAAATTGGATAAAAATAGGCATTCAATCATGTTCAGGGGGTTGAATATAGCATTTCTCATTCACACATTAAGACATGAAAACCACTCTATCAAGCATTTCGAAGGCAAGTTGCTAACCTGAACAGGGCAATGTTGAATGTGATGTTGGAGGTGCTTTTAATGGTGCTAAATGATCCCTTTAGCGCCTTTGCTGCTCCAGGAATGTAATGCCATTGAGAGTTTGCCTTAAAACCTCCTCAACTGCTCTAGCCAACTCAAGTTGCAAGCGTGAAAATGTGAGATTTGGATATGATGATTTAGTGATTACAGATGTGATTTTCTGTCTACAGTAGCTTCTATATGTTATATGGAAGGTGTTTGAATGGATGGTTTACAAGGAACTTGGGGGAAATATGATTTTGAAGATTTGGATTTTGAAGTAGAAAGTGAGTTTTTTGCAATGGTGAGTTTGGGAATTCTTGTGTGTTTTTTTGGTGTTATGTTGGCTAGTTGATTGGCAATGATGAAAAGTTGAGGTGAAACAAATGGTTGGCAAGGCAGGGTTTGGAGTTTTTGGATTGCTTCTTTTGAGATGTCAAGGCAAGGTGAATGGGTGGTTTGCTGCTAGCAAGTTTTGGAAGAATGGCCAAAGTGCAGTTTTGGACAAATGAATGAAGGAGGTTGTTTTCTTGCTGTCAAATGGCTTATGTAATGTTCATTCAAGATGATGTAAATGTTGTCAAGCCAGGCCAGGTTTCATCCTTTTTAGAGGTGTGCTGACTGTTCTTGAAAAAGGCAAAGAATGAGGCTTGAGAGAAAGGAGAGGACAAATTTTTAGTCTGCTGTTTATGACAGGAAAATGAGGGTGGAAGTTATGTCAATGCAGGGCCAGGCTAGGTTTTGGTGTTTGACAGCAAATTGATGAATGCCAAGGCAAAGGTCAAGTGCAAGGTTCTTTTGGAGTGAATGAAAATTCCATGGTTGGCCTGTTACTTCTGTGGCAGGAAATCATGACCTGCTGTGTTGTTTTGGTGGCAAGGCAATATTGGTCCTTTTTGAATTTTGGAAGTTTTTACTGTTCTTGAAGCAATGTTCCAGTCAGTTTTTGAATGAGTGCAGTTCAATGATTTGTGGTTTGTTGGTTGCAAGTTTTTTTGAAGATGCAATGCAGGGTTTGGTTCCTAAAGGTTCTTGACAGAAGATTGGAAAAAAAAATGCCAAGCAAAGTGTGTTTTTTGAGAATGAATGAAGAGTGTTTGGTCTGTGGTCTTGTGCAGCCATTGTGCTTTTGACAGGGAAAACCCAATGCCAATAGCAGGGTTCCTTTTCTTTTTGATCTCAGCAGAATGAAAAATAAATGCCAATGTGTCTTGTTTTCTTCATGGATGCTGTTGTCTTGCAATGTCTTGACAGCCTTTTTTGAGATGCAATGCAGGGATGTCCTTAGAATCTGAGAGCCATCCTCTGAAAATCCAGTGCTGTTGGCTTTTTTTGCCCCTAATAAGACTTCACATCACAGGCCATAATCCATTCCTGCTGTCTTGTATTGCTGGTCCTTTTTGACAGCATTGGCAATTTGAGGCAAGCATGTCTAATGAGAGAGAGTATTTTTTTGTATCAGCTGGTGTGAGGCTGCTAGTTTCTTATGACAGAAAAGTGAGGTTTTGAAATTTTGCTGTCCTCTCTCCTTTGTGGTTTGGCCAGGTTTTTTGACAGAAAAGTGTGCCAAGCAAGATAAGAGCATGGTTGGAGAAAAAGTGAAGGTGATTGTGGTATGCTGCTACTGTTAATGCTATTGTCCTTGACAGCAAAATGGTGGATAAAAATCTGCCATGGACAGTACAAGTTATGGTTGGAAGTATGGTAGCATTTGTCCTTTCCAAAATTTAAGCAAGCAAGGAATGGCTTCTTGTCTTGCTGTTAATTTTAGGCTGCAGATGAGGCTTCAAATGACAGAAAAATGACTTGCCAATTTCTGTTTGAAGGTACCAAGGCATGGTTCAAATGTAGGCATGGAGAGCATGGGTGAAATTGTACCTTTCTTACAATTCAAGCAACCAAGCAATGGCCTTATGTACTGCATATTTTGACTTTGCAAACACACTTAAAATGACATTTCTGAGCTTTCCCAATTGGCCAAATGTTGAAAAAAAGTTTATATCAAAAAGTCAACTCTTGGTCAAACTTGCATTTAAATAAGAAAAGTCAAAATATGCCATTTTGATTGGTGAAGTTTTGGCTCATGAAATTTATATTTTTGGAAAGAGGGGATCAAATGTGACTTGTAGGAAAAAACCCCACCAAAATTGGCCAAACGGTTTGAGAGATATGGCCTCTTGAAGTTCAAGATTTTCTGAAATCGATTCGATCATAACTTGCCAACCACACATGGGAATTGAGAGTTCTTGGACTTTTTGGAAATGGGAGAACAAGATCTTCAACTTTCATGTTGGGAAAAAATTCATTTGAGGCTTGTATCAAGATGTAAGTTTGAGGATCAAGACTTTCCATTTATGGCAGGTTTCAGTTACAGGCCCAGTTTCCATTTTGGGAAATTGTTGATCTGGCTTAAAATTCTTCCATGATGGTGTTTGGCATGATATATGATGACTATTTGGACATGAATGAACTCTCACAAACCAATTCCAATCATTAAACCACTGATTAAATGGACAGTTGACCAACAGTTGACTTTTAGGGTTTCTGCCTGACTGTGCATTGACTGATGACTTCCAAACCCTAATTCCTTGAGGACTTGACTTCAAATGATGTCTCAAGTTGTATGAACTCTTGATTATTGACCATGGTGCCCAAATTCCACAAGACTGACCACCATCCACTGCTTTGACTGACAGTTGACTTTTAGGGTTTTTGACTGTCTGTGTATGAACTGATGATCTCCAAGCCTTCAACCCTTGCCTTGAACACTTCAAATGTACCTCCAAGTCATGTGAATTTGTTGGACAAACCCTAGGGCCTTGGCTCAATGAAAAACACACTTGCTTGCTTGGTTGACTGATTTCCTGATCAGTTTGACCTAATTTCTTGATTGGCTTGCACTTGAGGCAAAAAGAGGCAATGCAATGCTATGCAATGGATCATGATATGCTATGACCTAATATGAAATGGTATGTATAATGATAGGTGCAAATTTGAGGTGCTACAGCTGCCCCTATTCAATCAGCTGGGAACCCGAATGGATGAGAGCAACGGCTGTCAGACTTTCAGGGTAGACAGGGATTGAATACCAAAGAACCGTAGAATTTGCACCAACTGGATGTAATACAAAGAACCACGTCATTTACCGATGACGCCTGCAATTGACAGCTTCAGAAAAACAAAACCACTTACCGATGGTTGAAGAACTGGAACTTTGATATTTACCGATATCAACTTCAGCACGACCATTTACCGATGGCGGCTGGGGAAAACAAACTTCCGAAAAACAAAACCATTTACCGATGGTTAGAATTGGGACCTTGATATTTACCGATATCAACTTCAGCCAGACCATTTACCGATGGCTGCTGGGAAACAAATTTCTGAAAAACAAAACCATTGACCGATGGTTAAACCTTGATATTTACCGATATTAACTTCAGCACGACCATTTACCGATGGCTGCTGGGAAACAAATTTGATGTAGAAAGGAAGCAAGACCATTTACCGATGGTGGCTTCAAAGAAACTTGACATTTACCGATGTCAACTTAGCAAGACCATTTACCGATGGCTGCTGCAACTGGGAATTCGATATTTACCGATATCGAAGAAAGCCGGGCCATTTACCGATGGCATCTCCACTTGGGGAGGAACAAAAATCTTTGTTGTGGTACCAGATAAGACGTTTACCGACGACTTCTGGGGGTTCTGATTTTTATTAATAAGAGAACAAAGAATGACCAGACATTTACCGATGACTGGGATGGGACTCGATGTTTACCGACATCGAAAGATGATGTTTACCGACATCAAAAAGAATGACCAGACATTTACTGATGAATGGGAATAAGAGAAACACAACCAGACGTCAACGGACGACTGGGAAAAACTCGTCGTTTATCGAAACCAACGGAGAGGTAAGTCCACATGGGGAGGGTACAACTAGACATCACTGGATGACTAGGAAAAACTCGACGTTTATCGACACCAACGGAGAGGAGGAATACTTCACTTGGGAAGGAGGACACAACCAAATCATCAACGGATGATCGGGAAAAACTCGACGTTTATCGACACCAACGGAGAGGAGGAAAACTTCTTCGGTCTGAATACCGGAAAATTGGCCTTGTGCCATGAGTACATCGACCTGATCGTCGGAAACTCCTTCGGTCTGAATACCGGAAAATTGGCCTTGTGCCATGAGTACATCGACCTGATCGTCGGAAACTCCTTCGGTCTGAATACCGGAAAATTGGCCTTGTGCCATGAGTACATCGACCTGATCGTCGGAAACTCCTTCGGTCTGAATACCGGAAAATTGGCCTTGTGCCATGAGTACATCGACCTGATCGTCGGAAACTCCTTCGGTCTGAATACCGGAAAATTGGCCTTGTGCCATGAGTACATCGACCTGATCGTCGGAAACTCCTTCGGTCTGAATACCGGAAAATTGGCCTTGTGCCATGAGTACATCGACCTGATCGTCGGAAACTCCTTCGGTCTGAATACCGGAAAATTGGCCTTGTGCCATGAGTACATCGACCTGATCGTCGGAAACTCCTTCGGTCTGAATACCGGAAAATTGGCCTTGTGCCATGAGTACATCGACCTGATCGTCGGAAACTCCTTCGGTCTGAATACCGGAAAATTGGCCTTGTGCCATGAGTACATCGACCTGATCGTCGGAAACTCCTTCGGTCTGAATACCGGAAAACTATAAGTCATATTATCTAAAGCCGTCAAAACGTAGATAATACACTCGCATGGAAGATTATCCATAACCGGGTTGTAGGTTGCTAAATGAATAATCGACCGAGAAGAAAGGCATCTGGGTACCAGACTAGGTATGCAAAAGATGACCAATCAAAAGGGGATAAAGCTGTTTACTCGGAGCAAATATCCAAAAGAAGGGGAAGATCCAATGGGGACAATACTGCTTGATCAAGGCAAGTATCCAGAGGGGAAAGAATATCAATATCACAAACTGGATACTGATAACTGCAAAGAGGGGATTACATCTACCGGTTAGTAGGCAGAAAACCACGGAAAAGTAACCAGTCGTGCATAGGATGAACACACAGGGTTAACTCCACCAAGGGGATGAAAGTGGGATTTTACAACTACCAGCTAGTAGGTAGAAAACCACAAAGATAGGACTTACAGCTACCGGTTTGTAGGTAGAGGCCAACAAATTCCGCTGAGGATGAAATGAATGAGTGCCGGTTAGTGAGCGACTATTCATTTATGCCCCAGGGCAGCACAAGAGATAGTCAACAAGAAGCCAATTTAGGATCGATCCAAAAAGGCAGACTGAATCAAGACTCATCCTAATGAGGAAAGAACTCAATAGGGAAAACCCATCCCATTAGGGAGGGAACGGAAGCAACCGTCATCCACGAGGATGTATCTCAGTGGGGAAATGGCAGGAAAAGATTGACACTTTCTGCTTAAGGGGTAGACTCTACATGGAGAGATCGGACACACCCATATCTGCTTAAGGAAAAAAGACCCAAGCTGGCAAGATGCCAACAATTGGGGAGTAACATTGATGGGGATACCCACTCGACTGAGGAGTCACTCGTTGGGAAAACACCAACCTCTCAACCATGCTGATGAACCCAATCCTGAAGCCGATCCAATGGCGCGATGCTAAACTCTTTCCAACAACCCAACCTCGGCTGGTCGCCACGGCCTAAGGCTAATGGATATGCTTGCGATGTTGATGCATGAGTTTTTTTTCTTGCTTTACACAATGCCCCATGATTATGGAAATGCTATGTACTAATGATGCGATATGCCATGCTTATCTAAATGATGAATGCATAAACACACGTCTCCTTTAGAGACAACACCGGGGAACTCCAGGAACTGTGCTGGGGATCCTATAACCATGTCAACTTTGTTGAAAGAGTATATCTTTGGCAAATATTTTTGTATCGTATCCACAGAGATTAGGTGATATTACCGCCGTTCGATAATTCAAATGTGTTAAGTTTAGAAAGTAACAGGGTTGTTTTGTTTGGAGAAATATCTTGTTAATAAATGTTAACATAAACTATTAAGTGGTTTTAGACAAATATAAAAGCTTGGCAAGATTGGAGTTCACTATTTCAAATATCTATGATTCCCTATGATACATAATTAGATTCAAGATTATTGATGATGTTCAAATATCCTCTCAAAGTCATTTATGTCTAAATGATATCGTGATAGTTACTATATTGATCCTTAGACGATCTCTCCACCTAACTATCAATATAGTAACCTTGAATGTTCAATATCCAAGAATAGTAATGAATAAATCTATCTCTACAACTTATTCATTACTTGAAAATCTGTTTTATGTCTAAACTCGAGTAATCTCTCTCGACAACTACTCAAATCTGGTTTTCAAAGTAAAGCAAAAACAGTTCCAATACATCAACAATCTTTATCTCATATATAAATCAAAGTGAATACATAGATAGATGAGAATAGCTACTACCTCCAATCTTGACAAAAGGGATTTAGCTCCTCATCACCATTGTTACAAAGCAGAAAGATTTAGAAGAAAAACTCTGGTTTTTTTTCTATTACAAAAGTTCTACAGCCCAATGTGTGAATGAATATGAATGCCCTAGAATAATGTATTTTTCTCTCAAAAAGGGTTGACATTTCCTTCATTGGTCATTCTAATCCAATGTAGAAAAGCAATTCCAAGGCAGACCCAAAATGGCAAAAACAGCTGGCCTTCAAAACAGCACTTTTGACCCAAAAATCAGTTTGCTGGATTCGCAGGGTTCGCGGGGCGAACTTTGTTCGCGGGGCGAACTGGTCCTGTCAAGCAGTTCGCGGGGCGAACTTTGTTCGCGGGGCGAACTGAAGCTGCCTCAGTTTCCTTGTTTTGCAAGCTTCATCCAAAATCTTCCATATTATGATGCTGCAATCCAAAGCTTTCTCATCCAAAAATTCTACAAAACTAACAAATATGTGAAATAACTATTCAAAACAAAATAAATTAAACCTAATTGCATTTATACAAAATAGTGAGAATAAAAGTGTGTAATTACATCAAAACTTGGTAAAAGGGACCAATAAAATGATATAAAAAGTAGTACTAATTGGTCCCTAACAACTCTCCCCAACTTAGCATTTTGTTTGTCCCTAAACAAAAGTTTCCACCCTTACAACCAAAGCAATGACACAAAAGATTGAAACAAGGATTTACCAAAGACATTCAAATGGTTCAAAAGCGTTCGGCATTTTCTCAATTCACCTATCTCAATTCTAGACAAAACATGAATAAGGGAAATGGTAAAGTGCAAAAATCATTCCAAGGAATTCAAAGCCATATATGTCAAAATTGAATCAAACTTACACACACATCATAATTTTGATGAATAACATGAAGGGTTACTTTCACTCATCCAAGCAATTAAATCAACAACAACTCAAATCATGCGGTTATCACAACAAGTACCAAATCATGTGAAAAATGAGAATCAAGAGGTCTTTCAAGGGTTGTAATGTGGCTTAGATTACAAGAAAGGATATGATTAAGAGAATTCAACCAAATTGCCTATCCTAAGGGAGCATTCCCAAAGATTCACTCTACACAATTTCCCTTTCTTTGATTCCTATCTTTTTCTTTTTCTTTTTCTTTTCAAATCCACACACCCATAAGCATTTCCTTTGCTTTTCTTTTTCTAATTTTTATTTTTTTTTTATTTTTTTATGCTCTATGGCTTCAAGGGTGATTTCTTTTTCTTGTTTCTTTTCATATTTTTACCCTTTCATAGAAACTCACTTTTCCAAGTTTCTAATCAACTTTTCACTTTACTCTCCCCAACTTTAGATTCCAAAACCAAATTCATTCAATAATGCTCCCTACTTAGACATAAGCAAAAGGCAAAATTTTGCAAACAACTCGGTTGAGGTTTCAACTGATACGAAAGAAATTAGGATTCATTTATTCCACAATTTCAATTGATTTTACAATGATCAATCAAATGAATCCTAAATTAAGCTCAAAGGGGGTTAACTAAGGATTATTCCTCACAAGGTTAGTTGATTCAAACTTTTTGGTCAAGTGGTTTTTCTCACAAACAATGCCTCTATCATTTTCAAAAATTTCACACAAAAATGGATTGATGCATGATTTAGCATGATAAGAATGAGTTAAAACAATGCTCGGTTTCCCGCTTTTTAGTGTACAATGGAAAGTCTCCTCACAACTGGCTAAGTCCTATTTTGATTCAAAAATGACATATACTTCAATGAATTTATGACATGGAATTTGCACACACCATCAAACTACTCATGTTAAGTCTAGAAAGCGATAAAGTGTACCTTGAAATGCCGACACTAATTCTTATCATCACCACTCGAAGTGTCTTATGCTTCTTTCTTTGCGATCATTTCTCGGTTGCTTAAAGCTTGACTTATGAGTAAGAACAATTAAACAAAAATGTTGGCAAACCAATATTTGATTAAAACACACTTAAATTTCAAAAAGTATTCATGCAATTATCAAGACACACTCTAAAATTCAACAAACTCCTCAATCTTCCTTCAACTCATCGCCATGGTTTACACCACCTCCTGCACCCCCCAAAATTTTGGCCTGCCCTCAGGCCACTTAGCATAATCAACAAAATCCTCTTAAGAAAGGAATGGAAAGGGGAAGTTTTGAAATTTGGAGGTTTGGATGTGGAGTAGCGAGGTTGTTGAAAGAATCTCCTAAGTTCGTGAAAATAGGAATGAAACAAAAATGACATAAAACAAAAGTTTTTTTTTTTTTTTTTTTTTTTTTTTTTTTTTTTTTTTCAGTTCGCGGGGCGAACTTTGTTCGCGGGGCGAACTGAAGGAAATTTCAAAAAAAATTAGTTCTGTTTTTTACTGTTCGCGGGGCGAACTTTGTTCGCGGGGCGAACTGGTCCTGTCATGCAGTTCGCGGGGCGAACTTTGTTCGCGGGGCGAACTGTAAAAACCAGAACCCAATTTTTTTCAAAGTTTAACACAGCAAAAACTCACACAGCAGAAAAAAAAAAATTAAAATACAGACTTACAATGTTGGGTTGCCTCCCAACAAGCGCTTTGTTTAACGTCGTTTGAGCTCGACGGTCCACTGATTAGCCCGGTTTAAATAGAGACACGACATCCACATCACGGTTTATGTCACCGCTATGATAGACTTTCAGTCTTTGACCATTGACAGTCCAACTTTCTTGAGACTTTGGGTCCTCGATCACAATGGCTCCATCATTGCGCACCTCTTTGACTACAAACGGTCCTGACCCTTTTGACTTCAGCTTACTCGGGAATAACTTGAACCTTGATTTGAAAAGCAGTACCATTTGTCCGACATGAAACTCCTTGCGACGGGCCTTTCCATCATGGTATTTTTCTTCAATGGCATCATTTCGGAATGAATCATGTTTGTCATGTGGATGCTTCATAGCTTTAAAAAGATTAAAGGTCACCTCTTCGTCTTGCACTCTCACCTTCATTAGTCCATCATCTACGTCAATCATCATCCGAGCTGTTTTCATAAAAGGTCTTCCAAGAATTAGGGGCACATCATGGTCCTCATCCATCTCCATTATTACGAAATCTACCGGAAACAAGAATTTGTCCACCTTCACTAACATGTCTTTAGCAATTCCGTATGGTAAAGTGGTAGACTTGTCGGCTAGTTGTAAAGTCATTCTTGTTGATTTAATCTCCACATTTCCCAATCGTTTGACAATAGAAAGAGGAATTAAATTTATACTAGAGCCCAAATCTATCAAACCGTTCCCAACATATGTGCTTCCAATGGTTACCGGTAGAACAACCCGGCCCGGGTCGGACTCCTTCCGAGGTAAAGTCTTCTGGATGATTGCGCTACACCGTGCATCAAGAATGATGGTCTCATCTTCCACATGTCGCCTTTTCTTGGTAAGAATGTCTTTCATAAATTTAGCATACCGTGGCATTTGTTCTAATGCATCAGCAAATGGAATATTGATTTGAAGTTGCTTGAAGATGTCCATGAACCGTGCATAATGCCTAGCATTGTCCTTCTTTGACGGTGCGTGCGGATATGGTAGATGTTGAACTGGAATGACATTCACTCCTTTGTCTCCTTTTTTCTTCTTCCTTGGTTCGATTTCCTTATTCATTTCCGCTTCACACTGCTGTTCCTCCATCAATTGCTGGTTCTGCTGTCTTCGCGGCGCGAAGCGAGATCGCGGCGCGAACTGAGCAGTTTCTGCCACTTTCCCCTTTTCCAGTACAACATCCATATCCTTCTCTATTGTAATTTCCTCACTTTTTTCACCTGCCAACTCTCTACCACTTCTAGTAAATATTGCTTTGCAGTGCTCCTTTGGATTGGTTTGAGTGTTAGCGGAGAAAGAGGATCCTGCAGTTTGTTCCGACAATTGTTTTGCAAGCTGACCTAATTGATTCTCCAAATTCTTGATTGCTGCCTCGGTGCTCTTCTGATTTGCCATGGAGGTTTGCATGAATTGTTGGAGAGTGTCTTCTAGCGTTGAATTTCCTCCTTGCGACTGCTGACCTTGAGAATTTGGTTGTTGGTAAGGGCTTTGCTGTTGATAATTCTGGTTGTTGAACCTTGACGGTTGATACCCTTGATTGTTTCTTGGTTGATAGCCTTGATTGTTAGGCTGTTGTCTTTGATATCCCTGGTTTTGGTTGTTCACATAACTGACTTCTTCTTGAGGTGGAGGACAAAAACCAGTAGGATGATCCCCTTGACACAACTCACAACATGCTACTTGATGCTGAACTTGAAAACCTTGAATCTCTTTTATTTGCTGTGGAAGCTTGGCCATTTGTTGAGTAAGAAGCTCCACTTGCTGAGAGAGTAGCTTATTCTGTGCAAGGATGGCATCATTGGTATTCAACTCTAAAACTCCGGGCTTACGTTGTGAAGGGCTACGATCATGTTGACCTTGATGATCATTACGGGCCATCCGTTCAATAATGACTTTAGCTTCCTCCGCAGTTTTTGATATAAGCGAACCACCCGCAGTGGCGTCCAGAAGTGTCTTATGGGTTGATTGGAGACCATTCAAAAAGATGTGGATTTGAGTAAGCTCATCAAAACCATGTCCCTTACACTTCCTCAACATTGATTTGAATCTCTCCCAAGCTTCATTTAGAGATTCGTTTCCTCCTTGAGTAAATACAGCTATAGCCGTCTTGGCTTCCATGAATCGGGATTGAGGGAAGTATCTTTCTAAGAACTTTTCTTCTAATAGATTCCAATCCGTCATCACTCTTGATTCTTGATCAAGGTACCACTCCTTTGCTTTTCCCACTAATGAGTGTGGGAACATCCTCTTGAATAACGTCTCTTCACCCGCCTCGTCTATTCCCGTAGAACCCGCAATCTCATAGAATTTGATGAGATGGGTATACGGATCTTCGTGATCCATTCCGGTGAATGGAGTTGCATAGAGAAGTTGGAGGATTCCGGTCTTCATCTCCGTATTTCTTCCTCCACGGGCAAATTGAGCATTCCTTCTTGGACTATTAGCGGACATTTCAGTACGATTATCCTCCGCCATGTTTCCTTCACAAGCTTCTACAACCACTTCTTCGATTGGAACAAGTGCGGAAGTAGATGCTTCTTCTCTCCGGTTCCTCTCTTCGGCTAGTTTCCTTCTTCTTCGTGTTTTGCTATTGAGCTTCCGAAGTGTTCTTTCAATTTCAGGATCGAATTGAAGTTGCTCCTCGGTTACTTTTCCTCGCATGCACTAGAATCTACAAAACTAACAAACCAAGTGAAACAAAAGAGGAATAACAGTAAATGTAACAAACTTAAAAACAAAGAATTATTGCAATGCTTGTAATATCGACACCAATCCCCGGCAACGGCGCCAATTTGTTGAAAGAGTATATCTTTGGCAAATATTTTTGTATCGTATCCACAGAGATTAGGTGATATTACCGCCGTTCGATAATTCAAATGTGTTAAGTTTAGAAAGTAACAGGGTTGTTTTGTTTGGAGAAATATCTTGTTAATAAATGTTAACATAAACTATTAAGTGGTTTTAGACAAATATAAAAGCTTGGCAAGATTGGAGTTCACTATTTCAAATATCTATGATTCCCTATGATACATAATTAGATTCAAGATTATTGATGATGTTCAAATATCCTCTCAAAGTCATTTATGTCTAAATGATATCGTGATAGTTACTATATTGATCCTTAGACGATCTCTCCACCTAACTATCAATATAGTAACCTTGAATGTTCAATATCCAAGAATAGTAATGAATAAATCTATCTCTACAACTTATTCATTACTTGAAAATCTGTTTTATGTCTAAACTCGAGTAATCTCTCTCGACAACTACTCAAATCTGGTTTTCAAAGTAAAGCAAAAACAGTTCCAATACATCAACAATCTTTATCTCATATATAAATCAAAGTGAATACATAGATAGATGAGAATAGCTACTACCTCCAATCTTGACAAAAGGGATTTAGCTCCTCATCACCATTGTTACAAAGCAGAAAGATTTAGAAGAAAAACTCTGGTTTTTTTTCTATTACAAAAGTTCTACAGCCCAATGTGTGAATGAATATGAATGCCCTAGAATAATGTATTTTTCTCTCAAAAAGGGTTGACATTTCCTTCATTGGTCATTCTAATCCAATGTAGAAAAGCAATTCCAAGGCAGACCCAAAATGGCAAAAACAGCTGGCCTTCAAAACAGCACTTTTGACCCAAAAATCAGTTTGCTGGATTCGCAGGGTTCGCGGGGCGAACTTTGTTCGCGGGGCGAACTGGTCCTGTCAAGCAGTTCGCGGGGCGAACTTTGTTCGCGGGGCGAACTGAAGCTGCCTCAGTTTCCTTGTTTTGCAAGCTTCATCCAAAATCTTCCATATTATGATGCTGCAATCCAAAGCTTTCTCATCCAAAAATTCTACAAAACTAACAAATATGTGAAATAACTATTCAAAACAAAATAAATTAAACCTAATTGCATTTATACAAAATAGTGAGAATAAAAGTGTGTAATTACATCAAAACTTGGTAAAAGGGACCAATAAAATGATATAAAAAGTAGTACTAATTGGTCCCTAACAAACTTCCATCCTGCCGGGGAAAGACAAACCTTGCTGGGGAAAAACCATCAACACAACCTCTGCTGGGAAGACAGCTTCAGACTTGGAAAACAGTCACAACTCCGCTGGGGATGCCGATATCAGTCTACTACAGAAACCCGTCCAATCCACTGGTAGGATGAACTCTGCTGGAGAAATAAATGCTACTCCATTAGGGACGACCCAACCAATCCATATGTAGGAGAATTACTGCTGGAGATGTATTTCATGAGACCCGCTCCACTCGGGGAACTTGCTGAGGAAAAACCACACCATTCTGCTGAGGAGAACGATCCTAGTGGAGAGAACAACAACCGTAGCAGTGAGAGTAACAACTCTGTCGAGGATGATAGCACGTCATATCATACTGGAGATGAATTCCCACAAACCTGCTTGGGATAAGCACTCACGGCCACACTGGAGATGATAGTATCACAAAACCAATTGTTGGGGAACACACCAACGGTCTACAGATAAACTCCACTAGGGGGATCTATCTGAGGGAATGTCGGATTACGGGGATGTCGATCCACCAGGTACTGAATCTACAAAAGAAAAACACCCACGTTGGGGGAGAGAGGAAGACTGCTCTGCTGGAGAGGCGAAAGTTGAAGTCTTCAGTAAACACCCTGCTAGGGGAGCTGCCCCACAATAATGTCCGAAACAGCAAACTTGTTGGGGATGCCCCATGATAGGGCTCAAACAGCACTCTACTGGGGATGCCCCATAATAGAGCTAACAGGGATTTGGAGGAAGAATCTGTACTGCCGGGAACATGAAGATGAATAACTTCAAACGACACTGCATCGGGCAACTTCACTGAGGAGAGACCATACGAGGTTCTGCAGGACAAAGATACAGTCATGCTCGAGATGCGAACAATTGTCTTACCTGTTGGTAATCATACCACCCCCGGGAGAGCACTGTGGGTCTCCTAAGTATTCTTTCCATCATTGTGAATGTTCACTTTGTTTAAGAACAATTTTGAAAAATTTGTTTATTTTGAAAAAAATGATACTTTATCAATTAAAACATGCAAAACTTTTGTTGAGTTGAAGCAAATAAGAATGCAAATAATTGGATAAAAGCTCAAATCAATGTGATGGAATGGTAGTCTGCAAAGGGCGAGACTCCATAGATCTGTACAAATTTGAAATTGGTGATATATATTGGAGAGGGCTACATTGAACATAATGACCTTTCCTCTACCATTCTGAATTTTCGATGTATTCAAAGCTTCAGTCGACGATGAATCGAGAATCCCTGACGGATGACAGATATAGAGCACAGTCTTGTCACGATGCAGTTACTTGCCAAATCCCTAATTTTTGCCTAGATTGCCCCAGTGTGAGGTGATCAATCTAGCGGGATGCAAATTCTCTTTTTTTTTCAATGTCTCTAACTTTTGCTTGGATCGCCCTTTCGGGTTTTCAATCCACCGAGACGCTCCTTTTTGCCTAAGTCGCCCTTTGGGGTGTTCGACTTAGCGAGCTTTTACTTTTTTTCTTTTGTTTTAGGCGAAGTATTTCTTGACTGCATCAGGATTCACAGGACGAGTGAACTTCTTCATCCATTGATGTAAGTGTTAAAGCACTGCCTGAAAAGGCTCTCTTGACAACATATGGACATCCATAATTTGGGGTTCACTTGCCCCTGGAATCGGGTGTGAAAGATAAGACTTTCTTGAGCATAAGGTCCCTCGGAACACACGAGGCTTGATCTTCTTGTCGAATGCTTTCTTCACTCTCTGCTGATATGACTGGCCATGACACATGGCAGTTGATCTCTTTGATTTTGATTGAACTCAGCATCAGCCAACTTGGGACTTTGAGGGTGCTATTTTTTGTTTCTTTCTTTGTTTCTTTTTCTTTTGATTTGGATTTCTTTTGATTTGGTTTTGCATCCTCCTCTTTTCTTTTTTTTCTTTTTTTCTTCCTTTTTTGTTTTTGATAATGCCCCAGTTGGCTGTTCTGCTGATTCTCGAGATGCAGCTGAGTGATCTTCTTCTCTTGCTCAAGAAGTCGGGAAATCTCGTCAGGAATCCCTTCAACATCATCTTCGTCCGCTTCGAATACAGGGAATTCAAAATTGGGAGATGACGTCCGATCACTATGTTCAATGGGTTTGAGAAACAACCTGCATAATGATTTGATATGAAAAGCTCTTTGAAAATCAAACAAGACAATCGTTATGCAGATGAAAAGACTGCTTTTATTCCTGTTTTTAAAGGTTTTTTGTGATCACCAATTTCATGCAAAAAGCGAAAAGGGAAAACAATTGGAAAAACAAATGTTTTAACATGAATTATTTGAATGAAAATATCATTGCACAAAATGCTGCCAACAATGTCATCACTTCTCCTTTTGGCATGGGAGAAGGGTTTTTAAACAAAGTGTTTATTACAAAGACTTATGAACAACTGTAGGAAAGCCCAAAGTGACCCAATTGTGGCAGACACCACCAGGAATGGTGAAATTGTTCAAATCCCCTGCGTCCTCTTCCAAGATAGCAGCATCCTCTTCTTCAGGTTGATCGTCATGGACGAATCCTCCACTCTTGAACAAATCTTGCTCATTAAGTGCCCCAGAACAGTAGCCAATACCAGCCCGGGATCGGTTAACCAGGAATAAATCCATCAACAGTACAAAGTCTGGCAAATATCTCTCTGAGTTCACGATTCTCTTGCTCAGGATGATCCATCAATCTGGCAGAGATGGCTCTGGTATAATGCTGGCAAAGTGCGTCTTCAAAATAAATGAAGATCGCAGGGTCAGACCACAGGACAGGAGACCGGAACAGAACCTGCTGATGCAAATGATGCATGATGTGTTTATGCATATGCTTGTTTTTATTTCAAAGGAACTCGAGGGTTTTATTTGCAAACTTTGAAATATTTAGCATTTTGATCATATATGAGAATATCTCCTCAGATATATCAGGTGAAAAAAATTTTTCCCGGTTTTTTCATGTTTTGAAATTTTTTGCAAATAAACTCCTTTGAGTTCCTTGAAAATTTTCTTTTTTTGATTTTTTTTCTGATTTTTTTCATTGCGTTTCTTTTGAAAAATAAATATGCTATGATGCACATGATGCAGACTGGACTGGCTGGTTGTGCAAACTCTGACTAGGTCAAAGCTTCAGTCAAGATCAGAACATAAATCCAACTTATGGTCAAACTGATCACACTGTTGTCTGAACTAGAGTCACCAACAGAACCAAAGTCACCAACGGTACCTGTAATGAATAACCCTTCCCACTCACGGGCGTAGTCTAGGCCAGGGTAAAGCTGAGAGAAACGCAGCATAAATAACCTTTCGCAGAAATGCTATCGTATACACACCCGAAGTATGTAACGACAGTATCCCACCAGGGTCTGAACTGCTCGTGATATCAATGTTCCGCTAAGTGGCGCCACACCACCCGCTTCCCATGAATCACTCTATTCCTAATCATCCTAGATTTTCACTCATGGTCTGGGTATTGGACCTTTTACCTCAATTGACTCCCCCCCACACAGAGAAAAACAGACAGCCAGCAAATGAATATGAATGAATGCAAACATTAATGCAAACCATAAATGCAAACAATAAATGCACATATATACAATGAATGCAAACAGTAAATAATGAATGCAATAAATAAACACAGCACAAAGCAACCAAACCCTAACCTAGAGAGCGCTAGGAGAGACTCGCTTAGGGAAGATGGACCAGCACAGGTCAACTTCTCTTTGTCCCCAGCAGAGTCGCCAGCTGTCGCATCGCGCGAAAAACCGGCGGGAAAAGAAAGAACAACAGAGCCGCCACCGTGCGTTATTTATCCCAAAAGAGGGAAAGGAAACGCTCAGAGTAAACCTGGGAAAAGACATGGTCTCGCGACCAAAGAGAATGGGTTCGGGAGTCGGTTATGCGAAGGGAAGGTATTAGCACCCCTACGCATCCGTAGTACTCTACGGGATCCACGCACAAAAGGAAGGATAAATTGGTTGCTAAACACTGCTCAAATACTCACACACACTGGCTGAAAGAGACACAAGAAACTGACTGAAACTGACTCGGCAGGATGTCGCATCCTGGGCCTACTTAGTCTATCAGGCATAGACATCAGAGTCGAAGTAGTTCGGACTGGGGAAAAACATGCTCGCTAGGATGTCGCATCCTATGCATACGTATCTTCTTGGACGAAGAAGAATCAGAGCATTCGTAGCTCGGCTGACACGCACACAAACGAACAAAAGCAAAGGCAAACGTGGAGCCCAACTGCCAATCACTGGACTTATGTCAGCATCCGAACCAAACACACACAAAGAGGCAAACGTGGAGCCTGAATGCCAATAGCTGGGCTTACATCAGCATCCGAACCAAACACACGCACACTGGAACCTAACTGCCACTCGATGGACTTACATCAGCTTCCAAGCACACAATAACGCAACAAGTTAATAGGGAGTCGGGGACTCGAGCCTATAACTGTCAAGCACACACTCAAACAGACAGACAACAAATTGCTAAGGAGTCAGGCACTCGAGCCTAGCAACTATCAAACAACACACACAAAAAAGAAAAGGGCGCCCGGAGAGATCAGCTCAATCTCCTGCCTACATACTTCATCTGGTATGAAGATCAGGGCGATGTAGTTCCCCTACGCAGGGATAAGGATCTAGCCTAACCAGATAACAGAGGGAGACACAACTAGGGAGACTACGACTCGAGCCTAGATGTTATCATGCAAAATCATCCCTAAGTTAAGGTTTCTAGCTAACTGGCGCAGGGAGCCAGCCTATCCTAATCATGACTTGCACAGGGAGCAAGCCACACACACACTTAACTTGCACAGGAAGCAAGCCAAGCAAAACCTAACTTGCACAGGAAGCAAGTCTAAACTAATCCTAACTTGCACAGGAAGCAAGTCAAACAATCCTATCTTGCACAGGAAGCAAGTCAAACAATCCTACAAGCACAGATAGCACACGCTATACACAAACAAGTGGCTCAAACAAGGGTTAGGTTTTAGTCAAGGGGTCATATCAACCTCAACAAACAAACCTCTGGAATGGGGTGAGTGTTGCTCTTAAACTTGCCATTGAGGGGCTAAGGTGAAGCAGATGAAAGGATGAAGTGAGGATGAGACCTCACAGCTCTTATCCCTGGCCTGGGAGAGCTCAAGACAAGAATGTGTGGGTTCAGAAAGTGGGAACCCTTCTACACATTTAAAACTGACTCAACTGTACAATTGTACAAGATCTTGGGTTTGTATCTACAATGCATCAACACAGTGGTGTGAGCAAAAGCAGATGACACACTGAATAGTGGGGGATAGATTGCATATCCCTACCTTCCACCAATTGCCTCTTCACTTAGGAGGTCTTTGACTCTATGCAAGGACAAAAGTAAACACCCACAAACATTGCCTCTTAAGGAGGACTTCAGACAGTTGCCTGGCCAAGTAACAGGCCAGGTCTTCCAGACTACATGAAGATGAAGAGACATACCTCAATGCAAATTGCTTATACAAGCAAAGCAAAGCAAAAAGTTCACAAGGAACTAAGCAACTAAAGCACCTGAAACAGTCAAACAGATGTTAGTATACAAGTCAGGATTAAATCAAAATGAAACAGACATCAACCAGTCAACACAAGCAAGTGAATGTGCAAGGCACAAAGCTTAAGGCATGTGAGCCAAGCAACCTACAAAACAAAGAGGTTAGACAATGATATTTAATCGAGCTCAGTCGAAAGAATTGGTCTCAATGGCCATTTGATGGTTAACCTGAAATCACAAACTCAAAGGTGAGTAACAGGACCACTAGGGCAAGCCTAGGGTCAAAAATGAAAGAGAAAGTCAAAACAGCAAGGGTTAAGCATCCAAAATCATGTTCAAACAATTAGGAAACACAACCAATTGGATTTACATCCATATCAATCATCATCATCATTTCATGAACCATTTAGGTCAAAACATGGCACACAGAAGCTCACAGAAGTCAACAGCAAGACTTAACTCAAAAGCAATCTAAACATTTTCCAAAAATCACCAAATAAATCATGATCAAACCTAACACACAGCATGGTAAGCATGTCAAATTTCATCTCATTTGGACAAGTTTAGGAGGTCAAAAACATTTAATCGGGACTTTGTCAAAATTAAATCGAGCATTGTGTGAAAAATTACCCTAAGCGTCTAAGGGGACATGTTCCTACCCTAAATTGATTTCACACAAAAATCCCAGGTCTGAAAGATCAAAAAAACCACATGAAACGCACAAGATGACATTTAATCGGTAGAACTCATAAAATCGGGATAAATTCACAAAATGGCCTAAAAAGTCAACGAAGTCAAACACTCATATTTTTTGTCATTTTTCATGTTCACATATTTATTTCATGTTAAGTAAAACAAGAATCAAAAATGAAAATCAAAATGGAAATTGTTAAAAGAAAACATAAAAATGCACTTTTTAAAAAAAGGAAAAAAACACAAATGGGGGAGATGGGATTCGAACCCCTCCCCTTGGCAATTCAACTCAGCGCGCCCACCACTGGGCTGTGAGTCACTTGGTGAGTTTTTGTTGCTCCCAATCAAAATAAAGCAAACAATAATTTTAAAACTAAAATGCGCGCGCCCTGGCACCATCTTCCTCCCCAAAATCAAACATATTTTCAAACTTCACCAACATGCATCTTCCTCTACAGTGCACGAAATTAAATGAAACAAAAACCAAAATTCATCTATTTCATGTGCTTAACACAACCATGGTCATGAAATTCAAAATGGTGCACTGTGCATAAAGATACATCATGATGAACACAGAAACCCTAACTCCCTAGCAGCAAAACTCAAAATCACACACAAGCAAAATTGGATAAAAATAGGCATTCAATCATGTTCAGGGGGTTGAATATAGCATTTCTCATTCACACATTAAGACATGAAAACCACTCTATCAAGCATTTCGAAGGCAAGTTGCTAACCTGAACAGGGCAATGTTGAATGTGATGTTGGAGGTGCTTTTAATGGTGCTAAATGATCCCTTTAGCGCCTTTGCTGCTCCAGGAATGTAATGCCATTGAGAGTTTGCCTTAAAACCTCCTCAACTGCTCTAGCCAACTCAAGTTGCAAGTGTGAAAATGTGAGATTTGGATATGATGATTTAGTGATTACAGATGTGATTTTCTGTCTACAGTAGCTTCTATATGTTATATGGAAGGTGTTTGAATGGATGGTTTACAAGGAACTTGGGGGAAATATGATTTTGAAGATTTGGATTTTGAAGTAGAAAGTGAGTTTTTTGCAATGGTGAGTTTGGGAATTCTTGTGTGGTTTTTGGTGTTATGTTGGCTAGTTGATTGGCAATGATGAAAAGTTGAGGTGAAACAAATGGTTGGCAAGGCAGGGTTTGGAGTTTTTGGATTGCTTCTTTTGAGATGTCAAGGCAAGGTGAATGGGTGGTTTGCTGCTAGCAAGTTTTGGAAGAATGGCCAAAGTGCAGTTTTGGACAAATGAATGAAGGAGGTTGTTTTCTTGCTGTCAAATGGCTTATGTAATGTTCATTCAAGATGATGTAAATGTTGTCAAGCCAGGCCAGGTTTCATCCTTTTTAGAGGTGTGCTGACTGTTCTTGAAAAAGGCAAAGAATGAGGCTTGAGAGAAAGGAGAGGACAAATTTTTAGTCTGCTGTTTATGACAGGAAAATGAGGGTGGAAGTTATGTCAATGCAGGGCCAGGCTAGGTTTTGGTGTTTGACAGCAAATTGATGAATGCCAAGGCAAAGGTCAAGTGCAAGGTTCTTTTGGAGTGAATGAAAATTCCATGGTTGGCCTGTTACTTTTGTGGCAGGAAATCATGACCTGCTGTGTTGTTTTGGTGGCAAGGCAATATTGGTCCTTTTTGAATTTTGGAAGTTTTTACTGTTCTTGAAGCAATGTTCCAGTCAGTTTTTGAATGAGTGCAGTTCAATGATTTGTGGTTTGTTGGTTGCAAGTTTTTTTGAAGATGCAATGCAGGGTTTGGTTCCTAAAGGTTCTTGACAGAAGATTGGAAAAAAAAATGCCAAGCAAAGTGTGTTTTTTGAGAATGAATGAAGAGTGTTTGGTCTGTGGTCTTGTGCAGCCATTGTGCTTTTGACAGGGAAAACCCAATGCCAATAGCAGGGTTCCTTTTCTTTTTGATCTCAGCAGAATGAAAAATAAATGCCAATGTGTCTTGTTTTCTTCATGGATGCTGTTGTCTTGCAATGTCTTGACAGCCTTTTTTGAGATGCAATGCAGGGATGTCCTTAGAATCTGAGAGCCATCCTCTGAAAATCCAGTGCTGTTGGCTTTTTTTGCCCCTAATAAGACTTCACATCACAGGCCATAATCCATTCCTGCTGTCTTGTATTGCTGGTCCTTTTTTACAGCATTGGCAATTTGAGGCAAGCATGTCTAATGAGAGAGAGTATTTTTTTGTATCAGCTGGTGTGAGGCTACTAGTTTCTTATGACAGAAAAGTGAGGTTTTGAAATTTTGCTGTCCTCTCTCCTTTGTGGTTTGGCCAGGTTTTTTGACAGAAAAGTGTGCCAAGCAAGATAAGAGCATGGTTGGAGAAAAAGTGAAGGTGATTGTGGTATGCTGCTACTGTTAATGCTATTGTCCTTGACAGCAAAATGGTGGATAAAAATCTGCCATGGACAGTACAAGTTATGGTTGGAAGTATGGTAGCATTTGTCCTTTCCAAAATTTAAGCAAGCAAGGAATGGCTTCTTGTCTTGCTGTTAATTTTAGGCTGCAGATGAGGCTTCAAATGACAGAAAAATGACTTGCCAATTTCTGTTTGAAGGTACCAAGGCATGGTTCAAATGTAGGCATGGAGAGCATGGGTGAAATTGTACCTTTCTTACAATTCAAGCAACCAAGCAATGGCCTTATGTACTGCATATTTTGACTTTGCAAACACACTTAAAATGACATTTCTGAGCTTTCCCAATTGGCCAAATGTTGAAAAAAAGTTTATATCAAAAAGTCAACTCTTGGTCAAACTTGCATTTAAATAAGAAAAGTCAAAATATGCCATTTTGATTGGTGAAGTTTTGGCTCATGAAATTTATATTTTTGGAAAGAGGGGATCAAATGTGACTTGTAGGAAAAAACCCCACCAAAATTGGCCAAACGGTTTGAGAGATATGGCCTCTTGAAGTTCAAGATTTTCTGAAATCGATTCGATCATAACTTGCCAACCACACATGGGAATTGAGAGTTCTTGGACTTTTTGGAAATGGGAGAACAAGATCTTCAACTTTCATGTTGGGAAAAAATTCATTTGAGGCTTGTATCAAGATGTAAGTTTGAGGATCAAGACTTTCCATTTATGGCAGGTTTCAGTTACAGGCCCAGTTTCCATTTTGGGAAATTGTTGATCTGGCTTCAAATTCTTCCATGATGGTGTTTGGCATGATATATGATGACTATTTGGACATGAATGAACTCTCACAAACCAATTCCAATCATTAAACCACTGATTAAATGGACAGTTGACCAACAGTTGACTTTTAGGGTTTCTGCCTGACTGTGCATTGACTGATGACTTCCAAACCCTAATTCCTTGAGGACTTGACTTCAAATGATGTCTCAAGTTGTATGAACTCTTGATTATTGACCATGGTGCCCAAATTCCACAAGACTGACCACCATCCACTGCTTTGACTGACAGTTGACTTTTAGGGTTTTTGACTGTCTGTGTATGAACTGATGATCTCCAAGCCTTCAACCCTTGCCTTGAACACTTCAAATGTACCTCCAAGTCATGTGAATTTGTTGGACAAACCCTAGGGCCTTGGCTCAATGAAAAACACACTTGCTTGCTTGGTTGACTGATTTCCTGATCAGTTTGACCTAATTTCTTGATTGGCTTGCACTTGAGGCAAAAAGAGGCAATGCAATGCTATGCAATGGATCATGATATGCTATGACCTAATATGAAATGGTATGTATAATGATAGGTGCAAATTTGAGGTGCTACAGCTGCCCCTATTCAATCAGCTGGGAACCCGAATGGATGAGAGCAACGGCTGTCAGACTTTCAGGGTAGACAGGGATTGAATACCAAAGAACCGTAGAATTTGCACCAACTGGATGTAATACAAAGAACCACGTCATTTACCGATGACGCCTGCAATTGACAGCTTCAGAAAAACAAAACCACTTACCGATGGTTGAAGAACTGGAACTTTGATATTTACCGATATCAACTTCAGCACGACCATTTACCGATGGCGGCTGGGGAAAACAAACTTCCGAAAAACAAAACCATTTACCGATGGTTAGAATTGGGACCTTGATATTTACCGATATCAACTTCAGCCAGACCATTTACCGATGGCTGCTGGGAAACAAATTTCTGAAAAACAAAACCATTGACCGATGGTTAAACCTTGATATTTACCGATATTAACTTCAGCACGACCATTTACCGATGGCTGCTGGGAAACAAATTTGATGTAGAAAGGAAGCAAGACCATTTACCGATGGTGGCTTCAAAGAAACTTGACATTTACCGATGTCAACTTAGCAAGACCATTTACCGATGGCTGCTGCAACTGGGAATTCGATATTTACCGATATCGAAGAAAGCCGGGCCATTTACCGATGGCATCTCCACTTGGGGAGGAACAAAAATCTTTGTTGTGGTACCAGATAAGACGTTTACCGACGACTTCTGGGGGTTCTGATTTTTATTAATAAGAGAACAAAGAATGACCAGACATTTACCGATGACTGGGATGGGACTCGATGTTTACCGACATCGAAAGATGATGTTTACCGACATCAAAAAGAATGACCAGACATTTACTGATGAATGGGAATAAGAGAAACACAACCAGACGTCAACGGACGACTGGGAAAAACTCGTCGTTTATCGAAACCAACGGAGAGGTAAGTCCACATGGGGAGGGTACAACTAGACATCACTGGATGACTAGGAAAAACTCGACGTTTATCGACACCAACGGAGAGGAGGAATACTTCACTTGGGAAGGAGGACACAACCAAATCATCAACGGATGATCGGGAAAAACTCGACGTTTATCGACACCAACGGAGAGGAGGAAAACTTCTTCGGTCTGAATACCGGAAAATTGGCCTTGTGCCATGAGTACATCGACCTGATCGTCGGAAACTCCTTCGGTCTGAATACCGGAAAATTGGCCTTGTGCCATGAGTACATCGACCTGATCGTCGGAAACTCCTTCGGTCTGAATACCGGAAAATTGGCCTTGTGCCATGAGTACATCGACCTGATCGTCGGAAACTCCTTCGGTCTGAATACCGGAAAATTGGCCTTGTGCCATGAGTACATCGACCTGATCGTCGGAAACTCCTTCGGTCTGAATACCGGAAAATTGGCCTTGTGCCATGAGTACATCGACCTGATCGTCGGAAACTCCTTCGGTCTGAATACCGGAAAATTGGCCTTGTGCCATGAGTACATCGACCTGATCGTCGGAAACTCCTTCGGTCTGAATACCGGAAAATTGGCCTTGTGCCATGAGTACATCGACCTGATCGTCGGAAACTCCTTCGGTCTGAATACCGGAAAATTGGCCTTGTGCCATGAGTACATCGACCTGATCGTCGGAAACTCCTTCGGTCTGAATACCGGAAAATTGGCCTTGTGCCATGAGTACATCGACCTGATCGTCGGAAACTCCTTCGGTCTGAATACCGGAAAACTATAAGTCATATTATCTAAAGCCGTCAAAACGTAGATAATACACTCGCATGGAAGATTATCCATAACCGGGTTGTAGGTTGCTAAATGAATAATCGACCGAGAAGAAAGGCATCTGGGTACCAGACTAGGTATGCAAAAGATGACCAATCAAAAGGGGATAAAGCTGTTTACTCGGAGCAAATATCCAAAAAGAAGGGGAAGATCCAATGGGGACAATACTGCTTGATCAAGGCAAGTATCCAGAGGGGAAAGAATATCAATATCACAAACTGGATACTGATAACTGCAAAGAGGGGATTACATCTACCGGTTAGTAGGCAGAAAACCACGGAAAAGTAACCAGTCGTGCATAGGATGAACACACAGGGTTAACTCCACCAAGGGGATGAAAGTGGGATTTTACAACTACCAGCTAGTAGGTAGAAAACCACAAAGATAGGACTTACAGCTACCGGTTTGTAGGTAGAGGCCAACAAATTCCGCTGAGGATGAAATGAATGAGTGCCGGTTAGTGAGCGACTATTCATTTATGCCCCAGGGCAGCACAAGAGATAGTCAACAAGAAGCCAATTTAGGATCGATCCAAAAAGGCAGACTGAATCAAGACTCATCCTAATGAGGAAAGAACTCAATAGGGAAAACCCATCCCATTAGGGAGGGAACGGAAGCAACCGTCATCCACGAGGATGTATCTCAGTGGGGAAATGGCAGGAAAAGATTGACACTTTCTGCTTAAGGGGTAGACTCTACATGGAGAGATCGGACACACCCATATCTGCTTAAGGAAAAAAGACCCAAGCTGGCAAGATGCCAACAATTGGGGAGTAACATTGATGGGGATACCCACTCGACTGAGGAGTCACTCGTTGGGAAAACACCAACCTCTCAACCATGCTGATGAACCCAATCCTGAAGCCGATCCAATGGCGCGATGCTAAACTCTTTCCAACAACCCAACCTCGGCTGGTCGCCACGGCCTAAGGCTAATGGATATGCTTGCGATGTTGATGCATGAGTTTTTTTTCTTGCTTTACACAATGCCCCATGATTATGGAAATGCTATGTACTAATGATGCGATATGCCATGCTTATCTAAATGATGAATGCATAAACACACGTCTCCTTTAGAGACAACACCGGGGAACTCCAGGAACTGTGCTGGGGATCCTATAACCATGTCAACTTCCATCCTGCCGGGGAAAGACAAACCTTGCTGGGGAAAAACCATCAACACAACCTCTGCTGGGAAGACAGCTTCAGACTTGGAAAACAGTCACAACTCCGCTGGGGATGCCGATATCAGTCTACTACAGAAACCCGTCCAATCCACTGGTAGGATGAACTCTGCTGGAGAAATAAATGCTACTCCATTAGGGACGACCCAACCAATCCATATGTAGGAGAATTACTGCTGGAGATGTATTTCATGAGACCCGCTCCACTCGGGGAACTTGCTGAGGAAAAACCACACCATTCTGCTGAGGAGAACGATCCTAGTGGAGAGAACAACAACCGTAGCAGTGAGAGTAACAACTCTGTCGAGGATGATAGCACGTCATATCATACTGGAGATGAATTCCCACAAACCTGCTTGGGATAAGCACTCACGGCCACACTGGAGATGATAGTATCACAAAACCAATTGTTGGGGAACACACCAACGGTCTACAGATAAACTCCACTAGGGGGATCTATCTGAGGGAATGTCGGATTACGGGGATGTCGATCCACCAGGTACTGAATCTACAAAAGAAAAACACCCACGTTGGGGGAGAGAGGAAGACTGCTCTGCTGGAGAGGCGAAAGTTGAAGTCTTCAGTAAACACCCTGCTAGGGGAGCTGCCCCACAATAATGTCCGAAACACCAAACTTGTTGGGGATGCCCCACGATAGGGCTCAAACAGCACTCTACTGGGGATGCCCCATAATAGAGCTAACAGGGATTTGGAGGAAGAATCTGTACTGCCGGGAACATGAAGATGAATAACTTCAAACGACACTGCATCGGGCAACTTCACTGAGGAGAGACCATACGAGGTTCTGCAGGACAAAGATACAGTCATGCTCGAGATGCGAACAATTGTCTTACCTGTTGGTAATCATACCACCCCCGGGAGAGCACTGTGGGTCTCCTAAGTATTCTTTCCATCATTGTGAATGTTCACTTTGTTTAAGAACAATTTTGAAAAATTTGTTTATTTTGAAAACAATGATACTTTATCAATTAAAACATGCAAAACTTTTGTTGAGTTGAAGCAAATAAGAATGCAAATAATTGGATAAAAGCTCAAATCAATGTGATGGAATGGTAGTCTGCAAAGGGCGAGACTCCATAGATCTGTACAAATTTGAAATTGGTGATATATATTGGAGAGGGCTACATTGAACATAATGACCTTTCCTCTAACATTCTGAATTTTCGATGTATTCAAAGCTTCAGTCGACGATGAATCGAGAATCCCTGACGGATGACAGATATAGAGCACAGTCTTGTCACGATGCAGTTACTTGCCAAATCCCTAATTTTTGCCTAGATTGCCCCAGTGTGAGGTGATCAATCTAGCGGGATGCAAATTCTCTTTTTTTTTTCAATGTCTCTAACTTTTGCTTGGATCGCCCTTTCGGGTTTTCAATCCACCGAGACGCTCCTTTTTGCCTAAGTCGCCCTTTGGGGTGTTCGACTTAGCGAGCTTTTACTTTTTTTCTTTTGTTTTAGGCGAAGTATTTCTTGACTGCATCAGGATTCACAGGACGAGTGAACTTCTTCATCCATTGATGTAAGTGTTAAAGCACTGCCTGAAAAGGCTCTCTTGACAACATATGGACATCCATAATTTGGGGTTCACTTGCCCCTGGAATCGGGTGTGAAAGATAAGACTTTCTTGAGCATAAGGTCCCTCGGAACACACGAGGCTTGATCTTCTTGTCGAATGCTTTCTTCACTCTCTGCTGATATGACTGGCCATGACACATGGCAGTTGATCTCTTTGATTTTGATTGAACTCAGCATCAGCCAACTTGGGACTTTGAGGGTGCTATTTTTTGTTTCTTTCTTTGTTTCTTTTTCTTTTGATTTGGATTTCTTTTGATTTGGTTTTGCATCCTCCTCTTTTCTTTTTTTTCTTTTTTTCTTCCTTTTTTGTTTTTGATAATGCCCCAGTTGGCTGTTCTGCTGATTCTCGAGATGCAGCTGAGTGATCTTCTTCTCTTGCTCAAGAAGTCGGGAAATCTCGTCAGGAATCCCTTCAACATCATCTTCGTCCGCTTCGAATACAGGGAATTCAAAATTGGGAGATGACGTCCGATCACTATGTTCAATGGGTTTGAGAAACAACCTGCATAATGATTTGATATGAAAAGCTCTTTGAAAATCAAACAAGACAATCGTTATGCAGATGAAAAGACTGCTTTTATTCCTGTTTTTAAAGGTTTTTTGTGATCACCAATTTCATGCAAAAAGCGAAAAGGGAAAACAATTGGAAAAACAAATGTTTTAACATGAATTATTTGAATGAAAATATCATTGCACAAAATGCTGCCAACAATGTCATCACTTCTCCTTTTGGCATGGGAGAAGGGTTTTTAAACAAAGTGTTTATTACAAAGACTTATGAACAACTGTAGGAAAGCCCAAAGTGACCCAATTGTGGCAGACACCACCAGGAATGGTGAAATTGTTCAAATCCCCTGCGTCCTCTTCCAAGATAGCAGCATCCTCTTCTTCAGGTTGATCGTCATGGACGAATCCTCCACTCTTGAACAAATCTTGCTCATTAAGTGCCCCAGAACAGTAGCCAATACCAGCCCGGGATCGGTTAACCAGGAATAAATCCATCAACAGTACAAAGTCTGGCAAATATCTCTCTGAGTTCACGATTCTCTTGCTCAGGATGATCCATCAATCTGGCAGAGATGGCTCTGGTATAATGCTGGCAAAGTGCGTCTTCAAAATAAATGAAGATCGCAGGGTCAGACCACAGGACAGGAGACCGGAACAGAACCTGCTGATGCAAATGATGCATGAAGTGTTTATGCATATGCTTGTTTTTATTTCAAAGGAACTCGAGGGTTTTATTTGCAAACTTTGAAATATTTAGCATTTTGATCATATATGAGAATATCTCCTCAGATATATCAGGTGAAAAAAAATTTTCCCGGTTTTTTCATGTTTTGAAATTTTTTGCAAATAAACTCCTTTGAGTTCCTTGAAAATTTTCTTTTTTTGATTTTTTTTCTGATTTTTTTCATTGCGTTTCTTTTGAAAAATAAATATGCTATGATGCACATGATGCAGACTGGACTGGCTGGTTGTGCAAACTCTGACTAGGTCAAAGCTTCAGTCAAGATCAGAACATAAATCCAACTTATGGTCAAACTGATCACACTGTTGTCTGAACTAGAGTCACCAACAGAACCAAAGTCACCAACGGTACCTGTAATGAATAACCCTTCCCACTCACGGGCGTAGTCTAGGCCAGGGTAAAGCTGAGAGAAACGCAGCATAAATAACCTTTCGCAGAAATGCTATCGTATACACACCCGAAGTATGTAACGACAGTATCCCACCAGGGTCTGAACTGCTCGTGATATCAATGTTCCGCTAAGTGGCGCCACACCACCCGCTTCCCATGAATCACTTTATTCCTAATCATCCTAGATTTTCACTCATGGTCTGGGTATTGGACCTTTTACCTCAACTGACTCCCCCCCACACAGAGAAAAACAGACAGCCAGCAAATGAATATGAATGAATGCAAACATTAATGCAAACCATAAATGCAAACAATAAATGCACATATATACAATGAATGCAAACAGTAAATAATGAATGCAATAAATAAACACAGCACAAAGCAACCAAACCCTAACCTAGAGAGCGCTAGGAGAGACTCGCTTAGGGAAGATGGACCAGCACAGGTCAACTTCTCTTTGTCCCCAGCAGAGTCGCCAGCTGTCGCATCGCGCGAAAAACCGGCGGGAAAAGAAAGAACAACAGAGCCGCCACCGTGCGTTATTTATCCCAAAAGAGGGAAAGGAAACGCTCAGAGTAAACCTGGGAAAAGACATGGTCTCGCGACCAAAGAGAATGGGTTCGGGAGTCGGTTATGCGAAGGGAAGGTATTAGCACCCCTACGCATCCGTAGTACTCTACGGGATCCACGCACAAAAGGAAGGATAAATTGGTTGCTAAACACTGCTCAAATACTCACACACACTGGCTGAAAGAGACACAAGAAACTGACTGAAACTGACTCGGCAGGATGTCGCATCCTGGGCCTACTTAGTCTATCAGGCATAGACATCAGAGTCGAAGTAGTTCGGACTGGGGAAAAACATGCTCGCTAGGATGTCGCATCCTATGCATACGTATCTTCTTGGACGAAGAAGAATCAGAGCATTCGTAGCTCGGCTGACACGCACACAAACGAACAAAAGCAAAGGCAAACGTGGAGCCCGACTGCCAATCACTGGACTTATGTCAGCATCCGAACCAAACACACACAAAGAGGCAAACGTGGAGCCTGAATGCCAATAGCTGGGCTTACATCAGCATCCGAACCAAACACACGCACACTGGAACCTAACTGCCACTCGATGGACTTACATCAGCTTCCAAGCACACAATAACGCAACAAGTTAATAGGGAGTCGGGGACTCGAGCCTATAACTGTCAAGCACACACTCAAACAGACAGACAACAAATTGCTAAGGAGTCAGGCACTCGAGCCTAGCAACTATCAAACAACACACACAAAAAAAGAAAAGGGCGCCCGGAGAGATCAGCTCAATCTCCTGCCTACATACTTCATCTGGTATGAAGATCAGGGCGATGTAGTTCCCCTACGCAGGGATAAGGATCTAGCCTAACCAGATAACAGAGGGAGACACAACTAGGGAGACTACGACTCGAGCCTAGATGTTATCATGCAAAATCATCCCTAAGTTAAGGTTTCTAGCTAACTGGCGCAGGGAGCCAGCCTATCCTAATCATGACTTGCACAGGGAGCAAGCCACACACACACTTAACTTGCACAGGAAGCAAGCCAAGCAAAACCTAACTTGCACAGGAAGCAAGTCTAAACTAATCCTAACTTGCACAGGAAGCAAGTCAAACAATCCTATCTTGCACAGGAAGCAAGTCAAACAATCCTACAAGCACAGATAGCACACGCTATACACAAACAAGTGGCTCAAACAAGGGTTAGGTTTTAGTCAAGGGGTCATATCAACCTCAACAAACAAACCTCTGGAATGGGGTGAGTGTTGCTCTTAAACTTGCCATTGAGGGGCTAAGGTGAAGCAGATGAAAGGATGAAGTGAGGATGAGACCTCACAGCTCTTATCCCTGGCCTGGGAGAGCTCAAGACAAGAATGTGTGGGTTCAGAAAGTGGGAACCCTTCTACACATTTAAAACTGACTCAACTGTACAATTGTACAAGATCTTGGGTTTGTATCTACAATGCATCAACACAGTGGTGTGAGCAAAAGCAGATGACACACTGAATAGTGGGGGATAGATTGCATATCCCTACCTTCCACCAATTGCCTCTTCACTTAGGAGGTCTTTGACTCTATGCAAGGACAAAAGTAAACACCCACAAACATTGCCTCTTAAGGAGGACTTCAGACAGTTGCCTGGCCAAGTAACAGGCCAGGTCTTCCAGACTACATGAAGATGAAGAGACATACCTCAATGCAAATTGCTTATACAAGCAAAGCAAAGCAAAAAGTTCACAAGGAACTAAGCAACTAAAGCACCTGAAACAGTCAAACAGATGTTAGTATACAAGTCAGGATTAAATCAAAATGAAACAGACATCAACCAGTCAACACAAGCAAGTGAATGTGCAAGGCACAAAGCTTAAGGCATGTGAGCCAAGCAACCTACAAAACAAAGAGGTTAGACAATGATATTTAATCGAGCTCAGTCGAAAGAATTGGTCTCAATGGCCATTTGATGGTTAACCTGAAATCACAAACTCAAAGGTGAGTAACAGGACCACTAGGGCAAGCCTAGGGTCAAAAATGAAAGAGAAAGTCAAAACAGCAAGGGTTAAGCATCCAAAATCATGTTCAAACAATTAGGAAACACAACCAATTGGATTTACATCCATATCAATCATCATCATCATTTCATGAACCATTTAGGTCAAAACATGGCACACAGAAGCTCACAGAAGTCAACAGCAAGACTTAACTCAAAAGCAATCTAAACATTTTCCAAAAATCACCAAATAAATCATGATCAAACCTAACACACAGCATGGTAAGCATGTCAAATTTCATCTCATTTGGACAAGTTTAGGAGGTCAAAAACATTTAATCGGGACTTTGTCAAAATTAAATCGAGCATTGTGTGAAAAATTACCCTAAGCGTCTAAGGGGACATGTTCCTACCCTAAATTGATTTCACACAAAAATCCCAGGTCTGAAAGATCAAAAAAACCACATGAAACGCACAAGATGACATTTAATCGGTAGAACTCATAAAATCGGGATAAATTCACAAAATGGCCTAAAAAGTCAACGAAGTCAAACACTCATATTTTTTGTCATTTTTCATGTTCACATATTTATTTCATGTTAAGTAAAACAAGAATCAAAAATGAAAATCAAAATGGAAATTGTTAAAAGAAAACATAAAAATGCACTTTTTAAAAAAAGGAAAAAAACACAAATGGGGGAGATGGGATTCGAACCCCTCCCCTTGGCAATTCAACTCAGCGCGCCCACCACTGGGCTGTGAGTCACTTGGTGAGTTTTTGTTGCTCCCAATCAAAATAAAGCAAACAATAATTTTAAAACTAAAATGCGCGCGCCCTGGCACCATCTTCCTCCCCAAAATCAAACATATTTTCAAACTTCACCAACATGCATCTTCCTCTACAGTGCACGAAATTAAATGAAACAAAAACCAAAATTCATCTATTTCATGTGCTTAACACAACCATGGTCATGAAATTCAAAATGGTGCACTGTGCATAAAGATACATCATGATGAACACAGAAACCCTAACTCCCTAGCAGCAAAACTCAAAATCACACACAAGCAAAATTGGATAAAAATAGGCATTCAATCATGTTCAGGGGGTTGAATATAGCATTTCTCATTCACACATTAAGACATGAAAACCACTCTATCAAGCATTTCGAAGGCAAGTTGCTAACCTGAACAGGGCAATGTTGAATGTGATGTTGGAGGTGCTTTTAATGGTGCTAAATGATCCCTTTAGCGCCTTTGCTGCTCCAGGAATGTAATGCC
The DNA here is from genome assembly GCF_024323335.1 of Lathyrus oleraceus. NCBI lineage: Eukaryota > Viridiplantae > Streptophyta > Magnoliopsida > Fabales > Fabaceae > Lathyrus > Lathyrus oleraceus. The sequence goes on along the minus strand of NC_066582.1, from coordinate 286,207,733 downwards.
ATTGAGAGTTTGCCTTAAAACCTCCTCAACTGCTCTAGCCAACTCAAGTTGCAAGTGTGAAAATGTGAGATTTGGATATGATGATTTAGTGATTACAGATGTGATTTTCTGTCTACAGTAGCTTCTATATGTTATATGGAAGGTGTTTGAATGGATGGTTTACAAGGAACTTGGGGGAAATATGATTTTGAAGATTTGGATTTTGAAGTAGAAAGTGAGTTTTTTGCAATGGTGAGTTTGGGAATTCTTGTGTGTTTTTTGGTGTTATGTTGGCTAGTTGATTGGCAATGATGAAAAGTTGAGGTGAAACAAATGGTTGGCAAGGCAGGGTTTGGAGTTTTTGGATTGCTTCTTTTGAGATGTCAAGGCAAGGTGAATGGGTGGTTTGCTGCTAGCAAGTTTTGGAAGAATGGCCAAAGTGCAGTTTTGGACAAATGAATGAAGGAGGTTGTTTTCTTGCTGTCAAATGGCTTATGTAATGTTCATTCAAGATGATGTAAATGTTGTCAAGCCAGGCCAGGTTTCATCCTTTTTAGAGGTGTGCTGACTGTTCTTGAAAAAGGCAAAGAATGAGGCTTGAGAGAAAGGAGAGGACAAATTTTTAGTCTGCTGTTTATGACAGGAAAATGAGGGTGGAAGTTATGTCAATGCAGGGCCAGGCTAGGTTTTGGTGTTTGACAGCAAATTGATGAATGCCAAGGCAAAGGTCAAGTGCAAGGTTCTTTTGGAGTGAATGAAAATTCCATGGTTGGCCTGTTACTTCTGTGGCAGGAAATCATGACCTGCTGTGTTGTTTTGGTGGCAAGGCAATATTGGTCCTTTTTGAATTTTGGAAGTTTTTACTGTTCTTGAAGCAATGTTCCAGTCAGTTTTTGAATGAGTGCAGTTCAATGATTTGTGGTTTGTTGGTTGCAAGTTTTTTTGAAGATGCAATGCAGGGTTTGGTTCCTAAAGGTTCTTGACAGAAGATTGGAAAAAAAAATGCCAAGCAAAGTGTGTTTTTTGAGAATGAATGAAGAGTGTTTGGTCTGTGGTCTTGTGCAGCCATTGTGCTTTTGACAGGGAAAACCCAATGCCAATAGCAGGGTTCCTTTTCTTTTTGATCTCAGCAGAATGAAAAATAAATGCCAATGTGTCTTGTTTTCTTCATGGATGCTGTTGTCTTGCAATGTCTTGACAGCCTTTTTTGAGATGCAATGCAGGGATGTCCTTAGAATCTGAGAGCCATCCTCTGAAAATCCAGTGCTGTTGGCTTTTTTTGCCCCTAATAAGACTTCACATCACAGGCCATAATCCATTCCTGCTGTCTTGTATTGCTGGTCCTTTTTGACAGCATTGGCAATTTGAGGCAAGCATGTCTAATGAGAGAGAGTATTTTTTTGTATCAGCTGGTGTGAGGCTGCTAGTTTCTTATGACAGAAAAGTGAGGTTTTGAAATTTTGCTGTCCTCTCTCCTTTGTGGTTTGGCCAGGTTTTTTGACAGAAAAGTGTGCCAAGCAAGATAAGAGCATGGTTGGAGAAAAAGTGAAGGTGATTGTGGTATGCTGCTACTGTTAATGCTATTGTCCTTGACAGCAAAATGGTGGATAAAAATCTGCCATGGACAGTACAAGTTATGGTTGGAAGTATGGTAGCATTTGTCCTTTCCAAAATTTAAGCAAGCAAGGAATGGCTTCTTGTCTTGCTGTTAATTTTAGGCTGCAGATGAGGCTTCAAATGACAGAAAAATGACTTGCCAATTTCTGTTTGAAGGTACCAAGGCATGGTTCAAATGTAGGCATGGAGAGCATGGGTGAAATTGTACCTTTCTTACAATTCAAACAACCAAGCAATGGCCTTATGTACTGCATATTTTGACTTTGCAAACACACTTAAAATGACATTTCTGAGCTTTCCCAATTGGCCAAATGTTGAAAAAAAGTTTATATCAAAAAGTCAACTCTTGGTCAAACTTGCATTTAAATAAGAAAAGTCAAAATATGCCATTTTGATTGGTGAAGTTTTGGCTCATGAAATTTATATTTTTGGAAAGAGGGGATCAAATGTGACTTGTAGGAAAAAACCCCACCAAAATTGGCCAAACGGTTTGAGAGATATGGCCTCTTGAAGTTCAAGATTTTCTGAAATCGATTCGATCATAACTTGCCAACCACACATGGGAATTGAGAGTTCTTGGACTTTTTGGAAATGGGAGAACAAGATATTCAACTTTCATGTTGGGCAAAAATTCATTTGAGGCTTGTATCAAGATGTAAGTTTGAGGATCAAGACTTTCCATTTATGGCAGGTTTCAGTTACAGGCCCAGTTTCCATTTTGGGAAATTGTTGATCTGGCTTCAAATTCTTCCATGATGGTGTTTGGCATGATATATGATGACTATTTGGACATGAATGAACTCTCACAAACCAATTCCAATCATTAAACCACTGATTAAATGGACAGTTGACCAACAGTTGACTTTTAGGGTTTCTGCCTGACTGTGCATTGACTGATGACTTCCAAACCCTAATTCCTTGAGGACTTGACTTCAAATGATGTCTCAAGTTGTATGAACTCTTGATTATTGACCATGGTGCCCAAATTCCACAAGACTGACCACCATCCACTGCTTTGACTGACAGTTGACTTTTAGGGTTTTTGACTGTCTGTGTATGAACTGATGATCTCCAAGCCTTCAACCCTTGCCTTGAACACTTCAAATGTACCTCCAAGTCATGTGAATTTGTTGGACAAACCCTAGGGCCTTGGCTCAATGAAAAACACACTTGCTTGCTTGGTTGACTGATTTCCTGATCAGTTTGACCTAATTTCTTGATTGGCTTGCACTTGAGGCAAAAAGAGGCAATGCAATGCTATGCAATGGATCATGATATGCTATGACCTAATATGAAATGGTATGTATAATGATAGGTGCAAATTTGAGGTGCTACACTCACTCATTTGGATTGATTAATTGGTTTATATTGGTTAACCTTGAGTTATTTTGTAGGTGGATTTTAGCTCATTTGAGTTGAACTTGTGGCTTGCACCTTGTTGCATTGCTTGTTTGACTGTGTACTGTGGACTGTTGACTATTGGTTGTCTGTTTGACTTTTTGACTTGTATACTGATTGAGTTAGATTTTTTCCAGGTACATAAGTCGCTTAAGTTCTTTTGAACTTTCTTTTGCTTTTGCTTGGTTGCTTAACCATTTGAGGTACAACTCTCTGACTTCATGTAGTCTGGAAGACTTGTCCTGTTATTTGGGCAGACACCTGTCTGAAGCCCTCCTTAAGAGGCAATGCTTGTGTTTGTTTATCTTTGTGCCAAGCAGGAAAAGACCTCCATGAGGCAATTGGCAGATAAAAGAGATGTGCAATCCATCTCCTGCTATTCAGTGTGTCATTCACTCTGCTCACACACCTTGTGTTGATGCATTATGGATATTAACCCAAGATCTTTGTTGTGTCAGTCATATGTGGAGAAGAGTTCCCACATTCTGGACTCCCACACTTTCATTTGTCTGAAGCTCTCCCAGGCCAGGGATAAGAGCTGTGAAGTCTTATCTTCACTTCCCATTTCATCTGTTTCACCCTAACTCTCAATGTTAAGGTTAAGAGCTAACATCACCCTGTTCCAGTTGGCTTGTGTTTCACAGCCTAACCTTGTGTGAGCCCACTTTGTTTGTATATAGTGTGTGCTAATTGTGTGTATGTTTGTTTTGCCTGTGCTGTTTAGGATAGCTTGCTCCCTGTGCAAGTTAGATAGAAACTTCAACCTAGGACCATGGCGAATTTACATGATAACTATTAGGCTCGAGTTAGTCTCCCTTCTAGTTCGTCATTTCCCAGTCTCTGGTTAGGTTAGAAGTCCTCTTTCCCTGCGTAGGGGAACTACGTCGCCCTGATTCTCATACCAGATCAGGTACGTAGGCAGGAGATGAGCTGATCTCTCCGGGCGCCCTTTTTCTTTTTCAACCTTCTGTTTTGTTTGTGTGAGTTGTTTCTCCCTTTTTGGTAGGAGTCTGACGTAAGTCCAGCGATTGGCAGTTGGTTTCCTGTGTGTGTGTTTGTTGGTTCGGAGTCTGATGTAAGTCCAACGATTGGCATTCGGTTTCCATGTTTTCCTGTTTGTGTGGAGTCTGACGTAAGTCCAGCGATTGGCAGTCGGTTTCCTGTGTGGTTTTGTTTGGCGTGCGTTAGCCGAGCTACGAGTGCTCTGATTCTTCTCCTGTCAGAGAAGATACGTATGCATAGGATGCGACATCCTAGCGAGCACGTTTCCCCCTGTCCCGAACTACGTCGACTCTGATGTCTATGCCTGACAGACTACGTAGGCCCAGGATGCGATATCCTGCCGAGTTAGTTTCTTTTGTCTTTCCTGTGTCTCTTTCAGCCAGTGTGTGATGTTTGAGTAGTGTTTAGCAACCTTTATCCTTCCTTTTGTGCGTGGATCCCGTCGAGTACGACGGATGCGTAGGGGTGCTAATACCTTCCCTTCGCATAACCGACTCCCGATCCCATCTCTCTTTGGTCGCGAGACCATGTCTTTTCCAGGTTTACTTCGAGCGTTTCCTTTCCCTCTTTTGGGATAAATAACGCACGGTGGCGGCTCTGTTGTTTCGTTTTCCCGCCGGTTTTTCGCGTAATGCGACAACCTCGTGTGTTCAGAGAAGGTGACCTTATGCTCAAGAAGATTTTGTCGTTCAAGCCAGATTTCAGAGGAAAATGGACTCCCAATTATGAAGGCCTATATGTTGTCAAGAGAGCCTTTTCAGGTGGTGCATTGATTCTTACAACTATGGATGGTGAAGAGTTCACTCATCCTGTGAACGCAGATGCAGTTAAGAAATACTTCGCCTAAAAAAGAAAAGAACAACTCGCTAAGTTGAAAACCCGAAAGGGCGGCTTAGGAAAAAATGAGCGTCTCCGTGGATTGAAAACCCGAAAGGGAGATCCAGGCAAAAATTAGAGACATAAAAACAGAAAAAGAATTTCCCGATAAGTTGAGTACCCCACCTTGGGGCAACTTATGCAAAAATTAGGGATTATGGCAAGTAACTGCATTTTGCTGATCTTCAGTAATTTTTGAAGACTTGTTTAAGCACAAGGGTTGACATCGGTTCATCTCCAACATCGGTTAAGAGCATAGTGGATGTCAAGAGTTGGTAGAAGGATTAAGGATCATTTGTATTCAATGCAACCCTTTTCCATGTAAATTATCATTTTCAACTTTGTAAAATCTATGGAGTCTTGTCATTTACAGACTACCATTCCAATAAATAAAGTTGAGCTTTTGTCCAATTGTTTCTACTCTTATTTACTTTAGCCAATAGTTTTAAATTTTATTATGATCATTTTGAAATTAAAATTTCTAAATCAAAATCAAGTTTTAAAAAAAAATATAAGCAAGAACTTTTCCAAAGCAAGTAAAAAGAATATCAACAACATTTCAGTAAGAAGCAAGTTCTTAAGTGCGAAGCATCTGAGGTTCCCCAAGTAGTTAGCTCTTCGGGTATCCATAGACGTTTGTGTTGTTTCAGTTCCTTGGCGGAGTGTTTGATCCCTAGTGGAGCTTACTTCTTTTTTCAGCTGAGTTGTTTGCGGCGTGTCCTTGTCCCCAACAAGAGTTTCGGCCTTCCCCAGTGGAGTTTGTGTTTCCTCAGCAGATAGATCGTCATCAGAAGATGTTTGATCTTTCCTCAGTAGATCGCTTTGGTGTCCCCACCAATCATTCTATCTTTGCTCCCAGTCAGAGTGTTCTAATGGTTTCTGAGCAGCTTTTTGTTGATTCTTCCCCAGTAGGGTTGTCTCCCATTTTATGGTGTTGACCTAAAATTCCCTACAGTTGGATGTTTTATCCTCAACAGATCTCCTTCCCCATCCAGGGTTGAGCCATGGTGATCTCTCTGTTCTTCAGCAGTTTGTCTCCATGATTTTTGTGGATTGACCGAGGATTGTACCGGTGGTTCAATTTCTTTGCAACACCTCTGTATCCTTCGTGATCGTTTTGTCAGTATAATCACCATATATACATACGCATATACATTCATATAAATTAATGATTTGCATATCCTGCATCTTCATATTTGATTTGCTTGAGATTTTCATTCTCTATTATGGCGGTACTTTATCCCCATATCGAATCTGGTGTCTGTCCTCTTTTTATTATAGAGTGTCAGCCCCTAAGCAGAAAATACTTTAACCTTTCTCTGTTTCCCCACTGAGTTTGTTTCCTCGTGGATGATTGTTATTTCAGTTTCCTCTCCAGCAAATTTTCTGGATGGAATTACTCCCCTTGAGTTATATCCTCATTGGGTTGAGTCTTGATTGACCGTTTTCTTTATAACTCTTACCTAGATAGATATTTTGGTCCCCTAAGAGTATATTACCCAGTAACTGGTAATATTCTTCTTAGTTTGCAATTTGTTACTTCTTGCCCAATACCTGACAAAAGTACCCTTTTCTCCTCAACAGTATCTCTAGCGGATCTATTCCTCGAAAAGTATATCCTTGATATGTTCATCCTAACCGGAACGGGTATCCTTTCTTTCCCCCGTGGAGTCTATCCTTGATATGTTCACTTTAACCAGTGATGGATATTCTCTTCTCTGGTATTCTACCCAGTAAAAAGGTAGTTGTAATTCCTATTTTGGTTCCTCAGAGAGTTCATCCTTGATATGTTCATCTTAATCGATGACGGGTTTTCTTCTCCTTGTTGGTCTTCTACCCAGTAACTGGTAGTTTTTTCCTGTTGTTCCCCTGAGCGGAGTCTATCCTTGATATGTTCACTTTAATCGGTGATGGATTTTCTCTTATGTGGTATTCTATCCAGTAACTGATAGATGTAATCCCTACTTTTATTCCCCTTTTCAGAGTCTATCCTTGATATGTTCACTTTAACCGGTGACAAATTTTCTCTTTGATCGGTCTTCTACCCAGTAACCGATAGTTGTAAATCCTACTTTGTCCCCTTGTAGAGTAAATCCTTGATATGTTCACCCTAACCGGTGACAGATTTTTCTCTTCGACGGTTTTTCTATCTAGTTTTCGATAGATGTAATTCCCCCTTTTGTTGTTCAATTGGTATATCCTTGATATGTTCATCCTAACCGATGACGGGTATCCTCCTTAACATCCCCAGGAAAGTCTATGCTTGATATGTTTATCTTAACCGGTGACGGATTTTCTTCCCTGTCGAGTTTATCCTTGATATGTTCATCCTAACCGATGACGGATACTCTCACCCTTGGTCTTTTGCCCAGTAAGTGGTAGTTGTAAATCCTATTTTCTGTAGTTTTCCCCAGCAAGGCTATTCTTACCCAGTAACCGGTAATGAATATTTCCCCCTGGTTTTCCTCAGCGAGTCATCCTTGATATGTTCATCCTAACCGATGACGGATTCTCTCTTTGTCAGATCTTTATTATCTCCTTACCTAGTAACGGGTATTAGATAATAGATTTATGCTCCTCTTGTGTTGAAAGTTTATTTTCTCCCCAGTTGAGTTGAGTGCGCGTTTCCTTAGTGAAATCGTTGTTCCCCTGCATGAGTCGGGTATTTCAGTTTTATCCTAACTTATTCGTATTCTCTGCAGGCGTTGCTTGTTTCCCCAACTGAGTTTTTCCATTTCATATGGATTCCCTCGAGTCCCCCATCAGTTTTAAGTCGTAGCCTGGCCTACGCATAAGTCCCTATTATCCTCTCAGAGTCTCTGTCTCCCCAGTGAGTTTTCCTTATGGAATGCATTATGCTCCTGCGGACTTTCTGTGTCTCTGATTTCTTTTTCCTTTGTGGCAATATTTCCCCATAAAGCATTTGCTTTTGCATTCATATCATATGCATCATGAGGTCTCTTATGGACCAAAATTTGTTTCTCTATGTTGTTATTTAATCCCATTCTACTGAGTCGACATGAAGATTTTAACCTTCGCCTCCTCAGTTAGAAGGTCCTTAAATAGGGGCAACTGTAAGACCCCAATTTTGACCCTAAGATCCCTCATGCAATTTCATCATAAGCATTAACATTGGGATCATGCCTTTGCATCCTCCTTACCCCTCCTTCATTGGGTTTGTTTTGGGAGAGATCACTAAGTATTTTGTGATTGTATCATACTTGTATTTTATCATTTCACTAACCAAAATACCAAAAATATGTTTTTGTATCTATCTAATTCTTTGTAGGAAGGGCATGATCTCCTTGATTCATTGATCACATATAGGGTTTGAGACCCTCATGAACCAAGAGCACAACCAAGAATTGATTCGAGGATGGTTATGAACATCATATATGAGTCCCAATGATTTTTATATGTTATATTGATCAAATTTGCTTCAAGAGTTTGAGGGTGATTTGCCTTGGAAACCCTAGTTTGACTGGGTATCTTTAGTAACTTCTCCAACAAGCTATCTCACAAATTGATCAAATTTCTCAAGCGACACTTCAAATTTCATTGTCTTATGCATATATGATCTACCATGAGCCAAGAAAGTCAAGAGATTTGGAAATTAGCAAGTTGGTTGATGGTGGTTGGCCAGATGAATTCATCTGATCAAAACTGGGTCTCCCTAGACCCTATCTCCTACAATTTTCACCATATGAAAATTATTCCAAGAGAAAACGTACTCTAAATTACATTATAAACAACTTTCATGTTGAGACCTAGAGTTAGTTTTGCTTAGAAAATCATTTTTTATATTGAAACATTATAGGTTATTTTGTCTAAACCCTAATTTGAAAGTCAACTTCCCAAGGCCATAACTTGCTCAATTTTTATGAGATGAAAGATTTCCAAGTTGCACAATCTAATTAAATGTCTCTACTTCAACTTTTATGTTTGGAGTAGGAGCAAATTCAACTTCTTTGAACATGTGATATGAGGCTACATTATAGGTCACTTTTGACCTATACCATTGATCAAGTGATTTTTCCAAACTTCAAAAATACATAACTCTATCATTTAAAATCCAAATGACATGAAATTGGTGACCATTTTTAATTCCTTTGAGAGATCTACAACTTTGATGAAGACACTTTTCTCATTTGAAGCTCCCATAAAATGTTAAGCAATGTGGAATATTGAGACATATGGCTTGACACTTAGAAAATTTTTGATATGTCAAAATTTTCCAAACTTCCACATTAAATATCTCCAAGTTCCAAGCTCCAAATGAAAAAGTGTTCAACATAAAACGTGTTCCTCTTGATCTTACCTTTCCAAAGAGCTAAAATTCATGCATATTGGATGAGAAATGCATAGGCTGCACATGACTTAAACAGGCTGGTATCATTTGGCATGAATCAATCTTCAAGTGCCAATGCACATATCTCTTGCAATCCAATCCATCTTCAAAGCGTCTGATCATTCATTTGGACTTTCCAACCATCATTCCATGGGCCTATGCACGCCCATGCAGCATGGCATCATCATTTTACCAAATTTGGAAAGTGGAAAGAGTGTGCAAATATCATTTGATTTCCCTATAAATTGAGGCCCTTATGCTTAGAATTAAGACACACATAGCGCCAACTTTGAATCTCCATTGAAAACCCTTGACACTAAGAGGATAAACATGATAAATTCATTTGAATTTGAGCTTGAATCTCCACTATTTTGGAATTCAATTCTCCAGGAATCCATTGCTTCTAAGCCTTTCCATTCCTCTCCTGCAAGCAATTGAAGTGAAGCCAAGCACGATTCAGATCAAGATCTAGCAAGCTCAGACCTCCATTGAAGGTAATTTGCAGAAATTTTAAAATCTCCGATTCTCCTTGATTCTTGCTCAATTACATTGATTCTTGAGTTGTCTAAAGTCCTACCAATGTAGGCAAGAAGATTGAGTTGCTTTGAGGCACAATCGAAGCAACTTAGATCATGAACCTCATTTTTCAATTCCACATATCTCTCAATATAGTTGGAATTGGATGAATTGGAGGTGATATTCGTGCTCAATGATGTTTTCTCTTTAAAATCATGTCCCTGTTTGGAATTTTGGTGATGGTTCATATTGACCAGTCCGGTGAAGCTCACTAGAGAAGACAACCGGAGCTCTGGCTCCGGTGATGATGTGTCTTGAGTCTGAGCCATGGGATCCAACTTCCACGTTTTAATCTTAGCCTTCCCTTGTGAATACCACGTTTGCAGCGCGTTTGACTAAGGAACACATGGAACGCGTGTTTTGGATCATCAGATCTGCCACCTCAATTAATGAGGGAGATCTGATGGTCCACGTATTTTTGAATTTTCTGAATTTCATTTTAATTCTATTTTCTTCAATAATTCATAATAAATTTAATATTGATCCAAAAATATGGGACTTTCACCAAAATATTTCAAATATTTTTCTCTTTCATATTCTGAATTAAAATTATTTTTTGGATCATTATTAATATTTGAAATTCTGGTATCAGATATGAGATGTCGAAGGTAATGTCACGACACTAATATCTGAACAATACAAACATGATAAAAGATAAAGAACAGTAATGCAAGAGACACAAGCAATTGTTAACCCAGTTCGGTGCAAACTCACCTACGTCTGGGGGCTACCAAGCCAGGAAGGAAATCCACTAAATAGAATCAATTCAAAGACTCTCAGTAAAAAACATCAAGTTACAGTCTTTTCACTTAATCTCTACCCGTGTGACTTCTACCTAAGAACTCTTAGATATGAGATCCCACTCACTCCCCCTCAATCACACCAGTGATATAAAACAAGAATTTCAATGAAAAGAAGATACTCTTCAAAGACACACACTTGATCTTACTTAACAACTTCAATCAAGTAGACTCACACTCATGCTTGAAAGCTTTGAGTGACAAATTACAACTCAAAAATTAGACCAATTCAATCATCTATGGATGAATTGAATGACTTACAATTCACACAACCACACAAGACTAAAACTTTTATTCTCTCTCAATATTTCGTTCGTTATTTCTTGTGTATCAAATCAGGTTTTCCATGTCCTTTTTATAGAAGCATTTGGCTGGGCTTGGACATTATAAAACCCTAAAACTATTTTCCATTCATATCTTCTCATGACAGTTGATTAGATCTCTTTGGAAAATAACTTAATCTCGTTGTAATTACTTATTGATAGCGTGTTCAATCATCTCATCAATCAAACATAGATTTGCATTAAAAACACAATCACATAATACATAACATTCAGACTGAATGTTCTGTATACAGATGTCATGACATCGGGTCTGACATCTCAGTAAAATCCTGCATAATCACATTTTAAACATCCAGCAGGTACAAGTTATCTTATATTAAGACAAGACATGTGACAACTTATGAACACTCTAGGTTTTACCAAAATTGCTGCCAATACAAGAACCAACAATATTTTCATGAATTAATTGGTTTTTCATTTGTTTTTAATTGTTTAAAATATTTTTAAGTGTCCAAAAATTATGAAAATTTTCCTCCAAGGTCCTTTGACCTTGTTTGACCTATGATAAATCTCATGGCCATTTATTTGGTGTTTTGATGAGATTTTAGGATTTGGACAAAACATATTTAAATTTAAAGTATTATTTTACTATTTTTAATTGAATAAATGTCATTTTAATTGTGTTGACCATTTGGATTGAATTAATTGAGTTTCTTATTTGTTGTTGGGCCTTGGTCAAGGTTGATTTGACTTTGTCAAGTTAATATTATTGGATTTAGGGGATTGATGGAATGTACATTCCATATCCCAAAATGAATGAATAATATTAATTTGGTAATAGTCCTCCTTTGACTAATTTGTGATCTCATTCATCCCTTTCCCTTTTCATCTAATTCCCTTTCTTCATCCATTCATTTTCAATTGGTCAATGACATCTCAAAATCCTAATGCTAGTTGATTGAAAGATTAACATGAGTATGGATGAGATTAGGCCACAACTTTGCATATTTTTTGTGTGTGGTATGTTTAAATGAGCATGGTTCATAATACTATGTCTCCAACATGCATTAACACCAAAATTCTATTGCCTGACCTCAAATAGTTGTGACTTCTATATAATTCCAATTACCATTGCTTAACATAGCACTAAATTTGTGACATAAAAGGCATAAGCATTCTAGTTAGTGAGATTGTAAGTTTCCTCTCTTCCATGGTATTGTGTGGAAACTTGGCCTTCTTTCCTTTGTCTGAAGCTCTCCCAGGCCAGGGATAAGAGCTGTGAAGTCTTATCTTCACTTCCCATTTCATCTGTTTCACCCTAACTCTCAATGTTAAGGTTAAGAGCTAACATCACCCTGTTCCAGTTGGCTTGTGTTTCACAGCCTAACCTTGTGTGAGCCCACTTTGTTTGTATATAGTGTGTGCTAATTGTGTGTATGTTTGTTTTGCCTGTGCTGTTTAGGATAGCTTGCTCCCTGTGCAAGTTAGATAGAAACTTCAACCTAGGACCATGGCGAATTTACATGATAACTATTAGGCTCGAGTTAGTCTCCCTTCTAGTTCGTCATTTCCCAGTCTCTGGTTAGGTTAGAAGTCCTCTTTCCCTGCGTAGGGGAACTACGTCGCCCTGATTCTCATACCAGATCAGGTACGTAGGCAGGAGATGAGCTGATCTCTCCGGGCGCCCTTTTTCTTTTTCAACCTTCTGTTTTGTTTGTGTGAGTTGTTTCTCCCTTTTGGTAGGAGTCTGACGTAAGTCCAGCGATTGGCAGTTGGTTTCCTGTGTGTGTGTTTGTTGGTTCGGAGTCTGATGTAAGTCCAACGATTGGCATTCGGTTTCCATGTTTTCCTGTTTGTGTGGAGTCTGACGTAAGTCCAGCGATTGGCAGTCGGTTTCCTGTGTGGTTTTGTTTGGCGTGCGTTAGCCGAGCTACGAGTGCTCTGATTCTTCTCCTGTCAGAGAAGATACGTATGCATAGGATGCGACATCCTAGCGAGCACGTTTCCCCCTGTCCCGAACTACGTCGACTCTGATGTCTATGCCTGACAGACTACGTAGGCCCAGGATGCGATATCCTGCCGAGTTAGTTTCTTTTGTCTTTCCTGTGTCTCTTTCAGCCAGTGTGTGATGTTTGAGTAGTGTTTAGCAACCTTTATCCTTCCTTTTGTGCGTGGATCCCGTCGAGTACGACGGATGCGTAGGGGTGCTAATACCTTCCCTTCGCATAACCGACTCCCGATCCCATCTCTCTTTGGTCGCGAGACCATGTCTTTTCCAGGTTTACTTCGAGCGTTTCCTTTCCCTCTTTTGGGATAAATAACGCACGGTGGCGGCTCTGTTGTTTCGTTTTCCCGCCGGTTTTTCGCGTAATGCGACAACCTCGTGTGTTTAGAGAAGGTGACCTTATGCTCAAGAAGATTTTGTCGTTCAAGCCAGATTTCAGAGGAAAATGGACTCCCAATTATGAAGGCCTATATGTTGTCAAGAGAGCCTTTTCAGGTGGTGCATTGATTCTTACAACTATGGATGGTGAAGAGTTCACTCATCCTGTGAACGCAGATGCAGTTAAGAAATACTTCGCCTAAAAAAGAAAAGAACAACTCGCTAAGTTGAAAACCCGAAAGGGCGGCTTAGGAAAAAATGAGCGTCTCCGTGGATTGAAAACCCGAAAGGGAGATCCAGGCAAAAATTAGAGACATAAAAACAGAAAAAGAATTTCCCGATAAGTTGAGTACCCCACCTTGGGGCAACTTATGCAAAAATTAGGGATTATGGCAAGTAACTGCATTTTGCTGATCTTCAGTAATTTTTGAAGACTTGTTTAAGCACAAGGGTTGACATCGGTTCATCTCCAACATCGGTTAAGAGCATAGTGGATGTCAAGAGTTGGTAGAAGGATTAAGGATCATTTGTATTCAATGCAACCCTTTTCCATGTAAATTATCATTTTCAACTTTGTAAAATCTATGGAGTCTTGTCATTTACAGACTACCATTCCAATAAATAAAGTTGAGCTTTTGTCCAATTGTTTCTACTCTTATTTACTTTAGCCAATAGTTTTAAATTTTATTATGATCATTTTGAAATTAAAATTTCTAAATCAAAATCAAGTTTTAAAAAAAATATAAGCAAGAACTTTTCCAAAGCAAGTAAAAAGAATATCAACAACATTTCAGTAAGAAGCAAGTTCTTAAGTGCGAAGCATCTGAGGTTCCCCAAGTAGTTAGCTCTTCGGGTATCCATAGACGTTTGTGTTGTTTCAGTTCCTTGGCGGAGTGTTTGATCCCTAGTGGAGCTTACTTCTTTTTTCAGCTGAGTTGTTTGCGGCGTGTCCTTGTCCCCAACAAGAGTTTCGGCCTTCCCCAGTGGAGTTTGTGTTTCCTCAGCAGATAGATCGTCATCAGAAGATGTTTGATCTTTCCTCAGTAGATCGCTTTGGTGTCCCCACCAATCATTCTATCTTTGCTCCCAGTCAGAGTGTTCTAATGGTTTCTGAGCAGCTTTTTGTTGATTCTTCCCCAGTAGGGTTGTCTCCCATTTTATGGTGTTGACCTAAAATTCCCTACAGTTGGATGTTTTATCCTCAACAGATCTCCTTCCCCATCCAGGGTTGAGCCATGGTGATCTCTCTGTTCTTCAGCAGTTTGTCTCCATGATTTTTGTGGATTGACCGAGGATTGTACCGGTGGTTCAATTTCTTTGCAACACCTCTGTATCCTTCGTGATCGTTTTGTCAGTATAATCACCATATATACATACGCATATACATTCATATAAATTAATGATTTGCATATCCTGCATCTTCATATTTGATTTGCTTGAGATTTTCATTCTCTATTATGGCGGTACTTTATCCCCATATCGAATCTGGTGTCTGTCCTCTTTTTATTATAGAGTGTCAGCCCCTAAGCAGAAAATACTTTAACCTTTCTCTGTTTCCCCACTGAGTTTGTTTCCTCGTGGATGATTGTTATTTCAGTTTCCTCTCCAGCAAATTTTCTGGATGGAATTACTCCCCTTGAGTTATATCCTCATTGGGTTGAGTCTTGATTGACCGTTTTCTTTATAACTCTTACCTAGATAGATATTTTGGTCCCCTAAGAGTATATTACCCAGTAACTGGTAATATTCTTCTTAGTTTGCAATTTGTTACTTCTTGCCCAATACCTGACAAAAGTACCCTTTTCTCCTCAACAGTATCTCTAGCGGATCTATTCCTCGAAAAGTATATCCTTGATATGTTCATCCTAACCGGAACGGGTATCCTTTCTTTCCCCCGTGGAGTCTATCCTTGATATGTTCACTTTAACCAGTGATGGATATTCTCTTCTCTGGTATTCTACCCAGTAAAAAGGTAGTTGTAATTCCTATTTTGGTTCCTCAGAGAGTTCATCCTTGATATGTTCATCTTAATCGATGACGGGTTTTCTTCTCCTTGTTGGTCTTCTACCCAGTAACTGGTAGTTTTTTCCTGTTGTTCCCCTGAGCGGAGTCTATCCTTGATATGTTCACTTTAATCGGTGATGGATTTTCTCTTATGTGGTATTCTATCCAGTAACTGATAGATGTAATCCCTACTTTTATTCCCCTTTTCAGAGTCTATCCTTGATATGTTCACTTTAACCGGTGACAATTTTCTCTTTGATCGGTCTTCTACCCAGTAACCGATAGTTGTAAATCCTACTTTGTCCCCTTGTAGAGTAAATCCTTGATATGTTCACCCTAACCGGTGACAGATTTTTCTCTTCGACGGTTTTTCTATCTAGTTTTCGATAGATGTAATTCCCCCTTTTGTTGTTCAATTGGTATATCCTTGATATGTTCATCCTAACCGATGACGGGTATCCTCCTTAACATCCCCAGGAAAGTCTATGCTTGATATGTTTATCTTAACCGGTGACGGATTTTCTTCCCTGTCGAGTTTATCCTTGATATGTTCATCCTAACCGATGACGGATACTCTCACCCTTGGTCTTTTGCCCAGTAAGTGGTAGTTGTAAATCCTATTTTCTGTAGTTTTCCCCAGCAAGGCTATTCTTACCCAGTAACCGGTAATGAATATTTCCCCCTGGTTTTCCTCAGCGAGTCATCCTTGATATGTTCATCCTAACCGATGACGGATTCTCTCTTTGTCAGATCTTTATTATCTCCTTACCTAGTAACGGGTATTAGATAATAGATTTATGCTCCTCTTGTGTTGAAAGTTTATTTTCTCCCCAGTTGAGTTGAGTGCGCGTTTCCTTAGTGAAATCGTTGTTCCCCTGCATGAGTCGGGTATTTCAGTTTTATCCTAACTTATTCGTATTCTCTGCAGGCGTTGCTTGTTTCCCCAACTGAGTTTTTCCATTTCATATGGATTCCCTCGAGTCCCCCATCAGTTTTAAGTCGTAGCCTGGCCTACGCATAAGTCCCTATTATCCTCTCAGAGTCTCTGTCTCCCCAGTGAGTTTTCCTTATGGAATGCATTATGCTCCTGCGGACTTTCTGTGTCTCTGATTTCTTTTTCCTTTGTGGCAATATTTCCCCATAAAGCATTTGCTTTTGCATTCATATCATATGCATCATGAGGTCTCTTATGGACCAAAATTTGTTTCTCTATGTTGTTATTTAATCCCATTCTACTGAGTCGACATGAAGATTTTAACCTTCGCCTCCTCAGTTAGAAGGTCCTTAAATAGGGGCAACTGTAAGACCCCAATTTTGACCCTAAGATCCCTCATGCAATTTCATCATAAGCATTAACATTGGGATCATGCCTTTGCATCCTCCTTACCCCTCCTTCATTGGGTTTGTTTTGGGAGAGATCACTAAGTATTTTGTGATTGTATCATACTTGTATTTTATCATTTCACTAACCAAAATACCAAAAATATGTTTTTGTATCTATCTAATTCTTTGTAGGAAGGGCATGATCTCCTTGATTCATTGATCACATATAGGGTTTGAGACCCTCATGAACCAAGAGCACAACCAAGAATTGATTCGAGGATGGTTATGAACATCATATATGAGTCCCAATGATTTTTATATGTTATATTGATCAAATTTGCTTCAAGAGTTTGAGGGTGATTTGCCTTGGAAACCCTAGTTTGACTGGGTATCTTTAGTAACTTCTCCAACAAGCTATCTCACAAATTGATCAAATTTCTCAAGCGACACTTCAAATTTCATTGTCTTATGCATATATGATCTACCATGAGCCAAGAAAGTCAAGAGATTTGGAAATTAGCAAGTTGGTTGATGGTGGTTGGCCAGATGAATTCATCTGATCAAAACTGGGTCTCCCTAGACCCTATCTCCTACAATTTTCACCATATGAAAATTATTCCAAGAGAAAACGTACTCTAAATTACATTATAAACAACTTTCATGTTGAGACCTAGAGTTAGTTTTGCTTAGAAAATCATTTTTTATATTGAAACATTATAGGTTATTTTGTCTAAACCCTAATTTGAAAGTCAACTTCCCAAGGCCATAACTTGCTCAATTTTTATGAGATGAAAGATTTCCAAGTTGCACAATCTAATTAAATGTCTCTACTTCAACTTTTATGTTTGGAGTAGGAGCAAATTCAACTTCTTTGAACATGTGATATGAGGCTACATTATAGGTCACTTTTGACCTATACCATTGATCAAGTGATTTTTCCAAACTTCAAAAATACATAACTCTATCATTTAAAATCCAAATGACATGAAATTGGTGACCATTTTTAATTCCTTTGAGAGATCTACAACTTTGATGAAGACACTTTTCTCATTTGAAGCTCCCATAAAATGTTAAGCAATGTGGAATATTGAGACATATGGCTTGACACTTAGAAAATTTTTGATATGTCAAAATTTTCCAAACTTCCACATTAAATATCTCCAAGTTCCAAGCTCCAAATGAAAAAGTGTTCAACATAAAACGTGTTCCTCTTGATCTTACCTTTCCAAAGAGCTAAAATTCATGCATATTGGATGAGAAATGCATAGGCTGCACATGACTTAAACAGGCTGGTATCATTTGGCATGAATCAATCTTCAAGTGCCAATGCACATATCTCTTGCAATCCAATCCATCTTCAAAGCGTCTGATCATTCATTTGGACTTTCCAACCATCATTCCATGGGCCTATGCACGCCCATGCAGCATGGCATCATCATTTTACCAAATTTGGAAAGTGGAAAGAGTGTGCAAATATCATTTGATTTCCCTATAAATTGAGGCCCTTATGCTTAGAATTAAGACACACATAGCGCCAACTTTGAATCTCCATTGAAAACCCTTGACACTAAGAGGATAAACATGATAAATTCATTTGAATTTGAGCTTGAATCTCCACTATTTTGGAATTCAATTCTCCAGGAATCCATTGCTTCTAAGCCTTTCCATTCCTCTCCTGCAAGCAATTGAAGTGAAGCCAAGCACGATTCAGATCAAGATCTAGCAAGCTCAGACCTCCATTGAAGGTAATTTGCAGAAATTTTAAAATCTCCGATTCTCCTTGATTCTTGCTCAATTACATTGATTCTTGAGTTGTCTAAAGTCCTACCAATGTAGGCAAGAAGATTGAGTTGCTTTGAGGCACAATCGAAGCAACTTAGATCATGAACCTCATTTTTCAATTCCACATATCTCTCAATATAGTTGGAATTGGATGAATTGGAGGTGATATTCGTGCTCAATGATGTTTTCTCTTTAAAATCATGTCCCTGTTTGGAATTTTGGTGATGGTTCATATTGACCAGTCCGGTGAAGCTCACTAGAGAAGACAACCGGAGCTCTGGCTCCGGTGATGATGTGTCTTGAGTCTGAGCCATGGGATCCAACTTCCACGTTTTAATCTTAGCCTTCCCTTGTGAATACCACGTTTGCAGCGCGTTTGACTAAGGAACACATGGAACGCGTGTTTTGGATCATCAGATCTGCCACCTCAATTAATGAGGGAGATCTGATGGTCCACGTATTTTTGAATTTTCTGAATTTCATTTTAATTCTATTTTCTTCAATAATTCATAATAAATTTAATATTGATCCAAAAAATATGGGACTTTCACCAAAATATTTCAAATATTTTTCTCTTTCATATTCTGAATTAAAATTATTTTTTGGATCATTATTAATATTTGAAATTCTGGTATCAGATATGAGATGTCGAAGGTAATGTCACGACACTAATATCTGAACAATACAAACATGATAAAAGATAAAGAACAGTAATGCAAGAGACACAAGCAATTGTTAACCCAGTTCGGTGCAAACTCACCTACGTCTGGGGGCTACCAAGCCAGGAAGGAAATCCACTAAATAGAATCAATTCAAAGACTCTCAGTAAAAAACATCAAGTTACAGTCTTTTCACTTAATCTCTACCCGTGTGACTTCTACCTAAGAACTCTTAGATATGAGATCCCACTCACTCCCCCTCAATCACACCAGTGATATAAAACAAGAATTTCAATGAAAAGAAGATACTCTTCAAAGACACACACTTGATCTTACTTAACAACTTCAATCAAGTAGACTCACACTCATGCTTGAAAGCTTTGAGTGACAAATTACAACTCAAAAATTAGACCAATTCAATCATCTATGGATGAATTGAATGACTTACAATTCACACAACCACACAAGACTAAAACTTTTATTCTCTCTCAATATTTCGTTCGTTATTTCTTGTGTATCAAATCAGGTTTTCCATGTCCTTTTTATAGAAGCATTTGGCTGGGCTTGGACATTATAAAACCCTAAAACTATTTTCCATTCATATCTTCTCATGACAGTTGATTAGATCTCTTTGGAAAATAACTTAATCTCGTTGTAATTACTTATTGATAGCGTGTTCAATCATCTCATCAATCAAACATAGATTTGCATTAAAAACACAATCACATAATACATAACATTCAGACTGAATGTTCTGTATACAGATGTCATGACATCGGGTCTGACATCTCAGTAAAATCCTGCATAATCACATTTTAAACATCCAGCAGGTACAAGTTATCTTATATTAAGACAAGACATGTGACAACTTATGAACACTCTAGGTTTTACCAAAATTGCTGCCAATACAAGAACCAACAATATTTTTCATGAATTAATTGGTTTTTCATTTGTTTTTAATTGTTTAAAATATTTTTAAGTGTCCAAAAATTATGAAAATTTTCCTCCAAGGTCCTTTGACCTTGTTTGACCTATGATAAATCTCATGGCCATTTATTTGGTGTTTTGATGAGATTTTAGGATTTGGACAAAACATATTTAAATTTAATGTATTATTTTACTATTTTTAATTGAATAAATGTCATTTTAATTGTGTTGACCATTTGGATTGAATTAATTGAGTTTCTTATTTGTTGTTGGGCCTTGGTCAAGGTTGATTTGACTTTGTCAAGTTAATATTATTGGATTTAGGGGATTGATGGAATGTACATTCCATATCCCAAAATGAATGAATAATATTAATTTGGTAATAGTCCTCCTTTGACTAATTTGTGATCTCATTCATCCCTTTCCCTTTTCATCTAATTCCCTTTCTTCATCCATTCATTTTCAATTGGTCAATGACATCTCAAAATCCTAATGCTAGTTGATTGAAAGATTAACATGAGTATGGATGAGATTAGGCCACAACTTTGCATATTTTTTGTGTGTGGTATGTTTAAATGAGCATGGTTCATAATACTATGTCTCCAACATGCATTAACACCAAAATTCTATTGCCTGACCTCAAATAGTTGTGACTTCTATATAATTCCAATTACCATTGCTTAACATAGCACTAAATTTGTGACATAAAAGGCATAAGCATTCTAGTTAGTGAGATTGTAAGTTTCCTCTCTTCCATGGTATTGTGTGGAAACTTGGCCTTCTTTCCTTCCTCTGGAAGATGTTTTGGTTCAAGGATCCATGCTTGTGGCAAGTGGGTTGAGTGTTCTCTAAATAATGTCTTAAAATCAAAAGCAAAACAAAACTAACTACTAACTTACTAACCATTAACTTTTAACTTCAAGTCTTACTTTAATGCAATTTACTTTTAGCACTTTATTATCATTTGCCATTATACATATCATTCTAATTATTTATGTTAATGTAATTTTCACTTTGTCCATTCGGACCATATTGTGTGATATACTTTGTTGCTTTGCTTGTTTGTGCGGTCTTTGACCTTTAATACACATAATAATAACAAAAACCCTAAAAGACTTTTGAGTGGATTGTTGGTTTGATCTTTCCCAATTTGACATAGAACTTAGGCAACATTCCTTTGCTAATGGACTTGGCCAATGCCAATTTGTTGAAGAACCAAGTGCTTGCAATTTGAAATTCATCTCATACATCATTCAAGATCTCTCCAGTTCATCTGCAACATAGATCATTGTTAAGCTGTTATGTCGAACCTGTGACTTGTGGAATTCATCTTCTACATAGGCTATTTTGAAGAATATCATGAAGTGGATAAGCTTGGATGAGGCCATCTTTATTTGATGCCTTTTCTCTTCAAGATTGATATAATTGTGCATTTGTGTATTGCTTGATTCCAAAAGTCCAAGGGAATTCTAGGTTTCTATTGACATACTTGTCTATTGGATTGCTCCCATTTGGTCAGATCTTTTCAACTTTAAACTTTGAAATTTTTGTGTATATGGTAGTCTCTTCATCTTCTTTTAATTTCAAAATCTCTCCCTCCATTTTTAAAACCTTCTTTGTGTGAACTACTTTTGTTCTAAACTTTGACCACTTTTGCAAAAGATAGAAACTTTGGCATTATGCCATTGCATTTTCAAACTTATTTTCTTAAATCAAACTTGTAAATAGACTTAACTATACTTGACTTAAACTTTCAAAAAGCCAAAAAGAATTAACTCATTCAAACCATTTTCAGACCTTTGTGTCTTTCAAACTTAAATTTTGTTAAAAACCAACATACTCATTTTTGAAATTTATAGCACGAACTACGAGGTTTTGATCTCTCATTTTTATGTTGGTACATAGGCACAAGACCGAAGGTCTTGTCAAACACAAAAATATGATTAATGAATTCTTTTCTCATCCCCCATTCTATTTGTTTGTAAACATCACTTTGTACAAAATACATATGCACACAAAAAGGGCTCCCTAGGAGTACCTAGGACACTTTGGGTGCTAACACCTTCCCTCTGTGTAACCAACCCCCTTACTTGTGATCTCTGACTTTTATTAGTTTTTATTTGAAAACTTCTTACTAATTGGGTTTTGTTCGTACTTTTTCCCTTTTCCCTTGGAAACAATAAAAGCGCAGTGGCGACTCTTGTTAGTTGATCTCTAGCTTGTCAATGGCTTGATGATCATGAATTTCCCGCTACAGTGATCTCTGAGTGGTGAGATAAGTTCTAACCCAAACTTGAGTGCAATTAGGATAGGAGGATGGTATAGTCATGTTCGACTTGTATGGAGTAGTCCTTAACAAGTTGGCTTGATACCCATCTACTCAGTGGAGACCCTTTTGGAGTTATTGATGTCACACAAGTTATTTGTGGTTAGGCATTACTTTCTCTGATTTGGGGCCCGAGAAGCTGAGGACCGTAGAACATTTAACCCACCTCCGCCTCTAGTTGTTCATACTTCGCCTCGTGTTGAGGACATCATCTACCATTCCGAGTCGTTTAAGGGTTCAGATGTTTATAAGAAGATGGACGAGATGAAAGATAATTTCCTTGATCTGTGAAAGGAGTTGAAGACCTTGAGGGGAAAAGATTTGTTTGGTAAGAGTGCTGATGAACTTTGCTTGGTTCCCAATGTCAAGATCCCGATGAAGTTCAAAGTCCCTAACTTTGAAAAGTATAAGGGAAACACCTGTCCACTTAGCCATCTTGTCATGTATGCCAGAAAAATATCGATGCAAACTGATAATGATCAGTTACTGATTCATTACTTTCAAGATAGTTTGACTGGTGTCACTCTAAGGTGGTACATGGGTTTGGATAATGCAAGTGTCCTCACATTTAATGAATTGGGTGAAGCATTTATGAAAAAGTATAAATACAACATGGATATGGGGCCAGATAGGGACCAACTCCGGTCGATGTCTCAGAAGGATAAAGAGACATTTAAAGAGTACACCTAGAGATGGAGAGAGCTAGCTGCCCAGATCAACCCTCAGTTGGAAGAAAAGATGATAACCAAGATTTTCCTCAAGACCTTGAGTTCGTTTTACTATGAGCGAATGATTGCTAGTGCCCCTAATAACTTAAATGAAATGGTAAACATGAGGATGAGATTAGAAGAAGGTGTTCATGAGGGACGTTTATATAAGGATGAAGCACCATCAAGCAAAAGGTATGGTCACAGATTCGATAAGAAGAAGGAAGCTGAAACCAATGCAGTATCAATTGGGAGGCAGAGGAGGCCTCATGTTAGAAGAAGTCTGTAACCCCGTCAACACCATCATCAAGTATCATCTGTTATACCAGTATTTTCCAATAATCAATCAGTACCAGTTCAACAACAACGTCAACAATAACCACAACAAAGAACAAACAACTACAACAACACCAGCAATAATCAACAACAACAGAACTTTGAGAGGAAGAAGGTCTCTTTCGACCCGATTCCTATGTCTTATGCTGAGTTATACCCATTTTTGGTTCTCAAGAACCTTCTACAACCAAGAAATCCGCCACAAATTCCAGGACCACTTCCATGGTGGTATAAGCCAGAACTTCATTGTGCCTTTCATCAAGGGGGTCCCGACCATGATATTGAGAATTGCTATCTGCTGAAATATGATGTTCAAAAGCTCGTGAAGAGTGGGATAGTGTCCTTTGAAGACCGTGCGCCGAATGTGAAAGCAAACCCATTGCCTGCTCATGGTAATTCTTCTGTTAATATGGTAGACGACTGTCCAGGAAGTTTCTGAGTATTTGATGTGCGACGTATTCGTCGATCTTTGGTTGAGATGCATAAGACTTTGTGTACTATTAGTGATTACGAGCATGATCACAACAGTTGTACAATCTGCAGTGTGAACCCCCGTGGGTGTTCAGTTGTCAAGAGAGATATCCAGAAGTTGATGGATGAGAATGTAATCCAGATTCAACAGTCGAGGGATATAGATGATGTCAACGTAATAGTACCAGTGTCCAAAACTCCTGAGAGGATGGTAATTCAATTCGATAGCAGCAGCAGTAACAACAACAATAAATTGGTATCACCGTTGGTAATACGGTTAGCGGGTCCAGCCCCATATGCATCTGATAGAGTTGTTCCGTACTAGTACAATGCTACTATGTTGGAGAATGGTCAAGAGGTTCCGTTACCTACGACTAGTTATATTATGAGTATTGCTGATGTTACAAAGGTGACCCGTATCGGTCGTGTTTTGGGGCCTGTATTCCCAAAGGGTGTAGATGATGTTGGTAAGAAGGTGGAGGTGCATGCAGTAGATCCGGTTAATGCTCCAAAGTGTCAGCCTGGTGAATCCAGTGGTTTGAAGCCTAATGATGATGATGAGGTACTCCGTTTGATAAAGAAAAGTGAATTTAATGTGGTGGAGCAGCTGCTCCAAACTCCTTCCAAGATTTCAGTGCTGTCTCTGCTCATGAATTCTGAAGCACACAGAGAAGCATTGCAAAGGGTATTGAACAAAGCTTATATGGAACATGATGTAACAGTAGACCAGTTCAATCATATTGTGGCTAACATTACTTCCTACAACAATTTGAGATTTTGTGATGAAGAACTTCCCGAGGAAGGCAAAAATCACAACTTAGTGTTGCACATATCGATGAACTGCAAGGAGGATACATTGTCGTTGGTTGATACCGACTCTTGTTTGAATGTACTCCTGAAGTCAACTCTTTCCAAATTGTCGTATCAAGGAGCTCCAATGAGATACAGTGGTGTGATCATCAAAGTTTTTGATGGTTCTCGCAAAACTGTTATAGGAGAAGTGGACCTTCCAGTGAAGATAGGTCCGAGTGATTTCCAAATTAATTTCCAAGTAATGGATATCCACCCGGCCTATAGTTTCTTGGTTAGAAGGCCGTGGATACATGAGGCGGGAGCTGTGACATCAACTCTGCATCAGAAGTTAAAGTTTGTGAAGAATGGTAAGCTCATTATCATTAGAGGAGAGAAAGCTTTGTTAGTAAGCCACATGTCGTCTTTCTCATATGTTGAAGCTGAGGATGAAATTGGAACCTCGTTCCAAGCTCTATCTATTGCTGAAGAAAAGAGAGTTGGGGCACCCATGTCCTCTTTTAAAGATGCGCAGAAGATTGTTGAAGACGGTAATTCTGATCAGTGGGGTCGGGTGGTAGAGGTTGCCAAGAATAAGAGCAGAGCTGGTTTGGGATTCCAACAAGGGTCGTCAGTTGAAGATGTGCAACCCAGTTTCCGTAGTGGAGGGTTCATTCATGGTAATGAACAACACTCAGCTGCCGTGATCGAGGGGGATGAAGATGAAGACTGCACCAACTTTATGACGCATGGAAAAGCTTACAATAATTGGACCGTTGTCGATGTTCCTATTATTGTTCATCATTCTAAGTAATTGCTTTATTGTTTTTGAAAATCCTTCTCCTATGCCTGAGGGAGAAGTGAACATTGTTTGGCATCTTTTAAATTGATCATTAATAAAATACAATTCTATTCATCCACATTTATGATGTTTTTATTTTTACTTTTTACTTTTCTGAAAATGGTAATCACAAAAAACATGAATAAATAAATAATAATTGTCCGTCTGTATAATATTTGGTCACAATTCACTTCTCTAAAATCAAAATCTCAAATCATTATGCAGGTCGGTTTCTAAACCCATTGAATACAATCATCCTACTCCTACTCCAAACTTTGAATTCCCTGTGTTTGAGGCTGAGGAAGAAAGTGATGAAGAAGTGTCTGATGAATTGTCTCGTCTACTTGAGCATGAGGAAAAAGCCATTCAGCCATTTGAAGAGCAGATTGAGTTAGTCAACTTGGGTTCCGAAGATGATGTGAAGGAAGTCAAGATTGGGTCTCAACTGTGTCCAGAGGTTAAGAAGGGGTTGGTTGATCTTCTCCGAGAGTATTCAGATGTGTTTGCTTGGTCCTATCAAGATATACCTGGTTTGGATTCTGATATTGTGGAGCATAGATTTCCGTTGAAGCCAGAATGCCCGCCATTCAAGCAAAAATTGAGGAGGACTCATCCTGATATGGAAATGAAGATCAAAGAAGAAGTGAAAAAGCAGATTGATGTTGGTTTCCTTGTTACCGCTGAGTATCCGCAGTGGGTGGCCAACATTGTGCTTGTTCCAAAGAAAGATGTAAAAGTCCGTATGTGTGTTGATGATAGAGATTTGAAAAAAGCTAGTATGAAAGATGATTTTTCTCTGCCACACATTGATATGTTGGTAGACAATACAACTAAATTCAAAGTCTTTTCATTTATGGACGAATTTTCCGGTTATAATCAGATCAAAATGGCACCCGAAGATATGGAGAAGACCACATTCATTACACCTTTGGGAACATTCTGTTATAGAGTTATTCCTTTCGGTTTAAAGAATGCTGGTGCAACTTACCAAAGAGCAATGACCACTCTTTTTCATGATATGATGCATAAAGAGGTCGAAGTCTATGTTGATGATATGATTGCTAAATCCAATGATGAAGAAGAACATGTTGAGCATTTGTTGAAGATATTCCAGCGTTTGAGGAAGTATAAGCTCCGCTTGAATCCCAATAAGTGTATGTTTGGTGCTCGTTCTGGTAAGTTGTTGGGCTTTATTGTTAGCGAGAAAGGTATTGAAGTTGATCATGCCAAAGTCAAAGCAATACAAGAGATGTCGGCGCCCAAAACTGAGAAGAAAGCCAAAGGTTTTCTCGGCCATTTGAATTATATTTCAAGATTTATATCGCATATGACTGCCACATGTGTGCCTATATTCAAGCTTCTTCGGAAAGATCAGTCTTGTGATTAGACAGAGGATTGCCAGAAAGCTTTTGACAATATCAAAGAGTATCTGCTTGAGCCTTGATTCTGTCTCCGCCTGTTGAAGGAAGACCATTGATCATGTATTTGACTGTGCTTGAAGAAAGTATGGGTTATGTTCTTGGTCAGCAAGATGAAATTGGAAAGGAAGAATATGCTATTTACTACCTCAGTAGGAAGTTCATTTGTGAGACTCAGTATTCTATGTTAGAGAAAACTTGTTGCGCATTGGCTTGGGCTGCTAAGCGTCTACGTCAGTATATGTTAAATCATACCACTTGGTTGATATCTAAAATGGATCCAATCAAGTATATATTTGAGAAGCCTGCTTTAACTGGGAGGATTGCCCGTTGGCAGATGTTGTTATCTGAGTATGATATTGAATACCGATCTCAAAAAGCGACCAAAGGTAGTGTCTTGGCTGACCATTTGGCTCACCAACCAATCGAAGATTACCAGTCAATGGAGTATGACTTTCCTGATGAAGAGATCTTATACTTGAAATAGAAATATTCCGATGAACCATTGCTTGAAGAAGGGCCAGAACCTGGTTCCTGTTGGGGCATGGTATTTGATGGAGCTGTTAATCAATATGGTAATGGCATTGGGGCAGTGATTATTACTCCTCAAGACACTCATTTTCCGTTTACAGCTAGATTGACTTTCAAGTGTACGAATAATATGGCTGAGTGTGAAGCTTTCATTATGGGGCTTGAAGAGGCCATTGATCTCAGAATTAAATATTTAGACGTCTATGGAGATTCAACTTTGGTTGTGAATCAAATCAAAGGTGAATGGGAGACGAATCAACCCTGTTTGATACCATATAGAGATTACGCGGGGAGGATTTCAACTTTATTTACAAAGGTTGAATTTCATCATATCCCTCGAGATGAAAACCGGATGGCAGATGCTCTTGCAACATTGGCATCAATGATTATGGTGAAGTATTGGAACGAAGTTCTCAATTTGACTGTGATGTGTCTTGATAGGTCGACTCATGTGTTTTATGTTGAAGAGATCAAGGATGAAAATCCGTGGTATTTTGATATCAAATGTTTTCTCCAAAGTCATATTTACCCGCGTGGGGCATCTTTGAAAGATAATAAGACTTTGAGGAGATTAGCTGGCAACTTCTACCTGAATGATGATGTGCTTTACATGAGAAACTTAGATATGATTCTGCTCAGATGCGTAGGTAGACATGAAACAGACTTATTGATGACTGAAGTCCATGAAGGTTCCTTTGGTACTCATTCCAATGGACATGCTATGGCTAAGAAGATGTTGAGAGAAGGTTATTATTGGATGATAATGGAATCTAACTATTGCAAGTTTGTGAAGACATTCCACAAGTGTAAAATATATGCAGATAAGATTCATGTTCCTCCGACACTTTTGAACGTCATTTCCTCCCCATGTCCCTTTTCCATGTGGGGAATTGACATGATTGGCATGATTGAGCCCAAAGCGTCGAATGGACATCGTTTCATTTTGGTGGCTATTGACTACTTCACAAAGTGGGTTTAAGCGGCATTGTATGCGAATGTGACCAAGCAAGTTGTTATGAGGTTCATCAAGAATCAGATTATATGCTGGTATGGTGTGCCAAGTAAGATCATTACTGACAATGGATCGAACTTGAACAACAATATGGTGGAAGCTCTTTGCAAAGACTTCAAGATTGTGCATCATAATTCTTCTCCTTACAAACCCAAGATGAATGGGGCTGTTGAAGTTGCGAACAAGAACATCAAGAAGATCATTCCGAAAATGGTTGTGACGTACAAGGATTGGCATGAGATGCTCCCATTTGCTTTGCATGGGTATCGTACATCCATCCGCACTTCAATAGGGGTAACCCATTTCTCACTTGTCTATGGAATGGAAGTTGTGCTCCCAGTAGAGGTTGAGATCCCATCATTGCGTGTCTTGATGGAAGCCAAGTTGGCTGAAGCTGGATGGTGCTAAACTAGGTATGACCATCTGAATTTGATCGAAGAGAAGAGGTTAACTGCCATGTGTCATAGTCAGTTATATCAGCAGAGAATGAAGAAAGCTTTTGATAAGAAGGTCAGACCTTGTGCATTTAGAGAAGGTGATCTTGTGCTCAAGAAAATTCTATCTTTCAAACCAGATTCTAGGGGCAAAAGGACTCCTAATTATGAAGGCACATATGTTGTTAAGAGAGCATTTTCAGGCGGTGCTTTGATTCTTGCAACTATGGATGGTGAAGAGTTCACTCGTCCTGTGAATGCTAATGTAGTCAAGAAATACTTCGCCTATAAAAGAAAAGAACATCTCGCTAAGTTGAAAACCCGAAAGGGCGAATTAGGCAAAAATGAGCGTCTCGGTGGATTGAAAACCTGAAAGGGAGATCCAAGCAAAAGTTAGAGACATAAAATAGAAAATCTATCCCGATAAATTGAGTATCCCACCTTGGGGCAATTTATGCAAAAATTAGGGATTATGGCAAGTAACTGCATCCTGTTGATCTTCAGTCTTGAAGAATTTCTTGAGAACAACGTTTGGTTCTGATTCATCTTCAGCCAAAGCCAAGAGCACATTGGATATCAAAGGCGGTATAAGAATTAGTGATCATTTGTATTCAATGTATCCATTTTCCATGTAATGTACCATTTTTTAACTTTTGTAAAGATCCATGGAGTCTTGCCATTTACAGACTACCATTCTATTAAATAAAGTTGAGCTTTTTATCCAATTGTTTCCACTCTTATTTATTCAACCAAATAGAATTAAATTTTATTATGATCATTTTAAAATTAAAGTTTTAAAATAAAAAGCATGTTTTCTTAAATAATTAAAACAGTTACTTTTAAAAAGCAATTAAAGGAATATCAACAGCGTTTGAAAATGGTAAGCCCTAAATGTGAAGCATTACTGGTTTCCCCCGAGCAGTTGGCGTGATCTGTATTTATTCCCCAGTAGCATTTCAGCATCTCCAACCAGGTTTCGTTGGTTTCCCCAGTTGAGTTTGTGATTGCCTCAGTCGAGTTGTAGGTGCGTCATCGCAGCAATTTGCATAGATTCAACAAATTTTGTTCCCCCACAAGTCGCCATCAGAGTTGTCCCTAACTCTTGAGCAGTATTTTTGACCCTCTGCAAGGTTGTCTCCCATTTGATATGGTGTTGACCTGAAAATCCCCGCAGAATTGATAATGCAGTTTCCTCAGCAGATTCACTCCTCTTTTCCCCAGCCAGGGTTGCGCCTTTGAGGTGGCCGATTCTCTCCAGCAATTGTTTCCCTCCTATGAGGATTGGCCGAGTACTGTATTGATGATGCAGTCCAGTGACATTTGTATCCTTTGTGATCGTTTTGTTAGCATAATCATCATATACATATACATATACATTCGTTTCATTATTGCATTAATAATACACTTTGAGATTCATTGTTTCTCTGATCCTCTGCTACGATGGTATACTTTTTACCCACACAGATATGTTTTGTCAATCCTCTTTCAATTGTAGAGTGTCACCCCACTAAGCAGAAAGAATTTAACCTTTCTCATTCCCCACTGAGTTACTTCCTCGTGGATGATTATTATTTCAGCTTCCTCCCTAGTTGATAGTCTGGATGGAACCACTCCCCTTGAGTTATATTCTCATTGGGTTGAGTCTTTGATTGACCGTTTCTTTCTAGATCTTACCTAGATAGATGCTTTTGGTCCCCTGAGAGTTTACTACCCAGTAACAGGTAATATTCTTCTCAATTTGCAAGTATTTCACTTTTTGCCCAATACCTGGGAAAAGTACCCCTTTTCTCCCCAGCGGATTCGTTTATCACGTTTCCCCAAGAAGTTTATCCTTGATATATTCATCCTAACCGGTGACAGATATTTTCTTCCCTACTTTGAGTTTATCCTTGATATGTTCATCCTAACCGGTGACGGATATTCTCTTTTTCGGTATTCTATCCAGTAACTGATAGATGTAATCCCTATTCCTCCCCATAGAGTTTATCCTTGATATGTTCATTCTAACCGAATATTCTCTTTTTGGTATTCTACCCAGTAAAAAGGTAGTTGTAATCCCTATTTTCTTTCCCCAAAGAGTTAATCCTTGATATGTTCATCCTAACCGATGACGGGTTTCCTCATCTTTGCAGTCTTCTGCCCAGTAACAAGTAGTTGTAAATCCTGTTTCCCCTCGGAGTTTATCCTTGATATGTTCATCTTAACCGGTGACTGATATCCTTCCTAATGTCCCCAGGTGAGTCTATCCTTGATATGTTCATCTTAACCGATGACGAATATTCTTCCCCTTTGAGTCTATCCTTGATATGTTTTCTTTAATCAGTGATGGATATTCTCTTCTTTTGCGGTCTTCTACCCAGTAATCGATAGTTGTAAATCCTATTTGGCTTTTCCTCAACAAGTTATTCTTTACCTAGTAACTGGTAATGAATACACCTCCTGGTTGCCCTCAGCAAGTCATCCTTGATATGTTTACCCTAACCGGTAATGGATGTCCTCTATGGTAGATTATGTTATCTCCTTATGCAGTAACCGGTAATGGATAATATATTTCTGTTACTCCTGTGTTAAAGATCATTTCTTCCCCAGTTGAGTCTGAGTGCGTATTTCCCTATGAGACCGTTGTTTCCTATTTGGCTCGAGTATTTCAGCTTTGATATGATCTACCCATTTCCCCTACAAATGTTCCTTTTATTCCCCGACTGAGTCTTTCCATTGATTTATTCTCATGGAATCCCTCGTTTCCCCCAACAGTTTTAAGTCATAGCCTTCCCTACACATAACTTTTTATCCTCAAGAGTCTTTGTCTCCCTAGTGAGTTTTCCTTATGGAATGCATTACACTCCTGCGGACTTTCAGTCTCTTCGGATTCTTTTCCTTTGTGGCAACATTTTCCCCATAGAGATTATTTTTTGCATTCATATCATATGCATCATGAGGTCTCTTAGGGACCAAAATTTGTTTCTATATGTTGTTATTTAAGTCCTTTCTACTGAGTCGATACGAATATTTTAACCTTTATCTCCTCATCTAGAACGTCCTTAAATAGGGGCAGCTGTAAAACCCCAATTTTGACCCTAATATCCCTCATGATATTCTCATCATGTGCACTAGCATTGCGATCACACCTTGGCATCCTCCTTACCCCTCATTCATTGGGTTTGCATTGGGAGAGATCACCAAGAACCATTTGATTGTATCATACTTCATTCTTCTTTATTTACTAACCAAAATACCAAAAATACGTCATTGTATAACTTAACTCTTTTCTAGGTAGTGACATGCTCATCTATGCTCTATCAAGCTCATATCTAGGGTTTGAGACCCTCAATGCAAGAAGCTCAATCAAGAAATGGTCTACATTGGCTCTAAGTATCATATATGAATCTCCAGGATCTTCACATGTTATTTTGATCAAGAAATCATCAAGATTTTGGAATTGGTTTGCCTTGGAAACCGTAATTCATCTAGGTATCTTATGTAACTTCTTCAACAATTGACCAAACATTTCAAGGTATACTTCACATTTACATCATCTTATGCATATATGATTCTCCATGATTCTCAAAAGTCAAGGGAATATCAAGCTAGCAAGTTGGTTCATGGTGGTTGACTAGAGAAAGTCAACTGATCAAAGATGGGGTTCCCTAGACCCTATCTCCTACAATTTTTGTCATATGAAAATGATTCCATTAGAAACGTTACTCTAAATGACATTCCAAACAACTTTCACGTTGAAGTCAAGATCTAGTTTTGCTTGGAAAGTCATTTTTTATGGTGAAAGATTATACATCATTTTGTCTAAACCCTAATGTGGAGGTCAACTTCCCAAGACCATAACTTGCTCATTTTTTATGAGATGAAAGCTATTCAATTTGCATGATCAAATTCAATATGTCTACTTTAACTTTTATGTTTGGAGGAAGTTCAAATTCAACTTTTAAATGCATGTGATATGAGGAAACATTATAGGTCATTTTGGGTCAATACCATTGAACATGTGATTTTCCTCAACTTCTAAAATGCATAACGCCTTCATGTTAAATCCAAATGAGGTCAAATTTGTGACCAATTTGAAGGAATTTGAGAGAGATAAAAGTTTGATTAAGTAACGTTTCTCATCTGAAGCCCTTAAAACAAGTTATCCAAGGTGGAAGAAATGAACATATGGCTTGATACTTAGAATTTTTTTTGATATGTTTTATTTTCCAAACTTACACCTCAAAATTCATCATAATCTAAGCTTCAATTGAAAAAGTGTGTTACCATGAAATATACCTAAGGCAGGTTGAAAGCACAAGTAATGAAAGAGGCTTATGAATGTGGGGATTATACCCTACCAAAAGGTAAAATATGTCGAACGCAATCAAGAAGGAACAACAAACTAAAAGAGGAGGCCGACAGGAAACGACGGCTCCGTCGACAAGGCATTCTATCGACCGACACGAGGTTTTGGGACTTAAAGAATTTTAATCAAATGCGCGGAAGACAGTTTCACCTTGACGTTTGGGCGGGGGAAATTTGAAATTTAAAATAAAAGAGCAGTTCCACAAGGAATAAGAGCGCCATAATATGGAGCAGTTTGCAAGACATGGGTGCGGCGGTTATGCAAGTCGTGGGTCATAACATTTGCTAGCTTCTAGGAAGTTAGCTTAGGAGTAGTTCCTCTAGTTTAGTATAAATAGGAGTATCCCACAAGGGGTTAGGGGTGTTCACTTTGTACTACGAAACCACTTGTAAGAAAACTTCCCATTCCCAGCGCGAGGAAGCAAGAGTTTCTCTGAGAGTGCTATGTACGTGAATCACCACACTTATTTCAATGCAATTTCCCTACTTTTCAATTGTTCCCGTTGAACACTTTATCTTAATTTCTTTTGTTTTTAATTTATCCTTTTACGTTGTCGTTTACGCTGTCGACACTGACTTTATCACGATCATAGAGTTGACCAAAAGCGTGTTCGTAGTATACATCTTTTGAATGTTATAGCGCTGTCGGTCACGAGTCACCTATAGGCGATAACATTGTCCAAAACGTTCATGTGGAAAACCATACACTTGTTCGACACTTTGTTGGGAGCCGTTCCTCACAAAG
The DNA here is from genome assembly GCF_024323335.1 of Lathyrus oleraceus. Classification (NCBI taxonomy): domain Eukaryota; kingdom Viridiplantae; phylum Streptophyta; class Magnoliopsida; order Fabales; family Fabaceae; genus Lathyrus; species Lathyrus oleraceus. The sequence continues at coordinate 286,173,818 of NC_066582.1, read as the reverse complement.
TCATTTCGTCGAAGCTTGAACAAGTCTCACTTGCACTAGCACATGTCCTAGGATCAACTGGTCGATCCTGCAAGTAATCCTTCGTTTTAAGACTAGGGAGGACCAGCGGTTGTTTACCAATTTCCACAGTAAACAAAATGGCACGCCCAGTGGGACGGTGCTAGAGCAGTTGCGAAATTGCATGAAACTTAGAAGTGGCAAGTTGTATAATAAGCCACGAAGTAGTGTGAAGATGTCAGAAACTAACACTGATGAAGTTCCACGAGGGACTTTATCCAATACGGAAACAGTAGTTTCACAGGTTGTCACTTTGCTGCCGGTGACAAGTATAGCCCTAACTATGTCGACTACGGGTGCGGTTGGAACATCAATTCCTCAGCCTTCACTGGGGGGTTCAGGATCAACGATAACGACATTCAGACCTTATGTGCCTCGCTTTGGCACCTCAGATCCGCTTTATGGAATGTCGTATGCCTTAATGCCCGGATATCAGTCGACATCCAGTGAAACACTATTTTCAGAAACAAACCCTCCCTTGCAAGGATCAGCACAAGGGGGCAACATAAGGAACACTAATCAAAACAGAACCATGCCGCTGCCAAACACTTCAGTAGCGGTGTTGAGACAACAAATGGACGATAGTAACCATGAATTGGTTAACATGTTGAACAACCAGATGGGCATAGTCTTCAATCCACTAATTCAAGAATTTGCTGAAACCAACAGACAGGTGGCAAACCAATTGACGCGTTTGTGCAATTTTCTGGGGGCACCGGCCCGACAGATAACGCCAACGATTAGGCCGACTGTGCCTGTGCAGATAGAGATAAGAGCAGCAGAGGAGGATACAGTCCACGAAGGATAAGTCATTAGACCTCTCCAACATCAAGGCGTCGAATCAGGAATGGTGGGACGTAACCAGGTGGTAATGGTCAATCGACAGCAGGATGCTGATCAAATCGTCGATCAACATCGACAAGAAGACGTGGCGGTGGAAAATATTTGACAACTATTGTCGAAAGGATTATGGCTAGAAATGGCATGGGTGCCACGTTACAAAGGCCATTATACATTTCCCCATTAGCCGAGTTTATTCTCCAAGCCGAGGCACCCAGGGGGATGAAAGTGCCTAAGTACACTAAATTTGGGGGAGAGTCTAGTGAATCGACAATAGAGCACGTCGCTAGATACTTGACAGAGTCAGGGGATCTAGCTCATAATGAATGCTTAAGAGTAAAAAACTTCCCTTCTTCTCTGACCAAGGCGGCCTTTACATGGTTTACTTCGCTGGCCCCAAGTTCCATAGACTCGTGGGCCAAATTAGAAAAGAAGTTCCATGAACAGTTTTACGAAGGACACTCCAAAATTAGTTTGGCGGAATTGTCTAGTATCAAGAGAAGGTTCGCTGAAAGTATAGATGATTATCTAAATCGTTTTAGGTCTTTAAAGGTTAGGTGCTTCACACAAGTGCCTGAGCATGAACTAGTTCAAATGGCCGCAGGGGGTTTAGATTATTCCATTAGGAAGAAGATAGATCCAACTTTTATGAAAAGTATGTCACAACTGGCTGACAGAGTCCGACACCTAGAACGATTGAGGCTAGAAAAAGTTAGGCACAATAAGTCTAAGAAAGAAAAGGTAGCGTTCGTCGAATACGATGCGACCGACCCAATACGTGAGGCAGATTATGCTTCATCGACCGAATTAGAGATCGACGTGGCTGAACTGAAGCCAGGGTCCACTTATGAGTGTCGCTCATTGCTGCCTGCGCAAGGCAAGAATCCTGTCGAAAACAACCCAAAATTCCCCTCGAAAACTTACACTTTCGACGTGTCGAAATGTGAAGAAATTTTTGACTTATTGGTCAAAGATGGGCAGATGGTGGTGCCGCCTGGTACTAAAATACCACCGTTGGAACAAAGACAGAAAAGAGGTTTTTGTAAATATCACAACTATCTTGGTCATAACACCTCTAATTGTTACCTTTTCAAGGATTTGGTTCAAAAAGAGATTCAAGAAGGCAGGCTGAAGTTTGCTGGCCACAGGATGAAGATCGACACTGATCCTCTTCACCAGGAGGAAGCCCTGTTCGTGGAACCAGTCGAGATCAACATGGTCGAGATCAGTGAGTATGATGAGGCCAACATGCTGGAACAAACTGGGGAAAGCCCAGATATCGATATAGTTGAGGTTTACCCAAGGGCTGATGAGGACTTGGTGGATTTTCTGTATCGCTGCAAAAACAAGGGTTCACAGGTATGCATGTGTACAAGGTGTGGTGTTGTCACCGACAAGATAGCAGCGGAGAACTTCCAGAAGCTGCAGCTGGGTAAGAGCAAAAGGAATGTGCAAACCCGAGGTTACCAGAATGAGGGAGGCTCTAAAAGGGTTGTGGGACATCACCCAACAAGGCCCAAAAGCTACGTGTCGTCGGCCAGGGCGCCTAGAGGTACCTGGATTAAGCCTCAAGAAAGACAAGATACCCCACAAGGGGTTGCTGCTGATACTAGAGGAGGTCTAGCAGGAAACTATAGGCGTGAATTCAAGTCAGAGAAGAGGACTCATATCTCTGAAAACTATTTGGGAAAGAACCCCATGACACAGACTCAATGGAGACGCTTTCAGAGGCGTAAACAGGCTGAAAGAGATGCTGCAAGAGGCATAACCAGCAAGGCGAATACTGAGAAGAAAATTGTGAAGGTCGACACAGCGGCGAAAGAACGGATAAGAAAGTATGTCCATCGACCAGCTGAAAATTGTTCTGATGAAGTGACTGATGACTTCAATTCAGAATCTGAAGCAAGCCTCGACATCCTGGTCAACGTGGTATCAATCCTACCACAAGAATACGAGTGTGTGACTGAAGTCGAAGGATCAGGGGACAACGCTGATGCTGAAGAAATGGTGTTACACCAACCAAGATGCTATTTTGGGCTGAACGATGGTACTGCTGAAAGTCAAGAGGCAGTGTTCGAAAGACCAACGATGAACATGAAAAACCATCTGAAACCACTACTGATCAGGGCAAAAGTGGAAGGCATAACCGTCAACAAAATTCTGGTCGACTATGGTGCCACGGTAAACATTATGCCACATCATATTCTGAAGAAGATTGGCAAGTACGACACCGACATCAGGTCTAACAACGTGGTCTTGTCAGACTATAGAGGAAAGACGAAAAGCACCATGGGAGTAATTATGGTGAATGTTACAGTAGGTTCGATGGCCAGACCGACACTATTCATGGTGATCGACGCAAGGCCAAGTTACAACTTGCTACTTGGCAGAGAGTGACTACATGGCGTCGGAGCTGTGCCCTCTTCAGCACACCAAAGGCTGGTGAGTTGGAGAGAGGATGAAGTGGCCGAAAACATTGAGGCCGACCAAGGATATTTTATGGCCGATGTGAATAATGTCGGCAAGAAGGAGTTTGAAAGAAAGCTGGCCAACATCTCCCCTTGCTTCCCAGCTGAGGATGTATATGGCAATCTAAGTGAAGCTTTTGTCTCTCTAACTCTACATGAGACTCACGGCTTCATTTGGGATGTGGAACGCCTAGATAATCCACCATACACGGGTATCCGGCCGATAGGCTGGGGGGATGCCAATAATGATGTCTGAGTTGGAAGCTTTAAGAAAGATTTCGACATACGTTGCCGAAAACAAAATAAAGTCGGCCATAGAGGCTGAAGAAAACATGGTTGTTGAGGCCTATGCGTTGAATAAAGGGGACTTCGACATGCAACGTCTGGATTGCATTTACGACAGTGAACCTTTAGGGTTCGAAAAAGACCCAAAGGCACCAGAGAGAATCCAACCAAAAGACCCCTTGGAAGAAGTCGACCTTGGCGAAAATGGCGAAAGAAGGCCAACATATATAAGCGCCAACATCGACAACAAACTAAAGTCTGAGGTAATATCCATACTCAAAGAATTTAGGGATTGTTTTGCTTGGGATTATAATGAAATGCCTGGTTTGAGTAGAGATTTAGTCGAGTTAAAGCTGCCCATAAAAGCTGGGAGAAAGCCAGTGAAGCAGACGCCCAGGCATTTCGCCCCAGAGATTATGGCAAAGATAAAAACAGAAGTAGAAAGACTCTTGAAAAGCAAGTTTATACAGACTGCAAGGTATGTCGAATGGTTGGCCAATATTGTGCCAGTCATAAAGAAAAACGGGTCTTTAAGAGTATGCATTGATTTTAGAGATCTAAATGCTGCCACCCGAAAAGATGAATATGCCATGCCCGTGGCTGAGATGCTAGTTGATTCGGCCGCTGGTTTTGAATATTTAAGCATGTTAGATGGTTATGCTGGATATAACAAAAATTTTATTGCAGAAGAAGATGTGCCGAAGACGGCGTTTCGATGTCCAGGAGCCTTAGGGACATATGAGTGGGTGGTCATGTCATTCGGCCTAAAAAATGCCGGAGCAACGTACCAGAAGGTGATGAATTCAATGTTTCATGACTTCATTGAAGATTTCATGCAAGTCTACATTTATGACATCGTGATAAAATCAAATGGACAACATACTCATGTTGACCATCTCCGAAAAGCTTTCCTGAGGATGAGGAAATGTGGATTAAAAATGAATCCATTAAAATGCGCTTTTTGTGTGCAGGCAGGCGACTTCCTTGGTTTTGTGGTGCACAAAAAGGGGATTGAAGTAAATCAAAGCAAAACAAAAGCCATTATGGACGTCAAACCTCCGTCGACCAAAAAGGAGTTGCAATCTTTTTTGGGGAAAATAATTTTTCTTAGAAGATTCATATCAAATCTAAGTGGAAAAACAAAAGCGTTCTCCCCATTACTTCGACTGAAGAACGAAGAGTTCAAATGGCAGGAAGCACACCAAAAGGCTTTCGACAAAATCAAAGATTATTTGACTAAGCCTCCAGTATTGGCCCCTCATGTTAGGCATAGGCCGATGAGATTGTATATTGCAGCCTCACAATCGACTATAGGAAGTATGTTAGTCCAAGAGGATGAAAATTGTGTCGAAAGACCTGTGTACTACTGTCATACCCCAAAATTTTCCCGTTAATATTACAAGGCATTTTTCAAGGCACTCCAACTTATTTTTTCAAGGCATTGATCTTAAAGGAACCAAGACCCAGCACACAGATGGCTAAATCCAGAAAATGGCTCAAACTGGCATGCTCGCTAGGCGAGCAACTCCTTCGCCTAGCGAACCCTTCGCTACGCCACTCGCCTAGCGAAGCTTGCGAATACCAGAAAATTCTGGGCTTCATTCTGAGCCCATCAGGTCACAAAAATTATTATAAATAGCAGAGCTTCATTCAGAAAAAGGGGACAGAGGCAGACGGACAGAAACCCTAGCAAGGAAACCCTAACAGAAGCAACACAGCAAACCCTGGAGGCTAACCCAGAGAATTCAGAGAAACCCTGAAGGAAACTCATCTGCACCAAGGTTACCTCCGCCCAACTCAATTCGGCGCCAACCCTAAGAGTGACTTGCCAATTCAAGGTTGCAATTCAGTTGCAAACAGGTTTGCATTACTATTACCGCTTTATGTTCTTAACTTGCATGTGGCATTATGATTGAATCTATATCTTAAGTTTTTGCATGTGAATTTAAGTATGTATGAATATCTTGAACGTTTAACCATGTAATTTCTGTAATGGATGCCATAGGGTTTGGAGCTTTCTGGAATTGTACTGTTACCAAAACCAGAACCCGCAGCCGCTCGCTAGCACATCGCTAAGCGAGCATGTAGCGAGTATTCGCTAAGCCTTCGCTAGGCGAGGCAGGGGCGAACGTGGCAGTCACTGATTTTTCTGTTTTGTTCTATGCTTATCTGATCTGTTTTATTCTAACCAGGCGTTATTTTGCCTGACATTCCTACCGCTGTGTTTCTTTTGTTGTGTAATTCTCGATTGCACCCTGATTTGGTATTCTGACCTGTTTGCTGAATTTTGTAAGGGTTCACATACTCCCGGAGAAAGTAGCTTGCTAGGTATTCCACTTTATTTGTGGGATACCCTTGTGGAGATTCATCCTAATTACTTAATTGATTTTAATGTGGAGATTCATCCTAATTACCTAATTGATTATAAAATATTGCCTTTGAATATGTGATCTTGGACCTCTCTTTGTGGCCTTACGGTATTACGGTATTATGGTCATGTCCCGCGAATGTGGGGATACACTTAGCAAAGACCCTTCGATTAAATCATCATGTCCCTATAAAATAAATCATTGTCCCTCGGATGTTGCTTGCGAATATATGATTTTGACCCTCGATGACCCGTCGTTGTAGCCTACGGTTAATGATGATCGTCCCTTCGAATGCTAAGGTATCCTTACAAATGTTGCCTTCCATGACCAATCGATGACCCTACGATGACCCTTTTACATCCAAAGGATAAAACTACTTACTTCTCAATAGTAAGGACAGTTTTACCCTCATAAGGATAGGAAATGCCCATAAAGACCTTGGGTAGGTATAACTCTTAATTGCTGGCTCACAACCTAAAACATTTTTCATACCTCACACTTTGCAAATACTAGAAAATCACCACTTGGTATACATTCGTACTAGAATCATTGCCAAGTTATATTTTTCTAAACCGCTTTCAAAATTAAACGAGATAAATACTTTGTATATATTCGTACAAGAATCATTACAAAGTTAAACTCTCTTTTCAAAACATTTTTTAAGCAATTCACAAACACCTTTTTTTTCATACAAACATAAGTGATCAAGCAATTAAGAGCCCATGGATAACCATGGATACAAAGGGTGCTAACACCTTCCCTTTGTATAATGTACCTCCCGAACCCAAAATCTAATTAAGGTCTTTCCTGTTCTTTTCCATCTTTCCTTATTGGATAAAAGAAAAGTCGGTGGCGACTCTTGCTATCCGCGACATTTTCTTTCCAAAGCAAAAACACATCAAAGTCAGTTCACCGTATGACAGAACTGGCGACTCTGCTGGGGATCTTAAAAAGAGAGATTGCCTTAAAAAATAAGATCACTTATTTGAATTGTCTGATTTACTTTTAAGGGATTGCTTGGGTATTGTATGCTTGAGTGAAAGATCCTACACCCGGATCTAGTGTACCTTAGGTAAGTAGCAAGAGATCATCGCGACTATCCGGCGTATACTGGAATGGTTAAAATGATGGCTACGGTTAATGTGACACTTTGGATGTCCTGATGTTCCTCATGTTTATTTGAGGAGAAATTTGGCGTCCGCGTGGTGTCATCAAAGCATTAACCAGACCTTTAGAACCCTAATTGACTCATCCTGGCCATTAGAAAGTAGTGAGATAACTGACTTCGGTTCCGACTCGGGTTGGTTGAGACTCGATACTACACTCTTTGAGATTGGACTTTAGGGAAGCTTTGGTCAACCACTTGGTGTTGCACTGAAGTGGACTTAAAGGAAGGTCAATGATTGGAGATCCTTTTAGAACCCGATTACTATTCTAGGACAGGTTGAACCAACCAAACTTCAGTGGGGAGGGTACTTACCTATGGAACTCATGCAAACCTTAAAAACTTAGGAATGATGGTTGTGTGACTTGCTTGTGCTTGTTATTTACATAACATCATAACATCATAACATCATAACATCATGACATCATGACATCATGGCATTGTACTAACTATTTCAAGGACTTTAAACATTGAAAATATTTCATACATTGCATAGCATAACATCACATTGCATAACAGGTACTCTAAAGGGATCAATGTTCTCACGGTTTTCCTCCAAACAGAAAAATGGACCTCGAACAAACTGTCAAAGATCTCCAGGCTCAGAATGCTCAATTCCAGGAGATGATCTTGAACTTATCCAAGGGGCAGGATGAGCTGAAGGCTCTCTTGCTCGAGAAGAAGAAAGACAAGAAAGCTGTGAGTTACATCAACCCGGGAAGAAGGCTTAAATGACAGGCTGCAGGAGTCAAGATTAGAATTCCGAAGGATCAAGAAGAGGGGATAGATTCAGAAGATGAGAATGCTGATCCTTTCAGCCAGGAGGACGACGATGAAGATTATGAGAATGAACAATACTCTCCAAAAGATGATAAGTATAAGTTGCTGGAAGAACGCATGCTAGCTATAGAGGGTCAGAAGGTGCCCGGTCTGGATTTCGAAGGCTTAGGACTGGTCTCTGATGTGGTCATTCCCCGCAAATTCAAGGTCCCCGCTTTCACTAAGTATGATGGGGCATCTTGTCCTCAAATGCATCTGAGAGCTTATGTGAGAAAGATTCAGCCATATACCACTGATAGGAAACTATGGATCCATTTCTTCAAAGAGAGTCTGTCTGGCACACAGTTAGAATGGTACTATCAGCTCGAGAGCCCTGACATCCGCACCTGGACTGATTTAGCGACAGCTTTCTACAAGCATTACCAGTATAATTCTGAATTAGCACCTCATCGGCTACAGTTGCAGAATATGACTATGGGATCTAAAGAAAGCTTCAAAGAATATGCTCAAAAATGGAGAGATTTGGCTGGCAGAGTCAAACCCCCCATGACTGATCGAGAATTAGTGGACATGTTCATGAGCACACTGACTGGCCCATTCTACAGCCATCTATTGAGAAGTTCCTCATCGGGTTTCACTGAACTTATATTAACAGGTGAGCATGTTGAACGCGGCATTCGAAGTGGAAAGATACAGGCGACTACCTCTGATCCTCCGGAGACTCCTAATGTCACTGCCCCTCTGCCTAACCATGACGAGACTGTCAATGTTGTGGAAGATGCTGATAACGATTGTGACTGGGATAGTTGGATTTTCCTAACAATGGGTGACGGACTCAATAATTGGAAGGCTGAAGACACTATCCTGATTTCCTTTAGTCAGGAGTAATTGTTATTGCTTATTTTAATGTATTAAATTTTGTTAAAGGTTTTGTCATTTTTATAAGCATATTCACATTCAATAAATCAATGGACCTTTTTGCATTCAAATATTGCGCTCTTTATCTTTCCTGTCATCTTTCAAATAAGCTATGTTTCTTGCACACACTCACGTAACAATTTGCCGATCCATACCCACTCTGGATCTTGTTGGTAATAACTCTGCTACTGTTCATTATGACTTTGAAAATCCGATCTACCAAGCCGAGGATGGAAGTGAGGAAGATTGTGAAGTACCTGAGAACTTGCCAGACTGTTACTGCAAGAAGAAAAGACCATACAGCCGCAGGAATAATCAATTGAAACTGTGAATCTGGGTACTGAAGTAGACAAGAAAGAAGTTAAAATAGGAGCAGGCTTGGAAAACAGTGTCAAAGAAAGATTGAGTCGGATGCTACGTGACTATGTAGAGGTTTTCGCTGGAAAAATCAAGAGATGATATGGAATGATGAACGTCAAAATCAAGAAGTATCTCCAAGAACCTATAAATCCGATGCCACCAGTTGAAGGAAGGCCTCTAATCATGTATTTGACCGTGTTAGAAAATTCAATAGGGTGTGTGTTGGGGCAACATGACGAGTCTGGTCGAAAAGAGCATGCAATATACTACCTTAGCAAAAGGTACCGACTGTGAGACAAGATACTCACAGCTCGAGAAAGCTTGCTACGCTTTGGCTTGGGCTGCTCGCCGACTAAGACAGTATATGTTGAATCATACCACTTTATTGATTTCTAAGATGGATCTTATCAAATATACATTTGGAAAACCTGCTCCCTCCAATTTGAACAACAAGATGATTACTGAACTCTGCACGCAGTTCAAAATAAAACACCATAACTCTTCTCCGTACCGGCCGAAGATGAACGGCGTCGTGGAGGCTGCTAATAAGAATATTAAGAAGATCATACAAAAGATGACAGTAACATACAAAGATTGGCATGAGATGTTACCATTTGCTCTTCATGGTTATCGCACTTCAGTGCGCACTTCGACAGGGGCAACTCCTTTCTCTTTGGTCTACGGAATGGAAGTCGTGTTACCAGTGGAAGTTCAGATTCCCTCTCTAAGAATCGTGAAAGAGGCAGGCTTAGATGAGGATGAATGGATTCAGACTCGACTCGATCAGATAAATTTGATTGAGGAAAAGAGACTTGCGGCTATTTGTCATGGGCAGATATATCAGAAGCGCATGACCCAGGCATTTAACAAAAAGGTCAAGAGACAGGTGTATCAAATTGGCGACTTGGCGATCAAACGTATCATTCTACCGCAAGGTGATCCCAGAGGCAAATGGACTCCCACATACGAAGGGCCATTTGTGGTTAAGAAGGTGTTCTCTGGTGGAGCCATGATACTTGCTACAATGGACGGCGAAGACTTCCCGCATCCTGTGAACGCAGACATAGTTAAAAAATACTACGCATAAAAGAGACCCGCTAGGTCGACGTACCTAGGCAAAAGTAAGGGCATCCCGGCGAACCAAAAGGGTTCGAGCAAAAATTAGGGATAAACATATAAAAATGTACACCCGGCAAGTCGAAAACCTGAAAAGGCGGCTTGGGCAAAAAAGGGTATCCTGGTGGACTGAAAACCTGAAAAGGCGGTCCAGGCAAAAATTAGGGATTAAAGCGTATGACTATGTCTCGTTCTCAGTCAGCTTCACCCAAGTCAAAGGGACTGAACAAGCCAATCGCTTCTATCCGACAGCAGGAGATGAGACGCTTGAAGACATAATGACAGTAGCAGAATTAAAATCAATAGGACTTTTCCTTCATAGCTTTTTCTTTATGTTCTCGACAATTTCCTCTTACTAGGATTTCTGTCTCCTTGTATTCAAATTGCCTGTTTATAGGCCCTCTTTCAAAATCAATACAACTTCATTTCCAAAAAGATGCTTTGTTTTTAATTTCTCTGTTTTGTTTGCGTAAACGTCCATTGATTTAATTTGAATTGATATATGCATTTGAATATGATCGATGTTTATCAAAATACATGCCCAAAACGGAAATAGCAATTACTAAAAGACTTCAGGATCGAGGAGAAGGTCTAACCATGCTTTCCAACGAATCCGATTGCTAATTCTATTCCCCAGCATAAACTAGTTACTCCCCAGAAGAAATTGGCATCACTGGACAGACTGGTCATCTCTTCCATCCCCAGCCAGGCACTGTCAAATATCTCTACCATCAGACAAAAATCAAGTATCCCTAGCTAAGAGAGGGTCATCGATACAAATGTTTCCAACCAGAATATTGGGATTTATTTTCCCCTGGAAAAACTTTCCCCACGCAGAATTCATTCATTACATCATTTCACAACATACGCATGCACACCATGTTCGCAAGCATAAAACATCTCATGCATCATGACATAGCATGAAGCTAACTTTATTTTTTAGGTTAATTATCCTCCTGATATAGTCAAAATAAAAAGGTTCATTCAGGCAGACACCTTTATCAATCACATTCAAGATTCAGATGCATCTTCCAGATATACTCCATATAAGCATTCATTCTGGCTAGCATTCTGACACCCTCCTAATGGTGGCATTTTTAAGCCCATCCCAGACATTTACTGCAAATACAACAAATATTATCAGATACAGCCTAACATACGGTTCATTCTGATTCAGTTTAACATATGACTCCTTCAACTCAGACGCGATCTAACGTACGATCCATTCTGATCCTCAAATCCTCAAATACTGCCTAGCGTACGGTACATTCCGGGGTGTAGTCTAGCGTACGACTACTTTCTTCTTCAGATACAGCCTAACGTACGGCTCGTTCTGCAACTCCAATACGGTCTAGCGTACGACCCATTTGGATCTTCAAATCCTCAGATACTGCCTAGCGTACGGTACATTCCGGGGTGTAGTCTAGCGTACGACTACTTTCTTCTTCAGATACAGCCTAACGTACGACTCATTCTGCAACTCCAATACGGTCTAGCGTACGACCCATTTGGATCTTCAAATCCTCAGATACTGCCTAGCGTACGGTACATTCCGGGGTGTAGTCTAGCGTACGACTACTTTCTTCTTCAGATACAGCCTAACGTACAACTCATTCTGCAACTCAGATACGATCTAGCGTACGATCCATTCTGACCTTCAAATCCTCAGATACTGCCTAGCGTACGGTACATTCCGGGGTGTAGTCTAGCGTACGACTACTTTCTTCTTCAGATACAGCCTAACGTACGGCTCATTCTACAACTCCAATACGGTCTAGCGTACGACCCATTTGGATCTTCAAATCCTCAGATACTGCCTAGCGTACGGTACATTCCGGGGTGTAGTCTGGCGTACGACTACTTTCTTCTTCAGATACAGCCTAATGTACGGCTCATTCTGCAACTCAGATACGATCTAGCGTACGATCCATTCTGACCTTCAAATCCTCAGATACTGTCTAGCATACGGTACATTTCGGGGTGTAGTCTAGCGTACGACTACTTTCTTCTTCAGATACAGCCTAACGTATGGCTCATTCTGCAACTCCAATACGGTCTAACGTACGACCCATTTGGATCTTCAACTCAGATGCGATCTAACGTATGATCCATTCTGACCCCTTTTTTCAGATACAGCCTAACGTACGGCCCATTCTGCAACTCCAATACGGTCTAACGTACGACCCATTTGGATCTTCAACTCAGATACGATCTAGCGTACGATCCATTCTGATTCTACCTTCGTCAGATACAGCCTAACGTACGACTCATTCTGCAACTCCAATACGGTCTGACGTACGACCCATTTGGATCTTCAACTCAGATACGATCAAGCGTACGATCCATTCTGATTCTATCTTCTTCAGATACAGCCTAACGTACGACTCATTCTGCAACTCAGATACGATCTAGCGTACGATCCATTATGATCTTTCATCCCCAGCGAAGTCACCCGCCTAATGGATAACTCATTCTGCTACTCAGATACGATCTAGCGTACGATCCATTCTGATCTTTACCTCTCCAGAGGCAGCCTAATAGACGTTTCATTCTGCAATTCAGATACGATCTAGTGTATGGTCCATTCTGATCCTTTATCCCTAGCAGTGTATGACCCATTCTGATCTTTCAGCATCAAACTTCCTGGATGGCATCTTTAAGCCCATCTCCATCAAGACTAACTTTTGATTAACAAGTGCAAATTTTTGGGGCATTCTAGTGTTCAATAATCTTCCACCTCCAGACCACGAATGGCGTACACACCATTCTAACTCTCTCGGTTCAAGAATATTGAACAGGGGCAGCTGTCATACCCCAAAATTTGCCCGTTAATATTACAAGGCATTTTTCAAGGCACTCCAACTTATTTTTTCAAGGCATTGATCTTAAAGGAACCAAGACCCAGCACACAGATGGCCAAATCCAGAAAATGGCTCAAACTGGCATGCTCGCTAGGCGAGCAACTCCTTCGCCTAGCGAACCCTTCGCTACGCCACTCGCCTAGCGAAGCTTGCGAATACCAGAAAATTCTGGGCTTCATTCTGAGCCCATCAGGTCACAAAAATTATTATAAATAGCAGAGCTTCATTCAGAAAAAGGGGACAGAGGCAGACGGACAGAAACCCTAGCAAGGAAACCCTAACAGAAGCAACACAGCAAACCCTGGAGGCTAACCCAGAGAATTCAGAGAAACCCTGAAGGAAACTCATCTGCACCAAGGTTACCTCCGCCCAACTCAATTCGGCGCCAACCCTAAGAGTGACTTGCCAATTCAAGGTTGCAATTCAGTTGCAAACAGGTTTGCATTACTATTACCGCTTTATGTTCTTAACTTGCATGTGGCATTATGATTGAATCTATATCTTAAGTTTTTGCATGTGAATTTAAGTATGTATGAATATCTTGAACGTTTAACCATGTAATTTCTGTAATGGATGCCATAGGGTTTGGAGCTTTCTGGAATTGTACTGTTACCAAAACCAGAACCCGCAGCCGCTCGCTAGCACATCGCTAAGCGAGCATGTAGCGAGTATTCGCTAAGCCTTCGCTAGGCGAGGCAGGGGCGAACGTGGCAGTCACTGATTTTTCTGTTTTGTTCTATGCTTATCTGATCTGTTTTATTCTAACCAGACGTTATTTTGCCTGACATTCCTACCGCTGTGTTTCTTTTGTGGTGTAATTCTCGATTGCACCCTGATTTGGTATTCTGACCTGTTTGCTGAATTTTGTAAGGGTTCACATACTCCCGGAGAAAGTAGCTTGCTAGGTATTCCACTTTATTTGTGGGATACCCTTGTGGAGATTCATCCTAATTACTTAATTGATTTTAATGTGGAGATTCATCCTAATTACCTAATTGATTATAAAATATTGCCTTTGAATATGTGATCTTGGACCTCTCTTTGTGGCCTTACGGTATTACGGTATTATGGTCATGTCCCGCGAATGTGGGGATACACTTAGCAAAGACCATTCGATTAAATCATCATGTCCCTATAAAATAAATCATTGTCCCTCGGATGTTGCTTGCGAATATATGATTTTGACCCTCGATGACCCGTCGTTGTAGCCTACGGTTAATGATGATCGTCCCTTCGAATGCTAAGGTATCCTTACAAATGTTGCCTTCCATGACCAATCGATGACCCTACGATGACCCTTTTACATCCAAAGGATAAAACTACTTACTTCTCAATAGTAAGGACAGTTTTACCCTCATAAGGATAGGAAATGCCCATAAAGACCTTGGGTAGGTAAAACTCTTAATTGCTGGCTCACAACCTAAAACATTTTTCATACCTCACACTTTGCAAATACTAGAAAATCACCACTTGGTATACATTCGTAATAGAATCATTGCCAAGTTATATTTTTCTAAACCGCTTTCAAAATTAAACGAGATAAATACTTTGTATACATTCATACAAGAATCATTACAAAGTTAAACTCTCTTTTCAAAACATTTTTTAAGCAATTCACAAACACCTTTTTTTTTCAGACAAACATAAGTGATCAAGCAATTAAGAGCCCATGGATAACCATGGATACAAAGGGTGCTAACACCTTCCCTTTGTATAATGTACCTCCCGAACCCAAAATCTAATTAAGGTCTTTCCTGTTCTTTTCCACCTTTCCTTATTGGATAAAAGAAAAGTCGGTGGCGACTCTTGCTATCCGCGACATTTGCTTTCCAAAGCAAAAACACATCAAAGTCAGTTCACCGTATGACAACTACCTTAGTCGAATACTTAATGATCCTGAAACTAGGTATAATGACATTGAAAAACTATGTCTATGCCTATATTTCTCTTGTACGAAATTAAAGAAATATATCAAGCCTGTTGATGTTTTTGTATCTTCTCATTTTGATATTATTAAACATATGCTATCTAAACCAATTTTGCATAGTCGAATTGGAAAATGGGCATTAGCGTTAACAAAATACTCCCTGACATACGCACCCTTAAAAGCGATGAAAGGGCAGGTGGTAGCAGACTTTCTGGTCGACCATTCAATGGTCGAAATGGCGCAGAATTACGTAGATTTATCACCATGGAGGCTATACTTCGATGGATCAAGACATAAGCGTGGAGCTGGGATAGGAGGAATCATAATTTCTCCAGATGGAATTCCAGCAGAGTTCAAATACAAAATCGAAGGGGTGTGCACCAATAATGAAGCAGAATACGAGTCACTGATCACCGGGCTTGAACTGCTGCTAGAATTGGGGGCAAGGAACATCGAAATTATGGGATATTCGGAGTTAGTAATTAAACAAGTATCAAAGGAGTATAGGTGTGTTAAAGAAAATCTAATCATGTACTTCGTGGTTACCGTCAGACTGCTCAAGAGGTTTGAGCAAGTCAATCTCCAACACATACCACGGCAAGAAAATCAAAGAGCAAATGATTTGGCACAGGAAGCCTCAGGGTATAAAACGTCGAAAGGCCAGGACGAAGAAATCCAAGTAAGAGAGAAAGTACCAGCGATATTGTTGTCACCGTCAGATCTGGCGATCATGAAGCTGGGGGCAGTAGATAAAAATCATTTTGAAATTCTGACTATCGACGACGAGGAAAGAAGTGATTGACGTAGACAGCTAGTCAAGTACTTACGCAATCCCGTGGGGTCGACAGATCGAAAGATAAAATATAGGGCTCTTAGTTATGTCCTAGTAAATGATGAATTATTCAAAAAGACAGTCGAAGGAGTGTTATTAAAATGCCTGGGAGAAAGTGAGGCGTACATGGATGTGTCGAGCATACACAGCGGAGCGTGTGGGGCACACCAAGCAGGTTTGAAGATGAAGTGGCTCTTGATGCGTTCAGGAGTTTATTGGCCTTCAATGTTGAAAGATTGCATTGAATTTGCCAAAGGTTCTCAAGAATGCCAATTGCATGGGGGCATACAGCACGTGCCTGCAAGTGAGTTACACACAATTGTGAAACTGTGGCCCTTTCGAGGATGGGCTTTGGACGTTGTAGGAGAAGTAAAGCCAGCCTCGTCGAAACAACAAAGGTATGTGTTAGTCGGCATCGACTATTTCACAAAATGGGTCGAAGCCATAGCACTACAAAATGTAAACCAAGAAAATATGATAGATTTTGTCCAGAGTTACATCATTTGCAGATTTGGCATCCCAGATACTATTACAACCGACCAGGGGTCAGTATTCACCGGTCGAAAGGTGCAAGAGTTTGCAAAAGAAATGGGGATTAAAATATTAAAGAAAGGTCAAACTTCAAAATCACTTCAAATCAACCTTGAAAGGTCCAAGTGATTTATCCTAAGTCCAACAAGGTCAAACAAAGTTTGAAAAAAAATTCCAGCATTTTTAAAAGTCAGAAACTATTTTTAATCAATTAAAAATGAATAAAAATAACCTAATTGAACTAAAATCTCAAATAAATCTCAAATCAATTCAAAAATTAATGAGAATATTTTTCATAGATCCATCATCATTCAAATAGGTTAGGAAAATATTTTTGCATTTTTTGAATATCAAAAACCATTTAAAATGAATTAAAAATAACCAGAAAAGAGAAAATTCACAAAAAATATCAAATGACAAAATAAAAAATATTAAAAATCAGAAATAGAAACTAGAATTTATTTGGGAAATAATGCAATTGGTCCCATAATTTTTGGATTAAAAATGAAAGAGATATGATTTTTTGAAATAAAAGGAATTAAAGAAAATAAAATCAGAAAATAAAAAAAGGCAAAAAAACAAGGAGCGTTGGATCTGAGCTCATTAATTGAGCTGGCAGATCACATGCTCTTAAGGCGCGCACCTATGGTGATCCATGGTCAATGCACGCACAGGGAAAAGAAATAGAAGTCATAACAATGGATGATCAGGATTCGATCTGGAAAATAAATCACACGGCCAGGATTCAAACTGGAGATGATGAAGCCACCGTCTTCTCCGGTGAGCTTCAGGATTCCGGCCAAATTGCAGAAACTCAAACCTCCATCAAATCATGCGATCTATACATCATTAGAAAGCTAGGGTGATGTACATCATCCCTGTACCATCCATTTTCCCTCTAGATCTCCATAGTATGAGAAATCAGAGATGGAAAAATCTGGTGTCCATCATGAACTCAATGAATTTCAAAAATTAAAAGCGTAAACATGATGCCTCTATTGAGAGGACTTCAGCCAACACAAAATCTAAGCCAAAAGGTCAATGGATTAGGAGAATCGAAGAAAATACCAGTTCGAGTGTGTGCTTGGATTCTGGTAGCTTGAGCTTGATGCCTTGCTTGCTTTACCAAAACAAAAGTTCAATGAGATGTATGGTGAAGGTCTAGAAGCATTAGATCTAAGAATACAACCAGATGAAGCTGAATTCTAGATCTAAATTTTTTGAGAGAAATGCAATTGCTTCTTTAGTGATGGTTAGGGAGAGAATTAGGTAATCAGGTAATCATTAGCTTAATAAAGAAACACATAGGACAGAAGCCAAGGAATTGGCACAAGACGTTAGACCAAGCCTTGTGGGCATGTCGAACGTCACCAAAGGAAGCTGCTAATTAGGTAATCATTAGCTTAATAAAGAAACACATAGGACAGAAGCCAAGGAATTGGCACAAGACGTTAGACCAAGCCTTGTGGGCATGTCGAACGTCACCAAAGGAAGCAACTGGAACAACCCCATTTCGATTGACTTATGGGCATGACGCAGTATTGCCAGTAGAAATTCAGGTCCAGGCGGTCAGGATCCAAAGGCAGTGTGAAATACCTTCTGAAGATTATTGGAGCATGATGACGGACGAATTAATCGACGTAGACGAAGAAAGAATGCTAGCATTAGACTCGCTACAAAGGCAAAAAGAGAAAGTCGCCCGAGCCTACAACAAAAGGGTAAAAGGGAAGGTGTTTGCTGTCGACGATTTGGTTTGGAGGGTGATCTTGCCTATGAACAGAAATGATAAAAGGTTGGGTAAGTGGTCCCCAAATTGGGAAGGACCGTTTAAAGTTGTGCAGGCTTTCTCTAATAACGCCTACGAGGTCGAAGAGTTGGCACCAGACAGGCGAATTTTAAGAGTGAATGGAAAATACTTGAAAAAATATAGACCTCTCCTTCAAGAGGTCAAAATTTTGGCAGATTGAAATAAAATGTCGAAAAATAACGTTGGAGATAATTATGTTAGATACCGACGGCAAAGGCACAGTAGATAAATATACAGTGTTAAAGACAAATAACATTAATGTGGCTAGAAAGAAGCCATTGTGAAAATATTACAAAAATGAACAGGTACAATCGATAAAAAAGCAGTCAAAGCTGGCCAAATTTGGATTGGAAAGATCTAAGTTCAAGATTATAGTGCAAAGACACAGGCTCCAGGGTGTCAGCATGGGCTTTGAGCTCTCCAAGCTTCTTTTCGACAACCATGAGTTCTTCGCCGACTATTAAGGCATCACCGGTGGTCTGTTCCATGGTGGCCTGAGCAGGCTTCAAGACCTCA
The DNA here is from genome assembly GCF_024323335.1 of Lathyrus oleraceus. Classification (NCBI taxonomy): domain Eukaryota; kingdom Viridiplantae; phylum Streptophyta; class Magnoliopsida; order Fabales; family Fabaceae; genus Lathyrus; species Lathyrus oleraceus. Next base: position 286,154,986 of record NC_066582.1, on the reverse strand, counting down.
TTGACAAAGAGGGCCTCCTCTTTAACAATCGATTCCAACTCATTATCTAAAGTGGCAATTTGACGCCGAAGTGCATTGATTTGCTGGAGCAGTTCAGTGGCCCTTGCTTGTTTGGAAGACAACTCCTTCTGCCGACCCTCCACAACCCTCAACATACTGATGACTTCCGCATCGGCACGCATTACCAAATCCCATTTCTCCTTTACAGATGCTTCAGTGTCGGTAATCTGGCGCTTAGTGCTCCGAACGTTGTCAATGTGGCGCAGCATAGGCACCAGGATTTGTTCTAGAGCCACCATTGCACGTTGGGCGTATTCAGAAAGTTGAAGATCCTTTAATTGTGCAAGTGCGCTCAGGATCTCTGGACCAACAACAGGTTCATTCATAAGCACGAAGGGAAGGTCAGCATTTAAGGCGTGAACGCGGATCTTGTCCATAAGAACTTTAGTCTTCGTCGCCTCAGGACCCACTTTACCATAATAGAGTTGGTCAGAATCCGAGAAGAGCTCACGAGATTTCACCAGATTGCGTAGCCTGGCAATTGCTTCCAAAGCAGAAGGCTTAATCGCCAACCCCGGGAAGGTCAAAGGAGAAGTTGCTGGCGGAGAAGTAACCTGAGGAGAAGTAGTCGACAGCGGGGTAGCTTGGGAGGATTGTTGTTTGTTGGTTTCGACACCGACTGGCTCTCATAAGTCCTACAAGGAAGCTGAGAAGAGACTCGAGTCAGAACTAGTCGAACTGGAATCCAGATATGTCGCAGGACTAGTGATTGAGTCAGAATCAATGTCACTAATTTGGAGAGGAAATTCGATGGACTCATCAGCGGTGTCGACGGATTGAAAGGGACGATCTGGAGAAGAAACTGGCGACGCAGGAGTATAATCAGCAACAGGCTGAGTCGGTTCAGTGGAAGCATCAGCCTGTAGAAGGAAGAGCTGAGTAAGAAAAGCGCAACAAAGAACCCAAAGGAATAAATAGGAATACGAGTAATACCTGTGTCGATGCATGGGAAACTACATCCTGATGTGTGTCCCCCAAGGCAGTAGTAGGGGAAAGACCAATCGACGGCGAAGCTCCCACGACTGGAGCAGGGGCCGCACCGAGGGCTGAAGCGTCGACTAAAGGAGTGTCGGCATCTAGGACAGGAACCTCTGAGGGAGGCATTGCATGATGCCTCTTCCTTTTATGGTCACCACTCTTAGAAGGAGAATCATGTTTCCTCCTCTTATGGCCATGATGACTTTAGGATTTGTGTTGCGAGGTGTGCTGAAGACACGAAGAGAGGTTATAAGTAAATAGTTTAGCCAAAAGAACAGACGTGCCGACAAGAAATACCTCAGAGCCCGCGGGAGCAGAACGCTTATGTTTTTTTGGATTTTTTGGAAGAGGGAGAGACAGTAGGTTCTGTCGAACGGGGTTGACCCTGCACAAATAAAAATATTAGCAATCACGTAATGTTCCCCCTCTAGAAGGCAAAGGAAAATGGAAATGCGTTAGAGGAGTATACAGAAGAACTGGTTTTTCTCAGGACTTGGGAAATGGGGCGCCTATCATCGTCAGAAGATTGCTCAGGAGCAGCCTGCAAGAAAAGAAAAGATGGCTAAGGATAAAGTCAAAATCAGAAGAAATAGTACTTCAGCCAGAGGCAAACCTGAGCCTTCTGTGTCAAAGGAATAGGTTGGTCAACAGATGCAGAGTCTGCAGGTTTCAGAGGGAGCACTGCAAATAAATGAAAGAAACGCAAGTAAGCGAGGAAGTCCAGTTGGAAAGAAGTGTTCAAATATCCAAGAAAGCGTTACCAAGTTGCGTGGTTTCGAACACACTAATATATCGAGGATCGATATGGAGAGGCCCTGAGTAGTCAGGCAGATAATACTTCGTGGGGATCACTCTGTCGGCCTTTTTTCTCTTAGAGGCATTTTGTACGTATGAAATAGGACAGTATAACCACACCAGAACCAAAGGACCAAAGGCCAAAGCCAAAGGACTAGATGGCAGAGGAGGGAACTTTATTTTTCCAAAATGAAGGGCATAAAAATATTTGTATTTCACGTGATCAGGGATTTTGAGTTTTGGAAGTTGATCGATTATTTTCGCTTTCAGTTCGACAACAGCCTCTCGGATGGTCCCACGAAGATTATCTGGTCGATACACAACTTGGAAGTAGTTCTGGAAAGCGCGAATTTGTTTAACGTCAAGAGCCTTACATTTAGTCGACTTCACCTGCAAACAAACAAAAGCCTCAGTCAATTCAGCAAGTTTGGCATCAGGATCGCCAACATAAAGGGAAAAATAGGACTGCCACCAATCATAAAATTCTTTGGTACAATAGTGGGCTGGTCGAAAAGAAAAGGAAGGAAGACGGGGTCGGTTTTTCCAAATGTTTTCTAGTTCCTCTTCAACTTCGCTCCAAGGTTGGCCGCAAAGGATGTTGGCAAGTAATTCTTGAGAAGAAAACAAAGGTTTGGGGATAAATTGGCAAAGACCAAATTGCCTGGCCACAAGGTTATGCTGGTAAGCTACTAGACCTGGATTGCTGCTGGCAGTCTCCGCCGACAAGAAGCGAGGGACCAAAAATCGCCTCCAAATGAGGAAGGATTCAGTCCTTAGTTCTCCGTCAGTCGGAGGGAAAGGTCTGGTAAACCACTCAGGACCCTCGGTTCGACGGCAAAAAGGAGCCATAGAGGGTAGGAAGTCGACATGAGCCAACATAATTTCGAAGATAAGTCGAAACACCCGAAGGTCTGGAAAGTTCTTGTCGATGGGCGTCAAGGGAATCAACCTTTTCCAGATAACATGGCATTCCTCTAGGGGACACGTAACCCTCCTCATCCCATATGGGGCTACCTCTTTGGAGAAAGTGGCATTCAGCCACAATTGTAGGAACCAGAAAGGACCATGAACTAATACGTTCTTCTTTCTAGAGTTCTCAGGGTCGAAGAGTCGAATCTGGCAGACAACCTCGGATAGAGACTCATAGAGAGAGGCTAATATCAGTTGGCCTAAGGCGACATCACGCCCCTGGTGCAATTGAGTCGCCAGGAGGGCAAAATGCTTGGCTACCTACATAGACCGTGAGCAGAAGACGAAACGGGACAGCCAAAGGGTCAAGAAAGCCACGTGTTGCTCGTCGGTCACAGGACCTGCAGAAGTAGCATGATGGTCAATGAACTTGTTGTATGTTGATTTGCGAGAGTCACCAACGTTGAATTTCAAAGAAACTGGCGCTACAGCTTCGTAGTCGAAGACCTCGCCAGACGGTCTCAAGCCAGTGATGGCAGCAATGTCTAAGAGTGTTGGCGTGATCATGCCACATCTAGTATGGAAGGAGTTGGTCGAACTCTCCCAGAATTGAAGGGCGGCTAATAACATGCCACAAGACTGGGGAGGACCACAGCGGGTAATCTGCAAGAGGGTATAAATGCTTGTCCTTTTCCAGTGGTCGATTTTCTCCGTTTCCAGCCGATCCATCCAAGCACAAAACTTAGGACAATTCCTGGGGGGAGCGGTTCTAAAGTTCCTATCGACGTATCGAAGGGAGAATGGTTGTTGAGCTGATATCACAGGTTCAGAAATGTGACTGGCGGGAAAAAGGGAAGATTCATTTTTGGTGATCTTTGGCTGTCGGTTTTCTGGGAGAGGACCTAGAAACGCTAAGGGTTCATTAGCCAGAGAGAAAGGAATCAATACCTGAGAACGCCAGATTTTCTCCTTTTCTTATACCAATGGAGGCTCAGGGACGTATTCCCTGCCATCAATGTTGATAGGGCGCGAGAGTTCAGCAGCTGAAGGTTTGTTGGAGGTGGCCATGGAGATAACAAGAGGGTTCTTCGTTATGAAGTAGAAGATGTTTTCACAGAAAAAGCAGAAGACAAATGAAGACAAGTGAATACTGAATCAAGAATGCCAAAAAAGAGAAGAAGGAAGAAGAATGAGGGTTTTATATCCCTTAAACCCTGAGCAAAGAAGAGGGAGCGGTTACACTTCCATGCCCGACACGTACACTCACGTTCCCACGCCTACAGACACGTGGAGGAGAGAAGGTAAACGAAAAGACAAAACACGTTTAGTTTGGAGACGTGAAGTGACATAGACATGATTTTGTGCGTCTCGAGGAGAAGTAGAAACACTCGCCATAATTGTCTGACATCACCCACGTGGGATACACAGAGGTCCCACTAAGTAGAAACGGGAACAGTAAAGGGTAAGCCGACAGTTTCAGAGATGCCATCATCCCATCATCATCGACAGTCAAAAATGGCATCTCTGGGGGGAATTTTGTTACCACGAAATATACCTAAGGCAGGTTGAAAGCATAAGTAATGAAAGAGGCCTATGAATGTGGGGATTATACCCTACCAAAAGGTAAAAGATGTCGAACGCAATCAAGAAGGAACAGCAAACTAAAAGAGGAGGCCGACACGAAACGACGGCTCCGTCGGCAAGGCATTCTGTCGACCGACACGAGATTTTGGGACTTAAAGAATTTTAATCAAATGCGCGGAAGACAGCTTCACCTTGACGTTTGGGCGGGGGAAATTTGAAATTTAAAATAAAAGAGCAGTTCCACAAGGAATAAGAGCGCCATAACATGGAGCAGTTTGCAAGACATGGGTGCGGCGGTTATGCAAGTCGTGGGTCATAACATCTGCTAGCTTCTAGGAAGTTAGCTTAGGAGTAGTTCCTCTAGTTTAGTATAAAAAGGAGTATCTCACAAGGGGTTAGGGGTGTTCACTTTGTACTACGAAACCACTTATAAGAAAACTTCCCATTCCCAGCGCGAGAAAGCAAGAGTTTCTTTGAGAGTGCTATGTACGTGAATCACCACACTTATTTCAATGCAACTTCCCTACTTTTCAATTGTTCCCGTTGAACACTTTATCTTAATTTCTTTTGTTTTTAATTTATCCTTTTACGTTGTCGTTTACGCTGTCGACACTGACTCTATCACGATCATAGAGTTTACCAAAAGCGTGTTCGTAGTATACATCTTTTGAATGTTATAGCGCTGTCGGTCACGAGTCACCTATAGGTGATAACATTGTCCAAAACGTTCATGTGGAAAACCATACACTTGTTCGACACTTTGTTGGGAGCCATTCCTCACAAAGTCATTTCGTCGAAGCTTGAACAAGTCTCACTTGCACTAGCACATGTCCTAGGATCAACTGGTCGATTCTGCAAGTAACCCTTCGTTTTAAGACTAGGGAGGACCAGCGGTTGTTTACCAATTTCCACAGTAAACAAAGTGTTCAACATGAAAGTTGTTCCTCTTGATCTAACCTTTCCAAAAAGTCCAAATTCATCCCATTTGGACAAATAATGAATGACTTGCGCTTGGCTTAAAGTTGAAGGACCATTTGGAAGATTTGAAGTTCCACTTTCCATACACGAATGCATGGTCTTTCCACATGACTTCAGCATTGCTTACACTCATTTTTGGACCTAAATGCATCGTTAGATGGGCCTATCACACACTCATGCATCCATGCAAAGGATATTGCTATTTTTGGAATTTTGAAAGAAATGTGCAATTATCAATCACTTGGCCTATAACTAGAATCCCTCTTGCTCAGAATTATGGACCCTGGCGCGCAAGCTTTGAATCAGCAACCATAAACCCTCACATTTAAAGGATAAGCTTGGTGATTTTCATTAAAAATCGAGTTTGAATCTCTCAATTGTTTTGAGATTGAAACTCAAAGAGTCCATCACTTTTCTTGATCCATTTCCACTCCATTAAGCATTTGAAGCAAGGCCAAGAACAATTGAGAGCAAGATCGTGTCCATCTGAACCTACATTGAAGGTGATTTTCAGAATTTTTCATCTCTTCGATTCTCACTCAATTCTCCATTATTCTTGTTGATTTTTGGTTGTCTAAAGTCCTACCAATGTAGGCAACAAGATTGAGTTGCTTAGAGGTCAAATTGAAGCAACTCAGATCATGATCCTCAAAATTCAACTCCTTGTATCTTTCTATATACTTGGAGTTAGATGAAATTGAGGCCAGATTCGAGCTCCTGAGCATTTTTACTTTAAATTCATGTCCTCCTTTTTTATTTTGGTGATGGTTGAAGGTGGACTATGTCACATCCTGCGAAAAATCAACCGGCGGGACTCAAATAAAAACACAACACAGAGCCGCCACTGCGCGTTATTTATCCCAAGATAGGGAAAGGAAACGCTCAGAGAAACCTGGAAAGGAAATGGTCTTGCGACCAAAGCGAAAGGGTAAGGGAGTCGGTTACGCAAGGGGAAGGTATTAGCACCCCTCACGTCCGTCGTACTCGACGGGATCCACGTTCTAAAATAAAGAATAGGTTGCTAAACATCACACACACACACGGGGAACGCAGGTGGGGTTAAGAGAAGGGAGCTCGATAGGACATCGCATCCTATGCCTACATATCTCGTCTGGAACGAGAATCAGAGCCACTGTAGTTCGGCTTACACACGCCAAACAACACACAACATATAAACAGACAAGGGTGGCAAACATGGAGCCCGACAACCACTTGATGGAATTACATCAGCATCCGAACCAAAACACACTCAAAAGGGCAAACGTGGAGCCCGACAGCCAATCACTGGGCTTACGTCGGCATCCGAACCAAACACGCAATCAGATAACAAGTAAACACACGCAAAAAGAAAAAAAAAGTGCCCGGAGTGGTCTCGCACGACCACCTGCCTACATACCTCGTCTGGAACAAGGATCAGGGCGATGTAGTTCCCCTCAACAGGGGAGAAGCTCTAGCCTAACCAGACAACAGAGGGAGACACAACACTAGGGAGACTACGACTCGAGCCTAGATGTTGTCATGCAAAGTCGTCCCTAAGTTAAGGTTTCTATCCTACTTGCATAAGCAAGCCTATCCTAACCATGAAAGAAGCAAGCACACAAGCATACAAGCATATAAGCATACCTCAAATGAGAACAAGCATCTCAAACAAGCATGTCAATCAGATATCCACATAACACACACTATAACCAAACAAGGGGGCTCAATCAATAGGTTTGACTGCCTTAGCAAGTCATCTATACAGGCTGTGTTTGCTCTTAACCTTGCCATTGAGGGGCTAAGGTGAAGCAGATGAAAGGATGAAGTGAGGATAAGACCTCACAGCTCTTATCCCTGACCAGGGAGAGCTTCTGACAAAAGAGCATGGGTCCAGAATGGGGGAACCCTTCTATACTCAAAGACTCTGACACAATGTGCACTGCACAAGATTTTGGGCCTGTGCCCCAATGCGTCAACACACAGCCGTGTGAGCAGAGGGACGACTCAACTGAATAGTGGGGGATAGATTGCATATCCCTACCTTCCACCAATTGCCTTATTTAAAGGACTTTTCCTGCTTGGGACAAATGTAAACACACACAAGCATCGCCTCTTAAGGAGGACTTCAGACAGTTGCCTGGCCAAGTAACAGGCCAGGTCTTCCAGACTACATGAAGTTAGGAAGTTATACCTCAATGCAAATTGCTTGTCAAGCAAAGCAAAGCAAAAGTTCACAAGGAACTGAGCAACTAAAAGTACCTGGAAACAGTCAAGCACAGTTAGTACTCAGACAGACAAAAATAAACAGCAAGTGTCAATCAGTCAGACTATACAAACTAATGCACAACAAGGCAAGCTATAAGCTCAAGCCCAAGCTTCACCACCTACAAAACAAAGTTGTGTTAGTGTACAAACATCAAACAACATCAATTGAATTGACTTGGATCATTCTCCATACACACTGCACCTTTTCATCCTGAAAAATCAATCAAATGTTAGAAACTAGACCACTAGGCCAAGCCTAGGGTCCAAAGGCAAGAAAAATTCCTAAACAGCAAGGGATATCCAACCAAACTCAAATTAATGTCAAACAAGAGCCAACACAATTAGTCCCGTGTCCATATCATTCATCATGTTCATTTTATGCACAAAACAAATCAAACTAGTTCAAATGGAACACCAAACATCCAAACAGAACTATTGCATTAAATTCCATATCAAAACAAATCCAAAAATCCTCAAATAATTTATACCTAAACAGGACATATTCAAGGTCTAGCATGTCAAATTTTAGCTTAATTGGACAAAGGAAACCATGTCAATGAAAATCAACAAAAACAGACACAATTATATGAGCCAAACCACAACATCAACACATGCATTCACTTCAAAAATCCATAAGTCAATGAAAACAATAAAGAAATGAATGAGACCAAAAGCATCATGTCCTATCATGTGTCTATAACCAGCATACCAAATTTCATGTTCATTCAATACCATATGAGCATTTCACAAGGATATTCCCAACCTATGTCACACAAGCTTGCACATTTGACCAACAGAGATGAAAAATAGAAATCAAATTGAAAATGCAATGGAAAAATCCAGAAAAATACACATAGCATTTAAACATATTCATGAACTTCCATGCAAAATTTCACATCATTCTAACAAGCCTAGGTCATGAAAATAAATCCAGAAAGATGACCTAACTAGGTGTGACACAAATTGTCACACCTAGGTACAAAAATTCATAACTCAATCCACAGTTATCCAAAATTCACAAAGTTTACATGTAAATCACCATTAGCCAGTCCACAATCATCACAAAAATTTCCAAACATTTATTTTAGAGCATGAGGAATTCACAATCAAAATGGAAAAATGTATCAAAATGGCATGCATGTTAAACAACCCTAAGTCAAACTAAATTTTCTCCAAGCACAACTTCCAAAAATAGGTCAACAAAATTCTACAGAGAATTAGGAAGTCAACAAAAAAATCCACATATTTTTCTGATTATTTAAACATTTTTTATGAATTTTTTAAGCTTGGTATGATTTTTTGATAATTATTTAGAAATAATATAATTAAATGAATTTCATTAATGGCATAGTTGTAATTGTTGGGACAGTACCGCGGCAAACTTCCAATTCAAAATTTCAAACAGAAATTCGGATCAAACACTAAAAAAAAATAGAAAATCTCTCTCTTCCTCACGCGTTTCCAGATTTGGCACAAACATGAAGAACACAAAAGTTTCACCAAAATCCACAATCTGCATATGGTTGGAAAGGTCTCAACACGAGGATCTCAAATATCATCCTAATTTATCCTAAATGTTCATGTATCTCACGGATCGATCGTCTTAGGGTTTGCATTCGAAACTTTGAATCCAGATTACGTGAGCTACAGTTCGCTATTTCACAAACCAATTGTATCACGATGCTCTACATTACGCAATCTACAAAACGCATATCATCATATACAAAACCATGACATTCGAATTTTGGAGTACCTGGAATGGCAGTGGTGATGTTGAGGTTCTTCGCGCGATTTTCCTTCAACAGTTGGAGTAGAAGCTTGTGGAAGTTAGATGCAAGGCTTAGGTTCGAGGGAGATTGCTTCTAATGCGCCAAATCTCGATTCACCATGGAAACACCTTGCTAGGACAGTCGCGTTTTAGAGCTCGATTGAGGCTGAACACCAAAAACAGATGGAGTAGATGATGATTCAAGATCAACACAACAAGAATTTTCGCATTTGATCAAGAATTGAGAGAGATTTGGTGAATTTGGCTTTTTGGTGTTCTTGAGAGATTTGATGAATTTGGAAGGTTTTGGATCTGATTTGTGAATTGTGATTATTCTGTTATGATTTGATGATGATTAACAATATATACTCCACCTTAATCCATGCTTAATCACTCTCATTAGCCAAAATAGAGATGATTAGCAAAAGTGGTTATTTCAAGCTAGGGGCAAAATTGTATTTTCCCATGCCAGCTCATGACAGCTCAATGCCACCTCACACACCTTCTAAACACCTGTCATGAGCTATTGCCACTTGTTGCATGCTCATTGGAGGTGTATTTTGGAAATTCCACATGTGATGGCTATGTGTTCAATTATTCAAGTTCATTTCAAAAGCCATTTTCCAAACCATAAGGCTTTGGCATATTATGATGATTCCAACAAGTTTCAAATGCCATTTATGAGGTGTTGCAAAAATCCCCACTCAAAAATTCCAATTATTTCACAAGTTGGACAATTTTGCCCCTGGTTCATTTAACTGTCCAGTTGAAATTTGACTTTTTGCATTGACCATTTTTGAGAAAATCCAATTATGCACCATGAAAGTACATGTCAAATGGAGTTTGTGCATATAAAGAATACCCAATTTGGACACTCCATGTGGAAGTTATGCCCTCCTGATTATGGGTCATTTTTGAAATTCACTGGACCATAACTTGACAACCATACATGGGATTTTCAAGTTCTTGGACTTTTTGGAAAGGTGAGAACAAGATCTACAACTTTCATGTTGAACAAATTTTCATTTGAAGCTTCCTTGGACACGTGGTCTTGAGGTCAAAAACTTTCCATTTTTGGAAACTTCAATTACAAGTCACTTTCTATTTTTGGCAGTTTTTGTCCTGACTTGATTTTCTTCATTCTTGAGCTTTGAGATGTCAAATAACACTTGTTCCAACATGAATGAAGCGTGTCCAACTCATTTCCACCTCCAAATCCATCGGATCATGTACAGTTGACCACAGTTGACTTTTTCAACTGACAGATGAATTTGGCAATGCATAGATCAATCTGAGCCCCAATTCTCTGATGAAATGGCTCAAGGATGAAACCCTAGCCTTAATAAGCTCAATAAAATCAAAAGATGATCCCCATAGCCATCATAGACCCCATCTCCTGATCATGCCCTGATTGGCCCAATGCAACTGATTAGGGTTGACCAGTGGTTAAAACCCTAATCTCAAGGAATCTGCTTCAACACTTGATTCTTCTGATGATAACAAGCCATGATGATGATGACGAATCATTGTAATCAAGATGAAGACCAATATCCTTTGAGAATCACAAAACCCTAATTCACAACCCAATCCTCAGATGGCCAATGATCAGTCAAATGAAACCCTAGCTTGCACTTTGACTTCCTCATCCTCTGACCAAGACTTGGGAGCATAGCTTGCGCAATGTAACCACATGATATGCAATATGCAATGCCTAACGACCTAAAATGATATGCAATATGTTGATGCTAGTCCCAAGAGAGGAGGGCAAATTTTGAGGTGTTACAGCTGCCCCTATTCAATCCACTGTGAACCTGTCGATATGAATAGCCTCGGCTTTCAGATGATCAGGATGAAGAGTGATTGAATACCAAGAACAGACGAACAATTTGCACTCTGATGGGAAAATAATTAGCAACGCCTGTCAGAATCGGCGAAGAAACAAACTCTGAAATCGAAAAGACGTCGACCTGGATACCAAAATAAATGGTAACGCAGGGATAACCATGGCCTGAACACCACACATCCACTCGGGATTATCATCTCTTCTTTTTATGCTTTTCTTGAACCCCAAAACTTTTCTCTTGCGCAAATGATCCTCGGATCTTTGCATTTGAACCCCGTTCTCCTGTTTGCCAAATAATGAACCCCATTCTCCGATTTGAACCCCAGTCGCCTGACGATAACTCGCGATCGCCAATATGAACCCCGTTCTCCAGAAAATGCCGCAACATCTCCTTTTCTCCATTTGAACCCCAGAACATGCCTCAGCATTTCTTTTCTCCATTTGAACCCCGGAACATGCCTCAGCATATCCTTTTCTCCAATCTCTCGTGATAATTCCGCTGGCAACGTCGGAAATAACACCAAACCACTCTGAGGGCGACATGTCAGAGGGTATACCTTCACAAAAGGAAGGTAGCATGTGTATCTCTTCCTCAGAAGACACCTATAACGACCTCCACCGGCCTCAGCCTGAGTCTAAGGTTACACATGAACAGAAGATAACCCTAAGGACCTCATCCCGGATATAATCTTCAACTCCATCTCCATTTGAACCCCAGAAAATACCTCAGCATTTCCTTTTCTCCATTTGAACCCCGAAATCGCGCTGATCGCGTAACGTCCTTTGACTTCATTTCCATCTCTGTCCGACGGAAACATTTCCTCCAATATCGCAATACCGGGGAACATTACTGATCTGACGTCATGATGCTAAACTCCTTAGAGTAACATCTTCACCACTCGGTGCAACAAAACTTCAAGCGGTAACCACGGCTTGAGCTGCGCTGATCGCGCCATATTTCCATCTCTGCACGTCGGAAACAAACTCCTCCAGTATCGCACTACTGGGGAAATACCTTTGATCAAATCATGAGGCTAAACTCCTCGGAGTAACACCTTCACTGTCTGGCCAAAACCACTTCTCAAACGGTAACCACGGCTTGAGACTAGCTTATGCTTGCAATGATGCATGATTGATTTTTTCTGCGTAATGCTCCATAATTATGGAAATGCTACGCTATTTATTATTTTTCTATGCAATATGCCATGCTATTTTTTCGTGATGAATGCATAAAAAAGGTATCCCCCTCAAGGGACTCTTCTGGGGAATACGAGACACTCTGCTGAGGAACTCGTCACCGCTCCGATTTCCACCCTGCTGGGGAATATCACTGCTGCTGGGAATAAGGCAACCCTTGCTGGGGAATAACCTCCTTTGCACCCAATCCACTCGAGACACTGCTGGGGATAAACACCACCAACACTCTGCGGGGATACAACAGTCTTTGACTTGCTAGGGATATCAATCCCGACTCTGCTTCGGGAAATCCTCACAGATACCTGACGACTTTACTGGGGAAATGCTCACAGATACTCCGCTGGGGAAATAGCAATCTCCAGACTCATCTGGGGAAACATCAATATGAAACCTGCTGGGGATAACCATCCTGACCCTGCTAAGGAAATGAATACTACTCCGCTGGGAACAACCCATGCAATCCATAGATAGCATCAACTCAGCTGGAGATGCAAAAATCCGTCCGCTACGGGAACTTGTTCAATCCACTGGTAGGATGAACACTGCTGCTGGAGATATATTTTATTGAAACCCGCTCCACTCGGGGAACAGCAACCTTCTGGCCTGGCCACTGAGGAAACACCATTATAAACCCGCCGAGATAACCATCCTGACTCGGCTGGGGAAGTCCACAGACATTGGATCTGCTGGGGAGCTAGTCCTAAGATTCTGCTTGGGGACTTAGCTGGGAAATGAGAAAAGTTGGCACAGAACACCCGTCGACTCATCGAGCCACGGTATCTACCTCCAATACTCATATCAGCTTTCCACTTTTGAGAATTCCCAGACTCGTCTGGACCTTTTCTGCTCCATCATCTTGTACTCCAAATCACTCCGCGCTCGACGAGAGAGCGTACTCCTGGGAGTTATACCGAAATTTCAATCTTTCGACTTTGAAGAGTCTTCTTGATTACCATCAAGGATCGTCGTACGTCTCAACGTCTTCGCCATCGTCTCTTCCTGCATCTTCGTTCCTGAGTGAACTTTCTGGGGATCTATTACAAAGCTTCCACATCACAACCTGCAAGTGAGTGAAAATATCTAACAGTTCCTGCAAAACAGATCATCAGATAAAACCGTGCCCCAAGCGTGTCAAGATTTCAACACTTGGGTCACTCAACCTTCCAAATAAAATTTCAAGCTCCAATCTTATAAACATGCATTGGAAGGAACCTGTATGTATTAAAATGCAAGATTCTTTATCAAAATAATTGGATGTTTTTGCAATCAAAGCGGTAATGAAAAACAAAAACAAAAATTATTTGACTGAATATGCATTTTATTGATTGGAAAAGGGTGGCTCAAATGAGCAATACAAAAGGAAGCAATTCCTGAAAAGAGGTAATTGCGCTCAAAAGGAAAAATCTATCCTAATGGCAATGTGAAACCTGTGATCTCATCGAGTTCCAACTCAGTTACACCCCATATGTCCTCAGACTCTCCGCGCTTTCTGTCTTCTGAACAAGACGCTTCTGATTGATCCCTACCGGGTATTATCCATGATGCTTTATCCAAAGCGCAAACGATCATGCTAGACGCAGTTGTTCGTTTCAATCCCTCTTTTACCTAGACCGCCCTTTCGGGTTTTCAGTCCATCGGGATACCCTTTTCTGCCCAAGTCGCCTTCTCAGGTTTTCGACTTGCCGGGTGTACAGTTTTTTCATTTTATCCCTAATTTTTGCCCGAACCTTTTTCTGTTTTTGGTTCGCCGGGATGCCCATTTTTGCCTGGACTATTTTATTCTTTTCGTCCAGCGGGTCAATTACACGAAGTATTTTTTAACTGCGTCTGCATTCACAGGGGATGGAAAATCCTCACCATCCATGGTTGTTAGCAACAAGGCTCCACCAGAGAAAACCTTCTTGACCACGAATGGACCTTCATAATTTGGTGTCCATTTGCCCCTTCGATCGTTTTGAGGAGGAAGGATCCTTTTCAGCACCATATCACCTACGTGATATACCCGAGGTCGTACCTTCTTGTCAAAAGCACGCTTCATCCTTCGCTGGTATAACTGCCCATGACAGATGGCTGCCAGCCTCTTTTCCTCTATCAGGCTCAACTCTTCATACCGGGTCCTTACCCATTCAGCCTCTTGCAACTTCACGTCCATCAGGACTCTCAAAGAGGGAATCTGAACTTCAACCGGTAATACAGCTTCCATCCCATATACCAATGAGAAAGGAGTTGCCCCAGTAGATGTGCGTACCGACGTGCGATACCCATGCAATGCAAACGGCAACATCTCATGCCAGTCTTTGTAGGTTACCACCATTTTCTGCACAATCTTCTTTATGTTCTTGTTGGCTGCCTCAACCGCCCAATTCATCTTCGGACGATAGGGAGAAGAATTGTGATGCTCAATCTTGAATTCCCGACACAGCTCTGCCATCATCTTATTGTTCAAATTAGAACCATTATCAGTAATGATTCTCTCGGGAACCCCATATCTGCAAATGATGTCTCTCTTGAGAAACCTGGCAACGACCTGCTTCGTCACGTTCGTATAAGAGGCTGCTTCAACCCACTTGGTGAAGTAATCAATAGCCACTAATATGAACCGATGCCCATTCGAAGCTGTAGGCTCAATCTTTCCGATCATATCAATGCCCCACATAGCAAACGGCCACGGAGACGACATCAAGCTCAAAGGATTCGGAGGCATGTGCACCTTATCAGCATAAATCTGACATTTATGACATTTCCGCACGAAGTTGAAACATTGGGCCTCCATTGTCATCCAATAATAACCTGCTCTCAGCAGCTTCTTCACCATTGCATTCCCACTAGCATGGGTACCGAATGATCCCTCATGAACCTCTTTCATCAATTGGCTTGCCTCTGCATCATCCACACATCTGAGCAAGACCCAATCAAAATTCCTTTTGTACAGAACCCCATCCTTATTCAGGTAAAACACCATGGCTAACCTCCGCAGAGTCTTTCGATCCTTTTTCGATGCTCCCTCAGGATACTCTTGAGTTTCCAGATAGCGCTTGATATCGTAATACCACGGCTTCTCATCATCAGGCGCTGTATCAACAGCAAACACATAAGCCGGTCTATCCAGACGACCTACCTCCACATTGGGGAACTGATTCCACCTCTGCACCTTAATCAAGGCAGCCAGAGTAGCCAAAGCATCTGCCAAAGGATTCTCCTCTCTGGGCACATGATGCAACTTCACCTTGGTGAAAAACGTCAACAATCTCCTCGTATAATCTCGATACGGAATCAAATGAGATTGATGCGTATACCATTTCCCGTTAACCTGATTTATCACCAGAGCTGAATCTCCATATATGACAAGGTTCTTGATTCTCAAATCAATCGCCTCTTCAATACCCAGTATACAAGCTTCATATTCAGCTACGTTGTTGGTGCACTCAAATGTTAGTCGGGCAGCAAAAGGAATGTGGGATCCTTTCGGCGTAACCAAAACATCACCAACACCGCTACCATTCACGTTAACGGCCCCATCAAACATCAGAATCCATTCGGATCCAGGTTCAGGCCCCTCCTCCGGGATTGGTTCCTCACAATCTTTCGATTTGAGAAACATGATGTCCTCATCAGGGAATTCAAACTTCGTCGGTTGATAATCATCAATAGGTTGCTGGGCGAGGTAATCAGACAATACACTCCCCTTGATCGCTTTCTGAGAGGTATACTGTATATCGTATTCAGTCAAAATCATTTGCCACCTCGCAACCCGTCCGGTCAATGCTGGCTTCTCAAAAATGTACTTGATTGGATCCATCTTGGAAATCAACAAAGTGGTATGAACCAGCATGTACTGCCTTAGTCGGCGAGCAGCCCAGACCAAAGCACAGCAAGTTTTCTCGAGCAGTGAATATCTTGTTTCACAGTCGGTAAACTTTTTGCTAAGATAGTATATGGCATGCTCTTTTCGACCAGACTCATCATGCTGCCCCAATACACACCCCATAGACCCCTCGAGGACTGTCAGGTACAGAATTAATGGTCTTCCCTCCACAGGAGGCATCAGAATCGGAGGCTCCTGCAAATACTCTTTTATCTTTTCAAATGCCGCTTGGCAATCATCATTCCACCTGACCGTTTGATCTTTTCTCAACAATTTGAATATCGGTTCACACGTGGCTGTTAGATGAGATATGAACCGTGAAATGTAGTTCAATCTACCTAAGAAACCACGAACCTCTTTCTCTGTTCTCGGTTCAGGCACTTCTCTTATTGCTTTTACTTTAGCAGGATCAACCTCGATTCCTTTTTCACTTACAATGAATCCCAGCAATTTACCGGACCGCACTCCGAAAGTGCACTTGTTCGGATTCAACCTCAGTCTGAACTGTCTCAGCCGGTCAAACAACTTGGCCAAATCTACCAAATGCCCCTCTTCTGTCTGGGACTTTGCTATCATGTCATCAACATAGCATTCAATTTCATGATGAATCATATCATGAAACAAAGTCACCATGGCTCTCTGATAAGTAGCACCGGCGTTCTTGAGACCAAATGGCATCACCTTGTAACAAAAGGTGCCCCACGGTGTAATGAACGTTGTTTTCTCCATATCATCTAGCGACATTTTGATTTGATTATAGCCAGAAAAGCCATCCATGAAGGAAAACACCGAGAATTGAGCTGTATTATCTACCAACACATCAATGTGAGGTAAAGGAAAATCATCCTTCGGACTAGCTCTGTTCAGATCTCGGTAGTCCACACACATTCTCACTTTCCCATCTTTCTTCGGGACTGGCACAATGTTCGCGACCCATGGCGGATAATTGGTGACAGCAAGGAAACCAGCATCCCACTGCTTCTGCACTTCTTCCTTGATTTTCATCGCCATATCAGGTCTAGTTCTGCGCAACTTCTGCTTCACTGGAGGACACTCAGATCTCAACGGTAGCTTGTGCATAACAATATCGGTATCCAACCCTGGCATATCTTGATAAGACCAGGCAAAGATGTCGACATACTCTTTCAACAATGCCACCATTCTACTCTTGACACTTTCCTCCAAAGCAGCCCCGATTTTCACCTCTTTCTTGACCTCGTCGGTACCCAAGTTCACGACCTCAATCTGCTCTTCATGCGGCTGAATCACCTTCTCCTCTTGTTTCAACAACCTGGCTAATTCCCCTGGTAGTTCACAATCTTCTTCGTCTTCTTCTTCAGCAAGATAGATCGGATTGTCGAAGTCATATGAGGGTGTAACAGGATTGTTATCAATGAGATCCGGAGAAGAATCGCATCTGCATGAATGTTGATTCATGCATTGCTTTAGAACCGGTGTGAGAAATTAAAAAAGAAAAATGAAAACATTGCCATTTTTATTTGTTTTTATTTTTAAACTGCAAAAATAAATGAAAAACAGGGAACACCGCTTTTAACTGAAAAACATCCTTTATTTATGACGCAAAAATCTTGCAAATTTAAACATGAGGTGGCCCTTACAATGGACCATTACGTGTCGGGCAACGCGTATGGCTTTCATGCATATAAGATGAAAACAAGAAAAATATTACTCTTCAAGGAGAGTGACCCGGATGATCTCTTCGGCCTTCCAGTTCTGGATTTCCATCCCTGGTACGCACGGCTTTATCCACTGGTCGATGTCGCAGTCACTATCAGCATCTTCACCCATCATACAGATTTGATCCGGATCCAGCATTCCGGCGCTCGTGAAGGTTACCGACGTACGACGTCCTCTTCCCTGCCCTGAGCCTCGGCCAGGCTGATATCCAACCCCAAATCTGTCTTTCTTCTCAGGAACCTCCATCATTTTACCCCAACCAGGAGCCTCTCCACTTTTGACCACCTCAGCAGCCTGTTTATATGAAGCAATGGACGGTTTCTCTTCTTCTTTCGCGAACAGAGCATTCTCCACCTTGACGGTTTCGAATGCCTGGCTAGGCGTCTCCCATATTTCTCCATTCATCTCCACATACTTGAATGAAGACAGGTGGCTGACAAAGATGTCTTCCTCTCCACAAACCGTGACAACCTGACCTCCCCAGACATATTTCAGTTTCTGGTGCAAAGTCGAAGTAACTGCTCCCGCAGCATGAATCCATGGGCGACCCAACAGGCAACTGTATGCCAGCTGAATATCCATGACATAGAATGTTGACTTAAACACCTCAGGTCCAATCTTCACTGGCAGCTCAACCTCCCCGAATACGGCCCGCTTTGACCCATCAAAAGCCCGCACAATCAAATCAGTCGGGGTCAAAATCAATCCATCACAGTTAAGCTTCACCAAGGCCTTCTTCGGCAACACATTCAATGAGGAGCCGGTATCCACCAGCACATGCGAAAGCACGGCTCCTTTACATTCCATCGCAATGTGTAGCGCCCTATTGTGGTTCCTTCCATCCACTGTCAGGTCCATATCTGTGAAACCCAGCCCATGGCTGGCATGAACATTGGATACGACCGTCTCCAGCTGATTAATAGTGATCTCCTGAGGAACATACGCCTTCTTCAGAATTTTCAACAAGGCCTCCCTATGCCCCTTAGAGCTCAGCAACAATGAAAGAATTGAGATTTTGGAAGGAGTTTGCTGCAAATGATCCACCAGTTTATACTCCGACTTCTTAATGATTCTTAGAAATTCTTCCGCGTCATCATCCAGTTTATTATCCGACCCCGCAGGCGCCGGTGTCACCACAGGAGTACCACCATTATCCACCACAGCCTTTCCCTTTGCCCTGGCTAAAGCCTCGGCCTTTTCTTTTTTATCTTCTTCTTCCTCCCCTCTCCTTAATGCATCAGGAGCAAACAGCCTACCACTGCGAGTGAAACCGCTGGGACCGGCATTATCCACCTTTAGCACGGTGGTTTCACCTGCAGATTGCTCTTCCAACTTCTCACCGTTGCAATACACCTCCCCACCATAATGCCAATGTACGGCATCTTCTTTGTCATAGGGAATCGGCCCAGGTACTGTGATGGTAACTGGAGCCTCTTCCACAAGGTTGGACAAATCCACCGGGTCGTAATAAATGGTTATGGTGGAGACTTCATCTTTCCCTTTATCAGCCCTCTCAATCAGGATAACCCCTTCGTCCATCAGACCCTGGACACACTTCCTCAGAAGCTCACAGCCGTTGACAGAATTAGTGCACTCAGCACACACGTGACCGCAGCCCGGATAAACCCCATTCTTCAACAACTGCCTCTTGACCTCAGCCAGAGGCGTCTTCAGCTGATCAACATCAGACAATCCAACTCGATTCTCCGTAGAAATGACATTCACCCCCCTCTGACCATGCGCAGGCATGGGATTTGCATTGACATTAGGAGATGGTGCAAAATTGATTGCCTTTGAATCCACTAAATCTTGAACTGTGTGCTTAAAAGCTTTACAGTTCTCAATATTATGCCCAGGCGCACCTGAGTGGAACTCACATTTGGCATTCTCGTCATAGCTGGCTGGCCTTTGATCAGGTCTCAAAGGTGCCAGCGTTCTGGTTTGCACTAGCCCCAAGTCTGCCAGTTTCTTGAACAAGAAAGCATAGGTCACTGAAGGCCTATCAAATTGTCTGTCTTGTGCTCTGCTCCGGACCTGATATCCGGCCCTTTACGGCCTTTGCTGAAAGGGTTGTCTCTGTTGCTGTTGCTGCTGTTGCTGCTGTTGCTGCGGTGCCGGTTGAGGCTCAGCAGGGATAGTTACCGCAGCAGTGTGCTGAAAGTAACGGTCCCTACTGGGTCCACATTGCGCATAAACAGCACTGGTGTCTCCTTCCTTCTTTCTCTGCCCACCATTATTACCGAATGGCTTCTTTGAACCGGAAGAAGACGCAGACGCAGTACCTTGAATCTTACCCAACTTCAACCAACTCTCAATCCGTTCCCCGGCTACCACAATATCAGAGAAATTGGTGACAGGACATCCCACCATCCTTTCAGCAAACGGCCCCTGCAGGGTCCCCATAAACAAATCCGACATTTCTCTATCCACCAGAGGAGGTTGAACTCTCGCAGCCAGTTCTCTCCACCGCTGGGCATACTCCTTGAATCCCTCATTGTGTTTCTGAGACATACCCTGCAGCTGGGTACGGCTCGGAGCCATGTCAGCGTTGAACTGGTACTGCTTGAAGAAAGCATCCCCAAGATCCTGCCAGTTCTTTATATCGGACGATTTCAACTTAGTATACCACTCCAGGGAGCCTCCGGACAGGCTGTCCTGGAAGAAGTACATCCACAGTTTCGGATCCGCCGTATATGCAGAGATCTTGCGGACGAAGGCTTGTAAATGCGTTTCTGGGCAAGAACTCCCGTTATATCTGTCAAAAGTGGGCGCCTTGAACTTCTGTGGGATCACAATCCCCTCTACCAGCCCCATGTTAGACATATTCACCACTCCAGGAGTGGCATAACTCTCCAACACCTTGATTTTCTCAGCCAGCAGCTGAATCTCTTTGTTCTGAGGTGGAGCATTATAAGGAACAAACGGCTCGTTCTGCATCGAGAACTGATCAGCCTCTCTGTCTTCCTCCTGGTCTTCATCGAACCCGTAGAACGGAGGCACAAAATTATCCTTCTGATTCTGACCCGGTTGGCCACCCGCACCACCAAGACCACCAGCATTATTCACGAGACCCACATTCGTCCTCTTTCCGCCGTCTCGAGATCCCTGCCCCTGGTTGGAGACTCCATCCAGGTTAACCCCACTGTTTGCTGCAGAAGCCCGCTCGAGCTTTTCAACCTTGTCTGCTAACGCTTTCTGACCAACTGCGAAACCTTGCATTATGTTGATCAGCTCGTTCATTTTATCTTTTAGCTCAAGCATATCTACGCTGGGAAGCTCCATGAGTCTGGGAGTATTTCTTCTGGTAAAATATCTGTGAGGGCGTGTTGAGTGCAAGGGTACTGTTCTTCGAGCGCGAGCAATGATTCCTGTCACAAACAAGCACGTTAGTAACAAACACCTGCAAAATAAAACACAGTTATTATGATTAATGCATGGATGCAGCGTCTATCCACATGAAGGACACTTCATCTCTCGATCCTGGTATCATTGAGACAAGTAATAATCCGGCATCAATATTCTGATATTCAGCATCTGATTTTATCGTGCAGATCGGAGATATGTGATTCAGCATGATACCCCCAACCATGTGTGTGCTTGTGTGAGTGCATACGGTAAAGCAAATAAAGCTTGAAGATTAATCACTGAATGAAAAGAACCATCACATAACCAAAAGCGCACAATCAGTGCCATAGTCATACATCAAGTCAAATAAAGTCAAATACAATCCTCCAGAATAGGAAAGAAATACAGACAAGTGAATTCCGTCAACAAGTCTGACGGTAATCCAACACAAATGAAAGATCTAGCTAGATGAGGGTCCCACAGATGGCCCTATCTCATCTTCCATTCTCGCGAACTCTGCGGCGAACCGGAGCTCGGTGTTCTCCTGTTGTAGTCTCCCCACTTCCTTCTGATGAATCTTCATCTGCCTGAAGTAGTGGTCTCTCTCTGCCGTGTAGTGATCTCTCTCAGCGGTGATCTTCAGATTCTCCGCTTCCTTGACTTTCAGCTTTGCCTCCCACTCAGCAACAATCCTCAGATTCTCTGCTTCTTTGACCTTCAGTTTTGTCTCCCATTCAGCAATAAGAACCCGGACTCTGTCATCCCTCTGACCTTTCACCAAGATTTGCCTTCTCTTCTCATCTTCAATAACCTTCGAAGCTCTAGCCAATCTCTCTTTGGTGATGTCATGCTCCCGGTTGGACGATGCTAAGGTCTGGCTAATCTTCCCATAATAGGCCGTATCCATCTCAAAGCGCTTCGCTTCCAGAACATGCCGCTTGTCTTGATCTTCCATCTTTTCCTTGAGCTTCTGATTAACCCTCTGAACCCGAGCGACACTCATCTCCAATTCTGTCTTCTCTACAAGCAACTGATCTCTCTCCCGTTTCATCTCCAAAAACTCATTCATACTAACAGTAGAAGGAGTCTCCTCAATCAACGGATACCAAGGATCGATCATCGGAAATGGTAGACAAGTAAGCTCCACTCTCTTGCTGAGCCAGTCATCGAACGGAGGAAAAGATCTGTTATTAGCTTTACCCCAAGAAGCCTTGCCTTTTCTCTGAATGCTGCGCCACGCCTCAGCTATCTGCTTCACCCTGGCCTGATTACCCTCAACTGGGAAGTACACAAATTCCTGAACCTCACTCTTGTACGGTGGAAGCTCCATAGCAAATCCCATCTGCCTCTTAAGGAGTGTCGGGTTATAATTAATGCAACCCTGAACTCCTATCAGCGGCACATTAGGAAAACCTCTGCAACTGCATATAAAATCCTGTCCAACTCCACTACTGTGAGTCCAATCTATGTCCTTAGCCCTCAAACCCATCAGCTTGGTCGCCCAATTAATATTCTGACCTAGAAGAACAAAAGCGCCCTTGGACGGCAAATAACCCATAAACCACTTGTATAGTAACTGAGCACAGCATCGAATCAATCCCCCACGCCTCTTCTCATTCCGGTTATGAACCGAATAATAGACATCTCCGATCAATGTAGGGATAGGATTCCTTCGAACAAACAAGCGGATGGCATTAATATCCACAAAATTCTTCTGGTTAGGAAACAGAATGATCCCATAAATGCCCGCAGCAACCAAAGCACAGACAGCTTCCCAATTCCCCTTCTCTGACTGCTCCTTAGCCTTAGTCTCCAGGAAACTCAGATGAAAACCAGGCAGCTTCCCCTTTTCTTTCAGATTACCCTTCACTACCTCTGGACTCAGATAGAAAGCACGGGAAATCCCACCAATATCAGGTTCTTCCTTAGTAGCATAGAAAGGGATCTGATCCCTGATTTGGATACCCAAAATATCAGCATAATCCTCCATCATAGGCCCTAGCATGTAATCTGGGAAGACAAAACACCTCAGCTCGGGATCATAGAACTGAAGAAGAGTATGAATGGCGCTCCTGTCTCTGTCCATGAGCCTGAAAACCACCTTCAGAATACCCCCATACATCTCACGAAACAACCCCACGTGGTCGGGTGCAATCAATGCTATCATATCCTTCAGCACACTGATATCTGGATCGAAGAAACTGTAAGCCACATCATCCTTCAAACCGGGTCTTCTCATATCTGGACAGAAAATCTCTCAACCAGGATCTCGATCAAAAGGGTCCCTGCATATGGGTAAACATGTGTTAGATGCAATTAATGCAAGATGTAATGATGCTGATGAATGAATGCAATGCGTTGCCATCCTCCAAGCCTTCTGATCCTCTGCACTGAAACTGGTCTCTGAACTGATCATAACCATCTGAGGGATAAGTAAGCACCAATCTGACCCACGGGTTCCGAAATAAACGGAAGAAAGATACATCATCATCATCATCATCACCAAACCATCTCTGAGCAGATACCCATAACCATCTGAATCGGCCCAGGGAATCCTGAAATAAACGGATCCCCACTGATAAATATCTCGGCCCGGGGAATCCTGAAATAAACGGATCCCCACTTGATAAGTCACGGACAGCACTCCGGCGTCTCAGGAATAAATGACCATAAATCCGACTCATAAATAGGACTCTGATACACGGAACAAAAAGTCACCATCTGATCACGCATCTGAAAGAATCACCCCTCCCCTCACAGGTAAATTCTAGTCAGGTTATCCTAAGGCGGATAATAGTCTCGACAATCGGGTGGAGATACTCAATGGGTTTGCCCTTTCGGGTGTGCCATTGTAGCTCCCTTAAGATCGTCTAAACCAAAGATCCGGGAAATGATCGGTCACCAGAGTCAACGGCTCAAAAGAGATAACCCAACCAAAGTGGAAAACCCCACTGGAAGAGCACTTCTCAGATGAACCTCGTCCGGCTTGTGGTATGTCACATCGCAACATCATGCCCAACCGACATGTGAGCGACGTGAGACCACGCTAATCCTAGGTGTATACTCGGGCCTGGGTTTTAGCCCCACTCAGAACACCCACCCCAAACAGAGGAACCACCTGCATAGAGGACGGCAACAACATGATAGTATGATGCATGCAAATATTTAATGCAAATATATACACTGGTTAGAATAATAAATGCAATAAATAAAGCACAACAAGCAACCTAAACTAATCCTAGAACGCTAGGAGAGACTCGCTTAGGGACCATGGACCAGCATAGGTCTACACGTTGTATCCCCAGCAGAGTCGCCAGCTGTCGCATCCTGCGAAAAATCAACCGGCGGGACTCAAATAAAAACACAACACAGAGCCGCCACTGCGCGTTATTTATCCCAAGATAGGGAAAGGAAACGCTCAGAGAAACCTGGAAAGGAAATGGTCTTGCGACCAAAGAGAAAGGGTAAGGGAGTCGGTTACGCAAGGGGAAGGTATTAGCACCCCTCACGTCCGTCGTACTCGACGGGATCCACGTTCTAAAATAAAGAATAGGTTGCTAAACATCACACACACACGGGGAACGCAGGTGGGGTTAAGAGAAGGGAGCTCGATAGGACATCGCATCCTATGCCTACATATCTCGTCTGGAACGAGAATCAGAGTCACTGTAGTTCGGCTTACACACGCCAAACAACACACAACATATAAACAGACAAGGGTGGCAAACATGGAGCCCGACAACCACTTGATGGAATTACATCAGCATCCGAACCAAAACACACTCAAAAGGGCAAACGTGGAGCCCGACAGCCAATCACTGGGCTTACGTCGGCATCCGAACCAAACACGCAATCAGATAACAAGTAAACACACGCAAAAAGAAAAAAAAGTGCCCGGAGTGGTCTCGCACGACCACCTGCCTACATACCTCGTCTGGAACAAGGATCAGGGCGATGTAGTTCCCCTCAACAGGGGAGAAGCTCTAGCCTAACCAGACAACAGAGGGAGACACAACACTAGGGAGACTACGACTCGAGCCTAGATGTTGTCATGCAAAGTCGTCCCTAAGTTAAGGTTTCTATCCTACTTGCATAAGCAAGCCTATCCTAACCAGGAAAGAAGCAAGCACACAAGCATACAAGCATATAAGCATACCTCAAATGAGAACAAGCATCTCAAACAAGCATGTCAATCAGATATCCACATAACACACACTATAACCAAACAAGGGGGCTCAATCAATAGGTTTGACTGCCTCAGCAAGTCATCTGTACAAGCTGTGTTTGCTCTTAACCTTGCCATTGAGGGGCTAAGGTGAAGCAGATGAAAGGATGAAGTGAGGATGAGACCTCACAGCTCTTATCCCTGACCAGGGAGAGCTTCTGACAAAAGAGCATGGGTCCAGAATGGGGGAACCCTTCTATACTCAAAGACTCTGACACAATGTGCATTGCACAAGATTTTGGGCCTGTGCCCCAATGCGTCAACACACAGCCGTGTGAGCAGAGGGACGACTCAACTGAATAGTGGGGGATAGATTGCATATCCCTACCTTCCACCAATTGCCTTATTTAAAGGACTTTTCCTGCTTGGGACAAATGTAAACACACACAAGCATCGCCTCTTAAGGAGGACTTCAGACAGTTGCCTGGCCAAGTAACAGGCCAGGTCTTCCAGACTACATGAAGTTAGGAAGTTATACCTCAATGCAAATTGCTTTTCAAGCAAAGCAAAGCAAAAGTTCACAAGGAACTGAGCAACTAAAAGTACCTGGAAACAGTCAAGCACAGTTAGTACTCAGACAGACAAAAATAAACAGCAAGTGTCAATCAGTCAGACTATACAAACTAATGCACAACAAGGCAAGCTATAAGCTCAAGCCCAAGCTTCACCACCTACAAAACAAAGTTGTGTTAGTGTACAAACATCAAACAACATCAATTGAATTGACTTGGATCATTCTCCATACACACTGCACCTTTTCATCCTGAAAAATCAATCAAATGTTAGAAACTAGACCACTAGGCCAAGCCTAGGGTCCAAAGGCAAGAAAAATTCCTAAACAGCAAGGGATATCCAACGAAACTCAAATTAATGTCAAACAAGAGCCAACACAATTAGTCCCGTGTCCATATCATTCATCATGTTCATTTTATGCACAAAACAAATCAAACTAGTTCAAATGGAACACCAAACATCCAAACAGAACTATTGCATTAAATTCCATATCAAAACAAATCCAAAAATCCTCAAATAATTTATACCTAAACAGGACATATTCAAGGTCTAGCATGTCAAATTTTAGCTTAATTGGACAAAGGAAACCATGTCAATGAAAATCAACAAAAACAGACACAATTATATGAGCCAAACCACAACATCAACACATGCATTCACTTCAAAAATCCATAAGTCAATGAAAACTATAAAGAAATGAATGAGACCAAAAGCATCATGTCCTATCATGTGTCTATAACCAGCATACCAAATTTCATGTTCATTCAATACCATATGAGCATTTCACAAGGATATTCCCAACCTATGTCACACAAGCTTGCACATTTGACCAACAGAGATGAAAAATAGCAATCAAATTGAAAATGCAATGGAAAAATCCAGAAAAATACACATAGCATTTCAACATATTCATGAACTTCCATGCAAAATTTCACATCATTCTAACAAGCCTAGGTCATGAAAATAAATCCAGAAAGATGACCTAACTAGGTGTGACACAAATTGTCACACCTAGGTACAAAAATTCATAACTCAATCCACAGTTATCCAAAATTCACAAAGTTTACATGTAAATCACCATTAGCCAGTCCACAATCATCACAAAAATTTCCAAACATTTATTTTAGAGCATGAGGATTTCACAATCAAAATGGCAAAATGTATCAAAATGGCATGCATGTTAAACAACCCTAAGTCAAACTAAATTTTCTCCAAGCACAACTTCCAAAAATAGGTCAACAAAATTCTACAGAGAACTAGGAAGTCAACAAAAAAATCCACATATTTTTCTGATTATTTAAACATTTTTTATGAATTTTTTAAGCTTGGTATGATTTTTTGATAATTATTTAGAAATAATATAATTAAATGAATTTCATTAATGGCATAGTTGTAATTGTTGGGACAGTACCGCGGCAAACTTCCAATTCAAAATTTCAAACAGAAATTCGGATCAAACACTAAAAAAAAACAGAAAATCTCTCTCTTCCTCACGCGTTTCCAGATTTGGCACAAACATGAAGAACACAAAAGTTTCACCAAAATCCACAATCCGCATATGGTTGGAAAGGTCTCAACACGAGGATCTCAAATATCATCCTAATTTATCCTAAATGTTCATGTATCTCACGGATCGATCGTCTTAGGGTTTTCATTCGAAACTTTGAATCCAGATTACGTGAGCTACAGTTCGCTATTTCACAAACCAATTGTATCACGATGCTCTACATTACGCAATCTACAAAACGCATATCATCATATACAAAACCATGACATTCGAATTTTGGAGTACCTGGAATGGCAGTGGTGATGTTGAGGTTCTTCGCGCGATTTTCCTTCAACAGTTGGAGTAGAAGCTTGTGGAAGTTAGATGCAAGGCTTAGGTTCGAGGGAGATTGCTTCTAATGCGCCAAATCTCGATTCACCATGGAAACACCTTGCTAGGACAGTCGCGTTTTAGAGCTCGATTGAGGCTGAACACCAAAAACAGATGGAGTAGATGATGATTCAAGATCAACACAACAAGAATTTTCGCATTTGATCAAGAATTGAGAGAGATTTGGTGAATTTGGCTTTTTGGTGTTCTTGAGAGATTTGATGAATTTGGAAGGTTTTGGATCTGATTTGTGAATTGTGATTATTCTGTTATGATTTGATGATGATTAACAATATATACTCCACCTTAATCCATGCTTAATCACTCTCATTAGCCAAAATAGAGATGATTAGCAAAAGTGGTTATTTCAAGCTAGGGGCAAAATTGTATTTTCCCATGCCAGCTCATGACAGCTCAATGCCACCTCACACACCTTCTAAACACCTGTCATGAGCTATTGCCACTTGTTGCATGCTCATTGGAGGTGTATTTTGGAAATTCCACATGTGATGGCTATGTGTTCAATTATTCAAGTTCATTTCAAAAGCCATTTTCCAAACCATAAGGCTTTGGCATATTATGATGATTCCAACAAGTTTCAAATGCCATTTATGAGGTGTTGCAAAAATCCCCACTCAAAAATTCCAATTATTTCACAAGTTGGACAATTTTGCCCCTGGTTCATTTAACTGTCCAGTTGAAATTTGACTTTTTGCATTGACCATTTTTGAGAAAATCCAATTATGCACCATGAAAGTACATGTCAAATGGAGTTTGTGCATATAAAGAATACCCAATTTGGACACTCCATGTGGAAGTTATGCCCTCCTGATTATGGGTCATTTTTGAAATTCACTGGACCATAACTTGACAACCATACATGGGATTTTCAAGTTCTTGGACTTTTTGGAAAGGTGAGAACAAGATCTACAACTTTCATGTTGAACAAATTTTCATTTGAAGCTTCCTTGGACACGTGGTCTTGAGGTCAAAAACTTTCCATTTTTGGAAACTTCAATTACAAGTCACTTTCTATTTTTGGCAGTTTTTGTCCTGACTTGATTTTCTTCATTCTTAAGCTTTGAGATGTCAAATAACACTTGTTCCAACATGAATGAAGCGTATCCAACTCATTTCCACCTCCAAATCCATCGGATCATGTACAGTTGACCACAGTTGACTTTTTCAACTGACAGATGAATTTGGCAATGCATAGATCAATCTGAGCCCCAATTCTCTGATGAAATGGCTCAAGGATGAAACCCTAGCCTCAATAAGCTCAATAAAATCAAAAGATGATCCCCATATCCATCATAGACCCCATCTCCTGATCATGCCCTGATTGGCCCAATGCAACTGATTAGGGTTGACTAGTGGTCAAAACCCTAATCTCAAGGAATCTGCTTCAACACTTGATTCTTCTGATGATAACAAGCCATGATGATGATGATGACGAATCATTGTAATCAAGATGAAGACCAATATCCTTTGAGAATCACAAAACCCTAATTCACAACCCAATCCTCAGATGGCCAATGATCAGTCAAATGAAACCCTAGCTTGCACTTTGACTTCCTCATCCTCTGACCAAGACTTGGGAGCATAGCTTGCGCAATGTAACCACATGATATGCAATATGCAATGCCTAACGACCTAACATGATATGCAATATGTTGATGCTAGTCCCAAGAGAGGAGGGCAAATTTTGAGGTGTTACAGACTAGTCCGGTGAGGTCCACCGGAGAAGAAGACCGGAGCTCTGGCTCCAGCAGTGTGTTGGCACGCTTCTGAACCACATGATCATTCTATATAATTTTAATCTGGGGCATGCAAAGTGATTACCACGCGTGTGGAACATTTGACTTGGAGTATGGTGGAACGCACGCTTAGATCCACTTGATCTTCCACCTCAATTAATGAGGTAGATCAAGTGGTCCACATTTTTTTTGTAATTTATGATTTTCATTTTAATTGACTTATTTTCATTAATTCGTATTAATTTTAATATTGATCCAAAAAATATGGGACTTTCACCAAAATTTCTCAAATATTTTTCTCTTCCATTTTCTGAATTAAAATTATTTTTTGGATCAATATTAATATTTTTCATGATTTAATTGTTTAAAAATACTTTTAAGTTTCCAAAAATAATGAATTTTTTTACCAAAGGTCCTTTGACCTTGTTTGACCTATGATAAATCTCTTGGCCATTTATTTGGTGTTTTGAAGAGGTTTTAGGATTTTGATCAACCATATTTTAATTTAATGCATTTTTAATTAATTTTTAATTGTTTAATTGTAAATAAATTGTGTTGAGCTATTTTTGTTGACTTGTTGAGTTTGACTATTGTTGTTGGGCTTTGGTCAAGGTTGATTTGACTTTGTTGGATTAAAATCATTGAACTTAGGGATTGATGAAATGTACATTTCATCTCCCAAAATGAATGAATGATTTTAATTTGATAAAAGTCCTCCCATGACCAATTTGAGTTTATTCCATTTCCCCTCCCTTTTCATCTTCAATCCCTTTCTATCCCATCCATTTCATTGACCTATGATATCTCTACATCCTAAGGCTAATTGGTTCATAAACCAATATAAGTATGGATGAGATTAGGTCCACCCTTTTGCCATTTTCTTTTAAGTGTGGTATGTTTTAGGAGTATGGTTCATAATACCATATCTCTAACATGCATTAACACTAAAATTTCTATTGTCTGATCTCAAATAGTTGTGACTTCTACATAAGTCCAATTACGATTGCTTAACATAGTGCTAAATTTTGACCCAAAAGCATAACATTCTAGTAAGTGAGATTGTAAGTCTCCCCCTTTTCATGGTATTGTGTGGAAACTTTGCCTTTTTTCCTTCCTTTGGAAGATATCTTGGTTCAAGGATCCATGCTTGTGAATAGAGGGTTGAGCGTTCTCCAAAGAATGACTTAAATAATTGAAAAGAAAAAACAAATACTAACTTCTAATCAACTAACATTTGACTAACTTTAATTTCAAGTCATTTACTGTATGCACTTTAAATTCAAGTCTTTATCATTTGCCATTATTCATACCATTTAACTTGTTTACTTTAATGTCATTTTCACTTTGCTCACTTGAGCCATATCTTGTGATCATATTGTGATTGTATATACTTGTTTGTGTATTTTGCTTGTGTTTATGGTCTCTTGACCTTAATGTACATAATAACAACAAAAACCCTAAAAAAGGATTTGTGTGGACTGTTGGATTTGATCTTAGACATGGAACTTAGAATTAGGCAACATTCCCTATGCAAGAAGGACTTGGCCAATGCCAACTTTTCTGAAACCAAGTGCTTGTAAAGTGAACATTGATTTGATGCAAGTGTTGAGATCCCTTTGAGTTCATCTGCTACATGGTCTTAATGAAGATGTTACTTTGAACCTGTGTCTAATGGCTTATTCTGAGCCATTTAAGGAGTATGTCATCTGATGCATGGAAGCTTATGAAGAAGACTATGAAGTTGCTCGCTTGGATGCGGCTATCTTTATTTGATGCCTTTCTCTTCATCTTGCTATGTGTATTATTATTGCTTGATTCTAAAAGTCCAAGGGAAAATTGGGTTTTTATATGACATTCTTGTTTATTAGATTGCATCTCATTGGTCAGATCTTTTTAACTCTTAACTTTTAAATTTTTGCTTAGGATTAGTCTCTTCATCTCCTCCCACTTCTTTAATTTCAAATCTCTCCCCCCTTTTAAAAAATTTCTTTCGTTGTGATTTCTAAACTTAGACTCTTTATTGCAAATTAGAAACTTTGGCCTTATGTCATTGCATTTTCAAACTCTTTTTCTTAATCAAATCTGTAAATGAATCTAATCATATTGACTTAAAATTTCAAAAGACAAAAAGAACTAACACTCATTCAAACTCTTTTAGGCCTTTTGTGCCTTTGTTAAACTTAAAATTTTGTTAAAAGCAACTAATTCACTTTGAAATTGTTACCACAATCTACGAGGTTTTGATCCCTCATTTTATGTTGATACGTAGGCACACGTCCGAAGGTCTTGTCAAACACAAAAATATAATTAATAAATTCTTTTATCATCCCCACACTCTATTCATTGCAAACTTCATTTTATGGCAAAACACATGTACACACAAAAAGGGCTCCCTAGGAGTACCTAGGACACTTTGGGTGCTAACACCTTCCCTCTGTGTAACTAACCCCCTTACCTGTAATCTCTGCCATTTTATTAGTTTTGATTTGAAAGCTTCTTATCTTTGGGTTTTATTCGTACTTTTCCCTTTTTCCCTTGGAAACAATAAAAGCGCGGTGGCGACTCTAGTTTTATTGACGTTAAGTTTATCCATAGCTTAATGGTCATGAACTTACCGCTACAGAAATTAAGTGGCGACTCTGCTGGGGAGTAGTCTCCAATGGGTTTAGCCTACTTTTTTGTGTGTATATAATTGTATATTTGATGTATGTATATTTGTATGTATGATATAATCTGCTTGTTGTGCTTGGTGATCTCTGAGTGGTGAGATAAGTTCTAACCCGAACTTGAGTGCAATTAAGATAGAAGGATGGTATAGTCGTGTTCGACTTGTGTGGAGTAGTCCTTAACAAGTTGGCTTGAGATCCATCTACTAAGTGGAGACTATTTTGGAGTTATTGATGTCACACAAGTTATTTGTGGTTAGGCATTACTTTCTCTGATTTAGGGTCCGAGAAGCTGAGGACCGTAGAACATTTAACCCACCTTGGCCTATTTAGGATGTAGTGCGGAGGCTGTTCAGGTGTAAACTTGATAACAGTTGTTACACGATACTACACTCAGACGAGTTTCTCTTGAGAATATTATGGGTTGATGAGTCAGTCATCCTAACTTGTAATATCCGATAGATGGAATTAAGACTCTGGGAACTTTTTAGAACATGATCTACAAGTTTTTATCCTTAGTACACTCCTTTGGGATGGTTCTTAACCCGACTCCATACTCGTGACTCACAACAAACCCTTGATTCTTGGTTGATCCAATCAAGTCTTGTCAATAT
Source organism: Lathyrus oleraceus (assembly GCF_024323335.1). Classification (NCBI taxonomy): domain Eukaryota; kingdom Viridiplantae; phylum Streptophyta; class Magnoliopsida; order Fabales; family Fabaceae; genus Lathyrus; species Lathyrus oleraceus. Next base: position 286,122,071 of record NC_066582.1, on the reverse strand, counting down.
CAATGGAACATGGGTGTTGATAAGGTGAAAACCATAATCCACCAAAATGGATTATTGATCTTGACAATGACTTGATTCATCCCTTGATCTTTGTTTGCCTTGTGTGTGATCCCTTATTTGTGATTGTTGCATTCATGCATTCATGCGCATCATAACATCCATCACACCAAAAAATAACTTCTAGGAACTAAGGTTTTATTTGCAAATATTTTCAGACCATGGATTATGGACGAAGGAACACTAAGAAGTACAGTTTCATATGTCCAGATTTGAAAGAGTTGAGGAAGCTATCATCTTTTGTATTAGATCCCTTGAACTTCAAGCAACGCCATGGGAAGCTTCTATCTGTGTTATCTGTTGATATGGTTAAAGGACTCTTGAGTGTATTGGTTCAGTTTTATGACCCTCTCTACCGTTGCTTCACTTTTCCCGATTATCAGCTTGTGCCTACGTTGGAGGAGTATACCCATCTCTTGGGAATATTTGTTTCTAGCGAGGTGCCCTTTAGTGGATTGAAAGAGATTCCCAGATCGCATATTATAGCTGAAGCTCTTCATCTAAAGAAGTCTGAGATTGAGGCTCATTGGGTGAAGAAAGGAGGAATGTTTGGTTTGACTTCTGAGTTCCTCATCAAGGAAGCTATTGCCTTTGCTCAAGCCGGTAGAATGGATGCTTTCGAAGCTATCTTTGTGTTGCTCATCTATGGTTTGGCTTTGTTCTCTAACATTCACGGTTTTGTTGATTTTAACGCCATTAGAATTTTCTTGATTGGGAATCCTGTGCCTACTTTGTTGGGTGATATGTATTTCTCTTTGCATCTAAGGAATTCCAAAGGTGGTGGAACTATTGTATGATGTGTTTCTCTTATGTACAAGTGGTTTATTCTGCACTTGTCTCAGACACCTACTTTTATGGAGAACAAACAATGTCTAAGGTGGCCCCAGAGACTTATGTCTCTCACTAATGATGATATAGTTTGATATGATTCTTCATTGGGTAGCTTGGAGATTATTGATAGTTGTGGTGAATTCTCTAATGTGCCTCTCATTGGTACACAAGGAGGAATTAACTACAACCCTGCTTTGGCTCGTCGTCAACTTGGGTTCCCCTTGAGAGACAAACCTAATAACACTCAGTTAGAAGGACTTTTCTATCAAGAGGGTAAAGATCCCCAGTTTTTGAAGCATAAGATGATACACGTTTGGCATAATGTGCATAGGAAAGGAAAATCCGAGTTTGGTCCGTGCAACTGTGTAGCTTTGGAAGCTTACACTTCTTGAGTGAAGAAGAGAGCTTTGGAATTGAAGATGCCTTATGCTTGTGAGAGACCTGTGTCTATGGTTATGGCTGAGCCATCAACTCTCCCTAACCAAGATATAGAGGAGTTGGAAGACGCGCTCGCCAAGATGAAGCAAGAGAAAGATATGTGGGAAGAGCGGTTCCATGCTTTGAGCCGAAAGCATGAGGAGTTGTAACTTCAGTCCAAGAATAAAGATGCACTTATTGAACTTCTTAAAGACCGAGTATTAAAGAGACAGAGAGAGCCAAAGGTTTCATCTTCCTCTAGTATACCTCAATCTTCCGGTGCTTGGGAGAAGATTGTAGATCAGCTTGTCCTTGAGAAGGCTCAGATGAAGACATCTTTTGAGATCGAGATTCGACACATCCTAAGGAAGTACGCGCCTGCAGCCAGATCATCTGACACCGTTGTTAGGGGATCCTTAGAATGACTAGTTTCCTTTTCTCTTATATTTGTATTTTGGTTTCTAAATTTGTACTCAGTGTAATCCTTCCAAATTATATGAATAAAAGAGATTTTTATGGTCAATCAAATTGTTACAATTGTTATTATATATTTACAAATAAAATAGTATGTTCCTTGAAAATAAAAATAATCAAAGCATTGCATTTCATGCATCATTTGCATAGCAGTTTTTTCTTCCGCTAGATGTCTTATTGCTTATTCTTCTGTGCTTCAGCCAAGCTGACTCATCGATACAATACTCGCACCAATTATTCGAGAATCATGGAACACTTGGAACAAGAGAACCGAGAGTTGAAGGACGAGATTGCCCGTTTGACTGCCATGATGGGGTCAGTTCTAGCTGCTCAGAGTCAATCTTCTCCAACGCCTGCAACTCCTCCTCCTTAAAGGACTGTCATTTCAGAGGTTATGACTTCAACCGTGCCTGTCACTCAGTTTGCTCCTGCCATGCCTGCCGGATTCCCGTGGGAAATGCTGCTCAACTTTGTGCCTGAAGGTTTTGTGCCTACTTTTGCTTGCATGCCGGCATCTAGCCCAGTTATGACTATTCCGCCTCCAGTTGTTCACACTCTACCTCGTGTTGAGGACACCATCTACCATTCCGAGTCGTCTGAGGGTCCGGATGTTTATGAGAAGATGGACGAGATGAAAGACCATTTCCTTGATCTGCGAAAGGAGTTGAAGACCTTGGGGGGGATATTTGTTTGATAAGAGTGTTGCAGAACTTTGCTTGGTTCCCAACGTCAAGATCCCGGTGAAGTTCAAAGTCCCTGACTTTGAAAATTATAAGGGAAACACCTGTCCACTTAGCCATCTTGGTAAGGTGCATTCATAAAAAGGAATGGCGCAGTCGCGATACTTGTTACATATTCTGTAATTTTCACTAAGGGTCAAGGCGCCTTAGTCTGAAGATGGACTCACATTAAGAAAGGTTCCACCAAGTTTGTCGTCTTTGGCAAAAACATAAATAGTTGAAGAATAAGCAGAGTCCACCCTGAAGATTGAACATTCTCTGATAATTTTTGACTATGTGATTTTTGACTCATGATGTACTAATTTATCCATATACAGAAAAGTAGAATACCAAAAAGAAAGAGGTAACATCATATTAGGAAAGAAAAACTAAATAAATGCTAAGCTGACTCTTCGAGGGTTGTATGCTAGCATGTAAAAGGAACTATTAGATAGAGAAAATAGACTATATCAAACGCTTCAAATCTCTTACACACAACACTTAAGTGTTCTAGTTTTCAAGGATCATAATGAGGGTACCTCTGAAAAGATGTTTGAGATATGGGGCATTAAAGGCATGAATCTTCAAGAAACTAAAATGTTTACTCTTACTCCTTTAGGATGGATGACAGAGCGATCATACGTCGAGGTTAATACGACAAACTCTCGCCTTGCAATGCAGAAACAAGGGCTTGAAGGACATCTGTTCCTGGTCGATCATATCAATCCTCGGCCGACCAATCTGAAAGAGCTTGTCGCATTACGCGAAAAACCGGCGGGAAAAGAAAGAAACAACAGAGCCGCCACCGTGCGTTATTTATCCCAAAAGAGGGAAAGGAAACGCTCAGAGTAAACCTAGGAAAAGAACATGGTCTCGCGACCAAAGAGGATGGGTTCGGGAGTCGGTTATGCGAAGGGAAGGTATTAGCACCCCTACGCATCCGTAGTACTCTACGGGATCCACGCACAATAGGAAAGAATATTGGTTGCTAAACACTGCTCAAACTCACACACACTGGCTGAAAGAGACAAAAGAAACTGACTGAAACTGACTCGGCAGGATATCGCATCCTGGGCCTACTTAGTCTATCAGGCATAGACATCAGAGTCGAAGTAGTTCGGACTGGGGAAACGACACATGCTCGCTAGGATGTCGCATCCTATGCATACGTATCTTCTCGGACGAGAGAAGAATCAGAGCATTCGTAGCTCGGCTGACACGCACACAAACAAACAAAACACACAGGCAAACGTGGAGCCTGAATGCCAATCACTGGGCTTACATCAGCATCCGAACCTAAACACACACAGGAAACCAACTGCTAATCGCTGGACTTATGTCGGACTCCAACCAGAACGCAAGCACACACTGGAACCCAAATGCCACTCGATGGACTTACATCGGCTTCCAAGCACACAACAACACAACAAGTTAATAGGGAGTCGGGGACTCGAGCCTATAACTGTCAAGCAACACACACAAAAGAAAAGAAAAAGGCGCCCGGAGAGATCAGCTCAATCTCCTGCCTACATACTTCATCTGGCATGAAGATCAGGGCGATGTAGTTCCCCTACGCAGGGACAAGGATCTAGCCTAACCAGATAACAGAGGGAGACACAACTCTAGGGAGACTACGACTCGAGCCTAGATGTTGTCATGCAAAGATGTCCCTAAGTTAAGGTTTCTAGCTAACAGGCAAAAGAAAGGTCTCAATTGCAACTAGGGCAAGAGAAAAGGGATATCTCAATCACAACAGGGGTGAGAGAAAAGAATTAGCATTAGTGGTTAGTCAAACTCGACAAGACATCGCATCTCGTGCCTACGTATCTCATCTGAACATGAGAATCAGAGTTGCCGTAGTTCGGCTACGGAGGGAAAAAGGACTCGATTGCAACTAGGGCAAGAGAAAGGGAAAGTCTCGATCGCAACGAGGGCGAGAGAAAGGATAAGGCTCGATCGCAACGAGGGCGAAAGCAAACAAGGATTAGTCTAAACTAAACCTAACTTGCACAGGAAGCAAGTCAAACAAACATACAAGCACAGGTAGCACACACTATATACACACAAGAGGCTCACACAAGGGTTAGGTTTTAGTCGAGGGGTCATATCAACCTCAACAAACAAACCTCTGGAACTGGGTAAGTGTGCTCTTAACCTTGACATTGAGAGCCAAGGTGAAGCAGATGAAAGGAGATGAGGGGTGTGCCTCATTGCTCTTATCCCTGGCCAGGGAGAGCATTTGACAAGAATGTGTGGGTTCAGAAAGTGGGAACCCTTCTACACATTTGATACTGACTCAACTGTGCAATTGCACAAGATCTTGGGTTTTTATCTGTAACGCATCAACACAGTGGTGTGAGCAAAACAGAAGACACACTGAATAGCAGGGGATAGGTTGCTTATCCCTTGGTTCTGCCAATTGCCTCTTCACTTAGGAGGTCTTTGACTCTGTACAAGGACAAATTAAACATACACAAACATTGCCTCTTAAGGAGGACTTCAGACAGTTGCCTGGCCAAGTAACAGGCCAGGTCTTCCAGACTACATGAAGAAAAAGAAATTATACCTCAAGAAAGTTGCTAAATAGCAAAGCAAAGCAAGTTCTAAGCAACTAAATGGTACCTGAAATAGTCAAACAAATCAGTGCACAGTTCAACAATTAAAGCAAAAAGGAAAGGAATCAACAGTCAACACAGAGGGACCAATGTGCAAAGCACAAGACTCAAATCATATGAGTCTAGCCACCTACAAAACAAAGGTTAGCTCATGATAAACAGATAAACCCAATCAACTTGCAAAAGTTTCTTTGAAGCACTTGTTGCTCAACCTGAAACAATGAACTCAAACATAAGCCAGGAGACCCCTAGGACAAGCCTAGGGTCAAAAATAAATGAGAAAGTCAAAACAGCAAGCCATATCCAATCAAGATCAAGTTCAAACATTTAAGAAGCAAACCCAATTGATTTCAAGTTCATATCATGCATCATCATCATTTCATAAGCAAAAGAAGTCAAAGCATGGCAAATGAGAGCTCATAGAAGTCAACAGCAAGACTTAGCTCAAAACCAATCATAATCAATTCCAAAAATTATCAAATAATTCATGCTCAATCAAAATCCATAACATGACATTCATATAAAATTTCAGCTCATTTGGATCATGGGAAGATAGTCAATGAAAATCAGAAAGTCAAAACAATTTCAAGCATGCACAAAGAAGTCAACCAAACATACATCAACTTCAAAAAATCATAAGTCAGTGATAACAAATGAGAAATGAATGGGATCAACACCATGGCAAAGCTTAAGATGTCTAGTATGCACATGTAAACTTTCATGATCATCCAATAAGGTATGAGAATTTCACAAAGGAAATGGGAACATGTATCACACAAGTCAACATTTTGGCTAGACAGGGGAGAAAAATCTCAAACAAATAGGAAATGGCATAGTTAATTCCAAGAAAAATCACAAGTCAACTAGACATATAAGAGAAGGATCATGCAAAATTTCACATCAATTGGAGGTCATGAAGCATGTAAACAAAAATCAGCAAATGGCACATCCATGGTGTGACACAAATTGTCACACCCTACTTCCAAAATTTATATCTCACAAACCACATATGATAAATGCACAAACTTTACACCAAAATGAACATAAATGAGTGTAGATTAACCACAAAAAATTTCAGGGTCATTGGATGCATCATCATTATTTCACAAAAGAAATGGCAAAAGGTACAAATTAAGCATACATGTCAAGAAACCTAGAGCCATAAAAAATCCAGCCAACCAAAAAAATATTAAAAATCATTATAAAATAATAGACATTCATATGATCATGATGGAAAAAATTTCATGAATTTTGGAGTTGAAATGAAGGAGAAATGAATTTTGTAAGATGAGTAACAAATGGAACAAACAAACAAAATGAACATGAATGATAGGTCAAACTAAGTTGACCGAGTGGCATTTTTGTGATTATATGCATCATTAAACAAAACGCTGTGTTTTAAGCGACGAAATAAAATGTTGTGATTGGCTAGTGGCTTAATGAAACAGTACTTATGCAGCAGATCCAACAACAACAACCAATAGCATTCACGATTTCATGTTCTGGGCAAGTGATTAGGGTTTTGGCAACTTAGGGTTTTAGCAACAGCAGGGCATTTCATGTTATCACCATAAAACGAAATTCAAACAGAAAAATTCAAACAGCATGGCAATGACATTCGTGCAACATCAAACAGCAACAAATCAAACATGGTTTCATGTGAATTTCTGAGTTCTTCTAAGGTTTTAGCATGAACAGCATAGCTTCATCATCAACAAATAATCATGAAAATCAAAGATATGTGTACCAATCGAACCAATGAAGCAAACACAAGCATAATCCAAGCATGGTTCTCATGAAATCATCATCATCCAAGCAAATCGAGCACAATCAAG